>NC_079210.1:27290717-27971967 GCF_026745355.1 Beta vulgaris subsp. vulgaris | reverse complement strand
TGAGAGGGAAAACATTTCTTATAGTAACAAAAAACTTCGTCGGTCTCATTTAAATTCACTATTTATCTTCAAAAGAAAATTCAGAGTGTCTGAAAGTGTCCTGAAGTGTCGAAAACGTTTAAAGTGTCGGAAATGCGACACGTTGACCTATTGAGAGTGTCCGTGCATCAGAGGTCAACACCTCGTCACATCTTGAAAAAGTAAGAAAAGATTGGTACACCTCAATTACATAATCTGGCCTAGCGCGCTTTATAGCCTTCCGAGCTGCCTTCACTTAGGCATATCTGCTACATTTGTGTTAAGCCGAATAGATGGCATCAAGGAAAAAGAGGTCCAAAACCCTTTTCGTGGAGAGACACAGAATATACTTATAATGCCAGAACTCCATCAGCAGTAAAACATGAGTCAAAATAATGATAACAACATAAAAGACAGAGGAAATACATGCATGTACCTCAAGAAGTCTCTAAGAACCAATACGCATGCAAGAAAGGAGACATCAATAGCAGAACTCGACATAGTCGTAAGTATGCACCTCTAATAAATTGGGTAAAACACTCAGGTATGGTGTTGAAACCTGCGATCCCTTGTAATCCGTAGTACTCACTGGACGACTAGTCATAGCACAATAAGAACCTTTTTCTCCTCAGTAATCCCCTCTATATATAGCCCTTTAGATGCCTCTTTTCGAGAGATATATGTGAGCACCGGAAGAAGCATATCAGCGACCTCACCTGAGCATTGTTGAACAAGAGGACATCAATGAATGGCACTCAAATGGCAGTAAAAGACAGACAAGAGATCAGCTAGAAGTCAAGGGGTAATAGCCATCTACCCCCAAGGAATGTGAAAGGAGTTTATGGTATCCCACCACCACTCTAGTAGGCTACAAGACAATATCTAGGAGGAATAAAGATCCCTAAGGGTCTCGTAAACATGGATAAAACGAGATAGACCGTGGTGCTCAACCAAAGCCGCTCGCTCAAGACTCTTGCCAACCTTTTTCAGCATCTTAAGATTGAAAGTACCAAAAGGACGTCATTTAGTACTAAGTGCTAATCTAGCTAAAAAAAGCATCGGATTGCAAATACTCACGTGACCCGTCAATGGTCGATAGGAAATGTTCTCTGTATAGTAGTGTAGCTAATCCGAAGTCCACCCTCAGGCTCCCCTAACCCGCATGTTGTGCATCATGATCAGGCCTTTCTCTTCTCTGTTAGAGTCTCCCGAAGACATGCTAATCGGACTTAAACTAGAAAGTATGACAAAAGATTTTTGTAAAATACTTCTAACTCTAACAGTACATAACAAGCAAGTTCATTAGATTTCACGAATCGGTAATCTCAAATCGCAAAAAAAAAATGTTCGAGTTTTAAGCAAAATTCGGAGCTTTAGAGCTTCAACAATCGAGGCTTGAATATTCGAGGAGAGAGAAATTGAACCTTCATCTAAACCTTAAAGCCTTAAACCTTTCAAACGTTCATCAACCCTAACTCGTTTTGCAAAGTATATCAAAGACCGCTAAGTTGAAAACCTAAAAGAGAAGCCTAGGCAAAAGTTAGGGCACAAAAAATATATAATAAAACAAAAAAGGAATTAGATATAGAACTATGAATGGACTGATTCCGGAAGGCTACGTAGGAATCCTCATCTCGTGGTCCGACCGCTTCAATAAAATAACTTAATTAATATCTCATGTTTTGACTTTCGAAATTCAAGAGCATATTCTTTCCACATCCTGACATAGACTCGAGTTTGAACTTAGCCTTGTTAAAGCCTTTTGCCATCTACATTTATTGAAATGACAAATTTAAACCTTTTTATTTTTCCAATCTAAGCTATCGTTTTCCCTGAAGAGTCTCCGACAATTCCGTGATTTTCGACGATCTTTGGCTTTGCCTGTATAAACTTCCCAAAGAAGAATCCTCAATGAAAACTTTCAACATTCAATACTGATCAACTACAATACAATATTATATCAAGTACATGTCAAATTCAAGACAAGTTCACCCAAATTGTGGGCTAAAAATATGTGGTGGTGTCTCCTAATCAAATTCTCGAAAAGTTGTAATCCAAGGACCTTGTTTCGAACCTCTATTATTTAAGAAAAATGATTTTCGCAAATTATTCCATCTATTTCGGACCATTCTATCTCTCGGCAAATCCATATTTCCTAGCCATGCAAAATCCTGACCTTGCATTGCATTTCATACATCATAGTCTTGCATAGCCCTGACCTTGCATAACGTGTCATCTTCCTTAGGTTTGCATAACCTTAATCCTTGCATAGCGTCTTGTGCATCCTTAGAGAGTCTACGTTTGCATTATTGCATCATTATGTTCTTTGTCTATGTTGTTTGAACAATCAATTAACATCTTCTTCTGCAAGTTATCAGATTGCTTGTAGTTATTGTCCAGCATACTATTATTGAAAAGTGTTTACAATCGTTCCCCGTCCTGACACTGTATACTTTTGACTTTTGTTTTCCTGAACCCGAATTAATATGGGGGCTTTTGTAGACACATAGTCTTATCTCCCCATTTAACGATCCAGTGATGAAACATACTATGGTCTGAAAAGCCTATTTCAAAGCCCATTTAATTATTCATGATAATTTTGATGTATGTTAAGACTAATCCATTAAAAAACCAAACAATTTTTTTAATAGTAATTAATTGTTTTATTTGAAGAAATAAATATTTTCCAAGATTTTTTTTTAATCAAAATCATATTTTAAAACGTGTTTTATAAAAAAAATTGTGAAAACGTGTCTAGAGCAAGGCGTTGCTATAAGCACATCAACGTGAGCCAAGCACACTATTTTTCCATATACTTTTCCACGTAAACGTGCGCCAAGCGCTCAAGACTATCACGTAGACTTATGTGTCATATAAAGTCCTGCGCCAAGTGCACTTTTCTATGCGAGAAACATCTTTTTGTTTCTGATCTTTTTTTTCTGTAATGCATGCAAAGACGATGTATTTTGTGTTGCAACTTTATAGCGCAACTATGGTTATTTAGAGCCAAATGTATCTCAACATATCAAATATAACTTCTTTTCAGGTAAAATAACTTTTCCATCATTTACAATTCAAATTACATTAGATTCATAATAACACAAAAACATTGTTGTTGCGTCAGACAATTCTAGATATAAAAGAAAAAATATAATAATGTTGTTGGTGTTCTTGTTGTTGGTGGTGTTTTGTTGTTGTTGTTGTTGTTGTTGTTGTTGTTGTTGTTGTTGTTGTTATTGTTGTTGTTGTTGTTGTTATTGTTATTGTTAAAGTTGTTGTTGGTATTGGTGTTGGTGTTGATATTGGTTTTGATGATGATGTTGTTGTTGTTGTTGTTGTTGTTGTTGTTATTGTTGTTGTTGGAGTTGATGTTGTTGCTGTTGGTGGTGGTGTTGGTGTTGTTTTTATTGTTGTTATTATTGTTATTGTTGTTGGTGTTGTTGGCGTTGTTGTTGTTGGTGGTGGTGGTGGTGGTGGCGTTGTTGTTGTTGTTGGTGTTGTTGTTGGTATTGTTGTGACTCGGAGGTAATAGTTTTCTCATAGATTAGGACTCGGAGGTAATAGTTTTCTCATAGATTCATAACCTTTTAAATTTTTGTATATGTCTCACTAAATGACTTAATAAAATTTTAAAGATACAAGAATAGGGAGCTAAAACTAAGGACCAAACATCATTTTTATCTATATCGATATATATATTGTCAAAATATGTTGTCAAATATTGTAGTTCACGGACCCGTTTTGGACATACAATTGCTTCGTTTCAATTATTTAGAGGGTACCTTATATGCAAACCATGTGGTATTCCTTTCAAGCACTGAGATGGCACCAGATCATTGCATTCATGGCCAAGTATGATAGGGCTATCACTTATAAGGAGGATAACATTTGGGATAGGTTGTTAGACACGAGACAACTTCCTTTTTATTGTGTGGAGAAGATGTATATTAATTGATAGATGTAAAGGATCGGGTTCTTGACACTACTTTATCATATCGAATGATTATTGTATTACATACTAAATGCATCTTATCATATTGAGTGAATTTTATATTGTAATGTATCACATATCTTTAGTATATAATCATATTAATTGAATATAATGTTATATCATGATTGTATTGTATCATATTAAATAGCTATGACATTTTTTCTTGATAACAACCTATCAAATCAAGTTGCTAGCACATTATATCCATAAAAAAAATTGTCAAAAGAATGATAGTTAAAAATTACCCTGTTTCATTAAAATTACAAAAATGACATGGTATTGGACAAGTTATTCGATATCTGATATATGGTGCTCATCATTTCTCTGCATTATAATGTGTTCATAGATCAAATTATATTTATATATGGACAAATTTGTTCTTGAATTAATTAATAGTTCAATCATAGATCTGTTGTACTAATCTCAAGCTCCTAATGGTGGTTGATCATTAACACGTGTTCTGACAGACGTGAGAGATAAACAAATAATAAATGAAAAACACTGAAAGCCAGACAACAAATTTATGTGGTTCACCAATTTGGCTACGTCCACGGCCAGAGAGAAAGACAGAATATTTTATTATGTGAGGAAAAACAGATTCCAGAGAGACTAAAATTCGTAGTCTAAACAATTAGGTTAAAATAACATATTTATACTTCGCGGCTAAAAAAGCGTCTACCGCAAAAATCAGGCACCCGTCCGATCGGGCGGTAATAAAGAATTGCATAATCAGTTGCAGGCCAGATCGGGCGACCTCGCCTGACCTGATCGAGCGGTACTCCTAAAACCCCTTTTGACGCATTTTCACGAACACATTCAAGGTACTATTCTTACAAATCTCCAACTTGACTTGAATCCTCTCACAATAACTAGAAAAGCATTGATTACAACGCCTAGAATCTCCCTACACCAGATTTGTCCCAAAAGACAATCAGACTATATTAGTCCCTAAGAACCCCAGAATTGCCCCAAGATGGCAACTAACAATCACGAATATTGACTAAGTCCAAGCAATGTTGAAACTTAATCTGCAAAACCAGCTTGGTGAACATATCAACAGGATTATCAGCAGTTCCTACTTACCTCACCTTAATTCTGGCCTCACTCCCCAGGAAATGATATCTCACATCAATATACTTAGTCCTCTCGTGATGGACTTGATTCTTGGTTAAGCATATTGCACTTAGACTGTCACAATATATAATAGCATGATCGTGATGTAAACCAAGATCACTAACTAATCCTTTCAGCCATATCCCCTCTTTAGCAGCTGATGTCAACGCCATGTACTCTTCTTCAGTAGTAGACAAAGTAACTATTTCCTGCAAAATTGCCTTCCAACTAACGCCAGAATCACCAAGAGTAAATACATAACCAGTCATTGACCTCCTATTGTCAACATCTCCAACATAATCATAATCATAATAACCAGTGACTAAAAACTCAGTTTCATTCCCATAAATAAGACCAATGTCAGACGTACCTCTAAGGTAATGGAAAATCCTCTTGACTGCCTGCCAGTGCTCTTTACAAGGGTCACCCATGAACCAACTAACAACATTAACTACATGTACAAGATCCGGCCTAGTGCAAACCGTAACATACATCAAGCTCCCTACTGCACTAGCATAAGTGTAATAAAACTAGTATTTTCTCTCAATCAATCATTTTTATTTTTTTATACTATTGGGATCCAAATTATTATTTTAATTATATGGCGTGCTAATGTGTGCATTATATTTATAATATAATTTATTAGAATTATTTTTATTATTAAGTATTTTCAAAGTTTACGCGCGATTTAGGAAGTTATCGATTAATCGCGTGACGGACTTTTGTTGCATGGATCTTCGATGACTTGGGCCGAAATTTTGTTTTTTGGTGTACTTCAGCTTGGACAGTCGGCTAGGTGGAGGGAGAAGGAAGAAGCTTATCTTCTTTCATTTCTTTTTTTTTATTTGATGACCCTTTGTAGTTTGTAACCCCCATAACCCCCTAATCATTTCTCCTAAATGAAACCATTTACTTCAACCTTTAAACACTCCAAATTCTGATTAAAAATCAGAACAACATTGCTGCAATATTCAAGGATATTCGGCCTTCATCATCTCTATTCATTCTCTCAAATGTTTCCTTTTCTACTCTTCATCAATTGTTCGTGCCTCTAACGGGGTTTTCCAGTAATACTCAGAAATACTTTTGTTGCTTGGACACTGAATAAGGAGAAGGGTGCATGCCTATAATGGGGTTTTCCTGTAATATTCATCTCGGCTCCGACGATCCAGGTAACTAGTAGTTATCTTAGAACAATAGTGATTAGGATATTATTCGGTATTAGATTATTACGCTAGGAATTAGTTAAAATACTTTTTGAATGAAATTGTTGACTAAATTTGACATGAATATACTTGATGCATGCTTTAAGAATATTGTTTA
Organism: Beta vulgaris subsp. vulgaris; assembly: GCF_026745355.1. Taxonomy (NCBI): domain Eukaryota; kingdom Viridiplantae; phylum Streptophyta; class Magnoliopsida; order Caryophyllales; family Amaranthaceae; genus Beta; species Beta vulgaris. The sequence continues at coordinate 27,965,522 of NC_079210.1, read as the reverse complement.
TAGGAAAATAATTTTCGTCTGAGATTTAGTATTTATTTGATTTATTTGGTATTTTGTACGCTTTTGGGTTATTTGCGTAATAATTATTGAATGGATGTTAAAATTGCTGAAAGTATTTTTCGTGGATCATGTTATATGTTTTCTATGTATTTCATGCCTTTGAATAATTATTGCCTACTGTTTACAGGTTTATACAATTTATTTATCTGTTTTTGTATTTTTGTTTCTGTCAGTATATAAATCGTGAAAATAATTTTAAAAGGCTGTAAAATTTATTTGTTTGTATATTATGTATTATCATGAGTTTAGGCATGTTATGTAAATTGTTGGTAATTTGTGGGATTTTATTTTTATTTTTAATTATTATATTAGCTTTATTGAGTGTTCTCTAAATTAACGTTTAAAAATATTTTTAATGTCCAAAAATTAAAATAAAAATTGTACCATGTCAGTAGAGATATTAGGGTCGTATAATTTTTGTGTTATTTTAATAATCTTACTTATTAGTTTAATATTTATTATCGTGTTTTTGATGTGAGTTTAAGGATATTCTTTTTAACTATTCAAGACCTTGTTTATCAGAAATAAATTATGTTCTTGGAAGCTGGTGTTTAGTAGGTTGCTGTAAGTATTATTGGGTATCATTATGTTTATGTTTGGTTTATGTAAAAACAAATGATTAGTTGTGTTTTTCATTTATTTAATAAGCCTTGTAGTTAATTTATAATCTTATTTGATATGATGCATTTTTTATTAAACTGTTAGTGCTATAAAACTAGTTTACTATCATTGTTGTTTAGAGATGTTCAAAGTCTTTATTGTTTTAGACATTTGTTGTAAGTTTCAAAGTTACAATTTTTTTTTTTTTTTTTTTGAGGAATTATGAGGAGTTGTTTCGATGAATTATGGGTATAAGGCCGGGTGGCATCCGTTTTGACGAATAATTTGAGGTGAATGATACATTGATGATATTTATGAGTTTATTTTGAGATAAGAACATAAAGTGGGATATATGTAGTTCCCGGTGAAGAACAAGCGAACCCTTGGTTTACGAACTAGCGTTAAACCTAGGTTAATTGTTCTCGTTCGAGAGGCCATGGAGTTCTGCGTGTTATATCCTGCATTGGGATTTTGGCCATTCTTAGACACATGCAGTGGGGAACGTAAGCCTATAGACAACTGACGTGCAGATTGCGATCTGACAAACCTTAGGAAGTGGATTGCGATTCACTGGCGTTCGTTTTCTGACTCAATCACTTGTTATACTTTTGTTTTATTATTATTTAAGTATTCTAGAGTTGATTACTCGCTATATCTTGTTTACTTGACTTTGACTATCACTTGTGTCACTTGTGAGCTTTACGATTTTGGATTTATGTTATAGTTATTATGATTGTAGGCTTTTCTTTCTTTTTAATCAATGTCTGAATCATGCTTTGATTTCTTTTGTTCTGGGAGAACTGTTAGTTACTCCCCACTGACTGTGGAATTATTTAATATATCCTTGCAGATGGAAATGACTGCTCGACTCGTAACTGCTTGGGCTAGCATAGTGTGGGTTGGTAGTGAGAGGAAGCTTCCGGTATTCTTTTTGGTAGATGAGTTCTATGCTGACAATAGAGAGTCCTACGTTATGATAGGTATCAAAGGCATTTAGTTTTTATTTGAATTTTAATTGGAGACTTGCATGTCTCGTAGTTTTCGATGATCTTATGATAAGACTTCGGATGTTCCTTTTTATTAGAACCATAATGTTTTCAGATATTTATTTGGTAGCTATGAAACTTTGGTTTGAGGATTATCTTTATTTATTGTTTTAGAGTAGCATAACCGTCCTGACGTAATTTTCGCTAACGTCGTTTTAGTAAATCTTGATTAGATATTGTTTACGGTTTTTTCACCAAGTACCCCCGAGTTTTCAAAAAATTCACCTGGTACCCTCCAAGTTTTCAAAATTCACAGGGTACCCCTATGTTTCAAACTATTACACGGGGTCCCCTTAAATGCCCTTAATGACTAATGGCGTTAACCGCCGTTAGCCTTAAACCTCATTAAACCCTAATTAGGCCTAATTAACCTAACGACACCCTAATTAGGCCCAATTAACCTAACCCTAACCCCTAATTTCAAACCCTAACCCCTAATTTCAAACCCTAACCCTAACCCCCACTACCACCCAACCACCACCCCCTCCCCTCCACCCACCCACCCCTGCAGCACAACCCCCCGCAGCCCCCCACCCTCCCTCCCCCATCCCGCAACCAAGCGCACCCCCACCCTCCCTCCCCCACTCCCGGAACAACTGCAGCCCCGAAATCTCACCCCTCCGCCACCCCACACCCCACACACACCCCCACCCCCGCGCCACCACAACACCACCTCACTTCCATTTTCGCAACCCTCCCCCATCCTCGTTGCACCACCCTCCTCCAATTTTCTCGAAACATAAAGTACCCCACAGCGAAAAAACAGAGCGAAGAAGAAGGGGTTCCGGGCGGCGCAGGCAGTGGGGTGCGAAAATGGACAGGGGTGGTGCTGTGGGGGGGCGCGGGGTGGGGGAGGGTCGGGGCGCGATGGGAAGGGAAGGGTGGGGGGCTACCGAACTGAACTGAGTGGGGAAGGAGGGATCCTGCGTCGGTGGGGGCGGGGTCTGGCTGCTGCGAGGGTGGGGGAGGGGTCTGGCTGCTGCGAGGGTGGGGATCGGGCTGCTGGCGTGGGGAGGGGGAGGGGTTGGGCTGCTGTGGAGGTAGGGGAGGGGGAGGGGGGTTGTGTGATGGTGGGGGGTGGTGGTGGAGGGGGGTTGGGTGGTAGTTAGGGTTAGTTAGGTTTTAGGGTTTAGGGTTTGTTTAGGTTAATTAGAGTTTATTTAAGTTAATTAGGGGAAATTAGATGTTAATTACGGTTAATGACTAACGGCGGTTAACACCGTTAGTCATTAAGGGCATTTAAGTGTACCCCGTGTATTAGTTTGAAACTTAGGGGTACCCTGTGAATTTTGAAAACTTGGAGGGTACCAGGTGAATTTTTTGAAAACTCGGGGGTACTTGGTGAAAAAACCGTAATGTTTATTATCTTAATAGTAGAAGGACGGGGTGTTACAGTTGGTACCAGTGCAATGTTACCCGAGATCCTTACTTAGTCACTAAGAAACTCTCGGGAAATGTGTATTTGAAGTAACTAGGATCATTATAATCTTAGGCTTCAAGAAAAGTAGTGGTGAGAGGGTCACTTGGGTAGGAAATCACGGGAAAATATTTTTCTTACTTTTATGTGATAAGTTGTTATTTACAACTCATAATGTGTTAAGAAATGAATGTTTAATTTGTGTTTGTAGAATGCCGCCTCGAGGTTTGATTAGTGCTAGAAAGGAGGCTGTCTGGAAAGGGCGCCAAGCACTTGAGAACACCATCATAGTTATGGCTAATTGGTCTACTGCTCTGCTAAATGGGCAATCTATCTTTAATCGATTTGACCGTCACCGTCCGCCTACTTTTGACGGGACTTCTGATCTTGTCGTGCTAGAAGAATGGATAAGAGAGATGGAGAAACTGTTTGCTGCTACTGGTTGCCTTGCTGCTGAAATGGTGTCTATTGGTCCCTACTATCTGAAGCTGGAAGCTGATAATTGGTGGAGTACTGTTCGTGCAACCTGCATGGCTACACCGGGTTTTGGATGGGATGAGTTTCGTATTAAGATGAAAGAGAGGTTTTATCCTGATGAGCTCCGTTGGCAGAAGCAGGAAGAGTTCTTAACTCTATCTCAAGGTACTCTGAGTGTGCAGAAGTACACTGATCTGGTCGAGAAGGTTATCAACAGTGTTATGGATCTGGTTATCGTCCGAGTTTTGATCTGAGCAAGCGCCAAATCTGTGGTAAAACTGCTCATCCAAGGAAGAATTGTGATGGATCGACTATTGTTGCTTTCTATTACAAGGAGGTGGGGCACAAGTCTTTCCAGTGTTCTAAGAATCCTAAAGCTCCGTCTTTTTCTGTTGGTCCTACTAAGCTAGTTGAATCTTCAGCCCCTCCGAAGAACATGATTTATGTGATGACGCAAACATGATTCTAATGTCATCTCTTGTACTTTTCTTGTAAATAATACCCCTGCTATTGTTATGTTCGATATTGGTGCTTGGATATCTTTTGTTGCTAGTTCCTTTGTTGGAAAAGCTAATCTTTCCTCTAGATCTCCTATTAAGTCCCTAATATCTCTTCCGTCTGATGAGAATTATCCCTATCATTCTGAGTTTAAGGGCATGCCTGTCAGCATTATGGGTTCTGAGTTGCCAGCTGATCTTAAGGAGTTTCCTATGTCAGAGTTTCATGTGATCCTCGGAACAGACTGCTTATCAAAATATCATGCCTGCATTCAGTACCTGTGATCAGAAGGCGGTGCTCCGATATTCTAAGGGAAAAAGGATTTCTTATTCTAGCGTTGTAGTGAAGAAGGGTGTTAAGTGGTTCTCCGCTCTGAGAATGCAGAAAATGCGTCAAAAAGGTGATGTGGTATACCTTTACATGGTAAGGGATTTGTCATCTGAAGAGCATCTCGAGAGTATTCTAGTAGTTCGGGATTATCCTGATGTATTTCCTGAAGAATTGCCAGGTATTCCTCCTGAAAGAGATGTGGAGCTCTGCATTAATTTAGTACTGAGTACTGCTCCTATATTCAAGGCTCTATATAGAATGGCGTTGTCTGAATTGCAAGAGTTGTTAGATAAGGGCTTCATAAGGCCTAGTGTATATCATTGGGGTGCTCCTGTTCTGTTTGTCAAGAAGAAAGACGGGAGTATGCGTTTGTGCATCGATTACCCTGAGCTGAATAAGGTAACGATCAAGAATAAGTATCCACTGCCTCGCATTGAGGATACATTTGATCAATTAAAAGGTGCTGGAGTATTTTCCAAGATCGATCTGAGATCCGGATATCATCAAATTCTTGTTGAGAAGGAGGATATTCCGAACACTGCTTTCCGCACCAGCTATGGGAACTATGAATTTGAAGTGATGCCATTTGGTCTCACGAATGCTCTTGCAATTTTCATGGATTAAATGAATCGCTCTTTCCACGAGTACTTAGGTACTTGTTTAGTCATGTTTATCAATGATATTCTCGTTTACTCTAAGGATGAGAAGGAGTATGAGAAGCATTTGAGACTGGTGTTGGATGTTCAGCGCAAGCAAGAAAGGTTTGCAAAGCTGTCTAGGTGCGAGTTCTGGCTAAAGGAAGTTGCTTTTCTAGGGCGTGTAATCAGCAAGGAAGGAGTTAAGGTGGATCCTGCTAAGATCAAGGCTGTTAAGGTGTTGGGAAAGTCCTAAGAATGTGACCGAGTTTGAAGTTTTCTGGGTCTGGCTGGCTATTATAGGAGGTTTGTTCAAGATTTTTCCAAGATAGCTTAACCTCTGACTCGCTTAATGCGCAAGGACTGCAAGTTCGTCTGGTGTGGGGATTGTGAAGGGGTATTTCAGAAGATGAAAAAGAGTTTGAACTTTGCTCTTGTTCTTACCTTGCCATCTGAGGGCGTTGGGTATGAAGTGTTCAGTGATGCATCAAAGAATGGTCTGGGTTGTGTTTTGATGCAACAAAGGGAAGGTAATAGCCTATGGTTCAAGGTAGCTGAAGGTGCATGAGTGGAATTACCCGACCCATGATCTGGAGTTAGCGGTTGTGGTGTTTGCACTAAAGATATGTCGACACTATCTATATGGTGTTCTGTGTAAGGTGTATACTGACCATGAGAGCCTGAAGTACATCTTCACTCAGCGCGATCTTAACATGAGACAGAGAAGGTGGCTTGAATTGATCGAGGATTATGATCTGACTCTAGATTATCAAGAGGCTAAGGCGAGCAAAGTAACGGATGCTCTGAGTTGTAAGAATAAGCATTCATTAAACGCTGCTATGGTGGTGCCTCGTGAATTGTGTGAATAGTTTCACAAAATTGATATCGAGGTTGTTCCTCAGGGTTATGTGTATGCGTTGTTGGGTTCCGTGAGTGCTAAGCCTGAGTTGTTCCATGAGTTAAGAAGCAAGCAAAAAGGTGATCTGAAGCTGGAGAAGATCCGTGAAGCAAAGATGCAAGGTCGTGCAGAGTATTTTAAGATCTGTGCTGATGATAGATTCAAGTTTATGGGGCGTTGGTGTGTGCCCAATGATGGTGAGCTTAAGAGAAAGATTCTCGAGGAAGCTCACAGTACTCCTTATTCTGTTCGTCCTGGTGGTGATAAGCTTTATAAGGATCTGAAGGTTAATTTTTGGTGGCCTGGTATGAAGAGAAAGATTATTGAGTTAGTAGCTAGGTGTTTGGTTTGTAAGAAGGTGAAAATTGAGCATCAGAGGCCTGGTGGTTTGTTGCAACCTTTACCTATTCCTACTTGGATGTTCGACTCGATATCGATGGATTTCATGATTGGTTTACCTAGAGCTGTTGGTGGATTGAATGTTGTGTGGGTAATTGTTGATCGGTTGAACAACGTGGCTCGTCTTATCGCAATGAAGAACAGTTCGTCTATGGAAGAGTTACTTGTAGCTTATGCTAATGAAATCATTCATCTTCATGAGGTTTCCAAAGACATTGTCTCTGACCGTTATCCGCGATTTCTATCCCATTTATGGACCGCTTTACGAAAGGGTTTTGGTTCGAAGTTGAAGCTTAGTACTGCATTTCATGCAGCTACAGATGCACTAGCAGAAAAAGGACGATTTGTGTCCCCCAAGTGCGTAGCACAAAAGCGGAAACGATAAAAAAATACTAATTGCGTCGTATGCACCCTTGTGTACGACGCAAAATATCAGCAATGAAGTTCAAGGTACGACTAATATGCGTCGCACCCCCCGAAGGTGCGACGCATATGTCCATTTCGCGTCGTACTGCATCAGGGTGCGACGCATATTGATGCATCTTGTTGGTAAAAACATAGGTCCATCTGTGTCGCACCAAGGGCAGGGTGCGTGCGTTGCAAACTACCTATGTGTGTCGCACACCTGGAGCGTCCGACGCAAATTACCTAGGCACAACTATTAGAATTTTCCTAACTGCAATTTTTTTTTTCGAACCCTAATTCTCAATACAAAATGTTGCACTCTCCTTTTCTCTCTCGTGCGACACACCCTCGCTCAAACTTCCCGACGCTCCTTCACTTTTGCCGGCGACTTTCGCTTCTCCGGCGACCCTCGGTTTTATGCTAATTTGGAGCCCTAAGTTACATGCAAAAAAACCTCTCTTCTCTCTCACCTGCTAAAAACTCCTTGATGCCATTATATCGCCGACGCTCCCTCACCCTCGCTGGCGACATTGCTTCTCCGGTGAACGCAACATCATCTCTGGCACTTTTCTCATTAACTCTGACTTTCTCTTTCTAATTCTCGGTGCAGTGCGTTGGACTTTCTCAAGGAAGGGCACTATCTCTCTCTTCTCTGCCCTGCCACTTCGTCGGCTCTCTTTCTACACCGTCGTGCCGCCGCCGCTGCGGACTGAGTTGCCATCGTTGGTCCCGCTGCCGACAATGTATGTAATTCTTGGTTTTTTTTAACTTTTTTGTATTAATGTATATTAATGATGTATTTTCAAGTTATCTTAATTTTTTTAGGTGTTGCTTTGAATAATCTTAGTTCTAATTTTTGTTAAGGGTTAAAATTAGAATTCAAATCATGATAAACATGTGAAATAATTTTAATTTGTATAGTTAGTGTAGTGTATCGTTTCTTGAATACTCACTTTAGAATTATGTGTTTTGATTATGAGTTAGAATTCTTGAATGCTCAGTTTAGAATTATGTGCTTCGATTATGAGTTAGAATTCTTTGCTCACTTTAGAATTTGAAACTTATGTCATTCCTTTACATTGTACTTTAGTTGCCACCTTAGTGCTCAACGGTTTGCCGGTTCTCCAAGCTCGCGTCTTTGTGCTTGTCTTCGCTGCTCCTTGAGAGCAGAGGTATGTATTATACCTTTCGTTTTTTTTTATTTACGTTAATGTAACCATTAGTTTGGATTTGTGGATTTGTATATGTGAATTGTTTGGTTATTATGTGATTGGGAAAAATCATAACCCAACCTATATGGACATACCTTAATGGGGTGGGGAGGGAAATCTAAGGAATGGATTGGTTTGTGTTGTTTTATTGCAATGTGCATCATTTGCCTAGATACCCGTTCGAGGCTTACTCATTAGGAGTAATTCTTGAATAGTCCCTGGTTTGGGTCTGCCTTTGAGTTTCTTATCTCACTTAGGATGTGAATTAATGTTTGGTTTTCGATTCTAAGAAAGATCCCGCTCAATTCCCTAAGCGTTCTCTGGGTACATATGTTGATAGTTTAACTACTATCTTCATCGTGTACTTGGAGAATTGTAGGGAAGTGCTGCCAGATTTTTTATAGAATTGAAAACCAATTGTTCATTCACTAGTGAGATGAGAAACTCAAGGATGGGTTAGGTTGGAGTGATAAGGACCCAAATGGTCATGACTGCATTTGATAAACCAATTTGAATGATGTGATCGATTGTGTTCTTGTTTGGTGTCTCTAGTGTATGAATATGTGTCCGTACATTGAAAACTATGTTAGTTAAACTAATTTTTACTTTATTTTATCTTTATATATGAATTGTAGTTAAAGTATATGTTGAACATCACATTTTATTGCATGCTTTAGGGAACATTGGCTTCTTCTCATCCTTTCTCTATCCAAAAAAAACGTATATGTATTTGATTCGCTTAAGAGAGATAGATCCTCAGATATCAAGACCCCGATGCACACATAAGTTAATAATTCTTATAATTCTTACATGTATTTTATGATATTTTATATAATTTATAAATGTTTATAGTAATTCTTTTATTGTTAAAATTTTTTTGTGCTTAGTGCATATACAAAATTCACGCGCCTTGAATGTTCCAAAAAAGCAACAAAATTCTCTTGGATACCTATGCAGGTAAAGCTCTTATGGTTTTGTATTTGATATGCATTTTATAATTCTATTTAATATTTCTTTTTCTATTCTAATATGTGTATTGAATATGGTGTAGTGTGCTCAACAAACAGGAGGAGATGAATGCGGCTATTTCGTGATGAGATACATGTTTCTAATCGTCCGCTTTCGCTTTGAGTCAAATGAATTGAATGAGGTATATATATGTTGTAAATTCGTTACTTTACTTATATAATTTAAAAGTTTATCAACTAACTAAGTTAACATATTTATAGGATTTTCCTTCAAGCATTGAGCCATACACCATAGTTGATATCAAAGAACTCAAAGACAATTTTGCGCATTACTTTGCACGACCCAATACAGAAGAAAGGGACAAGTAACTTGTTAGTGTAGTAGTTGAGTATTGCAACATTGGTTGCTTGCTTGAGATGGTTTGAGATGTATTGAGACAGGTATATATATATATATATATATATATATATATATATATATATATATATCCTTTTTCCCAACGATTTCTTGGGTTATCCAAATTACAAAGGAGACTCTGCCGAATTTTCTCCTGACAATTGTTAATATAAATGCTTGTTTAGTTTTGAATCATCGAATTTTAGTAATATGTAAACAAACAAACAAAAAAGGCTGAAAAAAACGCAAAAAAGAAACCAAACATCTGCGTCGCACATGGCAAAGGGTGCGACGCAGATGATAAGCAATGTGTGTCGCACATTGCCTAAGGTACGACACAGATTAATGATTTGAGTTGCACCTTAAGCTATGTGCGACGAACATTGCCCTCCCCAGCCCGAGCCTGGATAGCAGGACAATGTGCGTCGCGCATAGCCCAAGGTGCGACGCAAATCAATAATCTGCGTCGCACCATAAGCTATGTGCGACGCACATTTCTCTGGGGCTGGGGAGGGTATTGTGCGTCGCACATTACCAAAAGTGCGACGCAAATTGTTCTCCTTTGATGAGCTGTGCAGAGCCATCTGCATCGTACTGTATACAACGTGCGACGCAAATAGCTAAATCATATGCGTCGTTTTTGCATACAACGCAAATCATTTTTAGGTCATCTGCGTCGAGACCAGTGTCGTCGGACCGGAGTCCGACGCAAATAGGGGTACAGGATCCGACGCAAATCGACCTTTTTGTACTAGTAATGGTCAGACTGAGAGAACTATTGAGGCCTTGGAAGAGATGCTTCGTGCTTGTGCCTTGGAATTTCAACAGTCTTGGGTCAAGTTGCTCAACCTGGTGGAGTTCTCTTATAACAACAACTATCAAGCTAGTATCCAAATGGCTCCGTATGAGGCTCTCTATGGAAGGAAGTGTCACTAGTACAGAAAAGGCAAGTTGCGTCGGATGTGAGGCGCCTATTTGCGTCGGACTCTGGTGCGACGCCAAAGCCCTCGACGCAAATAACTCAGAAATGATCTGCGTCGTATGCAGAAACGACGCAGATGGTTCAGCTATTTGCGTCACACTCGTATACGATGCGACGCAAGTGGCTATCCCAACCCAATTCAGAGTAATGCAGAGGGTAATGTGCGTCGCACATTGCCTAGGGTGCGACGCACATTAGTGATTTGCGTCGCACCTCGGGCTATGTGCGACGTAAATTACTATTTTAATTAAAAAATATTTTATCAATTGTAGATTAAGGAACACTAGTACAGAAAAGTTACGTTGTAGAACATGTAAATAATCTCAATCCAAATATACAGCAATCTTCATGGCGTTATGTTGTACAATAATCTCAATCCAAAGATACAGAAGAGTAGAAGATTGAGAGACAAATTACCAACTGAAATCGAAGTAGGATTGAACACAACAAAATATATACCAACAAAATTCAATAATTTTATAATTTACAACTCCAACACAAAACATTAAACCACCAAAATTCTATAATTTACAACTCGAACACAAAATAATATAAAAAATCAGAGATCGAGAGTAGCGAGACGCAAAATTCTATCAATTTCCTTCCATTTCTGACGAAGAAAACTTCCAGAGAAACCAAAAAACAGATCTGCAATGAAAGTAAGAAAAAAAAAAGTCAATAAAAAATCAGATCTAAAAAGTAAAAAAACAGAAGAAAATAATTTCAGAGAGATAAAACTCGAAAGACAATGAAAAAATTAGATCTAAACAATGTAAAAATGAAAAAAGGAAGGAAAAAATTGTAGATCCGAAAACATGAAAAAACAAAATTGTAGATCTAAACAATTAAAAAACGAAAAAATAATAATTTTACTTGCGAAAAGGCAATCGTCGGAAAACGGCTGTATCTTGTCGTCGGAAAACTCATTGGTTTCTTAGGTTTAGAGCGAGGGAGGGAGAGAGAGGAGGGAGGAGAACTCAAAATCGCCAGAAACCGACACAGACCACCGCCGTTTTACCTTCTTTCTTTCTCCTCTCTTCGCTGGAAACCACCAAACACGACCACGCACTAAACCGCCAAACCGCCATTGATAAGAATATTCGAAAGAGATATAAAGGGCATGCGTTGAAGTGTGAGAGAGGTTCATGTAGGTGAGAGAGACGCCGGTAGGTGAGAGAGATGAAGTTGGTGTGCGTTGAAGTGTGAGAGTGAGAGAGATGAAGTTGGAGGGAGTTGAAGTGTGAGAATTAAAACGGCTGTCTTTAGAAACAAAACCTAAACACCTTAAATATGGAAGGGTGTGATTTACGTCGTGTTACGTGGACCATACGACGCAGATCATGGACTAGTGTGCGTCGCATGCCCAGTAGGTGCGACGCACATTAGCAATGTGCGTCACATCCTCCGTAGGTACGACGCACATTTTTGTGATTTGCGTCGCATAGCTTCCCACATGCGACGCAAATCCTGACTGTGCGTCGTTTCCGTTTCTGTGCGACGCAATTGAGGGGACGCAAATCGTCCTTTTTCTACTAGTGTGTCGTAGTCCTAATTGTTGGAGCGACATCAGTAACTCAATGATTTTGGGGCTCGGAGTTAATTCAGGATACAGTTGAGCAGGTGAAAGTAATTCAAGCGATGATGAGGGCTGCTCAAGATAGGCAAAAGTCGTATGCTGATTTGCGTCGGAAACCTATTTCCTTTGAGATGGGAGATAAGGTGCTTCTGAAGGTTTTTGCTATGAACGGAGTAATGTGGTTTGGTCAAAAGGGCAAGTTGAGTCCAAAGCACGTAGGTCCTTATAAGATTCTTGAAAGGATTGGGGAGGTCGCGTATCATTTGACTTTGCCGCCAGAGCTGTCGAAGGTTCTTGATGTATTTCATGTGTCGCAGTTGTGCAAGTATCGTAGTAATCCTTCGCATGTGATCCCTGTTGAGTCGGTATCAGTCAAACCAAATTTGACTTTTGAAGAGCGACCTAATCGTATATTGGACGGTCAGAACCGTGCTCTAGTTAAGAAGGTGATTCCCTTGGTTAAAGTACTTTGGAGAAGTCAAAAGTACGAAGAAGCTACTTGGGAACAGAAGAGTTGATGCGACTGAAATACCTGGAACTATTCATTCGAAGTTTCGAGGATGAAACTTTTTTTAAGGAGGGGAGATTGTAACAACCCATAATTTTGCTTCTAGTTTTTCGGAAAAGTTTTCTCTAAAACTATTATTTTCTCTAAATCATATGATTTTTATTTTTTTATACTATTATGAGCCGAATTATTATTTTTATTATATGGTGTGCTAATGTGTGCATTATATTTATAATATAATTTGTTAGAATTGTTTTTATTATTAAGTATTTTCAAAGTTTAGGCGCGATTTAGGAAGTTATCGATTAATCGCGTGACGGACTTTTATTGCATGGATCTTCGATGACTTGGGCCAAAAATCTTTTTTTTGGTGTACTTGGGCTTGGACAGCCGGCTAGGTGGAGGGAGAAGGAAGAATCTTCTCTTGTTTCATTTTTTTTTTATTTGATGACCCTTTGTAGTTTGTAACCCCCATAACCACCCTAATCATTTCTCCTAAATGAAACCATTTACTTCAACCTTTAAACACTCCAAATTCTGATTAAAAATCTGAACACCATTGCTGCAATATTCAAGGAAATTTGGCCATTATCATCTTCATCATTCTCTCAAATTTTTCATTTTCTACTCTTCATCAATTGTTCGTGACTTGTTCTACTTGCCTCTTTCTTGTACGTGGTACTTGGGGATTGAAGAAGGAGAAGGGTGCACGCCTATAATGGGGTTTTTCAGTAATATTCAGCTCTCCTCCGTCGATCCAGATAAATTAGTAGTTACCTTAGAACAATAGTGATTAGGGTATTATTTAGTATTAGATTATTACGCTAGGAATTGTTTAAAATACTTTTTGAATGAAATTGTTAGAGAAATTGGACAAGAATATACTTGATATAATCTGTAAGAATATTGTATATAGGAAAATAATTTTTTTCTGAGTTTTAGTATTTATTTGATTTATTTGGTATTTTGTGCGTTTTTGGCTTATTTGCGTAATAATTATTGAATGGATTTTAAAATTTCTGAAATTATTTTTCGTGGATCATTTTATATTTTTAGTACGTATTTCATGGCTTGGAATAATTTTTGCCTACTTTTTATAGGTTTATATAATTGATTTATCTATTTTTGCATTTTCGTTTCTGTCAGTATATAAATCGTGCAAATTATTTATGGAGGCCGAAAAATTTATTTCTTTGTATATTATGTATTATCATGAGTTTTTGCATGTTACGTAAATTTTTGGTAATATTGAGGCATTTATTTGTACTTTTAATTATTATATTGGCTTTATTGAGTATTCTGTAAATTAACGTTTAAAAATACTTTTATAGTCCGAAAATTAAAAATAAAAATTGTTCCATGTCAGTAGAGCCATTAGGGTCGTATTATAATTTTTGTGTTATTTTACTGATCGTACTTATTAGTTTAATAATTATTATTGTGTTTTTGTTGTGAGTTGGAGGATATTCTTTTTAATTATTTAAGAGCTTGTTTCTCAGAAATAAATTATCATCTTCTATGTTCTTGGAAGCTGGTGTTTAGTAGGTTGATGTAAGTATTATTGGGTATCATTATGCTTATATTTTGTTTATGTAAAAACAAATGATTAGTTGTGTATATTTCATTTATTAATAATTCTTGGAGTTAATTGGTAATCTTATTTGATATGATGCATTTTTGATGGCTCTTTTAGTGGTGTAAAACTAGTTTATTATAATTATTGATGTTTAGAGATGTTCAAAGTATTTATTGTCGGAGACATTTGTTGAAAGTTTCTAAGTTATAATTTTTTTTGTTGAGGAATTATGAAGAGTTGTTTTGATATGAATTATGGGTATAAGTTCGGGTGGCATTCCTTTTAATAAATATTTTGAGGTGAATGATACTTTGATGATATTTATAAGTTTATTTTGAGATAAGAACATCCGGTGGGATAGATGTAGTCCCCGGTGAAGAACATGCCAACCACCTGGTTTGCAAACTAGGGGTAAACCTGGGTAAATTGTTGTCCTCCGAGAGGTAAGGGAGTTCTTCGTGTTCTATCCTGCATCGGGAGTTTGGCCATTCTTAGACACAAGCAGTGGGGAACGTAAGCCCATAGACTGACCTGGAGAATGCGATCTGACAAACCTTATGAAGTGCATTGCGATTCACTAGCGTTCGATTTCTGACTCAATAACTTGTTGTACTTTTGTTTTATTATTATTCAAGTATTCTAGAGTTGATTTACTCACTATATCTTGTTTACTTGACTTTGACTATCACTTGCGTCACTTGTGAGCTTTACGGTTTTGGATGCATGTTATAGTTATCATGATTGTATACTTTCCATTCTTTTTAATCTATTATGTCTGAATCATGCTTTGATTTCTTTTGTTCTGGGAGAACCGCTAGTTTCTCCCCACTGACTGTGGGATTATTTAATATATCCTTGCAAATAGAAATGACTGCTATACTCGTGACTGCTTGCCTAGCAGAGCGTGGGTTGTTAGTGAGAGGAAGCTTCTGGTAGTCTTGTTGGTAGATGAGTTATATGCTGACAATAGAGAGTCCTATGTTATACTAGGTCTCAAAGACATTTAGTTTTTATTTGAGTTTTAATGGGAGACTTGCATGTCTCGTAGTTTTGGATGATATTATGATATGAATTGGGATGTTCCTTTTTATTAGAACCATAATGTTTGCAGATATTTCTTTGGTAGCTATGAAACTTTGGTTGGAGGATTATCGATCTTTATTTATTGTTTTAGAATAGCATAACCGTCCTGACGTTATTTCTGCTAACATCTTTTTAGTAAATCTGAAAATGCAAGAACATTAATCAAAATAAAGATTAAGAGATTATAGATCTGAAAAGTCAAAAACTACCTCCAAACATTGACCTAATAATGTTTAAATACGTCAAAGAAAACCCAAATACGTAATTAAGGAAATAATAAAATTCGAAAATACTTAAAATGCCTATTTGGAGCCTTAAACGAACTCGAATGGCTTAAAAAGCTTATACATCACAGCGTAGCGGTATGTTTGACTCGTTGGCCCATTCCGCTTCTGAAAAGGTATCACAATAGGCAATTGGACTTCGTCGGCATGATTAGTGCAAATCATTTCACACTTTTTGTCGCGTTTCTGGGAGTTTTTGAGAGAGAAGAGAGGATGATAGAGAAGGAGGAAAAGGAGGAGGGACGTGAGAGAGGAGAGAGAAGGAGGAAAAGTGAGGAGGGACGTGAGAGAGGAGAGAGAAGGATGGATAATATATTTGACGAAGCCCGCTTAATATTTGCAGCCCGCGAATTTTTTATTTCAAATTTTTTTAAGAAGGGTTGCGCTTTTCTTCAAAAGCGCAACCCTTCATAACAAAAGGGTTGCGCGTTTGAAGAAAAGCGCAGGCCTTCTGTTATGTAGGGCTGCGCTTTTAGGAAAAGCACAGCCCTTCCTGCGCAGCCCTTCCTTTTTTTTCCCCTAGTGTTCCTTATAGACCTCCATTCCCAAAATCTTCTTCGCAGCACCCAAATCCTTCATCTCAAACTCAACACTTAGAAGACCCTTCCTTCTTCTTGAAAACCCATTTGCATGTTACAATATTCCTTTCTTTAGGACGTTTGACTAGCTCCCAAGTCTGATTCTTATCTAGAGACTTCATCTCATCTCCCATTGCAGCGAGCCATAGAGTTGACACACTGTCAGAAACAACTTCTTTATAGGTTGATGGCTCATGATTTTCAACCACCACCTCCTCAGCAACCTGTAGTGCATAAGCAACCATGTATTCAAAACCATACCTCTTTGGAGGCCCCACACCAACTCTTCTAGCTTCATCAAGTGTTATGTTTGGTTGATATACTTCAGATGTGCTTGACTGATGACTAGAAGACTCTTCAGTAGCACCATGTTGATCTTCTCCACCTTGGTGTTCTGATTCACTCTCAGCCTGAGTGACTTGCAGCTCCACCTGTTTATCAACATCACTACTAATAGACACCACAGTAGACTTCACAGGAGACTTAAGCATAGAATTTTCATCAAATATTACACTTCTACTAAGCATAGCACGTTTCTTAGAAGGTGACCAGATTATATAGCCCTTAACTCCACTCCCAAAAACCACAAATACACCGTTCTTAGCTATAAGTTCTAATTTACCATCATTTACATGATAATAAACAGTAGAACCAAAAACCCTCAATAGAGAATAATCTGCATGCTTACCAGACTACACCACACAAGGTGTTTTAAAGTCAATACTTGTGTGAGGTCCACAGTTGATCAGATAGCAAGCTGTAGTCACAACTTTTGCCCAAAATCTCCTAGGGAACCCAATATTTGAGAGCATGCACCTCACTCTCTCCAATAGTGTCTGATTCATGCGTTTTGCAGTTCCATTTTGTTGTGGCGTATTTGTAACAGTATGATGGCAAGCAATCCCTTCATTCTTACAGAATTTATCGAACTCCGACCAACAGAACTCTAGACAATTATCAGTATGCAGCCTTTTGATCTTCCTTTCAACTTGATTTTCCACTAAAACCATCCACTGGTTGAAATTCTAGAAAGCCTCACTTTTATGCTTCATCATAATTACCCAAGTCATTCTTGAATAATCATCGATACAAAATATCTGTGACCTCCAATAGATATAACTCGGGAAGGTCCCCAACAGTCAGAATGGATATAATCAAGAGTATATTTCGTTGTATGAACCGCCTTTGGGAACTTGCTGCGATGAAGCTTCCCAAACACACAGTGTTCACAAAACTCTAGATCCTGCACCTTATGCCCACATAGAAGATCCCTCTTTGACAGAATTTGCATTCCCCCTTTCGCCTTTGTTGCCTAAGTCTCATATGCCACAACTTAATCAACTCATCCTTGTGAATCTCAAATGATGCAACAACAACAAAACCTATCACAGTAGAACCTTGAAAAATATATAGGGTACCATCTTTAATACCTTTCATAACCACCTTTGAACCTTTATAGACACTCATAACTCCACATTCACCTTGAAATCTGAAACCCTTACTATCAATAAGACTCAAAGATATCAGATTCTTTGTCATTAATGGAACATGCCTAATTTCGTTCAAGGTACATAATGTACCATCATGAGTCCTCACCCTGATAGAGCCTATTCCAACTACTTTGCAGGCAACATTGTTGGCCGTAGAAAAACTACCTCCATCTATCTTCTTATAAGTTGAAAATCACTCCCTGGATGGACTAATCTAATACTACTAGGGATAGATCTTCCTCATAATTATCTCGAGTTTCTGCTAGAGCAGTAGAACCTTCATTTTTGTCTTGTTGCTTCTTTTTCTTAGGACATTCATTTTTCCAATGTCCCTTTTCCTTACAGTAATTACAAACATCAATAGTTTTAGGACCCTTAGAATTCGAATCTTTAAAGCTCGTTTTCTTTTTACCCAATTTCTTTTGTCTCTTACCCTAGTAACTACTAACCCAGATGCATGATTCTCTGTACTAGAACTAGATGCCTGATGACACACCTCTCTAGTATGTAGAGCAGATCTTACTTCTGCTAACAACAGACTATCTTTCCCAACAATAAAAGAATCCACAAAATTCTCATATGATACAGGCAAATATACTAACAATATTAAAGCAACATCCTCATCAACTACTTTAACATCAATATTTCACAGATGTAGCAAGATAGTATTCAGTTTATCTAAATGATCCCTTAGAGACGTAGCTTCCTACATACGCAGCTGAATAGACGTTGCTTTAAAAGTAACTTGTTGGTTAGAGTTTTCGTCATGTATAAACTCTCTAACTTCGACCACATACATCATTGTTGAATGCGCCTTTTCCTCCAGAACGTCCATCTCAGAGGTGACTGAATCCGTTGCCTTCTTTCCCAACGGTGCCCATAACCCCTGTTGCTTCAATAAAGCCCGCATCTTGATTTGCCACAGACTTTAACTATTCCTCCCAATCAATTTTTCAATTTTAACATTCATCGTAGACATCTTTCTCACACAGATTGAACACAAAGCTCTTGATACCAATTTGTTATGACAGACGTGAGAGAGAAACAAATAATGAATGCAAAATAATGAAAGTCAAACAACAGATTTATGTGGTTCACCAAAGTGGCAAGTCCACGAGCAGAGAGAGAGAGAGAATATTTTATTAGGTGAGCAAAAACATATTACAGAAAGAATTAGACTAAAATTCGTAGTCTAACAATTAGGTAAAATAACCTATTTATTTTTTGCGGCTAAAAACGCGTCTACCGCAAAAACTGGGCATCCGTCCGATCGGGTTGGGTGACATCCGCCCAATCTGGCGGTAATTACGAATTCCATAAGACGGGCCTGATCATGCGACCTCTCCCGGTCGTAGTTCGCTAGGTGCGCCCGATTGGGCAAGCATGTTGATGCCATCGGGTGACTTCTCAAACACTGTTGTTCCCAAAATCGTCACAGGCCCGATGTGGCGGCTTCGCCTGACCCGATTGGGCGGTACTCAAGAAACCCCTTTGAACGCATTTTGATGAACACATTCAAGGCACTATTCTTACAACACGTATTAATATATTTTGCTAAAACCCAAGGGAAAAACATGTCATGTTGCCACATGGACCCCCTCCCCTACATAATCAAATGAACCATGTTAAATTATGAAAATGTGTATTTTTAGGCTCGAATACATATCCTCTCATTTGAGATACAAATGCACTAACGAACTATTCTACAATCTCATGATGGTCTCTGTAAGGAAAAAAATATCTAAAGAGAAGATAATATTTCAATTTTCAATACAATTAAAAACAAATGTATCTATAAATACTCATTAAGTTAATGCTAATAATGTCCAACCTTTCAGTATTTTTAAATTAATAAAAAGCTCTTCAAAAAAAAATTACATTTGTAATTAACACAACTAAACCACTTAATTACATTAGTTATTTTCTTACACATTAACCTAAATTTAAAAAACAAGATTGTATCATATTCTTTGTAAGTGAAAGTGAGGGACAACCTAGTGGTTAAAGATTCCCTCCCGGTTCCAAGAGGTATTGGGATCAATTCGCACCTTAGGCAAGTTGAGATCCACATTATTGCCCCCAACTTGTAAATGTTTCTCCTTACCTTATCAAAAAAAATATTATTTATAAGTTATTACGTATTTATAAATATGTACTCGCTTGA
Organism: Beta vulgaris subsp. vulgaris; assembly: GCF_026745355.1. Lineage (NCBI taxonomy): Eukaryota > Viridiplantae > Streptophyta > Magnoliopsida > Caryophyllales > Amaranthaceae > Beta > Beta vulgaris. The sequence continues at coordinate 27,945,940 of NC_079210.1, read as the reverse complement.
AGTCGAGGTTATATTTATGAATAATTCAAATTATAATTTACTATACGTAAGATTTAAAAGGAGCTAAAATATCATTTTTTTTAAATGCCTATAACCCATTTTTATTACTTCTCTTAAGTGTTTGATTTAAAACTCCATTTTCACATTGGTATTAAATGAGAATTTTTTCCTTAGATAATGCAAAATTGGGTTTTAATTCCCAAAATATGCCCAAAAAAACTAAAATTCCCTGCGTACCGTCCACGTAGGACGGCTCGCGAGAATTTTTTTTTTTAGTAAAACCGCTACTCGCAGTAGCGGTTTACAAGTGCCGAGAATTTTTTTTTTTTCAACTTAGGTAAAACCGCTACTCGGAGTAGCGGTTTACAAAAAAAAAAATTTTTTTTTTTTTTTTTTTTTATGTAAACCGCTACTCCGAGTAGCGGTTTATTATGAAAACTGATATCTGCTGACCATATTTTGCGCAGGTAAACCGCTACTCCGAGTAGCGGTTTATATTTATAAACCGCTACTCCGAGTAGCGGTTTATATTTATAAACCGCTACTCAGAGTAGCGGTTTATTTTAAAATTAAACCGCTACTTTGAGTAGCGTTTTCCGTGGATTAAAACAAAAAAAAATAATTTTCTCGCGTGCCGTCCTACGTGGACGGTACGCAGGGAATTTTAATTTTTTTGGGCATATTTTGGGAATTAAATCCCACTTTTACATTATTTAAGGAAAAAATTCTATTAAATGATCCAGGTAATCCACCGGGCCAACAACTAAGTATTCCATAATATTCCCTACTATGGGGGTAACTTATGAAATTAATCGCGTTTGACAAAAACGTTTTAATACGTCAGATAATGATGTGTCAGACTCTAGTTGATTATACAAGGGGAGGCAAGAGAGGAATGAAGAAACTGAACAGAAAAATACAAGTAAGTAGATAAGATATTGGTCACTTGATATTCTTTTACGAAGGCATCCCACCAATTGGTTTGCATCATTATGGGATTACCACCTATAGTTTGGATTGCTGTTCTAAATTTTTACTATTACTTGAGCATTGTTTGGTGATTAGAGTTTAAAATTTCGAGGTTAGAGTTTAGAGTTTGTGGTTAGATAATTACTTTTTGGTTCAGAGAATTTGACTGCTGATTTAAAAAATTATTGCGTAAAGGTGTTTGGTAACACTTAGCTGATTGTCTAGAGTTTTGTACTCCTTCTGTTTTTTTTTATCTTTCTCACTTAGAATCTTGACACTATTCATACTTAGAGAGAATCTTCTCAGTTGCTTTCAATCTATAAGAAAAAATTTAGTCATGTGGGATCTTGTTTGATTCGTCTCAATTAGTACATTATTAATATTCAATCGTTATATTTTTTTACTAATATTTAATGAAAGATATTTAAGTTCAAAGAAGTGCATTGGGAGACGTGTACAGAAAAGTGAGAATGAAAAAAAAACAGAGGGAGTACTTTATAAAGCATGTAAAATGACATTTATGGACATATGTTATTTTAAAAACAAATTTTAGTATTAATTATATGGACAAAATAGTCATTTATTTTTTTCCTCTCCAAAACTCTCATGAAAAAGCTCCTGTATCCAGCTTTTCCAAAAGAGAGTTTTGATCAGAGTTTTTGGTACAAAACTCTCTTTAATCCTCTCTCTCACCAAACACCCAAATTAGAGTTTTTACAGGTCACAACACAAACTCTCTCCAAAACTCTAAACTCTCTCTAAAACTCCCTCTTCCAAACACCCCCTTCGTCTTGTGTTCTAAAAGATTGTTCCCTGTAAAATGCAAATCTTTTTATTCTATTTTCTATTTGAAAGTAAAACTAATTCACTAATGAAAGAGTGATACGAAATGATTTACAATAGAAATCAAAATCAATAGCTACACAATAATTTTGATAAAAAAAATTCTAAACGGGCAAAACCACTATTGTTGTAAATGAGATATAACGTTTATGTATACCATGTTTTGCATCGTTGTTTGATATAGCTTTGTATCAGAGGGCTTTTCAATCTATTGTAGTTTATCTGATCCAATTGATTGTACATGTAGAATCGATGTATGTTGCGACGCTGCACAAATCTTTAAGAATTTTAAATTTCTATCGATAGTAAGAACATAGTCCCAAGCTCTCAGAAAGAAAGAGATAAAACTTAATATATTCGTAATTAAAACTCAGAAGGGTAGAATTAACGTAAAAGTTGAGAAATAAAATTCTCCATGAGAGAGATAATTATAAAAATGAAACACATTGTTTCAAAAGAACAAGAAGTTGGACCTTATCTTCAACCAAAACGTTGGTTGTAGCCTTTAAAATATGACGAATTGAATAAAAAGAAAAAAATTTCTAGCGCGCGAATATACCCCAAAGAAAATAGGATTTTGTGGAAAGAAACAATGAGAGAAAAAAGGGAGAACATACAAATAATTATTCTGAAACTTCGTCATAATTTATTTATATTTAATCCCATTCAATAACTATACATTAATGTTTTATATTATACTCCTATCTTCTTGTTATATTCTTGAGCAAGTTAGTTTAATTTATTGTCTTTCCACAAATTTATCACGGGACAAGTATGGATTAAACTCGCCCCATGAAGGCATTAACATTCCAAATTATCTAAGCGACCTTTGATATCATAAAATGATTTAAATCCTATTAAGATTAAAGAGGTGGGAGGGGGAGGAGTTGTCTGGTTGGTTACTTGCAAAGGTATTTTAAGAGGATGACTTTTACAGTGTGGGAAACCATCTATAAGGCCCATGATGTAATGATATTCCGAGTTTGGACCTGGGGACCAATTGTGAAACTCCATTGCTAATGCGACTCCACAAAACAAAAAGGTTGCTAATTCGTATTATTATTTTTGGACATATTAACGTCATATTACATTTACATGTATCATGGATTGTTAATTCAACACACCGGCGCTCGTGTGGTTCAACAAGTGATCTACCGTAAAAAAATCAAGAAAGCAAGTGATTAGGATGTGAGACTAACCTGACGCTGAATGAATATGCCGTGCTGATATATACTTCAATATTTTATTTTATTTTTGGCAGGAAAGAAAAGTAGGGTGGAACTAATTAATGGGCCATCCTAAAGCATTTTTGCAGATGATTTTGGAAAAAGAGATATCAAGAGACTCAAACTAGTAACAAAGTTTAGTAGTAGTGTAGCCACGATTCGCCATCCAATCAACGGCAGCATTAGCTTCATGAAACACATGTTGCACCTTATAAGAATCAAACTTTTCAAGATTCTTCTCAGAATCACTAATAAGAACATTAATAGACCAAGGAATTTTTCAAAGTCTTTTAATAGCCTGAATAACTGACAGATTATCCCCCTCTATACTGATGTTTTTAGCTCCTAAGAAAATCGGCCCCCCGGATCCCTTCCCTAAGACCCTAGGCTTCAGCCACTAGAATTGAATAATGTTGTGAAATATGGTTAGCCCCGGTAAGGAGCAAATTACCTCTGCACTTCTAATTAAAAAAAAAACTATACGCTATTCGACCATCTTGGGCCTTGGAGCCATCAAAATTAAGTTTAACAAAATTAGGCGGCGGCGGGGTCCGACTAATATTGGCCCTTGAGGCATTCTTTTTAGAGACCAAAGCATGAGAAGAAGCACTAGACAAAGAATTATGGGTCCATTTTTTAGCCTTCTCCAAGTTACTAAAAAAAACACGAATCATACTACCCAAAGCCCCTGGAGAGATCGATTCTTGACGAAAAATAATATTATTCCTAGGATACCAAATAAACCACCACACAGTGGCAAAAAAACTGATTTCTTCCATCGTTGAGTTAATCTTTAGGTTACTAAAATATTCCATAAAAGAGCTAGAGTCACCTAATGTAGGAAGAGGAGAGGCCAGAGGTAAGTCTTTGACACTTTCCAATACATCTTGGCCAAATGGGCAACTGAGAAAGAGATGACGACCGTCCTCAGCATGGAAACTACAGAAAACACACTCTAAAGGTAGAAAAACATGACTATATTCTAACCTTTTCTTGGTGGGAAGGCCATTTTGACAAATCTTCCAAATAAAAACTTTATCTTTGGGGGAATACCTAATTTCCAAATCCAATCATACTCCACCCGACTGGGGGAAATTGACCCATGCCCTTGTAAAAGCCCTACACCTGACTTAACAGAATATTCCCCATCAGTAGTTAGATCCCAAAAGATCTTATCCTCCACCCCATTAGACGTGATAAAAAATTTACAGATATCGTCAACTATACTAACAGCGACAAACTGAACCAAAAGTTCATAATTGCAATTGCCAGTAGACGAAATGAAATAGCTAACCTTGATGTCTTCAAAGGCAGGCCGCGACGTACATCGTTGGTTAATAGGAGAATCATATACCCAATTATCATACCAAAAAGAAACAGACTTACCATCACCTACCATCCACCTTAGCCCTTTCCTAAATGGGGCCCGAAGGGACATAAGCTTACGCCATTGCCAGGACACATTAGACTTGGGTTGGTACGAAAATTGACTCTCTTGTTTTAAATATTTCCTGTTTGACCAACTTCACCCACAGGTTATCCGGCATCCTAATAATTTTCCACAGTAATTTTAGTTGAAGAGCTTGATTGTTCACCTTTGCCTTACGTAACCCTAGACCGCCCAACTTTTTAGGTTGACAAACTTTCTCCCACCCAATTAAATTAGGAGCTTTAGAGCCAAGATCCTTATTCCACAAGAAATTCCTATAGGCCTTATATAATGAAGACATAATATGAGGTGGTAACGAGAAACTTTACATTTGATAATTCGCTTTAGAGGCTAGATTGGATTGAACTAAAATGGTTCTTCCAGCCTGAGAAAGAGAATTGGCTCTCCACTTAGAAAGTTGAGAAGCTACCCTTTCTTGGATAGAGCTAAATATGGCATTAGTGACTTTTCCGCTTATAATTGGACAACCTAAATAATCACCTAATGAGAGGGAGTGATTCATTTGCAAAACATCCTGAAAGGCAGATAATAGAGACGGTGGAGTGTTTAAAGTACATTGAAAAGCTTACTTGTGAAAGTTAACAAGTTGATTTGACATAGAACAATATTTATTTAGAATTGACTTAATTGATATACAACTCTCAATTTTCGCTTTGGCAAAGATCATTGTGTCATCTGCAAAAGTCAACAATTTTCGCTTTGGCAAATATCATATATATATATACACACACATATATTTACTTCCTCCGTTTTGTTTACTTGCAACACTTTTTGAAAATGGAAATAATAGTTAATTACTTGCAACACTTTCTACTTCTGTTTTTCCTTTCTCTCTATCTATCTCCCATCACATGGGGCCCTCTTTTTTTTTCTCTTTACCTCTCTCCCATCCAAATTTTGCATTGGAGTTGATGAAAAAAAAAAGTTTTGCAAGTAAAAAAAAAACGCAGGAAGTACATGCGCGCGCGCACACATATATATACTTCCTCCGTTTTTATTTAGATGTTATACTTTCTATTTTAGGAAGTTCTAAATTAGATGTTACGCTTTTATTTTGGGTAATAACTTCTCTCTATCTCTCCTAACACATGTTAACATGGGACCCTTTTTTTTTCATTCTCTCTATCTCTCTCCTCTCCAAAAATTACCCTAGGAGTCCGTGATTTGAAAAGTGTAACATCTAATAAAAAACGGAGGAAGTATATGTTTGAGGGAATATGCCGAAGCATATAATGCATTGTCTTTAAGATAACCAATTTATTCATAATGTTTAGTCCAATAATAATGCTGTACATTTTCTGATAAAACTAAATAAATAATGTGTTTTGCAAGAAATGACCTATAGATTTTTTGCACCGAATGATCAAATCATTACAAATATTTATTATTTAAGACTACATTACAACTTTCTACTAGTAGAAAAGTCACCCTTTTGCTGTATTGGTGTTTGTTAATGTCGCCGGTTACGGTAACTGATCACATTCAACATTAAATGGAGAATGTCGTTCTGTCGGATTGGTTGAATTTAATGAATAGTGGGTCGAAAGAACCCAGGACAGCCAACGAATGTCATGGGCTCATGATAGGGACATTCCTGTGCAGTCGGAGAAGCAGGTTAGTAACCATAAGAATGTTGTTGGAATTGTATCCAAGGATATTCAAGAGGAGGTAGAGTATTTGTCGTCTTCCACCATTGTGTGTTACGTACTAAGAGCTAATCCTTTCTCTGTTATAGAAAGTTTTTTTGGAAAAGTTAGGGGGAAATTAGGGATTTAGAAAGTCGCTATGATTGGAAAAAGGGTATTCATAGTGAGATTTAATACAATTGAATAATGCTTGAAGGTGAACTCTAATGGATTTCAGTTTTTTTACCACAAACCTATCATAGTTCATAGTTAAGCTATGGGAGGCTGAGATGGTGATTGATAAGGATGTAGCTAAGAAAGTGCCAATATGGGTGAAGTTCCCTCATATTCTTTTCAAATATTGGGGTGAGAAGAGTATGAGTAAATAAGCCACAAAGGAGAACAAGAAACTTCATTTTGAGCGTTAATTGAGTATGGGTGTAGGACTGAGCAGGTGATGCAACATGAGCAACTTGATTCCGTCACTTCTTGCAATGAGCATGGGTGTATGACGGAGCAGGTGATATAAAATAAAAGCATGTGGATAATGAAGGTTTTAGCTGATGGGCAGGTCTAAAAGGTCCTACTCCTAAAACTGCAATCACAGTTCCGGTCCATAATTCTTTGAATTTGTTAATTGAAAGTGCAGTTGAGGTGAGTGATGATGCTAAGGTAAATGAAGATACAAGGCCAAATGGTGAACGCTATGGCACGGATGGTGGTCTCAATATGGTCAGGGTGAATCAGGATGATGAGCATATGCAACTTGTGGATAAATGAGAGGGGATGGCTCCCCCTAATCAGGATGAATAATATCCTAGCTTGGAATAGTAAGGGGCCTAAACAACTGCACTAAACAAAGTGAAGTGATGAATTTCCTTCATGCTCATAACATTAAATTGTTTAGCCTTTGTGAAACAAGAATGAAGCTCATAATTTTGGCGAACTTTACTCTAAAATTTGTCCTACATGGTGTTGTACTCACAATATGTCCTGTCAACCCATCTACAATAGGTGGGTAGTTATTTAAATTGAGAATTTAGCCATGTTGATCTTACAATATGTCCTGTCATGAAAATGGTAGAATAGTCATTGGATGGTGTCCTAATATTTTCACTTTAAACATTAGCTATGTGAATAGCTAATATATTCATTGTACTGTTTCCTGTAACTCTGGGCTTAGTTTTAGGTGTACTTTCTACCATGGATTTAGTGATTGGCATAGTAGACAGGAGATATGGGAGGGGCTGATAATGATTCATGTTTAGAATAGGATCCCTTGGGTGTTATTAGAGGACATTAATGCCTTGAGTAGTATTGTTTCCTCTAAACAATAGCCATATGAATAGCCAATGTATTGATTCAGTAGTGGAAAAATAAGGATGGGCTGCGCTAAAAAAGGCTAGAAGGGCTGCACTTTTTGACAGCAATCCTTTCAATAGCAGCCCTTTCAATAGCAGCCCTTCACTTTTTAAGTAGGGCTACGCTTTTTAGGTAAAAGCGCAACTCTTCCTACCCAAAAAAAAATTTAAATTTTTTTCTTTTTATATATTTTTTACTCATATATTACTTTCACATTTTCTGAATTTTAACATTTGCATTAAACTTTAAAGTAAACCATCCAAATCCAGAAGAGAAGAAATTACAGAAGAGAAGAAATTATAGATCTACAATGCAACTAAACCCAAATATACAGAAGAGAAGAAATTATAGATCTACAATGCAACTAAACCCGAAAAAAAAAAAAAAAAAGAACGAAACGAAAATGAAAAAAAAAATGAACCAAAACTAATATATAGAAGAGAAGAAATTATAAATCTGAAAATACAAGAACATTAATCAAAACAAAGATTAACAAATTATAGATCTGAAAAGGCAAAAACTGCCTCCAAACATTGACCTAATAATGTTTAAATACGTAAAACAAAACCCTAATACATAATTAAGGAAATAATAAAATTCAGAAATACTTAAAATGCCTATTTGGAGCCTCAAACGAACTCGGATGGCTTAAAAATCCTATACGTCACAGCATAGCGGTGGGTTTGACTCGTTGGCCCGTTCCGCTTCCGAAAAGTTATCACAATAGGCAATCGGACTCCGTCGGCATGATTAGTGCAAATCATTTCAGGCTTTTTGTCGCGTTTCTGGGAGTTTTTGAGAGAGAAGAGAGCATGAGAGAGAAGGAGGAAAGGGAGGAGGGACGTGAGAGAGGAGAGAGAAGGAGGAAAAGGGAGGAGGGACGTGAAAGAGGAGAGAGAAGGAGGGATAATATATTTGAAGCCCGCGAATTTTTTATTTCAAATTTTTTAAGAAGGGTTGCGCTTTTCTTCGAAAGCGCATCCCTACATAATAGAAGGGTTGCGCTTTTTTAAAAAGCGCAACCCTTCACTTAGTAGGGTTGCGCTTGTAGAAATAGTGCAGACCTTCTGTATGTAAGAAAAAGCGCAGCCCTTGATGCGCAGTCTTTACTTTTTTTTTCCCTAGTTATTGTACTCTTTCCTCTTACTCTGGGCTTAGTTTCAAGTGTATTTTCTGCCATGGATATATTGATAGCCATAGTACGCAGGAGTTGTCGGAGGGGCTGAAAATGAATGTTGTTTAGAATAGGTGCCCTTAGGGGTTGTTAGGGGACTTTAATGCCCTGACTAGTACTGAGGACAAGATTAGTGCTACTGTCAGAATTAGTGAGATTGCTCCTATGTGTGATTGTATTAGTTATTGTCATATTAGTGATGTTACGCCAAATGGGAGGTTGTTTATTAGAACAATAAGCAAGATGGGGATATGAGGGTCTACTGTAGGATTTATAGGGTTTTAGCATATTCCGAGTGGATTAATTTATTTGAGTTGGTTGAAGTCAGTTTACTGCCTGAAGGTGACTCTAAGCACACCTCAATGCTCTTGTGTGTTTGCCTTGAATGCAATGTAAAGAAACCCTTCAAGTTTCATGCCATATGGTGCTAACATAGTTCTGTTATTGAGACTATCAGAGAAGCCTAGAGCCAGCAGGTCAGGGGTTGTCCCATGTACAAAGTTTTTTGAATAATTAAAGAATGTTAAATAAGCTTTGAAGGAGCTGGATAGAAATGGCATTAGTGACATTAAAATTATTGTGGTGAAAGATGAGGATGCATTAAAGGATGCTCAGGATGCTATGCATGCACTTAAGGTGATATTAGCCTTGTACAGGCTGAGAAAGTGACTAGGGGAGATTCAGAGTGCTTAGAAGATGTTAAATAGATTCCTTCAACAAAAATTAAAACTCAATTGGCTCTAGTGTGGTGATGATCTTCTATCAAGCTTTGAAAGCTAGAAGAAGACAAAACAAGATCCATGTTATACATGACAACAATGGCTTGTGGGTGAACCAAGGAGAGAAGATTGCAGAAGCGTTTGTAGGCTTTTACAAAAGCTTATTCACTTGCTCTGAACAAAATGAAGGATGTTTTGCAAGCTTTGGTGAATAAAGGCAAAATGCTTAGTGAAGATCACATGAGGATTCTACAGCTTAGGTTCACAAAGGAAGAGGTTAAGAGAGTTACTTTTAGTATTCTTGATGATAAGGCACCAGGGAGTGATGGCTTTAACAGTTGATCCTACAAGCAATATTGGGAGGTGATAGGGGATGAAGTATGTGAAGCGGTCCTGAATTTTTTCAAAACTGGAAAACTATTAAAAGGATGTTAATGTTACTACGCTCACTTTAGTTCCCAAAGTGAAGTGTCTGGAGAATGTAACTGAATACAGGTCAATAGCTTGTTGTAATGTACATTATAAGTGCATTACAAATCTTTTAAGTGAGAAATTGAATCATGTTCTCCCTGATATAGTCTCTACAAGCCAGGGGGCCTTTGTTTCAGGGAGAAGTATTCTCCATTATGTTACAAGAGAAAGTCTGCAAGGTCCAGCTACATGATGAAACTGGACCTCAAAAAGGCCTATGATATTATCAGTTGGCAGTTCATGGAGCAAATGCTTGATTAAGTTGGGTACCCTAAAAAATTCAAGGAACTTTTAATGGTTTGTGTTAGGACCCCTACATTATCTCTAATGATGTATGAAACTCCTACTAACTTCATTGGAGCTCAAACGGGGCTAAGGCAAGGGGATCCAATGTTCCCCTTGCTCTTTTCCCTTGGTATGGACTACATAGACAAAATTTTGAGGTACATTGGTGAGATTGAAGGCTTCAAGTACCATGCCAAATGCAAAGATTTTAAGTAGACTCTCCTTTGCTTTGCAGATGACTTGTTACTTTTCTGCAATAGTGATTTGAGGTTCATTTACACTCTACTTCAAGGATTCCAAATGTTTTGTAGTGCTTCTGGCCTAGAAGTGAATAAGCACAAATTTGAGGTGTATTATGCAAGAGTGTCATATCAGATGATTAAAAGAGTAACTGATGTGAGTTGTTTCAATGTTGGGACTCTGGCTTTTAGGTACCGAGGGGTTCCTATGTCTACTAGAAAACTCAAAGTTAGTAATTGTCAAGCTTTAATTGGCATAATGATTAGCAGAATAAGGCTCTAGAGAACTAGAAATCATTCTTTTGTTGCCCAAAACTCAATTGATCAATAGTATTATCATGAGCATTCATGCCAATTGGGGGTAGCTATTCATTATTCCGAAACGACTAGTCATGGAAGTTAACAGAATTTATAGGAACTTCTCGTGGCCAGGGACACATAATGATGGGAAAGTTGGGATTGTTACCTGGAGCAGATTATGTTTCTCTAAGTCAACAAGCGGGTTGGGTTTTAGAGAGGGTCTTTTGGAACATTGCAGCAATGAGCAAGTTAGCTTGGGTTGTGGCTCAAAAGAATGATAACCTATGGGATAGATGGGTGAATGGTGTTTATGTTGGGTAGGCGAGCTACAGTACATATCAAGCCCCTAATAACTCCAGTTGGGCTTGGAAATACATATGAAAAGCTAAGAATAAGACGAGCAGGAAGCTTCAAGGTGTGCAGTGGATCATGAGTGCTCATTACAACATCAACAAGCATTATAAGCTTCTTTTAGGGCAGGAGACACATGTTAATCGGAGTAGGTTTGTGGAAAAGATACATACCACCTAAGCATATATTGGTCTGTTGACTGACTATGCAAGATAGGCTGAAGACCAAGTAGAGGCAGAAACTGATGAACCTTTGTGATGATGATATTTGTTTGTTTTGTAACTAACACCCTCATAATTTGAAGCATCTATTCTTTGACTACCATTTCAGTAATATGTGTATGGTCAAAATGATGAGATGGTTGCAGGGGTCTTTGGAACAACAATGGGCTCCAATAAATTTGCAGATGGGTGAAGCAAAGACTGAAATTTTTTAAGTACAGGAATATTGTGTAATGAGCTGTTATTGTTGTTAATGTATATTTAATTTCGTGGATAATAAATTATGCTTAATGGGATAAGGTTGTTATATCCATTCACAAAGTTGTATAGGAGATTAACTATGTACCTAGTCAAGCACAAAATTGTATAAATTATGAGTACAAAAGTTAAAGAGAGCGATAGAGATTGGATACTTCTTTGTAAAACTTGGCATGTCTGATTGCAGGGTACTAGGTATGTCTAATATCCTTTTTGGTGTATATTGGTGTTTTTTAATATTAATCTTACTTACTTACCAAAAAAAAAAGTCAACTTTTTAGGATGGAGGTTTTTTTTTCTCCATCTTTTTTTTGTTTAGCAATATCCGCACAACGAAGGGAAATATAAATAGTGACTTTGTTCTTAGGTGGATTGGCTTTTCGAAACCAACATAAATTAATGTGGAGGTAAGAAGTTATTGTAACCTAAAAATAAAGGGCTAGCTAACAAAAAGACACGTGGACCAATTAGAAGAGTTCACGTGTCCCAAAAAAGGGAGAAAAGCTTGGCATGTTTGAGGGTTTTCACTACTTAAAGGATAGAGACCCACTTTTGGCCTGAAGGAATAATCAGAGCCCAAGTCCTAAAAAATGGATGCATATAATTGGGAAATGTTCAACCCCCGATCATTGTCTACAACGTGTAATAATCTGAATGCCCAACTAAACAGGTGCCCTTATTTTAAGGTGACCTCAAATGATAGCTCTTAATTGTAAAAGCTCCCAATGACTCGGGACTTTTACAAGAAAGTCGGTAGATGACCACATAGTAGGGGATTTGGTCCTGAAGAAGATGGAAGTTGTAGGATGAGCTCAAGAACTAGGAAATTGCTTATCATATTGTCCAAGAAGTAAGAAGTGGAACTTTTTGTCTCCAAGATATGCATGGTTAACTAAGACAGTGCACGTGGAATTCTGTCACCCAGCAGAAGTACCACATCTGATCAAATCAATATTCAACGATGATAATAGCCTGTAATCAGAAAAAAAGTGTCATTATACAAAAGCCGAAATTAGGACTGTATACATGTACCTTGGTTTTTTGCAAAGCAAAATTAATATAATAAAATTTCTACTTTCTCCATACACTTATGATTGTTTCTCTATTTCATTTAACTCATTCAGTTTGGGGTATTTTTTTACCACTAGCTAACGTAGTGGTCTTAAAGTGGCATTAACTAGTCGTGACCTTTTGGAGTACCATTGCTCACGAACAAACTTTTGAGTATTTTTGGGTAAAGAGCCATTGGAGCTAGGGTTTTTCTCCTCCTCCATTGGTAAGCTTGAGATTATGTATGGTGTAAGCTACATTTTTTGTTGCTTATTATGGGTCGAAAGAAGAAACAACAGACTCCTAATCCTCCAATAACTCGTCAAGCACAAATTTTGGCGTCAAAGTAAGGATCTTTGGTAGGAAATTAAATAATGAGATTTCGAGCGTTGATGGTGTTGTTACTCCAGTGGCTACTGCGGGGAATGAGTAATTGGTAGTACACAATGTGTTAGAGGTGACGAAATCAACTTTTGAGCAGAATAGAATACGTTAAAGGCAAGCATCAATGGTGGAAAGGGTGAATATAGCGAATTCAACTTGAAATACAAAGGTGATTGCAGAGGCTATAGGAGACCATGAAGTTACTTCTGAACCTGTTGAAGAAATACAAATGAAGGAGAACCCACCTCCAGGTGTGAATCCTACCCTGAAAACCTGGTCAACATTGACGGCAGTAAAGAGACTTACTGCAAAAGGAATATCCCTCAAATTTGTTACCCCTACTATCAAGAATGGTAAGTCTGTGGCTCAAATAGACAAGCATGAAGTTGCTCATCTTTCTGAGGTAAGGGATAATGCTGTAATTTTATATGTTGTGGGTCAAACACCTACATTTGGAGCTATTATAAGGTTTATTGCACTTGAATGGAATAATGTGAGTAAACCTAAGGTCTTTTTGCATGAAGATGGGTATTTCCTTGTTAAATTGGAGAGCATGGAGGATAGGAATGAAATTCTATATGCTGGACCTTATACATTGAACAATAAGCCAATGATTGTTAAAGCTTTGACTCTTAACTTCAATTTTTATGAATAAATCATGAGGGTGGTGCCACCGTGGGTTAGATTTCCTAACTTAATTACCACTCAATTATTGGGGCATGAAACCCCAAGTAGGATCAGCAGCATGATAGGAGTGCCCTTGTTTGCAGACGAATGCAATACTAGGCAGATGCAATTTTCATTTGCTAGGGTACTCATTGAATTAGATATGACTAAGGAAGTTCTAAAGCTTGTATATATTGAAGATGCTAATGGCCACACTATAGAGCAGAAGGTACACTATGACTGGATCCCACCTTTTTGCCATAAGTGTCAAGCTGGTGGACATGATTGTGCAAGGAAGAAGGCTAAGCCTGGGGCTAGGCCTGAGCCCAAGGTTACTCAAAAATGGGTTTCTAAGGTCCTAGTTAATGTTGTTGAGATTCGACAAGAAGAAACTACTACATCAGACATTGAAGCAGTTAATGTGGTAGAAGTGGGGGAGCCAGTTTAGAGGACGCACGGGAATAGGGATATACATACTGAAGCAGTTACACCAGCTCAAGTTACACTAAATATAAAGCATAAGTAGCAATCCCAAGTCAGAGTAGGTGAGATTGTGTGGATTGTAGTTCCATCTCAAGGGAATAAAGACAAACAATTGGAGTATCGAGGTCCATGTACACTGGTACACACAGTAGATGAGGGGGGGGGTGCCAACTCATTTCACATCTTCCCAAGATGATTATCAGCACCTGGAATGTGAGGGGATTAAATAATCCCTCTTCTATTGTAGAAGTGAAGAAATATCTAGGAAATAATAAGGTTACCTTTGTTAAAACTAAGGTAAGAAATAGTAATAAAGAAAGAGTTAGGAAGAATATGGGGGAAATTGGAGATGGGAAGATAACTGTAATGACTCCCATAGAGGTAGAATATGGATTGGGTGGAACCCTGCTGTTTTTACTTTCCAACTTACGCACACTCAAGAGCAATGGATACATGGAGTGCTCACTAACAAGTAAACAGGGAATATCATACAAACTACTGTTGTATATGATCTACTTACTGTAGAAACAAGGAAGAGTTTGTGGGCCAATATACTTAGGTTGGATAGCTCTACTAAGAGGGAATGGTTTCTTATGGGGGATTTTAATGCTCTACTAGATTATGCTGATAGATTTCAAGGTAAGTTTCTACCAATGAAATTCAAGATTTTGCTTCTTGTTTACAAAACAGTGATCTATTAGAGCTCAGGAGTTGCGGTCATTATTACTCATGGACTAATAAAATTAAGGGGGATAATAAGATTCTTAGAAGAATTTATAGGTGCATTGTCAATTCTATTTGGATGGGCAAATATACTGGGGTTATAGTTGATTATTTAAACCTAGGGCTTTCTGATCATAGTCCACTACAAGAATCCGTGTTTATACCAACCGCTCGAAAAAGTCGGCCAATATCTAAATTCGGTCGCTAATCTTATTACTGACCGTTAATTAGTCGGTATACGTCGGTTGGTATTGTGCTCGTCGGTAATTTGGATTTACTGACTGCGTAACTGTCGGTAAAGTTACCGACTGCTGATCAGTAGGTAAAACATGAGAATACCGACCGACTAGCAGTCGGTAATATTTGGGGTCAAAAAATAAAAAAATTTGAATTTGAAATTTTCACGAAACTGCAATTTCTCCAAACCATAAACATGATAATTCAACCAAATAAACCATAGATTCAGCAGTGAATAAACCGAACATATTCAGGATTTGTGCCAAGATAGTTAAATCAGAGGATTCTTCCAACTCATAAACATTTAAAAGAAACTCAATAATTCAACCAAACTAAGAACACTGAGTATAAATATCCAATCAGATTCTTCATTATAGTACATTTGTAGGAGAATAAATCAAACAAAAAAAAATCAAGTCATATAAATCCGAACAACAAAAAATTACATAAAATTATAAAACATAAACATGAACCTTAAGAAAACTAGAGTAATCCTAAAATCTATATCTAACACTAAGACATCATATCAAGTACATAAACAATGAGATTTTCATATTTTTTACTAAAATAATAGGCATTTCTTCCTGAATATTGCGATTTTGAAAAGATTCAACTTTGTTTGAACTGACTTAAATCAGGAACCCATTTCACAATCCTTGCTCCACCTTGTGAATTTTTCTTCAAATTTCTTTGACTTTAGCACATCAGTAAAAGTATATGAAGTTAGGAGATAGAGAAACTATGAGGGTTGAGAACAAAAGAGTAAAAAAGTGAGAGAGGTGAGAGAAAACAGATATGAGAGTTGACGGTTGAAAGTAGAGAGAGAAGAGCAGAGAGGAGAGGAGGCTAAATTGAGGGTGAGACTTTTAGAGTTTTTTCATTTTATATCAGATAATTTGGAAAGAGGGCTTCACGCTAGTTGGATGCACATTTAATGATTACCGACTGTCAGGCTGTCGCAAATTAAAATGGACAGTCGGTATTTACCAACAAATTATAAGCCGTCGATAAAGTGTATAATTACCTACGAAAAATATGTTAGTCGGTGTTTTCGATCGGTAAAAACACGTTTTCTTGTAGTGGTCCTTTGCTGGTTAAATGCACAAATAATACAATTTGAGGGGGGAGGCCTTTTAAGTTCTTGAACTACATCGCCAATCATGCAAACTTGGATCAAATTATCCATGACCGCTGGGGCACCTTTGAGAATGCAAACTGCATGAAGCAAATCTAGAAGAAGCTTAAGACAATGAAATAAAAGATGAAACATCTTCACAAGAGGGATTTCGCAAACCTTGCTAAAAGAATCACTCATATTAGAGAGCAACTAGACACTATACAAACAGCTCTTAGGAATAATGTAGCTGCTAACTCTTTACAATCACAAGAGAGTGATTGTATTCTGATGTTAAAAAAGTTCTTGGCAGTAGAAGAGAGTGCATATAAGCAGAAGTCTAGAATACAGTGGCTTTAGTTAGGTTATGGGAACAATCACTACTTCTTTCAGGCAATGAAAGACAGATATGCTAGAAATAACATTGATATCTTATATGATGCTCAGGGCAACATACTCACTCTGAATGTAGACATTCTAGCAGGAGTGTTAAACTGCTATAAAGTTTTGTTAGGCTCAACAACAAGCATCCTTCTTGGAGTTGTTATCACAACAGTTAGAGCAGGTAGTCAGGTTGGTATGGAACCTTATAATGATCTTATTTCCCCTGTTACCACTAAAGAAATCGACTATGCTTTTAACTGCATTGATGACTCCAAAGCCTCTAGCATTGATGGTTTCAATAGCTTAGTTTTTAAGAAAATCTGGTATACTATTAAACCACTAATGTATATGGCTATATGGGATTTCTTTGATAATGGAGTTATGCATAGTGAGATAAAAGCTATTGTAGTTACTCTTGTTCCTAAAGTTCCCAATCCTTCTTATGTTAAGGACCTGAGACCTATTGCTTGTTGCTCTGTAATCTATAAAATAATTCCTAAAATTATCACTTTGAGACTGCAGAAAGTCATTGGTGATTTATAGATCTTGCTCAAGCTGGCTTTATACCTAATAGGTCTATTTGTGATAATATTCTCTTGGCAACTTAGCTTATTAAAGGGTATACTACCAAGCAAGTCTGTCCTAGATGTATGGTCAAAATTGATCCGAAGAAAGCATATGACTCTGTAGAATGGCCTTTTTTTTTTTTTTACAAATGATGTTCTCTAAAATAGGGTTGCCTCACAAATTAGTATACTGGATTATAGTGTGTGTTACCTCTGTAATTAACACCATCCTTATAAATGGAACTCCTAGGCCTTCTTTTTCCTACCAAGGAAGGTCTAAGGCAATGGGACCCTATGTCTCCCTTGCTTTTTGCTATATGTATGAAGTATTTGTCAAGGTGCTTAGATCTCTTGAAGCTTAATCCAGACTTTAACTTTCATCCCAAATGTGAAAGACTTGGTATCACACACTTAATATTTGCTGATGACTTGCTTATCTTTGCAAGAGCTGACCAAAGTTCACTCACTCTCCTTATGCAAGCTTTCCATAAATTCTCTTCTGCTTCAGGGCTTGTTGCCCATCTTGACAAGAGCAATGTATACTTTGCTGGGCTTCAGGAACAAAGAAATCCAAAATCTGCAATAGATGCTTCACATGCCAGTTAGGAGATTCCCCTTTAGATATTTAGGGGTGCCTTTACACTCTAGGAAGCTGTTTTATAATGAGTGAAAGCCACTTATTGCAAAAATTGTGGCTAGAGTAAAAACTTAGACAACTAAAAAGCTTTCCAATTATGCTGGTAGAACACAATTGATAACCTCAGTTCTCCAGGGTATCCAAGCCTACTGGTGCCAGATATTCTTGCTTCTAAAGAAAGTGTTTAAAGAAATTTGGACTACTCTTAGAAGTTTTTTGTAGACAGGATTGGATACTAGTTCTAGGAAATCTCCTGTTTCTTGGGATTATATGTGTAACAAGAAGGTATGCGAAGGGTTGAATATAAAGAAATCACTATTTGGAACAAAGCTGCAATTGCAAAGCATTTTTGGGCTTTGGCTTTAAAACAAGATAGGCTATGGATCAAGTGGCTTCATGTTTATTATATTAAGCATGCTGATGTGTGGACAATCAATATTCCTAGAAAACTATATTGGTCTATGAAGATTTTTTATTTTAGGCATGTTCTTATTGATGACATTACTTGCAGCCAGTTTGTGCATCAAGATAAATTTTCTATGAGGAAGTGTTATCGATTTAGAAGAGGTGATAGACATAAGGTGGAGTGACGAAGAATCACTTGCAACAGTAGATCAAATATTAAAGCCATCTTTATAACTTGGCTACTGCTTCAAGGTAGGCTAAGTACAAAAGATAGACTATTTTAGTGGGGAATAGTTAGAGATCAAAGGTGTCCGTTGTGTAATGCAGCTGATGAAACCCACGATCACTTATTCTTTAATTGTTCTTACACTAAACAAAGTTGGAGAAGATGCCTGCAATTAATTGATGTTCCTGTTATTACTAGTCTTGCTACTATCATTCATATTGTTGCTAAATACAGTTGAGGTGCTCATAGCAAGCATCAACTACTTAATATGGTATTTGTGGAGAGTATATATCATATCTAGTTGTAGAGAAATAAGAAGGTGTTTGATGATCAGGTCCTTAGCCCTCAGTAGGTTGTTAGGCAAATTATTTTTAATGTTGCTTGTAGACATGGTCAGGATGTAAGCCAACTTCTGTAATCGGTTTTCTGTGTTATGTTGATCTTTGGGCCTGTCTAGGTTGTGATGGTAGGGGCTTGCTGTGAGGGCCTCTCTTCCAAACCCATCCTGAATGGTGGGGGAAGGTTGGCTCCCTTAGTTTGCTCCTCTTAGGTTGTACCTTTTATTTGGTAGTCAATAAAAACTTTGAATTGCCAAAAAAAAGTGACATTAACTTAGATAAAATTGAAGAAACCAGTAACGATCGAAATGAAACTAAAATAATGAGTCACCCTACTAGAAAGCTCAAAGCTAGTGATTATCAAGCTTTGATTGACATAATGGTTAGCAAATTTAAGGTTTGGAGCACTAAAAATCTTTTTTTTTTGTTTGCGAGAACTCAATTGATCAATAGTGTTCTCATGAGCATTCATACCTATTGGGGGCAGCTGTTCATTATTCCTAAAGGAGTACTCAAAGAAGATAATAAAATATATATATATAGGAACTTCTCATGGACAGGGACACATAATGATGGTAAAGTTGTGGTTGTTGCCTGGAGCACATTATATTTCTCTTAGTCAGCTGGTGGGTTGGGTTTTTAAGAAATGTGTCTTTAGAACATTACAGGAGTGAGCAACTAGGCTTATGTTGTGGCTCGAAAGAAGGATAACTTATGGGTTGGATGGGTGAATGGTGTTTATGTTAGGTAAGCTAGCTCGGGTACATATGAAGCCCCTAATAACTCTAGGTGGGCTGGGAAATACAAATGGCAAGCTAAGAATGAGACGAGCAGGAAGTTTCAAGGTGTACAGTGAATGATGAGTGCTCATTAAAACATGAACAATCATTATAAGCTTCTTTTGGGGCAGGAGACACATGTTAATCGGAGTAGGTTTGTGGAAAAGATAAATACAACCTAAGCATAGATTGGTCTGTTGACTGGCTATGCAAAATAAGCTAAAGACCAAGTAGAGGATGAAATTAATGAACCTCTGTGATGATGATATTTATATGCTTGTTGTGTAACTAACACCCTGAGAAGTTGAAGCATCTATTCTTTGAGTGTCATTCTAGTAAGATTTATTTGGTGGAAATCATGACATGGTTTGAGGGGTCTTTGGAACAACAACGGGCTCCAACAAATTTTTAGATGGGTGAAGCAAAAACTAAAAATTTCTAAATAAAGGAATATGGTGTAATGGGCTGCTATTGCTGTTGATGTATATTTAATTTCGTGTAATATGAATTATGCTTACTGGGATAATGTGGTTATGTCCATTCACAAAGCTGCCTAGAAGATTATATACATAGTCAAACAAGAAATTGTACAGATTATGAGTACAATAGTTCAGGAGAATGATAAAGATTGGGTTACTTCTTTATAAAACTAGGCATGCCTAGTTGCAGGGTACTAAGCCTTTCTAGTATCCTTTTTGGGTGTATATTGGTGTTTGTTAATATTAATTATTTATCTTACTTACCAAAAAAACTGTCAACTTTTTGGGATGGAGTTTTTTTCTTCGTCTTATTTTGTTTAACAAAATCCCCATGATGAAGGGGAATATAAATAGTCAATTTGTTCTTGTGTGGATTGGCTTTAGAAGACAACATATATTCATGAGGAGATAAGAAGTTGTTGTAACCTAAAAATAAAAAGCTAGCTAACAAAGAGACATGTGGACCAATCAGAAGAGTCCACGTGTCCTATGAGGAAAGCTTGGCATGTTTTATTCGTTTTCACTAGTTAAAGGATAAAGGCCATTTTTTGGCATGTATTATGCAGGAGTGTCTGATCAGATGATTAAGAGAATAACTGATGTGAGTGGTTTCAAAGTTGGAAATCTTCCTTTTAGATACCTAGGGGTTCCTATGTCTACTAGAAAGTTCAAAATTATTGATTATCAAGCTTTGATTGATAGAATGCTTAGCAGAATTAGGGTTTGGAGCACTAGAAATCTTTCTTTTGTTGCCTGAATGGAATTAATCAGTAGTGTTCTCATGAGAATTCATACTTACTTGGGGTAAATGTTCATTATTCCTAAAGGAGTACTCAAGGAAGTTAACAAAATATATAGGAACTTCTCGTGGACACGAACACATAATGCTAGTAAAGTTGGGGTTGTTGCCTGGAGCAAATTATGTTTCGCTTAGTCAGCATGTAGGTTGGGTTTTAGAGAAACGTGTCTTTGGAACATTGCAGATGTGAGCAAGTTGGATTGTGTTGTGGCTCAAAAAAGGATAACATATGGGGTAAATGGGTGAATGGTATTTATGTTGGGTACGTCAGCTGGGGTACATATGAAGCCCCTAATAACTCTAGGTGGTCTTGGAAATACATGTGCCTAGCTAAGAATGAGACGAGTAGGAAGCTTCAAGGTGTGCAATGGATGATAAGTGCTCATTAAATCATCAACAATCGTTATAAGTTGCTTTTGAGGCAGGAGACACATGTTAGTCGCACTAGGTTTATGTGGAATAGATACATACAACCTAAGCATAGATTGATATGTTGGATGGCTTTGCAACATAGACTGAAGAACATGTATAGGCAGAAACTGATGAACCTCTATCATGATTATATATGCTTATGTTGAAACTAACACCCTGAGAATTTCAAGCATCTATGTTTTAAGTCCGATTCCAATAAGATGGGTATGGGGGAAATCATGAGATGGTTGGAGGGTTAATTCTTTGGAACAACAATGGGCTCCAACAAATGTGCAAAAGGGTGAAACAAAAACTAAAAATTTCAAAGTAAAGGTATATGGTGTAATGCGCTACTATTGCTGCTGATGTATATTAAATTTCGTGGAATATGAATTCTGCTTACTGGGATAAGGTGGTTATGTCCATTCACAAAGCCGTCTAGAAGATTATGTACATAGTCAAGCAAAAAATTGTACAGATTATGAGTACAAAAGTTAAAAAGGGTGCTAAAGATTGAATTACTTCTTTGTAAAACTAGGCATGCCTAGTTACAGGGTACTAGGCCTTTCTAGTATCCTTTTTGGGTGTATATTGGTGATTGTTAATATTAATCTTATATTGTTAATATTAATCTTACTTACTTACCAAGAAAAGTCAGCTTTTTGGGATAGAGTTTTTTTCTTCTTCTTATTTTGTTTGAAAAATCCCCATAACGAAGGGCAATATAAACAGTCAATTTGTTCTTGGGTGGATTGGCTTTAAAAAACAACATAAATTCAAGAGGAGATAAGAAGTTTTTGTAACCTAAAAATAAAAAGCTAGCTAACAAAGAGACACGTGGACCAATCAGAATGAGTCCACGTGTCCCAGAAAAAAGAGGAAAGTGTGGCATGTTTTAAGAGTTTTCACTAGGCCAACTTTTGGCCTGAAGGAATAATCAAAGCCCAACTCCTAATAAATTAATGCATATAATTGGCAAATGTTCAACCCCCATTAATTATTTACCACGTGTACTAATCTGATTGCCAACTAATTAGGTGCCCTTATTTTTTGGTGACCTCAAATGGCAGCTCTCAATTGTACAAGCTTAGGGTTACTCGAGACTTTAACAAGAGAGTCGCTAGATGACCATATAAAGTAGGAAATTTGGTTCTGAAGAAGATGGAAGCTCTAGGATGAACTAAAGAACTAGGAAGGTGCTTATCTTATTGTCCGTGAAGTAAGAAGTGGAACATTTTCTCATCAAGATATGGATGCATGATTAATACGATGCACATGGAATTCTGGCACTAAGTAGAAGTTTGGGGCATTTTCTACTTTCTCCATATACTTATGATTGTTTGTCTATTTTACTTCATTCATTCAGTTTGGGGTATTTTCTACCACTACTTAACGATGTGGTCTTAAAGTGGCATTAACTTAGATAAAATTGGAGAAACCAATAACGATCGAAATTAAACTAAAAGAATGAGTCACCCTAGTATGGGATAATCTTTTTTCTCATGAACAAATTTGAGGTGTATTATGAAGGAGTGTCTGATCAAGTGATTCAGAGAATAACTGATGTGACTAGTTTGAAAGTTGGGACTCTGCCTTTTAGATACCTAGGGATTCCTATGTCTATTAGAAAGTTCAAAATTATTGATTATCAAGCTTTGATTGATAGAATGGTTAGCAGAATTAGGGTTTGGAGCACTAGAAATCTTTCTTTTGTTGCCAGAACGGAATTGATCAATAGTGTTCTGATGAGCATTCATACATACTTGGGGAAAATGTTCATTATTCCTAAAGAAGTACTGAAGGAAGTTAATAACAAAATATATAGGAACTTCACGTTGACACGGACACATAACGATGGTAAAGTTGGGGTTGTTGCCTGAAGGAGATTATGTTTCTCTATGTCAGCAGGTAGGTTGGGTTTTAGAGAAATGTGTCTTTGGAACATTAGAGTTGTGAGCAAGTTTGCTTGGGTTGTGGCTCAAAAGACGGTAACCTATGGGGTAAATGGGTGAATGGTGTTTATTTTTGGTACGCTAGTTGGGGTGCATATGAAGCCCCTGATAACTCTAGGTTGTCTTGTAAATACATATGCCAAGCTAAGAATGAGATGAGTATGAAGCTTCATTGTGTGTAGTGGATGATGAGTGTTGATTACACCATCAACTAGCATTATAAGTTGCTTTTGGGGCAGGAGACACATGTTAATCGGAGTAGGTTTCTGTGGAATAGATACATACAACTTAAGCATAGATTGGTATGTTGGCTGCCTCTGCAAGATAGACTGAAGACGAAGCAGAGGCTGAAACTAATGAACCTCTTTAATGATTATATATGCTGATTATGTAACTAACACCCTAAGAATTTGAAGCATCTATGCTTTGAGTTCGATTCCAGTAAGATGTGTATGGTGGATATCATGCGATGGAGGGTTAATGCTTTGGAACAACAATGGGGTCAAACAAATTTGTAGATGGGTGAAGCAAAAACTAAAAGTTTCGAAGTAAAGGTATATGGTGTAATGGGCTACTATTGCTGCTGATAAACATTTATTTTTGTGGAATATGAATTCTGCTTACTCGGATAAGGTGGTTATGTCCATTCCCAAAGCTGTCTAGGAGATTATGTACATAGTCAAGCAAAAAATTGTACGGATTATGAGTACAAAAGTTAAAGAGAGTGATAAAGATTGGATTACTTCTTTGTAAAACTAAGCATGTCAAGTTGCAGGGTACTAGGCCTGTCTAGCATCCTTTTTTGTGTGTGTTGGTGTTTGTTAATATTTATCTTTTCAGGATGGACTTTTTTCATCCTTCTCTTTTTGCATACAAAAATCCCACAATGAAGGGGAATATAAATAGTCAATTTGTTCTGGGGTTGATTTGCTATAGAAAACAACATAAATTAATGAGTAGATAAGAAGTTGTTGTAACCTAAAAATAAAGTGCTAGCCAACAAAGAGACAAGTGAACCAATCAGATGAGTCCACGTGTCCCAGAAAATAGAGTAAAGCTTGTCATGTTTTAATGGTTTTCCCTACTTAAAGGATAAAGGCCAATTTTCAACCCCCAATAATTGTCTACTATGTGTAATAATCTAATTACCAACTAATTAGGTGCCTTTATTTTAGGGTGACTCAAATGACAGCTCTCGATTGTACAAGCTTTGGGTGAGTCGGGACTTTAAGAAGAAAATCACTAGACTGCCACAATAAGTAGGGGATTTGGTTCTCAAGAAGATGGAAGCTCTATGATGAGCTAAAGAACTAGGAAGGTGCTTATCTTATTGTCCATAAAGTAAGAAGTGGAAGTTTTTGTCTCCAAGATATGGATGGACGACTAATACAATGCACATGGAATTCCGGCACTCAGGAGAAGTACTACATCTGATTAAATCAATACTCAACGATGATTGTAGCCTGTAATCAGAAAAAGTGGCACGACACAAAAGGCCAGAATTAGGAATGTATATATGTACCTTGGTCTTTTGCAAAGCAAAATTCATATAATACAATTTCTAGATTCTTCATACACTTATGATTGTTTTTGTATGTACCTTAAATCATTCAGTTTGGGGCACTTTTTACCACTAGTTAACGTAATGGTCTTAAAGTGACATTAACTTAGATAAAATTGAAGAAAACAATAATAACTGAAATTAAACTAAAAGAATGAGTCACCCTTGTAAGGGATAATCGTTCTTCTGATGCACATTGTATATTGCTTCCTTATCAAAGGTGAATTACTTAAATAAGCATGGTTAGCCAAATTGTGATATTCCCTAGTGTAGAAACATAATCGTATCTCCCCATTAAATTTTTATAATGATGAAGCATATTGTAGTGTTAGTTAGCGCAACCCAATGAAAGAGAAATTCGAAGAACCAATTCAAAATTAATTAAAATTGTATTTTGAAATGTTATTCAAAAGCCCAATTAATTATTTATGATAATTATTTATATTTAAAGCACATAAATTATTTTGAGTCCATTTAAAATATTATAAGAGCCAATTATATATATTTATAATTTTAATAAATATATTTATTATTCTTAATAAATATTTTAAATACATATTAAACTTTTTTATCACGTAAAATTGAATCCCTGGATTTTAAGGATATAATATTATCTTAAAAAAACGTGTTTAATGCAAAAAGGCTGGCGAGTGAGATGGGCGCACAGGCTACGCCTTCCACGCCACGTGCGTCCAGCACATTGACGAAATTGTGTCAGGCACGCCAATGCGCGCCTAACACGTGAAATTGTGACTGACAAAGATTCTTGAGCCTAGCGCAGTTCCTGTGTGAGACGTAAGATGCAATTTTTACCTTTTTAAATATGCATATATTCGTGTACATCGTTGATTGGGCAGACTGTGTCAAGCGCGCCAATGTGATCCTAACACGTGGATCAGCACTTGACACAACGGCTTTCGCCAGGCGTTGGAGGAGCGTGAAGCACATATTCTCGTTGCCTATAAAGTGGGCAATTTCCCAAATTACTCACGTCTTTCAATTATTATTTCACGAGCACAAAAATTTACGAATACTTCCGAAATACACTTTGAATCTCTATATAATTAAACACTTTCCATACTTCAAATCCTTTTACAGTTCCTGATCATACTATGTTATTAGTTCAATGATTATTCTACCTGAAAGTCGTTACGCTCTTCGACTAGTGGGAGGAGAGAGGAGAGAGGAGAGAGGAGTGAGGATGGGAGTTAGGGTTAGGAGCCTTATATTCACAACGTGTGCATGCTGTACAGTTCAGTTTGGTAGGCCGAAGCGTACGTGTTAGGCCATCCGAATTGAGCGTGCTTGGCCAAAGGTTGGAAACACGGGATTTGAGCGACAAAATAACAAAAGTCTGATGCGGTCCTCTGAACCAGATCAGATTAAAAGAAACCGCATCAGTTTCTAAAATCTTATCAGGTCCACAAAAACATCTATTTATGATTGAATTTTAATAAAACTAGCTCCTATATAAATTGAGCCAAAACTTCTTTTAGAAAAAAACAAATCCTTTAAATATGAATCCTCAACCATTAAGAAAAAGAGAACACATGCATTTCATCTTCTTACAATAGTTTTCTTTTTTCAGAGTACTTCCGCAGCACACAAAAGTGCCTCATTTCCTACAAGATGTGTGAAAGTCAAGCGTAGGCCGCAAGCCATATACAATGGCAGAATATGGTGATATCATAAATCTATGACATAACGTTACACATTGTAAAACATGACGAACCGTGGGAATTTATCATCTTCCTAGAGCAATGCTCCTACATTTAGTGATGACGAGGATCAGGTCCACCAGGGCTATGTCGATTTAGATCATATCTATTTCTTACCGAATCTTGGCTCCCACTATCAAACATTTCTTGAATCGAACGTACCTTTTCTGTAAGTTCGAGTATTGCTCGTTGCGATTCAGTTGGTCGAGTCTTCTCTGTCTCCGGTAGTGGTTGTACTAGAGGTTTAAGAACTCTGCAGTTGGACGTTGTTATGGTTATTAGCGAAATAAAAATCACCAAATATTTTATACTTGCTGTCATTTTAGCCTGAATTTGATCCCCTTTCTGTGTATGTATACCTCTTAATCTATTTTGTGATATGGTTCCTTCAGTTTCAGCTCCATTATATACTCACCATCTACTCTACATGTTGTAATTTTTTTTGATTTCTATACCACTAAATAGAGGAAAGCAGCAAGTCAAAAATGAGATCAGCACGAAATTTCACATCTATTTGCTAATGAGCTGGCTTACTAATCATACACTTGGTAAATGTCAATGATAATGGTAGTTACAAAAGAGATCGAGAAATGGTCGATAATATCGTTGGATTCTGAACTCATCATGCACTAACATAGATATTCCACTTTCGAAGCGTAAAAGGAGCTCGCCGTTTTGCTGAAAGGCCATGATTTAAATACAGCTTATTAGACTAGCATATTACAGCTTGCAAGCCTGTACGTACGTTTTTGCAAGACTTGAGAACGAGGAAAAAAAGAATAGTATTATAGTAGTAGTAAAATAATACAATACATACTCGACCGTACGCGGTGCGCCCCACATCCGCAGCTTTCCCCCAAATTTTAGTTGCATTGCATCATTCTTTTGCATGTAGTAAGAAAATTACACTAATAATACAATTGTCATAATACTAATGATATATAACCTCTATTCTTTATTAAGTACAACTGTTTGTGGATAGGGGTAGATAACGTCGGGACCAATTCGCAAGCACGTTGGGAGGGGTTTCTTGAGGGTAGACTCCCCAAACCATATAGGGGTAAAATGGTAACTTCATATAACCTGAGAGACGTGGTTGTTTATTGGACCCATTCATTAGTCCCACAGAAAATGTGATATGGTGGAAAACTCCGGATTCGCATGTTGTGCGGAATATGTTGTGTTTGAAAACTTGCCAAGTCCAAGGACTTCCTGAGAGGTTTTTGGCTATTCCTTGAAGTCGTTGGCGCCTCCTTGAGGTGTCGAGAGACTAGCAAGCCAGAGGGACTTAAAGGGAGGTTATTGACTCCTTCTCGAAAGGCAAGGGGCTAATGAGACCCAGGACTTCGTGGGAGGTCGTTGGTACCTCCTCGAAATGACAAGGGGTTAACTTGCCCAAATAAATTTGAGGGAGGTCATTGGCACCTTCTTGAAGTTGCTAGTGGCTAATGAGCTCAAGGATTTCTAGGGAGGTAATAGGCACCTCCCCGAAGTGGACTTCGATGGAGATCATTGGCACCTCCTCGAAGTAGGAAGGGGTTAATGATCCCCAGGGATTTCGAGGAAGGTCATTAACAACTGCACAAAATGGCAAGGGGCTAATGAGCCCATGCGTTGTATAAATGGAGTCATGCTATAATTACAAAAGGTTCAATAAGAGATCAGATTGAAGAGAAACCCTTATGTTTGAATCCTCAAACTCACGGTTTAATGGCAACCTTTAGGATACATGGATAAGTCACACTACCAAGCAAACTAAAAGATCCTAAGAACACATAAATTATCTTGCCAAGACTAAATAAGCATATATAGGCACTTAACTCTTAATTCTAATCCAATAAATCAAAGTACGCAAGATAAACACACGGTTTGTTCTAAGTCATAAAAGTCATATCCTCAAAGCAAGTCATTCAACTTATATAGGACATTTACCACTCAGTTTTATGATTTATAATCAACTAATGTAATTAAATAAATTAACAAATTATCTAACCACTAACTACGTGTTCGAACATGCATGGCTTTTACCATGGTAGAAGTGGCCAAACTAACTAAGGAAACTAAATCAACAACACCTGTTATAATGCAAGGTGCTGGAGCTTGAGCTACTTCTCCTATTTTTGTTGAGCCTCTATTCCATGTGGTGCGGTATTTTGCCGCGCTTGAAATACTCCAAGATTAGCTAGGACTCCACTCTTGCACGCCTAAATAATAGGAGTGTGGTTGGCTGATGAACGTGAGATGCAAAGGAGCAATAATTCTCTATTTTTATGACACTTCTTTGTTGCTCATGCAACCGTCCCTAGCACGTTCTTCCTTTGTTCATTTAGCTCGTGTGATTACAATTTAACCTAATTAAGATGAACTTACAAAGATTAGAAGTTTCAAGACTCAAGACTCATGTAACTAAATCAACAAAGCTTAAATGAGATACGACGCAGATAAGCTAAGTGAAATACAACTCAAAACAAACTAACATAAAACAATTACATGGACGCCAACAAGAACAACTCCTATGCTCATATGGACTCTAACTTATTCGAATGAAAGAAATCATAGCATAACCTGATATAATTTAATGAATCAAATTAGGTAAAAATGCAAGCATCAACAATAGTAAGGAGCTTAGTATCCTTAGAAATCATCAATGGGGTGGTAGCATTATCACCATCTCCATCATACTTCCCTTGTTGAGAGAAGTTTGACGACAAACTTGGTAGATCACCTTCATCCAGATAGAATAGACTAACATCCAAAACATTAAAAAAAAGAAACATCATTACCATCTGGTAATTCAATCTTGTAGGAGTTAGTATTGATCTCTCATGGACTTTTAATGGACAATCAGTTCTAAGGCTCAACTTTGAACGTGTTTTGGAAGGAAAACGCTTCGTCCTTAGATAAATCCGTACCTAATCTCTGGGAGAGAATTGAACATCCCCCTTCTTTTATCAATTATCTGCTTGATCTTCTCATTAGCTCAAATGATCATTTCTCTAAGCACATGAAGCTTCTTGATCTCCTTTCCTCTTTTTTCAGCCTCCTTGCAAAATTTTTCTCCGATTGGAAGGGAAGAGAAATGATGAGGATTACATGGATTTATCCCATAGATAATTTTGAAGGACTCGATCCAGCAGTGGTCTTCTGAAACACCCTATTGTATGAAAATTTAGCATGAGGTTAGATCCTCCCACTACCTTGGACTTTTAGTAGCTAAATCCCTTAACAAAGTTTCCAAAGTTCGGCTATAAGTTTAGGGATGACTTGATGGGCTAATCTTGAGCTCGGTATCCATCTTCTTACATAGGGTAAGTCAAAAAATAATTAGGAGCTTTGTGTCTATATCACTCACCATGCTTCTAGGGACTCCGTGTAAACAAACGACCTCGTTAAAGTACAAAAGGACCGTTTGAACATCACCATGTGTGAGTAGTATGGCTAGGGATGTAATGATCTATTATTGAGAATCTATCAACCACCACCACCATAACATCCTTGAAAATATTTGTTATAGGTAGCCCCATGAGGAATTTAAGGCTAATGTCCTCCCATGGTGCTTGTGGTTCTGGAAGAGGAAGAAAATGACCCTTGATGTGTTGATAAGTTGCACATCTCTTCACTATGTACTCCACATCTTTCATCAATTTAGGCCAAAAGAAATAATTACTCACCAAAGTGTATGTTTTCTCAATGCTAAAGTGTCTAGCAAGACCACCTTCATGGAATTATCGAATGAGTGATTCTCTCACACTATGCTTAGGCACGCAAAGTCTTTTGTTTATTAATAGAAAACCATGATAGACATGATAGTCCCCATTAGCATGAAATTGACATTTTCCAAAGAGATATGCAAAATTCAGATCATTTGCATAACTCTCATTTAAGACCTCCAAGCTAATGACTCGACTTCTTAGATAATTAAGTAAGAAATACCTCCTTGACAAGGCATCAACACCCTTGTTCACCTTTATGGACTTGTGCTTGATCACAAAATGAGAAGCTTGCAAAAACTCAAACTATTTGGCATGGCGTGGCTGGAATTTTTGTTTTCCAAATATTGAGGGCCTCATGATCCGAATGCAAAACAAACTCTTTTGCTATGAGGTAATGCCTCCAATGATCAAGGGACCTCACCAGAGCATAAAACTACTTGTCATAGATAGAATGCTTCCTCTTTACTTCATTTAGTTTCTCACAAAAGTCAGCTATGTGGCATCCATTTTGAGATAGGATCGCACCAATACCAACTCGAGATGTATTACATTCTATCTCAAATACCTCTTCAAAACTTGGCAAAGCTAAGATATGGACTATTATGAGCGGAAGCTTTACCTCCTCAAAAGCTTATTGTGCTTGTGAACTCCATTGAAATCTTGGTGATAGGGGCCATGAGAGTACTAAAATCTCGAACAAATCTTCGATAAAAAGAAGCAAGGCCATGGAAAGATCTTACTTGGTTAATTGGACATGGAATAGGCCATTCTCTAATGGATTGCACCTTCTTCTCATCAACTTTAATCCCTTCATTTGACACGATGAAGCTAAGAAAAGCAACCTGATTTGAGAAGAAATGACAGCTTTCTTTATTCAATACTTCATAAACTTGGTGTAAGTTATCAACATACTCCAATTTACTCTTAATGGACACCAAAATTTCATCAAAAGATAGCGCAAGAAACCATCCAATACAAGGTTTCAAGGTTTGGTTCTTTGATCTCATGAATGTACTTGGTGCATTTGACTGATGACAGGTTTTTAGTGTGTCGTTAAGGCACTGAAAAAAAACTTTTCAAATAATATTTATAAAACCTAACAAGCCATTACTAAGAATGTAAAAGAGGCAAGTCAAGGGTCAATCCATAGGGAAAGTAGGATTAATTAAAGTGTATCAAGTCTAAATTAATTAATTGAAGGGTTTTGGGGGGGGGGTTATAATGATTTGGTAACAACTACTAACTAATATCAGAGAACTATCAAATAAAGCCAGTTAAAATATCAAATAGGAAAACATTAGAGTTAAGTTTACTAGTATGAATAAGAATGGACAATGATCGTTAATGTGGTTATGAAGCAAAGGAGACGATTATGCAAGGTCTAGTTTTCCTCTAAAATACTCAAGTGCTCTCTCGAATGGTCCTCAAGAATAATCACTTAATTAATCAACTAAATCCTCTCTCGAATTGTGTTTAGTCAATTCATTAATAGATTCAATAAATTCGAAAAAACCCCTAATAAAGGATCCCCCTAATTGCTACCCAATATCTTGGTCGAAAAATTATGTTTATTCTGGGGGATGACAAAAGAGTACGAAATTCAATTTAAGAATATTTGAATTCAAAATACCAAAGCATAAATGTGATCAATATCTATCCTAAGGTGTAAAAACACCAAGTCAATGCATAAACTTCTTTAGAATATCACAATCACATTAACAAAACATTTAAACCCTAATCCATTCTTTCATCCTAACCTTAGATAAGAAACTACTCACTAATCATAGATTCTAAGCATTTAAACATGAAATATATGACTAATCTAAGGCTAAACATGATTAAGAGAAAATTAATCTAATAGAAGTAATAATTATGAGACTATAAGAATGGGGAACTAATAATAAGGAAGAAAAAGAGCAACCATGAATAGATGGAATAAAAACTGAAACTTTGAAATTCAATTGCATAAATAGTACCTTCGATGTTGTAGGGATTACAAACTATGATCTAGGAATCTGAAATCTTTGACAAAATTAATGTTTTTATCTCTCTAGTGTGAACCCTAATATTACTCTCTTAACTCTAGAATAAAAGTAGAAGTTAAACTAAAATAAAACTCGTTCTTTTAGATGCCTCGAAATTTGATTTCTTTTGCGGATACGAAAGGTGCAGGCGCACCATGATAAGGTGCGGGCAAATCAAGATAAGGTGCAGGCGCACCAAGATAAGTTGCGGGGACACCAATCCCCTTGCCTTACAACTAAATCAGTCGTCAAATGGCGCGGGCGCACCATTATGAGGGGTGCGGACGCACCACATGGTTGGTGCGGGCGCACCATCCCTTATGACATATGGGCTTCAAAACTTCCAGATGGTGCGGGCGCACCAACTTTTTCATAGTTCAATTTAAAACACACATAGCTCTTTTGTTTTTTTAGATCAAACTAAAGCTTATGACCAGTCGTTGGAAAGCTATCGAAACAAGCTTTCACCTCCAATAGTAATTATCTTCATCTGATATGTGGTTTTATAGTTATGTCTATTTGAAATTCCCTGTTTTAAGATTTTATCGTGCAATGTGCTCCTTTGTGCGAGCGGACATGGGGAATGGTGCAAATGGACCATTTCTCAATGTGTGTTTTGTCTTTATTGCTACCTTTTCCAACTCTACAAATCTTAGCCATCTTAGTAGTTTCACCTATATTTAGAACATGGCAAAACAAGGTGAAAGCAAATGTACTAAAAATTCAGTAAAAAATGACTAAAAATCTAGCAAAATGTCACTATGATCAAGTAAATGAAATAGAAGGGGAAAGGGATAAGAAAGAGGGAAGAAAGCGGAGAAAGAGGAACAAAATAAGCTAAAAGGAGTCCATAAACTGTGTTTGAAAAGCACTTATCAAACTCCCCCAAGCTTAGAGTTTTACTTGTCCTCAAGTCAACTAAGAATGAGAAAGAAGAAAAAGAAGACAAGAAAATGATGAAAAGAAAAAAAAACATGCAACACACCAACCTAAATTCTCTATATGCAAAGCTACAAATGTAACATGCAAGCTAAATGAGTTCATAACAAGATTCAGGAGACCAACCAAACACAGCCTTTCCTTTCTCGCAATTTTCGTCAACTTTTCCAATCATACATGCACATTAACTCACTTTTAACCAATACTTAGTATCAAAACAACTAAACTAAACACAAACTAGAAATGCACTCCACTTTGGGGAATGTTTGGCAATAACTTATTATGAGGATTAAGCAAAAATAGGATAAAAAGGTTCAGATGGTTGAGAAGCGGATAATTATGTGAGAATGCCTATGTTTAGAGTTGTGAGTAAGTTGAATTTTTTTAAAAAAGGCCTCAAAGGGTTACAATTCAAATGCTACTAAAATGAGTTTCCTTAGACAGAAAGTGAAGCAGGATTGGATTAAAGGGGGTGATGAAAATACTAGTTACTTTCACGCATGTTTAAGGAATAAAAGACAATAAACTCATTTTCATGGAATTAAAGATGGGATGACAATTCTAATGATGTTGAGGGAGCTTTATTGAAATATTATGAGAAGTTTCTAGGCTCAGAGAGTGATGTTACTGGGCATGTGAGTACTTCTGTAATGGTTGAAAGGCCAAGTGTGGGTGAAGAATTGCAGTAGTTGCTCATTGTTTCTTTTGCTATTGAAGAGATAAAGAATGCCATGTATGATATTGATGAGAACAGGGCTACAAGTCTGGATGGTTATTCAAGTGGCTTTTTGAAGAAAGCTTGGCTATATGTGGGGTAGGAAGTCACTGTTGCAGTACTAGAGTCAATCTGGGAAATTACTAAAGCAAACTAATGCTACCACCTTGTGCTTAATTCTTAAAGTGGAGCAACCTGAAGAAGTTAGTTAGTTCAGACCTATTGCATGTTGTAATATCATTTACAAGGTAATTTCTAAACTGCTCTATAGTAGACTTAAACTGGTTTTGCCTAGTTTGGTGGATCAAGTGTAGAGTGTCTTTGTGGCCAATAGACAACATTTGCATAACATCCCTATTATCAAGACATTATAAGGCATTATAAGACAAAGAGTCAGCCTAGCAGATACACCATGAAAATAGATCTGAGGAAGGTTTATGAATCTGTAAGTTGGAAATTCCCTGATCAATGTAGGAGTTGGATCCTAACTTGTGTTTCTTCACCTTCATTTTTTATAAGCATCAATGGTGGCCTATGTGGCTTTTTCAAATGGAAAAAAGGGCTCTGGAAGGGAGACCATATCTTCCTTTTGCCTTTTGTGCTTATTATGGAGTATTTCACAAGAATTATGAAGAAAACAAGCAAAAGAGATGAATTTTGCTTTCATTACAGATGCAAATCATTAAAACTTAATCATTTGATATTTGCGGATGATTTAATGCTCTTTTGCAAGGGTGGAGTGAAATCAGTGACTCTTATGGCTAGGGCCCTGAAAGCTTTTTCAAATGCTTCTGGGATGAAGGCTAACAATGAGAAATCTGTCATTCATTTTGGCAATGTCCCTAAGGAGATGAAAATTAGAATTATGCAGGTTACTGGGTTTCAAATGTGATATTTCCCATTCAGATATATTGGTGTCCATATAACTTCTAGAAGACTTTGTACTATGGATTGTGATGTGTCGGTTGACAGGATCTTGGGAAGAATACTATGTTGGACTTCCATGAACTTATCCTATACAGAGAGATATGTTCTTGTCAATTACGTCCTTTTTACGATTCACACATATTGGGCCCAAGTTTTCCTTATCCCAAAGTATGTGCTTGAAAAAATCACTCAAATTTCTAGAGCATATCTATGGAATGGCAAGTCTTATCTCCATAAACCTCCTCTTATTTCATGGGAATGGATGTGTAAGCCCAATAAATGTGGTGGTCTTTGAGGGATTGTAATCTGTGGAATACTGCAGCTCTGTGGAAGTACATATGGCAAGTTGCACAAAAAGAAGACATTCTATGGATTAGATGGGTCCACATTATCTATATCAAGAATAAATATTGGTGGGACTATGTTGCTCCAAGTTCAGCAAGTTATGCTTGGAAGATCATGATATGTAGAGTGAAGGAAAAGTTTCAATTTGCTTATTATAATAATGTCTGGCTAGATGGCAGTGGAGGGTACTCTACTAAAGAGGGGTACAAATGGCTTAGGGGCGATATGAAAGGAGTGAGGTGGCACTACTAGGTGTGGAACTCAGTTAATATTCCATTCATTCATTTCTTGCCTCCCTGTTTTAGGGAGGCTTAGAACAAGAGAGAGGCTTAGTGAGGCTGGCATTTACCCTGACATTAGTTGCTTGTTATGTGCTTATGGTAATGACTATTGTCAACATCTCTTCTTCCAATGTTGTTTCAGCCAGATAATACGCCGGGGGGTCATGAGGTAGCTTCGGATCCGTTCTAGCGCTCAGGAAAATCTCTATGTTCACTTGAGGAAATGGGGTCGAAAGTTTAACAACAAGCATTAACAGAAAGTGGCATATGCCAGCTTATCTGCCACAGTATATCATATTTATAGGGCTCGTAATTATGCCATGTGGAATGCTGCAGTTTGGAGTCCTGATGTAGTTATCAAGCAAATTTATTGTGAATTAGTATAAGGTGAAAACTAAAATACTTAATAATTAGAGAGATAGAGAGCGTAGTTGGTTTGCTGATCTAATTGCTCTTATAGTCTAAGCTTGTAGGGTGTGTATGGTGGTTATGGTCCTCGTCTGTGATCTGTAGTCTGGTTTGTGTGTTGTTATTTGGTAGAATGTTTATCTCTGTAGCTGGAACTTTCACGCTATTTGGTAATATAATCTCTTACATGTTCACCCAAAAAAAAAATCACCGAATAATTCTAGGCTTTGCCTCCCTTTTAGCTAGGAGATACTTTAGTGCATCATGATCAGTATGGATAATGACCTTAGACCCCAACAAAAATGTCCTAAATTTGTCCGGTGCATAGACCACAACTAGAAGTTCTTTCTCCGTGGTAGGATAGTTAACTTGAGATTCATCTAGTGTCTTGCTAGCATATATAGTATATTGCATGAAGGACATTGTCCTTCCTCTAACAAAGTACAACTCCCACAACATAGTCGTTAACATCACACATAATCTCAAATGGAAGGGTCCCATCTGAAGATCGAATGATAGGAGTAGTAATCAAAGCCTGCTTTATCTTGTTGAAAGACACAAGACAATCATCAGTAAACGTGACCGGGGCATCCTTGAGGAGGAACTGAGTAAGTGGTTTAGCAATTTTAGAAAAGTCCTTGATAAAGCGGCGATAAAACCCCGCATGACCAAGAAAGCCTCTAGCTCCATTGACATTCACATGAGGGGGTAATTGCTCAACAACTTGAATTTTTTGCTTTATCCCTCTAGATGCCTCGCTAAGAGATAATATGACCAAGTACCACTCCTTCAGTAACCATGAAGTGGCACTTATCCCAGTTCAGTACAAGGTTGACATCTTCACATATTTTCAAAACTTTACCTAAATTTATCAAACATGCATCAAAATCAATTCCATACACGTTAAATTCCTCCATAAACACTTACAAATAATGGACTCAATAAACTCTGAAAAGATGGCCATCATACAGCGTTGGAAAGTAGCGGGGGCATTGCATAGTGCAAATGGCATCCTTCGATAAGCAAAGGTACCTTAAGGGCATGTAAATGTGGTCTTCTCCTGGTCGTCTTGATAGATAGGGATTTGAAAGAAATTGGAATATCCATCTAGATAACAAAAATAAGAGTGCCAAGCTAGCCTTTCTAACATTTGATCAATGAAGGAGAGTGGAAAGTGGTCTTCTTCGTGGCAACATTTAATTTCCTATAGTCAACGCACATATGCCACCAAGTGACTACTCTTGTAGCAGTTAGTTTATTTTTTTCATTTTTAACTACAGTAGTACCTCCCTCTTCAGGAACCACTTGATTTGGAGTCACCTACTTAGAATCAGAAATGGGGTAGATGATCCCAGCATCAAGCAAATTCATAACCTCTTTCTTGACCACTTCCTGCATATTAGGGTTTAAACGACGCTGGCCTTATATAGTAGGACGATAATCATCCTTTGGATGAATTTTATGCATGCAAAAGTTAGGACTTATGCCTTTCAAATCATCAATACTATATCCAATGGCCTTTTTCATGTTTTCTCAAAATAGAAAAATGTTGGGAAATTTGACCATCATTCAGTGAAGCACTAACAATGACACAAAAATTTTCAAATTCATCCAGAAAAGCATATCTCATAGAAGGGGGGAGGGGTTTCAGTTCAGGTTTCTTTACCTTTACCGGTTGAGTAGCAGATACTAACCCCTCGTTAGTGGTAATACCATCAAGCGCTACACAGGTAAGAACTGCTTCCCATTCATCCACTTTAGTGCTCAAGGGACTACCATCACCTGTGGAAGATGTAAAACAAACCAAAGCCTTCAAAGGATCCCACAGAACGGATTGAGCATGTCATCATTAATCAGCACATCAATGACATCTAATCTATAACAAGCCTCCTCTAGCATGGGACATTTCAAAGCATTGGTCAAACTAGAAGTCACCTTATCATCTCCCACAGTCAAAGTCAATTCCCCATTCTTAACATCTATGACAGCTCCAGCAGTATATGAAGGAATGGTCTCCCTAAAATGATTGGGATATGAGTATCCTCTTCCATGTCAAGGATAACAAAATCCATAGGAATAAAAAATTTACCTACACTCACAAGGACGTTCTATAAGATATCTAGGGAGTATTTAATAGAAAGCTCGGCTATTTGAATAGTAATGTTGGTAAATTTTAAATCTCCCATGTCAAGTTTTTTGCAAACACTAAGGGGCATGACACTAACACTAGCACCTAAATCACATAAGGCTTTGTAAAAAAAAATGATGCCAATGTTACAAGGGATAGAGAAACTCCATGGATCTTTCAATTTAGGAGGGGATTGATTTTGGAAAAGAGCACTACATTCTTCAGTAAAGCCAGCAGTTTTAACTACATTAAATGCTCTCTTCCTAGTCAAAATTACCTTAAAAAATTTAGCATATGAATGAACTTGAGTAATAAGTTCAGTAAATGGGAAAGTTACCTGAAGATTCTTCAACGACTTCCATAAACTTACCGAGCTGGTGATCAAGCTTATTTTTCAATAGGTGATTAGGGAACGATATCTTTATCACATCAGTAGTATATGGAACTTTTTCAAGTACTTTATGCTTCTCTGCATTTGCATTGGTGGGCTCCTCAGCAGTTATGGGGTTTTCAGTGACATCTGCCATTTTTTTTTGGCTCAACTGTATCTCCTTAAGCATCATTGGACCATCATACAGTGTTCCACTCCTAAGAGTGATGGCATTGCCAGTATCTCTTGGTTGTATTGGTTGTGAAGATAATGACCCATGTGGGCTAATAGCAAAATAACTAGCCAACTGAGCTAGTTGAGTCTCGAACAGCTTGTTATGCGTTCCCTGGATTGTAGGTGCTAGAATATAAGTTGAACTGATTCCTGGATTATGTTGAAGAGCGAATAAATATAGCATGTGCGTTCTTGAAAGGGTTAAACCCCTGGAAATTGGCTAACACTCTATCAATGCTAGAAAAAACCTTATTTTCCCCCTATTGCTTGTTAGGCCAGGTGCAAAAAAGACCTGTAGTGGGATGATCTTGCGCCTTGCAATCTCTAATGCATTGCCTGAATTAAACTACTTCCTTCAAACAAACAGCAGACCCAATTCTTTCCCTCAAGTTCAACAGATCATTAAGATTGCCAACAATAATCCAAGCCCCTTCACTCTATGACTTATATGCTCAAGGTCACTCCATAATTCTTCCTTAACAACAACATCATTAGCTCCATACACCACTGTTACTTTAAAAGCCATACTAGTAGCTTTATGAATTACCTCATAATGAATATATTGAGCAGCACAACTATAGACATCCACAACAAACACTGATTGTAACTAGATTAACTAGATTCTACCCCTATAGTGGAATTGATAATTTGTAATGACAGACAACCCTTGACAAATTATAGGGAAGACTTTAGGAAAATTCTTGGCCTTCACCCTAGCCTGAAGAAATCAAATAGCCCAATATTATAATGATAAAAAAAATCACATCATTATGTTTTTGTGGACTATTTAGACCCTTTACATTCCAGCTACCAGTTCTATCAATTTGGGGGAATGATCCACTCCCCACTCTGCTTCATGACACCTTCCACTGGGATTTCAATGGATGGAGACTCTCTTGGATTTACTTGAGCCTCCACCCTACTCAGGCTGCCTGGACCCCACATCTTGCTACAGCTTGAACAATTTCAGACTGATCCTATATAGGATGTGGAGCAATAGGAAATGTCTCATTCTCTATAGCTTGTATATTCATAGAAGGCACCTAATCCTGCACAGGACTTGGGTCAGTAGAACCTGTAGCCTGAACTACCTTGTCAGATTGACTTTGTAATAGCCCATATTTTTAAGCATGTTTCAGTTGAAGTTAATTATTTTTATAAGTCTAACTAAGCTAGCTTTAGTCAAAGAGAAATTACTAAGAATTATTGTTATGTGGATTTTATCAAAATGAGGTATTTAGTATATGCTTTTAAGCTCAAATAAGAAAAAAAAATCCCCATTCTCATATTTCTCACTCCTCGTGTCCTAACATCAAGAAGCCAGAGCAATAGATCTTCATCTTCGTGTCAAAGCAAGAGTCAAGTATAGCAATTAAGTCTTCTAACTCTCGATTCAACTAAAAAGCCATAAATGTACAACTCAAATATCTTCATTTCAGAAAACATTTTAGAAAATATAAGTTTCTTGTCTTAGTCCAATCATCTTTCGATATATTACAATATGTACTCAGCCTCACCAAGATCCTTCACAGAGAAACAACTGTTCAACCGTTCCTTGACTGACTCAAGCATTAGTATGTCATTTTCCATGAGTACTATATCATCTACACATAAAACCAAGAAAACTATGCTGATCCCACTAACTTTCTTGTAGGCACGAGATTCTTCGTCACTTTTTAGAAAACCAAATTGTTTGATTGCCTCATCAAACCGAAGATTCCAACTTCGAGATGCTTGCTTCAATCTATAAATGGATATCTGAAGCTTGCATACCCTATTAGGATTTTCAAGATCCTCAAAATCCTCAGGTTGTGTCATATACACATCCTCATTCAAGAACTCATTGAAGAATGTTGTTTTGACATCCAGCTGTCAAATTTCGTATTCGTAATATGCAGCAACTGTTAAAAGTAGTTGAATCGATATAAGCACTACTACGGGACAAAAGGTCTCATCATAGTATATACAATGGATTTTCCAAAATTCTCTTGTAACCCGTCTTGCTTATAGACATAGTCAATTCCATCTTTGTCTATTTTAAATTTGAACACCCACTTGCATCCAATAGGGTTAACCCCATAAAGCAAGTCGACTAGGGTCCAAACTTTATTCTACAAAATGGAGTCTAACTCAAATTTCATGGCCTCAAGCCACTTCTCAGAGTCTGGGCTCGTCAAAGCTTGTATGGAGGAAGTGGGTTCTAAAATTTCTAAAATCATGATTTCAGAGTTTTAAATTAATAGAAAATCAACCAACCTCCTGTTTGGAATCCTTGGTCTACTTGACCTACGTCGGGCCTAAGCATTAAGAGAAATGTTCGATTCAACTTCTTGAAGATTTTCGGTTGAATTAGATTCAAGTGGGATAGTATAAGGTTCACGTGCTGAATACGTCATCTCCTGAACTTGAATTTTGTCTTATCGGACAGTCTCTGACATGGTGTGAATCAAATCTAGTTGTTGCTCATCTCGAAATTCTTCAAGAATGATTTTACTGCCACTTTTCTTTCTGGAAACAAATTCCTTTCCGAGAAACACATCATCACGAGCAACAAATACCTTGTTCTCTTGACGATTATAGAAGTTGTAACCCCTTTTCTCCTTTGAGTATTCCACAAAGAGACATTTATCTTACTTGGGTGCAAGTTCGTCTAATATTAAACGTTTTACCTCGACCTCACATCCCCAAATTTACGAAAAGACAAGCTTAGAGTTTTTGCATTCCATAACACATAAGGAGCCTTTTTTATATCCTTTAATGGGCTCCTATTTAGTGTCTTTGCAGCCATTTCAAGACCATATCTCCAAAAAATTTGGAATATCAACAAGACTTATCATGGATCGAACCATATGTAGTAAGGTTTGGTCTTTCTATTCAGATACACCATTTAACTGCGGTGTTCCTGGTGGAGTCAATTGTGAAAGTACTCCACAATCCTTCTAATGATCATCGAATTCTTGTCTCAAATATTTGCCACCATGATCGGATCACAATTAATGCTTTTATTATCTTACGAAGTTGATTTTGTACCTCATGTTGGAACTCTTTTAAATTTTCAAAAGACCCAACTTATATTTCATTAAGTAGACATACCCATATTTATTTAAATCATCAGTGAAGGTAAGGAAGTAGCTAAACCCTCTCCTTGCCTTTTTGCTTAAATGACCACAAACATCTATATGTATGAGGCCTAAGAGATCACTGGCCTTTTCACCTTTTCTAGTAAATGGTG
This sequence comes from Beta vulgaris subsp. vulgaris, assembly GCF_026745355.1. NCBI lineage: Eukaryota > Viridiplantae > Streptophyta > Magnoliopsida > Caryophyllales > Amaranthaceae > Beta > Beta vulgaris. The sequence goes on along the minus strand of NC_079210.1, from coordinate 27,904,219 downwards.
ACTATGTGATTTTTCCCATAAAGCATGATTCACATACATCAAACAATTTGAAATCAAATGATGGAAGGATGTCATCCTTTTGTAAATTTTGGATGCGATTTTGTTTTATATGACCCTATTCAACAATGCCAAATCTAGGTTAGGTTTGAATTATTTGATTTTTGTTTATTTCCATATATGTTATCGACTTGAACTGACCTATTAAGCACATATAAGCCATTTATCAATTCAGCACTAGCATAAAACATGTTATTGTAGAAATGCAACAACACTCACTACAGCAAAATGCAACATTTACGACCAACTTTAACAACCATACGCGTTTCTTGTCGCAAAAAATAGCCAACTACGACCAGATATTCAAACTGGTTGTAAATGGAACATATTTTTGCGACAAGACGGAAATCTCGTTGTTAAAGGAGAAATCTGGTCGTAAATACTAAAATGTTGAAATTTTCACTGAAAATAAAAGCGGGATACTTCGCGCTTTGTATTGAAGTGAAAATTGAAACCCAAATTCATTCATTAATCCACCTACTCTCTCCTCATCACAGGACTAACTTAAGCAAATTATTTCCTCAACTCTTTGTTTTCTCTCTCCTATATTAAAACCAAACCCCTATTTTAACCTATGATTTCGCCGAAGTTCAGGCGCCGTATTCCGTTCTCCGGTGAGTCTTCCTCCTCAATTTTAATTTCCTTTTTAATTTTCAAGCTTTTGTTTACAAGCTAAGCTCATTTTTTGTGAGCACTCTCAATGTACGAAATTGATGGAGGTTTTCATAGAAGGAAAAAACGGTTTCTTTGTGTAGATCTGAGGGTCTCGGGTTAGCTCTTCCACCAAATTTTTTTGAGAATTCGATATCTTTTGGGGATTTGGATTAAAAATTTGGGGAGTTTTTTTCAAAATTTTCTTGGCTTTTCTTGTTGTTTATGCTCGAAATTTTGGGTTTATTCTTGATATTGTGGGTTTATGTTCTTAATTTTCTGGGGTTTTTTAGTTATTTTTGCTTGAATTCTTCTGTGTTAATATTATCAAAATTTCATTTTGTAAATATATTTACTTTTTGTTTTTTGTACTCTTATTTCAGATTTTGATCAGTAATTATTTAATTTCTTCCATTTTTTTTGCTAAATGTGTGTTGAAACTTTAGAAAAAGTTATGAGTTCATCAAACTGGGTTTCATGGGAACTTTATTGGTCCTTTGTCAGATTCATATGTGTCCATGAGTAGAGCTCATAAGTTGTTGGTTTGGATTCTCACAAGCTATTCTTTGCTTTTGCAGTTTTTCATCAATCAAATACTGATGTAAGTTTCAATTTCTTTTCTTGTTTTTCCTTCTATGCACACCATGTGCTTGCTAAAATGCTTATGTGAACTGTATCTCTCTAGTTCATGAATCACCAAAAGATTTCTATAATATTGTAACATTATCTTAATGACTTATACCTACTTATACACAATGGATTGATTTAGAAGGCTTATTATGAAGATTGCAGTGTTTAGTTCTAATGTATGTACCCCATAGTTCAAATTCAAATTTTATTTTTGTTATTGTCGTACTTTCTTTTTGCTGGGAAATAAATATTGTATTGTCATGATTGTGGAATGTGGATATTAACTTGGATTATCCAATTTTAGTCTTGCAGATTTGGTGTCAGATTAGAGTGAAAATCGTAGAAGGATGGTTTGGCATGTGAAGATTATTCTCTTTTGCAGATTCATGGAGTTGCTTGGGTCATAATTTTGCTTGATGACTTACTGCCAATGCTCACCATCTATCTAGAACATTATTATGTCGATCTAGTGCTCTAGAGATGAAGTAATATTATGTGTAATACCTTACATAAAATGTATATTTTAGAAAGTTCTTTTCTACTATGTATTGTGAATTGTGAATCTTTGTAATTATATTCACATTGATGGAATATAAATATTATTATTTTGTGATTTCATTCTACTTTATTTCAAGTTTAAAGGTGAAAATATATTTCAATTTTGTATTAGTTTAAAGTTTATAAGAAAAAGCTTAAAGAAATATAAGTGTATCATACATAAGAGTTACGACCAGAAGTCTCATTGCAAAGACAGAAATAGTCAATCTAGAAGATAGGATTTGCGACCAGTAATTTGGTCGTAAAAGCTCACATTAGCGATGAGATCTAACTCTCGTCGTAAAAAATTATTTACAACGACTTATTCTAACTGGTCGTAAAACTTTTTACGACCAAGCCTTTTACGACGAGTGACGACCAGACGCATTTCTCGTCGTAAAAGACCATTTGCGACCGGATCAAGCGCATTTACGACGAGAATTCTCGTCGTAGTTGGGACATTTTCTTGTAGTGACTTGCTCTTTATTTAAAAAAAAAAAGAACTTCATCATCAACCACGGAAACATAAATAATGTTGTTAGTAATCGACATAACAAAATAATTAGTATTAAGTTATAGAATTAAGCCAGATGGCAAATGTAGACTATAACTTCCTATGGCAAGCGTCGCAACCCCTGCTGCATTTCCAACCTGAAACTCTACCTCGACCTTTGCTAGCCTGCTACTTCTTCTTAGTTCCTTCACATCATTAACTATGTGAGAGCCACAACTGGTATCCAATACCCATAATTAAGTAAAAGTTAAATTCATTTTTATAACAAATATACTTCAAGTGGAAGCGCCTGACTTCTTTTCATCCAAGTATTAAGGGTAGTTCATTTTCCGGTGTCCTGACTTGTGGAAGTGGAAGCACTTGTTTTTCTCAGATTCTTTTGGCTTGGTGATTTGCTTCAATTTTTAGAAATAACTGCAAATTGCTTTCCTTTGTCCAAATTTTGATGCCCATTTCTTCTTAAAACCCTATCCCTTTTGAACCAACAAAACCTATTTCTTTGGTTCTCTCAAAAAGACCCACCGATTTGAAAACATGGGGGCCAATAGCCTCTGTTTGGAACATAGCCCTCATGTCTTGCATGATGGTATAAGCATCCTTGGTTTCGAACCTCTTTTGGAGGACTAGCTCCATGGCTGCCACCCTTAGACATGTGGTTGGTACAGACCTACCATTAGCCTGCTTAGCACGTCGTTTGTCTGCTTCAGTTGATTCATCAATAATCACTTGAAGTGGAGTTTCTAAGACATCCTCTTGACCCTCAGAATTAAGAATGAGTCTTAGTGTTCTTTCCCAATTAATGAACTTTTCACCATCAACCCTATCCTTTTCGAGAAAAAGACGAATGTTGAAAACGGAGTTGTTGTTATTAGTTATAGTATCTTCAGGCAGAAAACAAAAGCAGAGTTCAATTTTATGTTTATAAAAAGACCTAAAGACCATGCAAAGGTTTCTAGGTTGGTCACTTAATTAATTTTAATTTCCCAAATTGAATAAGTGAATACAAGATCCTATCAACATGCAACACTAAGCAGATTGAGGCCTTATCTTAGAGTTACATTCTCAAGCTAAGTGGACTGATCTTTTACTAATTATAACATCTTATAATTGTTGTAGATAGGAAAACATAGCATGCTTAACTATCTCTTGCTTCAAAATCCAAAATGCTCTTGATGATTTTTTTAATGATAACCAAACTAAGTAGTAAAATTCACAATGTCACCTTATCTCCCAAAATTAATGATAATACTCTGCGGAGGCATGACCTATTACTATTAATTAATGGTTAATAAATACGTTATGTTTGGAAAAGCTAACTTTAATATTTGTGGGACCTACGTTTATGAATTAGTGAACTCTATCCCATTGATAACCACCATACAATAAACGTATATGCATTTTTAAACAAAAGTAATAAAATGTAAAATTAAATATGAGCTAGTATGACCCTTAATCCTGAAAACTAAGCATCTTGATTGGGCACCTCCTTGGACTCTTCATGGATCTGCATCCACCTTAGTCATGGGCATGCTCTTCTTGGGCTTAAATAAATTAAATAATCTTTAAATTAAATAAATTACAAAAATACTTACCGAGATTCATATCGTATTTAAATTACAAAAATATTTAACGATTCGAATATTGTATTTAAATTACAAACATACATCACGATTCGCATATCGTATTTTCTAACTTAAATTTAGGCCATACTAGTTATTCATATGAATTATATCAAACATAAAATGCCACATATTAACATCATATATTATACTTGCCAATAATCAAAATATCAAATATTCTATATTAAAGCAAGAGGATAAAATATTTAAGCTAGTAAACCTAACTACGTAAAGATTTTATCCTAGTAAATAAAGCCTACTAATTTTAATTACATTAAAGAATCAAATTATGGAATTATATTTTGACCTAGTCAGAATTCACATAATTGGAATTTGCTTAACAATCTCAAAATCCGTTTTACAAAATTTAAAAACCTAAATAGAAAGGGTTTTTGAAAAAACAAACTATGGAGGCCACGACTAGCATCACAATGGTTGCCAGTCCCACAACAGCACTGCAAAGACACATTACTCCGGTCACCCGCTTCAAGCCGCCTCCACCTGAACTCGCCAGCAACCCCATCCTCGAGCTGACATCGGGAACAACGTGTCAACGCAAGCCACCAAAACGCTGATGCGCACGCCGTGGCTGCTCTTCTTCCTCCCTCAATTTTTTTGTATTTATTTTTTTTTTTTGAAAAAAAATAAACTTACAACCTTTTGAAAATTTAATTTTGTGATATGAATTAAATTAAATATGAACTCTTTTATGCCAAATCCAAAAAATTAATCAAAGATCTCCATTTTAATAATTTTCGAGCTATTCACAAAAAAATATCAAATTCATGCAAAAGTCATTTTATATGAGTTAATTTGTCATAAATAAGCAATTTTAAATATGAAAAATCAGATTAATTATATGAATATTATTTTAGAAATTTACATAAAATCTCCATTTTTATTAATCTTAGGGTTACTCATATAAATTAGTCTCTAATTCTTATATAACTTTTTGGAAAAATTGACAAAAATAAGCCAACCTTTGCCCCGTATTCCACATTTAAGCCAACCTTTTGAAAATCCAGAAATAAGCCAACCTTGGTATCATTTTTTCCAATTTTAGGTCAGATTACCTCTAACCTGTTTTACAGGTTAAAAAATATATTAATTTTTTTTTTCTGAATTTCTTTTTTCTAATTCAATCCCTAATTCAATCATATTCATCATCTTCATCACCCACCCCAAAACCCCAGCCACCCACCAACCCCCACCCACGCCCCCAGACCCCCCACCCAACCCTCACCTCCATCGCCGTCCACAACCTAACCTCCATCCAACCTCGAATTTCCCAAAATTCAACCCAAACTTAAACCCAAATTTTCCCCAAAATTCTAACTACATTCAACCAAAAATTCAACTCATATTTTCCCTAATACTTCACCCCAGATTCGAAGAATGATGATGAACGATGAAGATTGATGAACGATGAAATCTCTAGGTTAAGTTTTTTTCTTGGTTTATTTTTGTGTGATTTTGGGTTTGATTTGGGTTCAAATTATGATTTGGGGGTTCAAATAACATGGGGGTTTGAATTACAATTTTGTTTTGGAGGATTCGAATTCGGGGTTTGGGTTTGGGTTAATTCGAATTTGGGGTTTGGGTTTTGTCGAATTAGGGCTTCGAATTTGGGGTTTGGCTTTGGGTTGATTCGAATTTGGGGTTTGGCTTTGGGTTGATTCGAATTTGGGGTTTGGCTTTGGGTTAATTCGAATTTGGGGTTTGGGTTGATAGGGGGTTCGAATGTGAAGGGGTTGATGGGGGGTTCGAGTGGTGGGGTTTCGTGGTGGGGTTTAGGACTACGAGGGTGGAGGATTGGGGGATGGTTGTGGCGGGGGGGGGGTGCTGGGTTTCGAGTGGGTGGTTGTGGGATTGGGGGTGGTCTGGCGGGGGTGCTGGGTGGGCATGGGTGGTGGGGGTGTTGTCGTGCTGGGTGGGTATGGCTGGGGAGGAGGGGTGTTGGGTGGCTTAAAGGTGGTGGTGGTGGTTGTGGTTATGGTGGTGGTGGGTGGCGGATGATGATGATGAGAATAATAATTATAATAATAGTAGTATTACTACTACTAATAAGAATAATAATTACTAATAATAATAATTATTATTAATTAGTAATAATAATAATATTAACCTGAAGTAACAGGTTACTAACCGGTCAAATCTTCACTCAACCTAAAATTGGAAAAAATGATACCAAGGCTGGCTTATTTCTGGATTTTCAAAAGGTTGGCTTAAATGTGGAATACGGGGCAAACGTTGGCTTATTTTGGTCAATTTTTCCTAACTTTTTTACACATACATAAATGATTTTTAAATATGAAACTTAGATTAATATTATGAATATAATGTTCCAATTTTGGAGATCTAAAATCCAAAATTTAAATTTCAAAAATTAGGGTTGAATTTTCATTGAAATATTAAGTAATTAAATCTCCATTTAATCAATTCCAATTAATTATTCAATCCACAATTCAATTCCTCCACTTCATCAAATTAAAATTAACCATGAACACATCAAAATAAATCGCAAGTATTGTGGGATTATAAGTACTATAAGTGGAATTTCATGAATCATATTCATAAGAACTTAAAACAGGATTGCATGCATACAATTAAGCATCACAGTGCCAAATCGACCATTTGCGTCGGATATGAGACCCCCATTTGCGTCGGACACGGGTCTGACGCAATAGGCCTCAACACAAATTAGAGAGAGATGATATGCGTCATATCAAAACGCGGCGCAAAAAGTAAGTTATTTACGTCAGACTAAAGCAATGTCTGACGCACATGACCCTTGATCCCCAGTAAAGATGAACATAACGAACATTATATGCGTCCCACGTTGGACTATGTGCGACGCAAATCAAGTTCTTTTAATAATTAAAAAAAATTGCGTCAAATGTCAACCTAAGTGCGACGCAAATGGGTCATTTTTATATACAAAAAAAAAAATCAGTGCTGCCGGCTATACATCAACGCCACAATAACTATTTGTTGTTCCTCCACCCAAAAAGAACAACCTTATATATTAGCTAATTAACATAGTAGCTCATGCGAGGAAACTACTATAAAGCAATACAATATAATAGCTGATTTTACAATTTATATACCCATTTCAGTTCAACATTAAACCTCCTCTCAAAAAAAAAGTTAAGCTAATATTAAACAACAATAATTAGTGATACAACGCCATGAATAAGAAACATAAAAAATAAAGTTGAATAAGTGATAGAACGCCATCAATAAGAAACAAAAAAAAGTTGAATCCGTGAACAATGCCATGAATTAGTGACACAACGTCATAAAACTGACCTTATCCTCCAATTTCCCTCCCTTTATTAAGCTAGAACAACAAATTAGTGAACTTGAGATGCTAAAGATTGACTCTTTCATAGATAATCCCCTTTTAAATTGTTTTGAAAGAGGAAAATATCAAATTCATCATTTTCTCGAGAAGAAAAGAAATGGAAGATGTGAAAGAAGCTTGCGGTATTTGTGATTCGAGAATCATCTATTCTTCTATAGTCTTCAACATTAAGGACCTTGGTCTTCATCTCGAAGCTCATGAACAACACCAAAACGCTGGCTTGCGGTGGCCGGCTAAATGACACATCTCATGAGGCATACAAGATAAATTACTAGGAGGAGTAAGAGGGGTTGTGAGAGATTTAAGATTGCTTAAGGTTGAAGACGAGAGCATAATAGAGAGTGAAAGAGAGAAAGTGACGACTGGGTTTCAAAGAAATGTTGGTAGTGTTTCAGATTTTACTTTGAAAGGGGAAGCGGAGACTATGTGTGTCGCATGTACAATAATGTCTGATGTTAATCGGATCCCCCTAATTATATTTCACGCACATGAATAATAAGGCTCTGAAACCCATTTGCCTCAGATGGGCTTATACATCCGACGCAAATTGTTGGATATAACCATTTGCATCGCATTTTGCATACCTTCGATGCAAAATTGGCTTTTAGGAATTGCGTCAAACATTGACTAGGTCCGACGCACAAGAATCTTTCACCCATTTGGGATAATTTTTTGCATCAAATAATGTGTGATACATCCGACGCATATTAAGCATGATTTGCGTAAGACACCCTAAAGGTTAGCAAGTCAGTGCTGCTCTCCTCCATTTCTAGGTCCATTACCCTATTGTGTCGACGCAAGTCAGCAGACGCAAATCAATTAGTGACATAATATTTTATAAGTAGCCTTTTTGATGCGTCAATTCCACAAAGCCTGCCAAAATTTGGAGAAAGAATCGCAATTGTGATTCCTCTACTTGATCCACCAATCCATATCAAAACCCCACGAATTCTAGTTGGCAGGAAGAATGGCTCTTCTTTTCTTGGAGTAAATATTATGTTACTTTGAGAGAGGAAAAAAATATTGATAGATAGTGACTTCCTTAATTTGTGATTTACTCAACAAAGTATAAGAATAATTAAGTTCGTAAACTCCTCCCCATCATTCCTCTTTGGCCGACCACCCTAGAGTCCCATGTGGCATATAGGTCTTGATTTTTTTTTTATCGAAATTGACTAATGTGTGACCTTGTTGGATCCATTTAAGTGACTTTTAATTTTATTATTTACTAACCCAAAGTTCTATAGCATTTTCGAGCAAGACGTAAAGACGACCCAATTAAATGAATTGTTATATTCATAATATGATCCACAGTATAATTAGTTTTTATATTATAGGAGAATACATAATTCATTTATTACTAACATATCCCTTTGCTAATTAGCTAGCTTTCTATCATACAAGTACATTGAATGATATTATTAGTTACATATAATCTACAAAAGATCCATGTAAATAGTTGTTTTCTGTCGATGGATTTTCAGCTCATTCATCACTTTTATTTTCGACGTGGAATTTGTAAAAGAACCTCACTGACTAGTCGTTTTGTTGCAAAGCCATACTGTTTGAGTATAGTAGTGAAACGAGCACATTACTGCATGCCATTATTGTAGGATTTTAAGTACCATAAGCGAATATCATGAATCTATTTCATAAGCACTTAAAACAGGATCACATGCACATACAATAAAGGATGACATAATAGTTTAACCATGACTAACACGCTTTCGATAACTAACTACTAACTTGCAGCAGAAGACTTTAACCAGAAATAATAATACTAATTTGAAAGAGCTCAGTTCCTTAGTTTTCTCATACTTAAGCGTGGTTGGATGGGAGTAGTCCAAGCGGGATGGGTGACCTCATGGGAAGTTTCTCGGAATGTGCATAAGTAAGGAGAAACTGCGCTGTAAGAACTTGTGTTGGTTATTGAGGAAAGTTGTTGGCCCTGGATGCGCGTTGGTGACGATAGACTCGCCTCTGTAAGGGTCGGGGTGTTACATCTAGACCTTCATCTTTCCAAATACAAATAAATTATATACATGCTTGTTGCATTAGCTAGCAAGATGCATATAGGCAAACCGTCAATAAAAAACAATTAAACTTAACAACAACAATTTATAATTCAAACACTAAACTCCCCCAAATTATTTAGTTTGAAATTAATGATTTAGTAAATAATCTTTGAGTAATTTAGGAGTATTACCATCAAACGACTAACACGCTTTTGGCAACTAACTACTAAATAACTACTAACTTGCATCAGAAGACTTTAACCAGAAATAATAATACTTCTTTATTGATAAAAGTAAATATTGTCTCAATACTTAAAATAGATAAAACAGCCTAATCTAGGTGAAAATCCCCTTCCTAGTATGCTCCCATACAAATCCAAAATTCACCTCCAAAACTGCTTACCAAAAGGTTAACATGCTAGCAAAGCAAAATAGAAAAAAGGAAATACGCGTCGATATAAAACTAAGTACGAAATGTACTAGATAAGTAACACATTTGTTAGTTCTTTAACAATTTACATTTCGAAAACTATATCGCTAATAATTTAAGAATAACACTTTAAGAATAAACTATTTCCAAACAATTCAACTAATAGTTTAAGAAAAACCTTTAAGAAAAACTTTTTATAAATAACTTTGATTAAAAATAATCCTAAAAAAAATTCCTCTTCATATCCCCCCCTTTTTTCCGAAGTGAGCACACCACCCAAGCTAATCATCCTATCACAGATTTATATCAAGGGATAACAATAATCGAGAACTAGTGGACTTTGAAACATAAACTCTTCTTAATGTTAATCCAACAATAATAATAATAATAATATCACATGTAAGTTATAAATAAACCCTTCTTGATTTAATTCAGGTCGTAATAATAATAATAATAATAATAATAATAATAATAATAATAATAATAATAATAATAATAATAATAATAATAATAATAATAATAATAATAAATAATAATAAATATAATAATAATAATAATATATAATAAAAAATAATAATAATAATAATAATAATAATAAAAATAATAAAAATAATAATAATAATAATAATAATAATAATAAAAATAATAATAGTAATAATAATAATAATAATAATAATAATAATAATAATAATATAATAATAATAATAATAGTAATAATAATAATAATAGTATTAATAATAATAATAACAATAATAATAATAATAATAACAATAATAATAATAATAATAATAATAATAATAATAATAATAATAATAATAATAATAATAATAATAATAATAATAACAATAATAATAATAATAATATGACTTGTGAGTCATGGATAAATCTCATTTCTCATAAAAAAACTTTTTGAACATTCAAAGTGCATAAACCATACTTCCAAGAATGAATAATAATTGATAAAATCCTACCCTTTTTTCACTTTCTACACTGAATATAAGATATTGTAACCATTTTGAAACCAAAATTTTCAAATCCATTCAGCCATTAAATCAATAAACAACTTACCACAAAAAACCACATTTCAAAAGATCTAGCTAGATAATGTACCATGATCTTTTACAAAGAATATACTAGTATCTCCACTTAATCTTAATCTTGAACGGTTTCCTACCTTACCCATAATATATATGAAAAATTGTCAAGAATAAGTTAATCTTTAATCCATCCACAAAAAAACAAGTCAACATTTTGATTATCCTTGAATAAGTCAACCTCTGATGCCAATTTTTTTTTAATAAGTCCTGGCATGTTGTTAACTTATTTAACCACTTTAGTGGGATATGTGTAACTCGTCAAAGGGCTGAAAGAGAAAACAAGAAGAAATTAAAAATTACAGAATAGAAAGAAAAAGTCATCATTATTTGTAATTTAACTTGTTTTTACCGGCCGTGACAAAGGTTGACTTTTTATTGACTATTATTCCTAATATAATAATATAATAAGTAACTTATCTTATGAACTTAATCATGAATTTAAACATGGATAACCTTTCATGAGCATAATATTATTGAGTAAGAGACATGGAAATTTTTTTCTTAATCCAAAGAAAATTGCAACTTGAATAAGAAATGGCTTAAGATATGGGGTACTTATAGGAGTTGGATAGGTAGTACTTAATTTCCAAAGTTAAATAGTTTGTAACCCTCACCATAAATTAGGAGATTAAATCAAATTTTGTAACTTTCATCATAGATTTGGAAGTTTTAGAAAACAAAACCCCCTCCCCATTTACGATAAATTCTGTCAAAAAATTGTTCAAAATTTATCTATTTTGTGTTTTTAAATTTTTTAAACTGGGATTTAAAACCAAAAGCTTAAGAAATTTAATTTTTGCGTAATCTCCCGCCAAAATTATATAAAAACTAGTGAAGTTACTAAGATACCCTTTGCTCAAAAATATTTATTTTAGAAAATACATATTTTAATTACTTGAATAAATACTCAAAAAATATGGGGTATTAAGTTTAGGTTAATATAAAAGATGAAAAAACATGAATTTGTTGTTTTAGGTTAATATCAAAAAGGGCAAAACGGAAAACCATCTTCTTACTTAATATCAAATACGGCAAAGTTGGGATTGTTTTCTTGATTCACATCAAAGAGGGCAAAACTATGTAATTATCCTCTTAGTTAATATCAAAAAGGGGTAAATATTTTTGCCTTTCTTGATAATTTTAAATAAGGCAATCAACTAACTGCCCTATTTGATTCAAATAAATTGTCCTCTTTCATTGCACTTTTTATAGTAGACCTCCTTAATTTTCTCTACAAGTTATTCACCAATCTATACATACAACAATTTTTGTTTTTTTGGTAAAATGAAAAAGATCTTGTAACAAGAACACAACACCTACAAAACAACAAAAGTCCTAATTACATCCCTCATCTAGTTGATGAAACCAGTTTCTATCATCCTCTCCCCACTTATCACTTAATTTACACTTTACTCTACTACAAACTTCCTGTTTAATACTACTAATTACCTTCTGAGGCTCAGGGACAACAACATCCCGTAACGCTTTGTTTCTAACCTTCAAATATGATATACACATACTGCGAGTGTTGCATATATAGCATAATTGCTATCTCTTCCTATGATGTTTGCTATTTCTTAGGCTACCTAAGATGTGTTTGTTTTATAATAATTTTTAGATTTTTTGTTAAAAAAAACTTATAAAGCAAGAAATTAGTGAGAAACAAACTTACATAATATTATTTCGAAAACAAACCTTAAACATTATTTTTTGTGCGACAACAAACCTTATACTTTTTTCCAATCATTGATCCAAGGTTCTGACATTCACCATGTCATGTGCAAAACAAATGACTTTTTAAATGCAACAAAATTCATCACATGGTTAATGTCGTAACGTTGGGTAAATGATCAGAATAAGCTCATAAGGTTTCGTTTCGCATGAAAATTTGTATTCAAGGTCTGTCTTCGCCAAAAAATATACATAATATAGGTTCTCACAAATTTTATGGTTTATAAGGTGGTTTTTGACAAAAAAAAAACTTAATTATTACTTTATAGCCATTATTTCTCGAGTTAGAATATTATGATTATTCTTCACGCAAGCTTATTATATAAAGCTACATATATTTCTTTTTGTTCATGCAAGCTTAATAAAAATATTTCTTTTTATTCTTATATAATATTACTTGTGCACAAATACCACTAAACCCTAATCATGATGATGAAAACTTTCTCCTCTGCTTTTGTTCTATTGTTATTACTTCCTCCGTTTCTTTTTACTCGCTACACTTTCCATTATGGGAAGTTTCACATTACTTGCTACGCTTCTTTTTTGGGCAATAAACTCTCTCTATCTCTTTCCTCCCACATGGGTCCCTTTTCTTTTTACTCTCTACCTCTCTCTTCTCCAAAAATTGCCTACGAGTCCGTGAAATGCGAAGTGTAGCGAGTAAAAAGAAAAGGAGGAAGTATTTACATCTTTTTCCTATAATATTGTTATGATGTGATTTTAGTTGATTGTCGACAAAAAAAGAAGTTAAATATTCTATATTAGCTTGACGTCTTAATAATGTGTTGATCACTGGTGCCTGGTAGTAGAATGAGTAAATGGGGTTTTTTAGGGTTACATGACAGACAATATCTGAGTTTCGCAGTCAAAGGTAAGGTTCCGGCAGTACCGGCACAAGGTGTTTTTTTAGAGCAACAAATTTGTAAGGTGAGTCTGATAGATTTAGGTTTTTTTGGGGTTGTATACCAAGCACAAGCAAGTCAAAGCCAGATATATGAAACCAATGGCTGCATTCCGGCAAAATGTGGTTTTTTAAAATTAAAATTGATTAAGGTAATTTTGTGCCCATTTTTTTGACAAAAAATGATCTTTAAATGATTGAATCTTACAAAAACCCTAACTGGACTGGTTCATATATGACGAAGTTACTAAAATGGGCCTGCCTCTAGGAAACATAATCCTCTCCACTAGCTGGAGCTGACTAAAAAACCCTCATTTTCTCAAAGTCTCATCCTTTATAAATAGGAGTTGTCTCATCAGACAAAGGGAAGGAATTCTCTCATACAAAAAGCAGAGCTTCTTTCTCTACATTTACCCACTTTCTCTCTCAACCTCAATCTCAACTGACTTGAGCGTCGAAGGGGCTTTCCTGGGAACACCCACGGGCTAGTTTTTCATTGTATTTTGCAGGATTATCGGAGACCTCTTCCTTAACTCCTTAGACCTTCTAGGGATTTCAAGAATCTCAACACTACACGCACTTACCTTTGACAGTTTCTAGGCAAAAGAAGTTTGGTGTCGTCTATGGCGATGCTACATCTCAAAGTCACATACCGAGAGCAACATGGCACCCGACTGAAGGAAGACAAGAGCTTTTCACGTAGACCGAGAGCTCCCATCCTGTCGTCATACCACACCTAGTGTGGAACCAGCTCATTAGGAGGATGAGTGATCTACCTCTCGGGATGAGCAGAACAACCTCAGCTCTGGAACTAATTTCCTCTAAATCCACCCACGTCACCGCGACTAACCTAGAGAGGATAATCAATCAGCTCAACTAGACATTCAACGAAGTATTCAGAAAGTCCTAGTCGACACACCACAACTCAACCAATGGCCTCATCTTCAAGCCTAATTAACTCCACTCAAAGAAGAAAGGAGGATGCTCGGGAAGAAAAGGGCCAATAAGATATTCAGCAGCAACAAGTAGGTGTAAGATGAAACAGAACGCATGTCAAGTTGTCAACGATCATGAAGCAACTCGAGAAGGGTCTAGCAGATAGTACTTGCGCACCACAAATCCTCGAAGTGTGAGGGGACGCCTCTAGGATCCAACAAGCACAAACAAGGAACATCCAACTCGTGCCCTGAACAGGTTCTCGGGACTCTTCCTTGCTATCATCACGAATTACCCATCACTCGACACTTCAATATCGAGCGTCGACACATAGGCCTGTCGATGAGAAATTAAGGAAGCAAAAGGAGAAGCTCCCTCCCGGAAGTCCACCAACAATAATTATAATGTGAGCAATCACACATGGTTATCAGAAGAAAGCCCAACCAACTTATCCTAAAATGACTAAGTATCATTTATTATGCCCTAGTCGACATATGAGTAGCGGCATTTCGGCGAAAAATACCTACTCGGGAAGCAGCGGCTCATTAGCCTTCCGAGTCGAGAATTTCTCCCCCTCGGTCATGAGAGGAGTATCCCAACCATAGTAGCCAAAAAATGGCTAAATATCGCTTATTAGGACTTACTTGGCATCCAAGTAGTATCATTTCGACAAAAGAGATCTCCTCGGACGACTTCAGGCTTATTAGCCCTCACGAGTCATGAACTTCTCTTCTAACACGTCCTCGGGAAGCACGGGGTCCCTTTATCCTCCTCGAGTCGAGAACATCTCCGAACGAAAATTATCCTCCCGGGCTCAACACTTAGCCTAAATTCGGCTAAGTATCTCAACGCCCAACTCGGGATTATTATGGAGGGCACATTGGCCCCCGACTTGCTGCATCACCCTTCTCGGCCTTGTTAGGGAGCTCAATACTTAGCAAAAATTAATCTAATCATGTCATCACTCGTCTCGATTAAGGAGAGTATGTAACTAGAAATGAAAGAAGTTCGACTTGGAGAAAACACCTCGGTCCCCCTCCTAGCCAGTCTGTTGACTAGCTTGGCTCGGTAGCCACACATATATACTCCTCGGGAGATATGGGGCTCCTTCTCCTCCAACTCGGGAGACTTGAGGGTCTAATTCGTGACCTAGCAAGATCAAATTGTGTCCACCACTCGGGAAATTTCGGGCTTCGCCCCAGTCAGGAATTTCATCTCGGTTCCCTTATGAGGCCTACCTAGGTCGACCTCAGAAAACATAAAATTTGGGGTTCTTGCACATCAGGGAACCTAGAAAGAAGGCAAAATCTCAAACCCTCCCCCCCCCCTCTCGGAACCGACATGGTACTCCAAACCATGAATCTTTCTCAGGTTCCGCTGGACGACTGCTTCGGGAAGGAATGAGGCTACCCTATCCGTTTATCCAGCATAGGGATTTCTTGAACCCATCAGCGAGCTGGACCAATAAATACACTCGATGGAGGTTTGATGGTGTTCGTCAGCCCCCCGAGTCAAGAACTTCTCCAATGGCATCCCCTCGGTCGTGGAGGAGGGCCTTGCCCGACTGTCATTGTCCAAACGAATCAACCTCCTCGGCCAAGCAACGAGATCATTATCCCCCCGAGTTGAGCACATATCTCGCGATACCTCCTCGTCCATGCCATGAGTACCCTATCAATTAGAGAAAATAGCTAAGTGCAAACAAATCAACCTCCTCGGCTAAGTGCAAGCGAATGAACCTCCTCAGCCTAGCATCGGACTCCCGAGTCGAGAAATTCCTACATTGGCACCTATTCGGTCATAAGAGGAGCGTCCTACTAACTTAGCCAACAAACGGCTAAGTATCGTTAATTTGACCTACTAGTGATCCGAGTAGCGTCGTGAAACCTCCTTGGGAAACATGGGGCTCATTAACCCCCCCCCCCCCCCCCAAGTTGAGAAATTCCTTCATTGACACCTCTTCGGTTATAAAGGGAGCGTCCTACTAACATAGCCTAAAAAAGACTAAGTATTGTTCATTGGACCTACTTGTAATCCGAGTAGCGTCGTGAAACCTCCTCGGGAAACATGGGGCTCATTAGCCCCCCCGAGTCGAGAAATTCCTTCGTTGGCACCTCCTCGGTCATAAGAGAAGCGTCCTACTAACTTAGCTGAAAAACGGCTAAGTATCGTTAATTGGACCTACTAGAGATCCGAGTAGCGTCTTGAAACGTCCTCGGGAAACATAGAGCTGATTAACCCCCCCGCCCCCCGAGTCGAGAAATTCCTTCATTGGCACCTCCTCGGTTATAACTAATTGAAAAAACCTTATATGTCATTAAGTATCAGATGCGGTTTTGGTAAAATCGCATCCAAAAATCAACTAAAATATGGGAGGAAAATTTGGCCAAAAACATCTGATGCGGTCCTAAAACAACCGCATCAGATTAAAAAACCGATGCCGTTTTTTAAAAATCTGATGCGGTTTGGTGGACCGCATTAGATTTCTGTAATTTTTTCAATTTGGCACAGCACACCAAAGGCCCGACACAATAAAGGCCCAGCTCAATAAAAGGTCAGCTCACTCTCAACGCAGTTCCTCTCATCTCACTCTCTCCTCTAACCCATAACCCTAACTCCCTCTCATCTCCTCTTTCTCTCTCCTCTAACCCATAACCCTAACTCCCTCTCATCTCCTCTTTCTGTCTCCTCTAACCCATAACCCTAACTCCCTCTCATGTCTCTCTTTCTCCTCCCTCGGAGCTTTCCTCCTACCACGTCCCTCGGAGCTTTCCTCCTTTGAAGGTAATTTCTATCAAGAGTCTCGGAGTTTCTCGCGGTCGTCGTTCTTCCATCTCGGAGCTATCAAGCGTCGTCGTTCACGAACTCGCTGTCGTTGTTCACGAACTCGCCGTCGTTCTTACATCTCTCGTCTTCATTAGTCGCACACGAACTCGCCGGAGCCTTCATCATGCGTCTGATTTCGGATCTAGTTAGATTTTTTTATTGTATAATTTTCGTTTTTTTTTTTCCTTTTTTTTTATATTTTCGTTTATTTTCTGTAATTTATGTTTTTAATTAGATTTTTTTTTCAATTTTCGTTTATTTTCTGTAAT
Organism: Beta vulgaris subsp. vulgaris; assembly: GCF_026745355.1. Classification (NCBI taxonomy): domain Eukaryota; kingdom Viridiplantae; phylum Streptophyta; class Magnoliopsida; order Caryophyllales; family Amaranthaceae; genus Beta; species Beta vulgaris. The sequence continues at coordinate 27,886,642 of NC_079210.1, read as the reverse complement.
TTATATTTTTAGGTTAGATTAAGTTTGTTATTTTCAATTTTCGATCATTTTTTTTTTCAATTTTCGTTCATTATTTTTCAATTTTTGTTCATTTTTCTGTAGTGTATAATTTTTTAGTTAGATATATTTTGGTTTTTACTGTCATTTCAATTTTTGTTCATTTTACTGTCATTTTTTTCGTTTTTTATTGTAATTTTTGTTTATTTTCATTGTTGAATTTGGTATACATATGTATAATAGATTTTTTTATACAAATCTGTTATTGTTTGTTGTGTATGAAAGTGAGCGTGAAAGGTGAGTGTTGTGAATTTGTGATATGAAAAAGGTTACAGACCTGCAGGTGGCAGGTTTGCAACTCTTTTTTGGCAAATGTTTGCCAAGCTGATGCGATTTTCCCCAATAATCGCATCAGATTATAGTTTTCTGATGCGGTTTAGGACCGCATATTAATTTATTACACCTTCTGCGAGCACACCTGATGCAGATCAAAACCACATAATATGAAACGCCTGTTTTGACCGCATCAAGTGGGGTTTTTTCCACTAATGTATAAAGGGAGCGTCCTACTAACTTAGCCGAAAAACAGCTAAGTATCGTCAATTGGACATGCTAGTGATCCGAGTAGCGTCGTGAGCCCTCCTCGGGAAACATGGGAATCACTATTCCCATCGAGTTGATAATTCCTTCATAAGTACCTGCTCGATCATAAGAGATACGTCCTAGTGAATTAGCCAAAAAACGACTAGGTATAGTTTTTTCGGCATCTAACTGGACTCGGGAAATGAGTGCCTCAGTCTAAGAACCAAATCTAGCAAGGAAGCCTTAAAGTGCAACCCTCTCGGATCACCTTGGGGCTAACCCTGTCGGTCTATGAACTCATAGTCATCTCATAGTGTCATGAATCAACCCTTGTTCGGGAACCTTTATTCCCAGCTGGCGCATTCAGGAATGCCTGGCGCACCCTCCCACGTCTCGCGAGCTCGCTGTCGGGATCTCTTTCCCCCGACTCGGGACTTTAAGCCGCACCGAGAGTGTAAGGACAGAAGCACTCGGGCGTGCCTGGCGCAACCTAACGCGTCCCGCGAGCTCGCTTTCGGGATCTCTTTGGCCCCCGACTCGGTACTTTAAGTCGCACCAAAAATGTAGGGCCAAACACACTCGTACGAGCCTGGCGCGACCTCCCGCGTCCCGCGAGCTCTGCTGTCGAAATCTGTTTGCCCCCGACTCGGGACTTTAAGCTGCGCCGAGCGTGCAAGTGCAAGACGCCCTCGGGCGAGCCTGGGGCGACCTGCCGCGTCCCATAAACTTCACTGTCGGGATCTCTTAGTCCCGACTCAGGAACCAACCCTCGGCTAAGCAGTAGTCGCCCAGTACAAAGGGGGTGTCCCTATTATTCCCGACCATGTGACCTGACCTCATCTAAGGACCAACTCGGGAGCTAAGTAGGACCAACTCGGGAGCTAAGTAGGACCGACATTTCGGTTTGTGCTACTCACCGACTTACCCACTCGGTATTTGGAGCACTCTCTCAGGGTTCTCTTGTATTATGAAAGAAGTTACCCTCAAGATCTGCTCGGTAAATGCCTACTCCGAAAAAGTTCATGAACGAGACCCCCTTGCTTGCTTAATTCTAGCGTCAGATAGCTAACTCAAGGCATCATTCAACCTCGGCAAAAACATCATTCAACCTCGGCAAAAACATCATTCATCCGCCAATCAACCGCACTAAGAATGACAGATCTTTACCCCGATTACTTGGCGTGGGGCTAATGGTTTGGGCCCGTTTCCTGGACTGGCCCATCTATGACGAAGTTACTAAAATGCCCCTGTTTCTAGGGAACATAATCCCCCACAAGCTGCAGCTAACTAAAATAGCCTCATTTACTCAAGGTCTCATACTCTATAAATTGTCGGTTGTCTCATCAGACAAAGGAAAGGAATTCTCACCTACAAAAATCTCTCTACATTTACTCACTTTCTCTCTCTACCTCAATCTCAACTGACTTGAGCGTTGGAGGGGCTTTCCCTGGGAACACCCCCGAGCTAGTTTTTCATTGTATTTTGCAGGATTATCGGAGACCTCTTCCTCAGCTCCTCCGACCTTCTCACGATTTCAACACTCTCAACACTACACTTACCTTTGACAATTTTTAGACAGAAACAACAATGATGTTTTTTTTTTTTTATCAAGGGAGGCTTTACATTGATAACTATGGTGTTGTCTGATTACGCAATTACGGCATGTAACAATTAGTAATTGGTGTAGTTTGATTACGCAATTACATAAAAAGTTTAAAGTCCCACATAACACCAAGATTCAATAGGAAAAGCAAGGGGTGGAATCCTCACCTAAGTTCTGCATGTGGGACGGCGTATTCGAAGATATATAATGGGAATCACAATCGTGAATCACTAAAATTTAAAATTTCTATGTCTCAGTACTTTTGGTTGTAAGTTGAATATATATGTTTGACATTAGTTTTCATTGCCTTATCCATACAAATGTATCCATGTCCAAATGGAAATAATGAGTTGATAACACGGAGGATAGGTATCCCACGGTTTTTTCTAGTAAATTATCCGTGATATTTATTCATATTCTAGCTTCTTCTTGGCCCAAAGGTTATCAAAATTGTTCAGAGTTGTGTACTTGATCCAACTCCATATATACTACTCCTACATGACATGAAAGATGTGTGCGTAAATAATATTGCATGGACCAGGTACACAATAATTTATGTTGCATCGAAACTGACTTTATTACAAAAAAATTGTCTATATCAGAAAAAAACACGAAAACATCTTACGAACGCTGACTAAATCCGAAAATTAATTATATGATACAAAAACTGACTATATTAAACAAAAATTGAGTATGTCAAATGAAAACTGATGATATCATATGATTTTCAGTGCACAAAAAGTTATTGTAAACCCAATCCGTTCAATTTTTTTTTTTTTTTTTTTTTGCTAGAAATAACAAGGATACTAAATTTGTGCTCCACACATTCTAATTGTTATTCTTGCAATAGAATGGGAGAAAATCAACTCAACCAAAACATCAAACTCTGTGCTTAAGGCAAAATTAGTGGCCTCATCTATACAAACATAATATTGTTTTCGGCGAACAAGATCTACCAATTATTGATTCACAATAGAGTGCATGTTACGTGTAGCATGTTACACTATAATATATTGTATAATATGCATAATAACATAGAGTCTAACCATAATAATATGGACTATACATATAATGACATGAATTCCATGTCCCTTCCGTCATTTATTTCATGTCATTTGAGTTCTTGTTACACCAAAAATTATGGTAATAGTTACACCTAAGACTTTGGGTTCATAATAACATCCTTCCGACCGCTTAATGATATTTCATAATTTTTGTAAAAATTAAAACAAGTGGGCAAAACTAATACCAATCTACTGTTATAAGCTTTTAATTACTTTCGAATGGCCTCTAGTCCGGAAGTAACATCACAAAATTAACCCCATCTTGTGTTGATCTCTAAAAACAGTTAAATATGTACTTGTCACCATTTTATGCTGAATTGCTTATGTCACAGTCGGTGTATCTTAGTTGCATCTTTAGGAAGTGTTCCAAAACCTAAATGGATTCACGAAGTGATAAGTATCTATTTTACGTATATTTTATTCACTTCTATTATCACTTTTGGGTTAAAATACGAGACTTATGATACATTTTATCTTATATTTTGACATTGGAAGAATTAAACTATTTTGGTAACAAAGTTGATTAATATATGAAATTGACTCTCTTTGTGAATACTATATTTTAGAGCCATTGATCTATTACTATATATATGTGTGTTGTAGGTATAATTTGCAAAAGAAAAGGGAAAGAAATTAACACAACAGCAACATGAATTAGTAAAGGAAAAGAAGCTCACTAAATGATGGAGTTGGAGAATTACTAAAACAAAAATAAAAGGTGGGAAGCCTACCCATTAAAAGATACTGGAGACAAAAAGGAAAAAAAGAAGGGGTGTTGGGCTGAGAAAGAAAAAAACCCACGCAGCATTGAGGGAGGAGCAGCATCATTGAAACCCATCACGCAGCAAAATAAACCTAAGACTAAAAACAAAAAGAGACGGGCAGCAGCTTCACAACAGAACAACGAGAGACGCGCAACAGAGGATAAACGCATCAGCGAGAGCACGAAGCGTTCATCTGTTTTGTCATACGAATCTGGAGTTTATCTCTTTCTTCTCTTAGTTTATGTTTAGTTATTATGTTTAATTTCATATTTTTAGTTTCAATTGGTTTGTTTGATTTAATTTTTATGTCTAGCTAAATTTATTTGTTCTAGGGCTAGATGTAGTCATTTAAATTCTATCAATGAATTGAATTATTGTTTGGGTTTATCTATTTCAATTGCAGTTTGATAATTTTGGTTTGATTTCGTATAATTGATTTGGCCAGTTGATTATATGTTTAAGGTATTGGATTAGTAGCGGGAGTGAACTTTCAATATTAGTTCGTGGAATTATCAAACGTCAAGTACTATAATTTTAGGAATAGTTATGCACTTGGGGTGATTGTTTACATGAATTTCTTGTTCGTAATGAGTTTATGGTAATGTTTACGACCACGGAAGTAGGCGTAAAGTTATTATAAATATACGTTTTCTACCTTGGAAGAGGAGATAATATAAATTAGGAAATTCGATCATTGCAATACAATAGTCTTTAACCCAGCAATTAGTTTAATTTCATTGTAGAAAGTAATTGGCAAAATCTAAGTCCTAGAACTGTTTCTCATATTTGATTCTTACCTATTAGAATTAATAGTTGTTTATATTATTTTAGTTTAGTTATTTTCACTACTCACGTTACCCGAATCGTCTAAATAATATTAGATTTTCTTAATTTGGTAGTTGACTATAGACCTCCTTGTGGGAAACGATATCTTGCTTACCCTATATTAACTTTAATTGACCCGTATACTTGCGGTATTTTAAGGTACATTTAGGACCGACCACGAAGCTCACAAGTCGCGACTTCTTCAGGCACCAAAGCAAAATCTGAGGATCACTTTTAGCAACAAAAACGCCATGATATTAATTGGATAATAATGCGGTTGCTAAGTTGCCTGGAAATAAGGAGGATGTTTCTGTCTAAATACTAGTCAAAGGAGAAAGTATTGCTGAGAGTTTAAAATCTCGAGGGAGAATTTAGTCCCGAGTCTTATCACCTGAAATCGTAGAAAATACAGCCAAACTGGCACGGGTGTTTTTTTTCTGGAAATGCCCCTCCAACGCTCAAGTTAGATGCAATTGAGGTCAAGAGAGAAAGTCAGTGCATGTTCAGAGAGATGTTATGGTTTTTGTAGGTGAGAATTAATTACTTGATCATTAATGAGTGTAACAACCTGATTTCCGACTTGCTAGGTAAGCACACTTAAGATTCACTAAACACAATCAACGCTTAATAAATCTCGAATTAAATATTTACTCACAACGGAAACAGAACCAATAAAATAATCCTGGACCTGTGGGTTATTGGGCCCACAAAACAAAAGTCTTTTATATAACACTTCGATTATATAGTCATTCAATCTCAAATTCCATTGGAAAAGAAATCCACATTATAAGTAAAATTCTAAATAAACTCTTCTATACACAAACTTAAATCTCGGACTTTATTCCATAGTACAGAATTCGAATCATAACTTTGCTCTCAGCTCGATTCTGGCACCCAATACAATCTTGTAACAAAGTTTCACTCTGCCACCCACCAACATAAATGACAAAACAATCAACAATGCTGAGTACACACTATGTAATAGAAAGTACAAGTTTAGGTGTATTTTGAAAACTAACACACAGTTATAATAACAAATAATCACATTCAACTCAGTTACTACAGTTTCACAAAATCAAATCGTTTGGCATGAACACGAATGGAGAGAGGTACCTCCCAGTACCAGCTGTCTCCAAACTATTAAGGGTCGTCACCTCACATTTTATTGTTCTGCTTGCAAGACTTAACCGGACATGTCCTATAACGCCAGGAATTTGCCTTTACTGGAAGGCAACAGTCAGGGACTCTACCCGCCCTAGCTCAGGTGCATGTTCATGCCGCACTTTCATATTTATAATTTAAGATATTTAATGATTGATACTTTAATCCTCAACACTCAAAATTCTTATCAACTCATCCTTAATACTGAGAACTCGTATTAACTCCTTTCAATTACCCTTATTTTGATAGTTGAGAAGATTTAGGGTTTTAATACTTGAAACTAGTTTTTAACTTAATAACTTTAGTTGAGCTGAAAAAATTATGTCTTAGAGACTTAAATAGGACTTAGAGATTCATTTTATCGAGATATTACTAATTATCCATTACTACACAAGTCCATGTACTAAACACATTCCATTTAGAAGCATAATCGTAATGACTTAGTGTATAAGTGTTGTTTAGGTCAAATAAAATATCTCTAATTAACCTTAGCATGCTATATCCATGTTATATACTCAATATACACATAATAAAATACACATCATAAGTAAATTCATTTCATAAACATGTTTTACACTAGAAAGAAACAATCACGCACCTAACTATAGGTATGTAAATCTCTAGGTTGAAACTAAACCAAGTGTGTACCTTCACTAAAGATGCTTAACTTAACGAAACTTCTTAATCCAATTGATTATCTACCCCTATAGCTTTCCCTAAATATATAAAAATGCTAAAGATTAGTTTAAACAAGCTATTAGATATGAAAAACTAAGCATAAACACAAGAGGTGTAATATGTTGAACTTACAACAACTTATGTGATCTTTCAGCAAGGTTTTCTATGAGTTTAAGGTCTAAAGATTGAAAACAAAGATTGAAATACTTGGTATGAATGTCCTGAAGAGTTACATATAAAGAAAAGTGGGTGTCCAAGAGGAAGAAATAAGAGAAAAGAGACGAAAACCCAGAATAGACTTTTATAGTCTGTTCTGGCGGTACCCAGGGAGGAGGGAAATGGGTTCTGGGCAAGGTCGGTTTCTGGGTATTTCTGGGAGGTTCTTGCTTGAGGTTTTATCCTTAGGTGTTGGCTTAATTGCATACAAAGGATTTTGAGAGATCGACACTTAAGTAGTGGCTAAGCAGCTTTCTTTGAGTATAGGTTTAAGCTGTAATTTCAGCTGACCAATTTTTACTATGTCGGCAATTTAACCTATTGCACCACGTATTTCATGGGCATAAATGACCATTTTAACCTTATGACATCCCAAGAATGTCATATATCAAGTTTGGTTAGTTTCTAAGATCAGATTCAACCCCGAAAGGCTCGTTGACTAAAAGTTCATCGTTACCCGATAAAACAATCTCCAAACGATCTTCACAATATTAATGTTTAAGGCTCTTAAGGACTTCTAACTTATCTATTAGTTCTTAAAGCTTTCTTAACTACTAATAATGATAGTGCTTATCCTCTTTGACCTTTCTTAACCATTAAGAATAATAGTGCTTATCCACAAGTTTTCTTAACCACTAAGAATGTTAGTTCTTATCCACTTACTTTCTTCCCCACTAAGAATGATAGTACTTATCCACTTACATTCTTAACCACTAATAATGATAGTGCTTATCCTCTTTTGTCCTAGTATGATGTTGGAGAGAATTCTAACTACTTAAAGGACCAAAGCCTGATGAAGACTGGCTATAGCTAATAGAATATTTGAACCTGCTTAAAAATTCAGGCTATTGCAATGAGACTTGCTTCTTTTATAGTGTTAGTGATTTCACATATAGGAAAACCTAATGAGGAACATCCTAGCTTGTCTCCCTTTTTTGGAAAAGATCATATCATATCACAAAGGTGGATAGGATCCTTGTAGGCGTGCCCTTTATGACTTTTTTAGTGGGATTTGTAAAGTATTATTTGACCAGGCCATGGTTCCAAACAATTAGCCCTACCCTAATAAACAGCTAAAGGAACATCATTTCATCGCGAGGTGGTTATCTAGCAGAATTCCCAAGTTGTGCTTGACCATGGGTATCTAATCACACCCGATAAGGTGGACTTGAGGATAGCCCCACCATTTTTTTGAGGGGTGCTTTGCCATGGGTATCTAGTCATCCCCGAGAAGGGGGAATATAGGGCATCCCCACCATTTTCCTGAGAGGTGCTTCATCATGGGCATTAGACGCGCCCAAAGAAGTGAGAATGAGAGGTGACCCCCCGTTGTTTTCTCGAGAGGTGCTTGGCCATGGCCATCTGGTCATCCCTGATAATGGAAAAAATAATGTGGCCCCACCATTTTCTTGAGATGTGCTTGACCATGGGCACTTAATCCACCCCGAGAAGTGAGCATGGGAGGTAGCCCACATTTTTCCGGAGGAGGTGGTTGACCATGGGCATTTAGTCATCCCCGAGTAGGGAGAATACAGGGTAGCGCCACCATTGTTCAAGAGGTGCTTGACCATGGGAACTTGATCCACCCCTAGAAGTTAACATGCAAGGTAGCCCATAATTTTTCCAAAGAGGTGGTTGACAATGGGTATTTGGTCATCCCCAAGTACGGGGAATACATAGTAACGCCACCGTTTTTCGGAGAGGTGCTTCAGCATGGGTATCTAACCCACCCCGAGATGCAAGAATGTGAGGTAGCCCCACTTTTTTCCCAAGAAGTTCTCGACCATTGACATCTTACCCAGCCCGAGAAGTGAGAATTTAGAGTAGCCCCACCATTTTCTCGAGAGTTGCTAGGCCATGGGCACTTGGTCATCGATCTCCAAGAAGTGGGAATATTGGGTGGCCTCACCATTTTTTCGAGTTGTCTATATGAATTAGTGGGCAATACATAGATCGTATCAGATTTTTCGGGCTACGAATATTCTCAAATTAGCTATTCATACTGGGACTTGGTGTGAAGTACTTACCCGTTTTTGCTAAGTGATGAACCTCCTAGTAAGATCGAGATAATCACCGTGTCCCGACTCGGGGGGCTAATGAGCCTCCAAACTTTTCGAGTTAGGTGATTTTAACGACTGGGAATTGTATGAAGAATTTAGCTATTTTTGCCAAGTGACGAACCCCATGGTAAGACGGAGAAAGTCACCTTTCACTAGTAGAAAAAGTTCAACCGCGACGGTCAAAATCAGGCTTACCGCTGCGATTTTGGGCCGCAACGGTTGAACTCGTAACAATCTCCAAATATTAATTGATGCGGTCCAAACCACAAGAGTTAATCATTTGTCGCTGCAGTTTTGGGTCAAAACCGCAGCAGTTGACCACCCCAGTAACCAAAGAAAAAATTATTATTTTTTGCATCTTTTCATTATTAATATCAATACAAAGTCACTAATATTATATCATAATCATTTTATAAAGCATATTATGCTGAATTGAAACATATTATGCTCAATTGAAGCATATTATACTCAATTAAATCATAAACATAAATAATTAGATACATAAGATATTTAATATAATTTTAATATCATACACAACTATAACTATATACATTGAAAAGAATGACATATTATCTCTGTTTCTGTCACAACGTAAGCAAATAAAGTGTTGGTCATTATTTGATTTTGTTAGTTCCTTATAGCGCCAACAATATCTCAACAAGTTGTCCTTCCAATAAGTAATTTAAGGATCAACAATGACAATGTCTCCAAATTGGTCTCCAGAGAACACGAGCAACTGAAAAAAAAACTTGTGGCATCCATGCCACTACCCAACATCACCAAAAACAACGGCAAATGACAACAACACTATATAACACTAAATAACATCACATGCATGGTGAACAATAACATCTTCTTCTTCTACTATATAATGCACATAGAAAGCATAATAAATTCCAACTTAGATGTGTGTTTTATTTTGTCTCCTTTGCCTAATCAATATCTCTTTTATATAATACTATACCTCTCCTTCCTATCTCCTCACCACAACTTAGCATATTTTACATTTCCCTTAAGCTAAACTTTGGTATAGCCAAAGAAGATTTCAGTTTCCCTTGTCATCCATCATCATCAACAACAAGGTTTCTTACATTTGATTGATCAACCTGTTTAACTCCCAACAAAACAAGCATACAAAACAAGAATGGCAAGATTAGAGACATACAAAAACAACCATCATCTCGAAGCAACGGAGCTCAGATTAGGATTAGGCATCATATACATAGTATGCAAGTGCCAAAGACAAGTCTCCTATTGATGCTACATTGATATACTATGGGCGGGTTGATGATATTTGGGAGCTTGACTACTCTGGTTTCATGGTCTGCTTATTTCGATGTAAGTAGGTTGATTATAACTGGTGCTACATAAGATAAGATGACCCTTGTGAATTTACTCTTGTAGACTTGGGTCAGTTGCGTAAAAGTGAAGAGCCATTCGTTCTTGCATCACAAGTTAAGCAAGTATTCTATGTAACTGAACCTTATGATAACAAGTGGTCAATTGTTGTCCCGGGAACAAGAAATATACTTGGAGTCCGCCTTTCACCATTCCCAATGCTGATGTCACTGATGTGGAGTTAGTGACAAATTACATGCGTGTAGATCATGGGAAAAGGATAATGGTTGAAACTTCATAGGAAAGTGGTAAAAGGCTCGTCTTCTCAATATCAAATTTCGAATTTTGGCTTTTCAAGGTCACTTGACTTAATTTCTCACTTTTAGTTGCATGTAATATCATGTTTAGTTCTTATTGGTATATATTACAATCAAATAAACTTGCTTCACTTGTTGTGGGCCCCGATTTGGGTAAATGAATGTAATTTGGTCCGATTTTGGATTTCGATGCTCAATTTCTTTAATTTATCGCTTTTAGCCGCATGTAATGTCATGTCTAGTTCTTATTAATATATGTATCACCATTAAAGTTACATAAAGTTGGGTCACATGATCGAAGAAACCAATTTGAGTAGATGGATGTCGTTTATGGCGTAATTAAATATTTTTACAGGGGTGGGGAAACTGTGCAAGGTGGGGGGAACGTGCAAGGGGGTGGGGGACTGTGAAAGGGGGTGGGAAATGGTATTGGCATTGGAGTGGGGGGATTGTGCAGGGTAGGGAGGGGGTGAGGTGGTGGGGAGATGCTGTGGCAGGGCAAGTAGGGCAAGCAGTGCAGGGAGGGGGTGGGGACTGGTTGTGGTAGGATAAGGAGGGGGTGGGGAGTGGCAGTGGCAGGGGGTGGGGAGGGCAGTGCAGTGGGAGGGAGTGCAGGGAGTACAGGGAGGTAGTGGAAGGGAGTGTAGGGAGGCAGGGAGTGAGGGAGTGTAGGCAGTTGAGGGAAGGGGTGTAGTGAGTGAGTGTGGGGAGTACAGGCAGTGATTGAGTGCTAGGAGTGCAGTGCAGTGAGTGAGTGTGGGGAGTATTATTAGTGAGTTAGGGTCGAGCAATGGGGAGTGGGTGGGTGAGGGTAGTGGCACTGGAGTGGGCAGTGGCAGGGAGGGGGCGGTGAGGGAGTGCAATGCGTGGATAGTGGGAGGGATGGGGGCAGTGGGAAATGGCAGATGGGGTGGGGATTGTGGAGGTGGTAGTATGTAGTGGCAGGTGGGGTGGGGATTGTGGAGGGGAGAAGGGATGCGCGTTTCTTAAAGCTTCACATGTTCTTGTTTAACCCATTTTGGCGATCTATGCTTTTCATGTTCCATGTACTTTGTTTTTTGTATGTAGCCACATGTTAGGACATATGTAACTATAAATACAACATATATAACAATTAGAGTCAAGAAAACTCACTTCACATGATTAGAAACCCATTTTGGGTAAATGAAAGCCAAATCGGGCCACTTTTTTTTTCATGTTCCATGTACTTAGTTTCACACATTTAGAAACATGTTAGGATATATTTATCTCTAATAAAAACATACACAACCATTATAGTCAACTAAAAGGCATTCATATACTTAGAAACCCATTTTGGGAACATGAAACCCATTTTGGGTAAGTAAAGGTCATTTCGTGCCGATTTATGCTTTTCATGTTTCATCTACTCTTTTTTTATTTAGCCATATGTTAGGACATATGTAACTATAAATACAACATATATAACCATTAGAGTCAAGAAAAGTCACTTCACATGCTTAGAAACCCATTTTAGGTAAATGAAAGCCAAATCGGGCCACTTTTTTCTTTTCATGTTCCATGTACTTAGTTTCACGCATTTAGGAACATGTTAGGACATATTTACCTCTAATAACAACATGTACAACCATTGTAGTCAACTAAAACCATTCATATACTTAGAAACCCATTTTAGGAACATGAAACCAATTTTGGGTAAGTAAAGGTCATTTCGGGCCGATTTATACTTTTCATGCTCCATGTACTTTGTTTTATATACTTAGCCACATGTTTCCATTGATATATATGTTATATGGAAATTAACTCCTTGTTTATTTCTTGATTCTATAAAATTTGTTCCATATTACTCCTAATGAAGCTAAAAAGGCGTTGTTCCTATCCGCGGTGGTCGAAAGATTTAGAGCTTTCAAAAGCAAACTAGTTAGTGGATGGATCACGAAACGGAGAAAGCGGAATGAAAAGAGGAGGAAATTTTACAAGGACGGGGGAGATGAAGATTCACGACAATCGAATAGCATGCCTTTTGAGATTTGGACATATATAAAACGAGAAGATTGGGAGGGATTTGTTGCCCAAAATACTACGCCGGAGATAGTGGTATTGTACTTTAAGATATATTAGAATTTGCATATTTACTTTAAGTACAATTAGTTGTTCTCAAACTAACCATATTATCTTAAAGGCTAAGTGCGAGAAAAATGCACAGAGTGCAAGACAGAGGAACCACTATCATCATATGGGTTCCTACACTTATGCGAGGGCGAGACAGATGTGGATTGACGACAAATTTTATCCTTCTACGACGACAAATTCTACTTGCAATGGGCATCTATTAAAGTTGACCGTGTCGCTGATTGGTGGTGCTCCATGCATAGGCGTGATTCAGACAATAAGATGACTATTTCAGATCCGGAGACCTTGAAGATAGCCAATATTGTTGTAAGTACCTTGGCTCCTTTTAAATTACCCCCGATTTTTTTGGCTCCCCCGTTTTGTTTTCTACCTCGCTTTTTTTTGCTCCCCCGGTTTGTTTTTTTTCCCCCGGTTTATTTTTGCTCCCCCAGTTTTTTTCCCTCCCCTCGGTTTTTGTTTCCTCCTCCTCGCACCCCACTGCTTTCACCCTCCCACTTACTGCCACCTTGCTTTCATCCTCCCACCTACTGCCACCCTATTGTCACCCTCCCACCTACTACCCCTGTAACACCCCCAAATTTCTACACTTTAAAAACTTATACTTTCGTAAAATACTTGGAGAAACTTAAGGGTATTACCACCAAATATAAATATATTTTAGTAATACTATCACTTGATACACAAAATATGCAGCGGAAACTTCTAACTTTATTTATAAAATAATATTATTATCCAAAAATCACAATACTAATATCAAAAGTCTAAAGACTACTAAAATAGTAATCTAATTCTAATGATCCCAAAAGGTTCCTCCTATGCATCATGAATCATCAATAGACCTGCAAACTACTCCCCATAAGGAAATTAGCGCAAAGCCAAAAAAAAAATAGGAAATACGAGTCAGTTGAAATACTGAGTACAATCACGTGCAAGACTCGTAAACTTGTAAATATATAATTCACATACTTTCATAAACATGCTTTATTTCACAATTCTAGTGATAACAAAAGATAAGATCAATCTATTATTAAATTCACGTTAACACCAAAGAATATATCTCCTTTAATAATTCCATTAAAAGTGGAAAATAATAACATAAGAACTTAACTTAAACCCCTTTCCTTGATCCGCATACCCTAAGTGTGCACACCCCCCCCCCCCAAGTTAGTATCCCTTTATGAATACAAAGACAATGGAGTAACCTTGATGCCAACTAGTGGACTTGGAAAAACCCTTCTTGAACAAAGCCAAGTGGTAATTGTAATAAGAATAACATAGGGGTAAACCTTTCCTTTAATTCAAATAAAGAATTATGATAAACAAACTTAATTATAGGGAATTAAAAAAAGGATAATTTAAACTCATGGTAATATTTTTGAGTTACTCAAAGCCACTGATTTGCAAAAGTGGATTCCTTCCTAAAAAAAAAAATGGGATTATACATGCAAACTGATTTTTTTTTTATTTACTTTTCTAAAACAAACAAAACAATATTTGGTTGGTTTACCATATTTACGAGTCAACAAAGCAAGAGAAAATACAAGCTTTAATTATATCTAGCCTAAATGATAAGAAGGTTTGATTAAACCAATTGCATATACCAATTCATATAATTTATACTAAAACACACATAAGTAATGTATACATAATAATTAAAGATCAAGCCACGTAAACGTACCTTGATAATTCACAAAACAAGAAAATCAACTAGTAAGGGAATGTTCTCGAACGAAATCCTCCTATTAATTATAAACTAGTTCTAATCAAAACGATGAACAATATATGAACTCTAAAAGAAATTTATACTAAACTAACTAATTATAGACATGATTCATGCTCAAACAATTAAAACATGTTTTTATAAAACTCAAAAAGATCAAAAACTAGGAATTAAAACAACTTTTAAAAAATAGAGTACTTACAAAACCTCCCGCTAAAACTCCTCGGTGAAAAACTAAACTACTCAAAGAGACCACTCACTTTAGGCAAAACTTTATAAGAAACTCTCAATATTTTTTGGTGAAGAGAAAGTGAAGGATTAGAGGGGTATTTATAGTGTAAATTATGGTAAAAAAGGGGTAAAACTTTCCTAAATTATTAAAATTAGGGCAAAAGAATTTTATAAAAAATAAAAAATTTGCAAAATCACAAAGCTGCCGTGCAGCAGCTGTATAATGCAGCAATTTTTTTTTCTTTTTTTATTTATTTTTAAAATAACTCTTCCCTTTATTTGTAAAAATTCTTTCCTAAAATCAATTTCGTTTGATTTTATAGAGATTGTTAAATCCCCGTCAAAAAAAAAAAAAAAAAAAAAAAAAAGAGATTGTTAAATCTTCCCAAATCAATTAAAATCCCATACTTTCTAACTCAATATAAATATCATAAAAATCTGATTTTATAAGATTTAACAAAATATTTTAAATATTTAAAGTTTTCGGTTTTATTTAAAAGAATTGATTTTCCAAAACAACACTTATAAAAAAAAGCCGAAAATTACATGCTAAAGTGTATAATCTAATTTTATTACCCAAAAATGAATTTTGGATTTTATAAAAAAATATTTATCAAATATTTGTTAAAATAACTAATTAAATAAATAAGATAATGACAAGAGCAGCTATTGTTAAAAATTACTAAAATAACCTTTAAAATTCAAACTATATTTCCCTCCAAATGATTCCCTCCAATGTGATTCTAAAATAGTTTAAAATGAGTTTTGAAGATAAAATTTAAATAGACTTTTAAATAATCTCAATAAATGCCTAAAGAAACAGTGTATTACAACCCGCCACAACCTGCCAAGCCACCTGCAGACTCCCTAACTCCCTCCCACCTTCTACCCTCCACATTCCAAAACCCCACCCATGCTATCACCCCACCTGCAGACCCCCCACCCTTACTGCCAAGCCAGCTGCTGCTCTCCCACCCCCTCCCACCTTCGGCCCCTCATACTCCAGACCTGCCACCCAGCCAAGCACTTGCTGCCCTCCCACCTTCGGCCCCCACCCTGCAGGCCCCCCCACCCATTCTGTCACCCCACCTGCAAACCCCCCACCCTTGCTGCCATGCCACCTGCTGTCCTCCCACCCCGTCCCACCTTCTGCCCCCAACGTTACATTCTTGTATACCACCTTGCCACCCGACCTGCTGCCCTCCCAACTCCCTCCCACCTTCTGCCCCCCACCATGGAGACCTGCCACCCTCCCACCTGCTGCCCTCCCCTTACTGCCCCCTACAGGCCCCCCCCCCTTCCCCTTGCTGCCCCCTACAGGCCCCCCCCCTTCCCCTTGCTGCCCCACCCCCACATACACTCTCGTTCACTTGCACAATCCCCCCTTCCTTGTACAACCCCCCTTAATTTGTTATTTTTCGAAACTAACACTTGATTTTCTATAATCTATGTAGATGGGGCTTCAGCAAAAAGATGTTAACGGCGAGTTCACTCCTGAAGCAAAAAAGATGCTCTTTACGAGACTTTGGGAAAGGACCACAATGGACGTTTGAGGGGTTTTGGTGGTATTCGTCTCGGTGTGACAAAAGCCTACAGTAAAGAATCTTCCACGATCACAAGGTCACGCTCTAATGCTCCCCCTCTATGATATGGAAGCCATGCCACAATCACAAGGTCACACTCTAATTATAGGGTTTTCATCTCCATTCGCGAAAAGACAAGAGAACCAAATTCAATTGTGTTTTTCTCTCTCTCTTCTCGCATTCCCCAAGGTGATATGATGATTTTGGGGTTGGTATGACATAGTTACAAATCACAGCGTCATTAATTAATGGAGGTTCAAGCTCTCAAATTACGAATGGATTCTTCAAAGATGGATTTACTCCCTTGTCGACTCGGCGCTTGCGAAACATATTCTGAAACAACGTTGCTTTTGATTCCTATTATGTTCTTTGATCCATCCATTTTTGTTTTGTGCTTTTTTCGATCTCTTTATTTTGATTTTCTTTTTCTTGTCATAATTGAGGGATTCGATTAAGTCTTGTTTGAACGCTGCAATATGATTTGATGTTCATAGACTTTGAACATAGTCAGAAAGCAAAATTGATAATTTCTTTAAGAATATGTATTAGCATAACTGGGGAGTTCTGTTCTATCATGCATCAGTAATTGAAAGAAACAAACATATGTGTTTTGGCATGTGGTACAAAATTACAAAGTGCACTGCATGACATAAGTAACTTGGTGGCTGGTAGTGACATATTGTTCAAGTCTCCTTGATTTAAGCTCTTAGAGCTACGAGAGGACCTCTATTTCCCCCTAATCAACACTGGACAATACTTTTAAGTTTTCAGTAAAATCTAATTTATTCAGTTGCTTGGAAGCTCAGCTTTTCAATAGAAAGTGCTTAGAGACATGATCACACACCTCTTTGTTATGAGCATGTTCTTTATTGAATTCAAAATATAAACACACAGTTTAATATCTAGAATCCTTAATTTTAATTTTGTACATCAGAATAAGGATCCTGGCTGATTATATTTGGCTCAAGCACTATTTTGGTATTGTTTGTTTCAATATAGATATTACTTGAAATGCGGACATGGAGTGGGCATGTCTCCGAAATAATTTTCTTAAAGATATCTGTTACTATGCATAAGTACAGGAACATGTGAATAACTAATATCTCAAGCAAAATACTTGTTGTAGGTTGACTTCTAAGTATCTTGACTAGTGGTGGGAATTGGGTCATCCGGATCGGGTTCAACTTGGATCGTATTCGGGTAATAAGTCATTGGTTGGGTTGAGCCTGGTTTCATTTTAGGTCAGAATTAAGTCATGTAGTTTCATATACATGTCAGCCTCTGTATGTGTAGGCCTGATGGGTCGTCCATGTTTGAGTCAGATTTGCCAAGGGTTGTGAAGGGGCGGCTACATGGTACACGGAGCATTTCCAACTAAAAGAATTATAGTGATATATAAAGGATGAAACTTTTGTACCACTAATCGTGTGCTTAACTTACTTTGTACTTCCTCCGTTTCTAAATAAGTGCAACATTGCATAGTATTTACTATTCACAGTTTAAACTTTAATTAGCTTTGTTGATTTACATTTTAGGAAAAACATAATCATGTGGGATCTTGTTAGATTCGTCTGAATGTGAAATTTTTTAATATCAACTTTTTATAATTTTTACTTATTGCTAATTGAAGATATTAATGGTTAAAATAATGCATTGACAAACGTGAAAACAAGAAGTGTTACACTTATTTAGAAACAGAGGAAGTATATCTTTCTATAAGAGCAATTACAATTTTTCCTCAAATTGTTTTGAAGGAAAACAAAATAAGAATTTTGTTCCGATTTGGACAAATATGGAAACTTCGATACTGATTATCTAAAAATTATATTGTTGTATCTTTATACAATGTTATTCATATTTCTTTTCTAATTATACGGAACATTGCTACTTTTTTTTGTTTTCTTTTTTTGTGGAGGCACTAAATGGGTGCATTTGATAGAGATTAATATCTGATATTTTATAATATATTCCCTTATGGTAGCGTGTTCTTTAAACTAAGCTATTTTTATTGCAGGCTCATCTTACTGTATCATCACTCCATGTACATCTTTCTGTAGTCATTCATGGTGCTTTCTTAAGCCTAGTGGAACATCTTCACCTTTTATCTTCTAACTCTAAGCAAGTCTGGATGTCAAACTCTCTCGCACCAAGTATGACATCAAGTTATCGATTAACGCCATTTTGTTTCTCTATAGCTGTAATAATGTGAATAAACCTAAGGTATTTTTGCATGAAGATAGGTATTTCCTTATTAAATCTGAAAACATCGAGGATAGGAATGAAATTCTATATGCTGGACCTTATACATTGAACAATAGGCCAATGATTGTTAAAGCCTGGACTCCTAACTTCAATATTCATGAAGAAATCATGAGGGTGGTGCCACTGTAGGTTAGATTTCCTAACTTACCACTCAATTGATGGGGCCCTAAAACCCTAAGTAGGAACAGCAGCATGATAGGAGTGCCCTTGTTTGCAGATGAATGCACTACTAGGCAGATGAGAATTTCATTTGCTAGGGTACTCATTGAAGTAGACGTGACTAAGAAAGTGCCAAAGTTAGTATATATTGAAGATGCTAATGGCCACACTATAAAGCAGAAGGTACACTATGACTGGATCCCACCTTTCGGCCATAAGTGTCAAGCTGCTGAACATGATTGTGCAAGAAAGAAAGCTAACCCTAGAGCTAGGCCTATGCTTAAGGTTACTTAAAAGTGGGTTCCTAAGGCCCCAGTTAATGTTGCTGAGATTCGACAAGAAAAAACTAGTGCATCGGGCATTGAAGCAATTAATGTGGTAGCACTGGGAACTCTATTTCAGAGGACACAAGGGAATGGGAATATACGTACTGAAGCAATTACACCAACTCAATTTACACCAAATATAGAGGATATAACTAGCAATCCCAAGTTAGAGTAGGTGATATTGTGTGGACTGTAGATCCCAAGTTAGAGTAGGTGATATTGTGTGGACTGTAGTTCCATCTAAAGGGAATAAAGACAAACAGGTGGAGTATGGAGGTCCGGGTATAGTGGTACACACCGTAGATGAGGGGGTGCCAGCTCATTTCACATCTCCCCCACATGATTATCAGCACCTGGAATATGAGGGGATTAAATAATCCCTCTTCTATTGTAGAAGTGACAAAATATCTAGGAAATAATAAGGGTAACTTTGTTGGGCTATTAGAAACTTAGGTAAGAAGTAGTAATAAAGATAGAGTTAGGAAGAAGCTGGGGGAAACTGGAGATGGGAAGATAACTATAATGACTCCCATAGAGGTTGAATATGGATTGGGTGGAACCCTACTGTTGTTACTTTCCAACATACGCACACTCAAGAGCAACGGATACATGGAGTGCTCACTGACAAGCAAACAGGGGATATAATACAAATTACTGTTGTCTATGGTCTACATACTGTAGAAACAAGGAAGAGTTTGTGGGCTTATGTACTTAGGTTGAATAGCTCTACTTAGAAGGAATGGTGTCTTATGGGGGATTTTAATGCTCTACTAAATTATGCTGATAGATTTCAAGGTAGACCAGTTTCTACCTATGAAATTCAAGATTTTGCTTCTTGTTTACAAAATAGTGAGCTATTAGAGCTCAAGAGTTGTGTTCATTATTACTCATGCACTAATAAAAGTGAAGGGGATAATAGGACTATTAGTATAATTGATAGTTGCATTATCAATTCTATTTGTATGGGAAAATATACTGGGGTTATCGTTGATTATTCAAACCCAGGGCTTTCTGATCATAGTCCTTTGCTCGTTAAATGCACAAATAGCACAATTTCAGGGGGGGAGGCCTTTTAAGTTCTTTAACTACATGGCCAATCATGCAGACTTTGATCAAACTATCCATGACTGCTGGGGCACCTTTGAGAATGCAAACTGGATAAAGCAAATCTGGAAGAAGCTTAAAATAATGAAAGAGAAGATGAAACATCTTCACAAGAGGGATTTTGCAAACCTTGATAAAAGAATCACTCCGATTAGAGAGCAACTGGACACTATACAAACAACTCTTAGGAATAATGTAACCGATAGCTCTTTACAATCACAAGAGAGTGATTGTATTCTGATGTTAAAGAAGTTCTTGGCAGTGTAAGAGAGTGCACATAAGCAAAAGTCTCTAATAGAGTGGCTTCAGCTAGGTGATGGGAACAATCAATACTTATTTCAGGTAATGAAAGACATATATGCTAGAAATAGCATTAATGTCTTATATGATGCTCAGGGCAACATACTCACTCTGAATGCAGACATTCAAGCAGAAGAGTTAAACTTCTATAATAAATATTTAATGTTGCATTGCTTTGCTCTTGTATTTACAAATATATTCCACATACGTCTGTTATTAAAACTTTTTCTTGTTTTACGGGTATTGGTGTAAAAGGGTTGTGGATTGTAGAGCATCTAAAATCATTCTTCGTCTCAACACGTGTACGTTGACTTTCGATTTTGCAAACCTCAATCAAAGTGGGGGCTTCTTTAGCCACATAATTGTGTCTCCCCATTTAAGGGTCCTATTACGAAATATATTATAGTATTAGTTGGCGCGACCTAACGAAAGAGCAATCCGAATAACCAGTCCAAAATTGTGTTTCAAAATAATATTCTAAATCCCAATTAATTATTCATGATGATTAAATATATATCAAGCCCGTAAAACGTTTTAACTCTATTTTAAGATTCAAATTAAATATCTATTATTTAATAAATGTTTTTATTATCTTTAATGAATACTTTGAGCATAAATCATACTTTTCATCCTGTAAAATTTAATCCCCATATTTTAGGGATAAAAATGTATCTTTAAAGCACGCGTTCAATCAAAAAACTCAAATATGCTGGACTATGAGTCAGATGTGGTCGCGCTTAGCGCGGCACGTGCATCCAGCACATTGGCCCGAACGCGTCAGGCCCGCCAATGAGCGCCTGACGCGTGGACTTGTGACTCACATAGAGTCCTACGCCGAGCGCAGGTCTTGTGTGAGATGCAAGTTTCTCCTCTACCACGTCAAGCGAGCCAAACTGCGCATGATACTTGGAATTGCGCCTGGCACATCGAATTGCGCCAGGCAGAGTAGGCGCGTGTGATGTAGCTCGCTGCATAAAAGTACAGGCCGATTTCCGGAATCAATTACGGCTTTTCACGATTATTTTACGAATGCAAAAATTGTAACACCCTGACTCTTCCGATTGAATCTATCTTCCATAATGCATCAGGGCCAACAACTATCCTCAATAACCAACACAACTTCTTACGGCGCATTTTATCCTCACTCATGCGCACCCCGATAAATTTCCCAGGAGGTCACCCATGCCTAGACTACTCCCAGCGAAGCACGCTTAACTGTGGAGAAACTAAGCAAATGATCTCTCTAAACAAAAGATACATCTTATTGGAATGATTATCCTGCTAAATCGTCCCTTTAAAGCCATCATTATGGGTATTACATGCACCCCCACTTGAGAATAACAACGTCCTCGTTGCGCCTGAGGACTCCACATATTCTCCATACGGTATGTGGGTCACCTCAGCATGAAGACTGATCGTCGGAGACTCCAGATTTTCGTATGACGACCTTTGGGTCGGTCCTTATGATAATGCAGCCCCATAATCCTCCCTCACTAGGCGTATGAGGACTCCTAATATTTGGCGTTAGGGTCTCCCCAACACACGGTCGAAGGATTGCTCTGATACCATTTGTGACACCCAAACTCTTCCAAAGTCAAGTTTATCGTCACCAATTTGCATTCAGGGCCAAAAATTATCCTCAATAAGCAACACAAGTTCTTCCGTCACATTTTGTCCTCACTCATGCGCACCCCAATAAATTTCTCAGAAGGCCACATGCCCCTAGACTACTCCGAGCCAAGCACACTTATTTATGGGGTAATTAAGGAATTGAGCTCTCCAAAAGAAAGATACATCTTATTGGAATGACTTGCCTTCTAAATCCCTTTAAACCATTCAGGAGGGTATTACATTTTTTTCTTTCTAGGTTTGTTTTTGTTAGGCATTGAACCTTACCTTAGGTGTTGAGTGGTGTCCTCTATCTCCTCTAATGCCTAAAAAGAGTTTTTTCTATAGATAATTAAAGCTTCAACTATGGCATGGCACCCGTCCCATACATAGTCTAGTATATCGTCACCAATGTGCATCCAGGTCTAACAACTATCCTCAATAACCAACACAAGTTCTTCCAACGTATTTTGTCCTCACTCATGTGCACCCCAACCGTGCGTTGGGGAGACCTTAAGGCCGAATATTAGGAGTCATCAAGCGCCATAGTAGGGAGGATTCTGGGGCTTCATTGTCATAAGGAGCGACCAAAGGTCCTATGACTAATATCTGGAGTCTTCGGTGATTAGTCTTCGGTTGGGGGACCCACATGTCATATGCCAAATATGTGGAGTCCTTAGGCGCAACGAGGGCATTGCTGTTCTCAAGTGAAGGTGTATGTAATACCCCTCATGATTGCTTTAAAGGGAATTAGTAGGCTACTCATTCCAATAATATGTATCTTTCTTTTGGATAGCTCTTTTATTTAGTTACTCCACAGTTAAGCGTGCTTGGCTGGGAGTAGTCTAGGGATGGGTGACCTCCTAGGAAATTTCTCGGGGTGCGCATGAGAAAAAATGCACCAGAAGAACTTGTGTTGGTTATTGAGGATAATTGTTGGCCTTGGATGCGCATTGGTGATGATAGACTCGACTCTGGAAGAGCCGGGGTGTTACAAAAATACTTCTGAATATTTATGAATCCTATTACGAACCTCCAAATACTTAAACACTTTCAATACATCAAATTGCTTTCCAGTTCCTCATGATACTACACGTGTTATTATTGTTAATCAAGACCTAAGAAATTTCTATAACTAATTCATATTGTTTGGACAACTTGCTATGAACCTTGTTATATGATTGCATACTATAACTTGTCACTAAAAATATAGTATTCTTATATGTTTCCTGAGCCAACCTAGACTAAATATTTCATATTGTGCATTAAAACGTTATATGATTATTCCTTTGTATAAAATTTATTATGAATTGATATTTAGTATTGGCCAACAATGGGCAACATGATTGCTGAATGTGTTGTACCCTCATCCCCGAACTCAAATTTTGTCTCTTGACAATCTATGGAGTCTATACGGGAAAATCTACATTGGATAAGTTCCTAAGATGTCCCTACCGTTTTAATACCCAATTCAGTTTATTATATTTATTTAAAGAATTGTTGGCGACTTCAAAACGGATTTCAAATAAAAGCTTAACAATGGGGTATTCAAATAAACACGCTCACATCGCATGTAGGCTTAAAGGTAAAATCCACACCTACACAAGTAATACAAAATCTTCTAGTTGAACACTTTGCCGTTAGGATCCTCAACACTAATCTCGTTGGGGATCTTAATAGTAACATGCATCTCCACAAGGATTATTGCAAAAGAAATCCTAAGTTGTTTGGTGGTGCATTCAGCAGGATAAGTTAGCACCCCAAGAGTTCTGCATATCTTGCTCAAAGAGTCTGGACTCCAAAAGTTTAATGGGAGAATAGTAAGCTTTATCCAGATTGGGATAACCTTCAGAATTTCATGGTTAAAACTGAAGCAGAGGGTCCATTATTTAACCATCATAGCTTTCCCAAAAAATAAATATGATCCTGAATAAAGAATTGCATCCCTATCCTCTTTATCTCCATTTTTACCACAAAATACCCCTTGTTTATGCTAAAATTTATCGCTTGCGACGAAATTAAAGTTTGGGACGATTTAACCATATTATCTTTAAGACGATGCAATGAACGAATGCAAAGGGGATCAAAGGGGATGAACACACACAAATGGTGACGTGGAAAACCCCAATGAAGATGGGTAAAAACCACGGGTTGATGGACATCCACCAATGTACTATGGTTCACTGTCTCTCTCTTAGCGAGCGACAATCGTTACAGAATTATCTTTCTCTTTAGTTTTCTTACAACAATATTGCGTGTCACCTGACTAATGATTCTCCTCACTCTTTTGTATGCCTCTTTTTTCCCTTGGCTTTTTCTCAACGAATACATGATAAATTCTCTAATTATTACATTAACTTCGGTCCTTCAATCATGGGAGATCTTTCTCATTTATGCTCCAACGTCACAATCCACGCTCCTCAACGACTGATTTTATGCCTCATTATGCTCCTTCCTTATTTAGCAAAACCGATACTGCTTAATGCTTAGTTCCAATCTTGCGTTCTCTGCTGCGTCTTCAAGTCGTAGTCACTACATCACCATGTCATATGGCATCATGTCATCGCGTCATCATGTCATCGCGTCAATGTCATCCTGTGAAAAAAATTCAGCCATAACAGGTTGCCCCCAATTGTTAAATCGGGGTAACACAAAATCCATGAGACAATTGTTAAAAGAAATCAATAAATCAAATGAAATTCCTTCTAAGTTACCAAGATATCAAAAATCACAGTAAGAATCTTGCTTTTGTCAATTATAGAAAAAAAGTTCTCCAAAGAAACTCAAGGAAGGGAGGAAAATCCATTTAGGCGGTTATACTAGGTAGCCCAATGGTCTTAGAACATAAAAGGTAGTTTTCTGTTTTAAATAGCCGTTTTAATTCTAACCGTTGGCACAATGTCGTGATTGCTCTTGATGACATAAATAAATTGGGCAGTTAAGGATCCTAACTTTTCTTCCAACTTCATCAAATTTTTTCTCTCTCCTTACGTAAGATAGTTTCCTTAACTTCCATTATTCTCTCCGCCGGAAAATCGATCACTGATACCAGGTAATTGCATACTTTCCTTTCGTTATTTCCTTTAATTCGTGCTATTTTCCTTTCTTCTCCTACTGCTCTTATGGCACCTAGCAGACGTAGCATTAGGACTTCTGTAAAAAATCAAGAAAAATCGAGAGGGAAAGAGAAGGTTGTGGAACAGAGGAGTGAAAATGAAGACGAATTGTCTACTATGTCAGAGGAGGACATGTTTAGGTTTTTAGATTTAGGGAATTTGCCCGAAAGTACTATCATTAGGAATGCTGAGTCTGACGAACCACCAGAGTCATGTCCCCCAGAATGGGTGGTGCTCTACGAGTACCCTTTCAAAATAGGCCTGAGACTTCCCTTCACCCCCCTAGCAAGGGACCTGATGCAAATTTACCAGATCAGCCCTGGACATATTATTCCCCGGGTTTGGCGGATTCTGAGCGTCATCGATAGGGTGACACGTCATAGGAAGAAGCCTTCGCCCTCCACGACCTACTGTTGCATTATGAAATTAAGGTCAAGGCAAAAAATAGAATATCCCATCATGCAAAGGCGAGGTTAGAACCTCTGGTCGGGGGAATCCAGTCGAATGACAGAGGTTGGAAAAACAGATTTGTATTTGTGAAGAGGTCGTCACTAGGGGAAGCTGGGATGTCTTTGGTTAGCGGCTGGAATCTTGTAGGTGTGTTTATTTTCAGTCTTTTTACATTCATGTCACGTTGTTAACACTACTCTTACATCTTTTCTATTCCAGGTCTTAACCCTAAACTACTGTCGCATCGCGACGAGTCTTAGAGTCTTTGCGACAAATTTTTGAAAGTACCAGAAGAAGACAGGCAGTTCATAAGAATTCTATTTGCTTCTCAAGACAGTTGTTCATCTATGGCATCTGGTTAGTCTATCCATTCCCTCTGATTTTTTTTTTTTTTACTTTTCGGTAGGACGTTACCAGGAAGGGTTTCACGTTATTGACTCAGACACTACTGACTCAGACACTACTGGACAGGGTCATCACAATTGCACCCTAGGGGGAGTCTGGACGGGCAAGCATTACCTGAGATGCTACGCAAACGCAAGAGGAAGGCCTCTGCTGACGCTGCGTCCCTGTCGACAGCATCGACAAAAAAGAACACAGCGGTCGTCGTCCATTTGGACGATGAGCATAACGTCACGTCTAAGACGCGTAGAACTGATTTCCTGACCCCTCTGGACAAGAGCGGGCCATCTTATACTGTGACCGTCCCTAACAACTTCATGTCGTTAGAGAGGTCCATATGGCCTGAGTCTAATAGGTCCCTTTTTCCTAGCGCTATGGAAAGGATCAAGGACCAACTCTTCCTCGCATGATGTCGGATGGACTAGAGCTCCTATCCCAGGTATAGACATTCGCTTTACTTTTGAGACACTATGCTATTATGACAATGACTTATAACTTTCAAATGACACACATCCTGTCTTTTCTATGCAGTCTTCTCAACATCTCCTAATGGCTAAGAGGGAGATCTCATCTCTGCTGAAGGGTCATCTGACCATGAAGCAGAGAATGGAGAAGGCTGAATCGGACGCGAAGTCCAAAGGCGCTGAAGTGGAGTCTTGCAAAAAGGCTATGGAGGATATGGGGGAAACTCTGAAGAAGAATGGAGAGGAGCTGGAACAGATTAGAAAAAAGGCGACTAAGCTGGAAGAATCTTCGCGTCGGGAGATCGAGACTCTCCGGGCGAGCATTGACGCACAGAAGAATGAGCTGGATCTTCTTGAGGCTGAAGTGACGACCAGGGTCAGGGCTAAGCGAATGTACCAGTTCTTAATGAAAAAGACGGCGTTGTGGACGCCACAAAAGGACATTGACATGTTCCTCCAGTACATGGGGTCAATGAAGGATCTGATGGACGAAGAAGACTTAGCTGCGACGGCGGATTCTTCATCAAAAGTTGATGAAAACGCCCCGTCCTGTGCCGGGTTCATAGCGTCAGACGTGCCACCTGACCCTGAAACTGAAAAGGAAGTTCCATCCACTACCTTGCCAGTCGTAGCGTCAAAGGAGAAGGAAGCTGAGGAGGCCCCTGACGTTTAACTTTTAATCATTTTATATTACGCCCCTTTCACTTGAACTTTAATCTAACTTTGTTCTAGGTCACTCAAGGGAGTGACTGTTTGTGTTGTACTTTTGGGTCACCTACGGGGTGGATCATAACTTTTATCGTTTGAACTTTTGGTTCGCCTATGAGGGTGACCATTACTTTGATGCTTTTGAATTTTAACAAAGTTAATCTTATGTCCTCACTTTGTGTCATATGCATGTGTCTCAGTCGTTATTCTAACGTTTCTAGAGGGGGTCAGGCGCTTAGTAAGCCATCTTTGGTCGTTCAGACGTAACATTTGGACTTAGTAAAACCCATCTTTGGTCGTTCAGACGTAACGTTTGGATTAAATAAATTTCGAATACACATAGGGAATACATAGATACTTACGTGTGTTTGTCAGAGAGATAGATGAAATGTCGTAAGCAGCTGTGGCTTTAAAATGACTGTGCCCCTGTTGTAGCGTCAGCTGGGGTAATAGAGGACCATAAGACTTTATATGGTAGTAAGATACAAGTCTGCCTGTTGTCTTGTAAAAATCGTCGCAACGTTATTAAGATGGACGGGTGCGACTTCCTTGAAATTCAACAACACCCAGTGAGAGAACACTATGGTCGCTAGCAACTAGCGACACAGATACAATAGTATTATCGTCTACTTCTTACATAACGAAGGGAAAACAAGACGCATTACTTAGCTTAAAAGAAGTATCGTTTGAGGTGTGTAACGTTCTAGCTACGTGGCACGGAGCTTCCGTCACGTCGGACCAATTGGTAGGCTGCACTGCCTACCACCCTACTAATTTGGTATGGTCCTTCCCATTTCGGTCCTAGCTTACCAGCGTTAGCCTCTTGTGTGTTCTGAAATACTTTTCTTAGGACCCAATCACCTTCGACGAAGGACTTGGCTTGGACGTTTTTATTGAAACTCTTGGCGACTATTTGCTGATGAGCCGCCATGCGTACAAATGCTGCGTCGCGCAACTCTTCAATGGTATCTAGGTCGTTCATAAGCTCATCACAGTTCTGTCGCTAGACCACATCTCGTAGTCGGGACGTTCACTTCTGAAGGCAGGACAGCCTCGCAACCATATACTAGTGAGAACGGTGTTTGTCCAGTCGCGGTGCGCGGTGTCGTGCGATTAGCCCATAAGATGGAAGGCAACGCCTCCGCCCATTTACCCCTCTTGGCTGCGAGTCGTTTCTTCAAGGAGTCAATGATCGTCTTGTTACTGGAATCAGCTTGTCCATTGGCTTGCGGATATCTTGGTGTTGACGTTAACAACGTTATGCTCCATTCATCACATAAACGTCTTGTCTCATTGCAAATGAATTGCGACCTATTGTTAGTATATATAAAAGATATCACTTCCTTATCGCGTACATGTTGAAAAGAACCTGCTTCAATCCACTTAGAAAAGTAGTCAGTTAGCGCCAACATAAAGACCTTCTGGCCTGGGGCTGGAGGTAACTTGCCAACTATGTCCATGCCCCATTTCATGAAAGGCCAAGGTGTTAGAGTATGATGCAAAACTTCACAAGCTTTATGCGTAATACCTGCGTGTCGTTGACAGCTATCACACTTGGCGACATACCTTATTGCGTCTGTCTTCATTGTGGGCCAATAGTATCCCATGCGTAACACTCTATTGAATAAGATGTGTCCTCCTGAATGATTTCCACAAGTGCCATCATGCATGTCCTTCAGGACTTGCCCCCACTAATCCTGTTCCAAACAACGCAGGTAAGGGCCTGCAGCAGATTTTTTGAACAATACTCCTTGAATGAGTGTGTACCGCGACGCTTTAAACCGAATTCCGCACGCCTCTGCCTAATCTGTTGGAAGTACATCGTTAGCAAGAAAATCATATAGCGGTTTTGTCCAAACTGACACTTACCTCCTCGACGTCAGGGTCGGTCGCAGTTGCGAGGTTACCGATATTACTAACGACCTCATGGTTGTCTTGAAGCCGTTCGGCCGTCGTCGTGACATCATTCCCAACATTCCTAGCGACAGCAGGATTCATATAAACTATAGGGACGGACGTAAACGAAATGTCCCTTAAAGAAGATCTGAGATTGGCCAATGCATCCGCCTGCGTATTCTGATCCCTTGGTATCTGGAAAATGTCAAACGAATTAAACACTTTACTTTTACGCTGACCTACTTCTAAGTACATGGCCATTTTAGAGTCTTTTGCCGCGAATACGCCCTTGACTTGGCTGACTATCAGCAATGAATCGCTGAAGACTTTCAATGATTTTGCTCCCGTGTCTTCTGCTAAGCTCATTCCTGCTATGAGCGCCTCGTATTCGGCTTCGTTATTCGTCGCTCTAAATTCACAGCAAATGGCTCGTACTATCTTGCCCCCTTGTGGCGACTTTAGCATAATGCCAAGACCTGCACCACGGAAATTAGAAGACCCATCAATAAATAATATCCACGAATCATTGTTTACTTGATTAATCTTTGCGACTTCATCATCTGCAAGCTTTTCTAACTATGGGCTAAATTTTGCCACAAAATCTGTCAAAGCTTGTGACTTGATAGCTGTTCTTCGACGAAACTAGATGTCGTACGCGCTGAGCGCTATTGCCCACTTGCTCATGCGTCCTGTTAATTCGGGGTGTCGCAAGACAGACTTGATAGGATAGTTAGTCATAACGATAACAGTATGTGTTTCAAAATAGTGCCTAAGCTTTTTAACAGCTACGACTATGGCTAAAATGAGTTTCTCCAATGAAGAATACCTGGTCTCCGCGTCTAGCAGAGATTTACTGACATAGTAGATTGGTAGATGCTGGCTTTCTGCTTCCCGCGTCAGGACAGCACTAACGGACACGTTGCTTACCGCGAGATAAAGCTGCAACGTCTCTCCGATGCTTGGCTTCGACAGCAGCGGCGGCGACGCTAAGTAGCTTTTGAGTTTCTGCAGCGCTTCTTCATGTTGTTGCGACCAGTCGAAGCCCTTATTCTTCCTAAGGACGTCATAAAATAGATGGCATTTTTCAGACGACGGGATATGAAGCGATTCAGCGCGGCTACGCGACCGGTCAACTTTTGTACCTCCTTGACGCTCCGTGGAGATTGTATATTGATAATAGCTTTTATTTGATCCGGGCTGGCTTCAATTCCTCGTTGCGTAATGACATACCCTAAGAACTTTCCTGCAGACACTCCAAATGTGCATTTAGTGGGATTTAATTTCATGCCATACCTTCGCAGGACATCGAAAGCCTCCGATAAATGCTGGATGTGATCGCCTGCTTGCATGGATTTGACTAGCATATCATCTATATATACTTCCATGGTGTCGCCCAGTTAGTCTTTAAACATTTGGTTGACCAATCGTTGATAGGTGGCACCTGCATTTTTCAAACCAAAAGGCATAACCTTATAACAATATATACCTTTATCAGTGACAAACGCGGTCTTTTCTTGGTCGTCCGGATGCATCAATATTTGGTTGTACCCGGAATATGCGTCCATTAACGTTAAAATCTCGTGGCCCGCCGTCACGTCGACCATTGCATCTATATGAGAAAGAGGGAACGGATCCTTGGGACATGCTTTATTCAAGTTTGTGAAGTCGATGCAGAGTCTCCACTTCCCGTTCTATATTCTGACCACCACGACATTGGCTAGCCAATATGGATTCCTTTCAGGTGCGAAGTTGCCTCTTTTTTGCTTTACGGGCTTGTGACCAGGGTCGACGTTGAGTTTATGCGTGATGACGTCAGGACTGATTCTTGTCATATCCTCATGGGACCAAGCAAAACAATCTTGGTTAGCTTTCAAAAAATCGACTAACTGACCATGTATTTCTTGCGACAGCGTCGCTCCGATTCGAACGACATGATCGGGGATGGATGGATCGAGCATCACTTCATCCACGTCCTGCTCGCTGGGCGTGTCGGGCGCTGACCAATCCTTTATTTGCTAGATGGACGCCTTTGGGGGCTTCAGCGACGAACTATAGCATTCTCTTGCAGATTTCTGCTCGCCCTTTATTTCTTGGACGCCCCACTTAGTTGGAAACTTCAGCGACTGGTGATAAGTTGAGGGGACAGCCTTCATCTTGTGTATCCATGGAGTGTCGAGAATGATGTTATACGTGGACGGGCAATCCACAACGTTGAATCTGGTCGGCAAGTTGATGCCTTTGGCTAACGTTGGCAATGTGACTTCTCCGACAGTATGTTGGGCCTCTCCACTGAACCCTACCAAAACAGTAGATTTTTTAGTAATATCCTTATCGCACAAACCCATACCTTCGAGGGCGCTTTTGAATATAATGTTGGTTGAGCTGCCCCCATCGACTAACACCCGCTTCAACAAGTAATTACTGACAGTCAGGAATATGACTAGTCCATCGTGATGTTCTTCGTCGCAGACGTCGTCATCATCAAAGGTTATTGCCATTTCTTCGAGCTTGCGTTCTTCCGCTGACCTGCAAGATTTAAAAACGGCGGACGAGGGAGTGCCCTCTCTTCCTAGCCTTTTGGCTGCGGAATACGTTAGTCCACATACATCAGACCCACCAGAAATAACATTGATTACCTTTACGTGCGTGGGCGACGCAGGAGGGTCGGACTGCACAGTATTTCTCCCGAAGGACGCTTTACCTTTGTCGCTTAAGATGTCTTTAAGGTGCCCTTTATTAAGCATGAACGCGACCTCTCGTCGCAACGCAATGCATTCCTCCGTCTTATGGCCATGGTCATGATGGAACTGACACCACCTTGTTTGATCTTTTTGCGCTTCTGGTCGGTCTCTCTTCTTTGGCCAATGAACGGGTGCCCCGATTTTGGATAAGGCATTTACGACTCCCCCGACATCGACGGAAAATCTGTAAGAATCTAGATCTGGGAAGGTCGACGACTCCGTCCTTGCGTCACTACCTGCATTCTCGACAACGTCAGTAACATTGTTTACCTGATTTGAGCGACCATATGGGTGGCTTCGCCAATTATTCTTCTTGGGGACGAAAGCATTCCGCTCAACAGGGTCTCTGGTGCACGTCGGGTTGATATGGTGTTAAGGATGGCATCATCCTCCTCCAATCTCATCTGCGCTAGTGCTCGCGACTTGACTTCCTCGAACTTCTGGCACGGATACTTTGTCAGACGGTTGTAAAGCTTTAGTCGCAAGATTAATCCTTTCAGATTCTTTGGGTCCTTGGACGACGCTATATAGGTCGCTCGTCTGCTTTTCCAGGCTACGACTACCTTCAAACTTCTCATAGAACTTATTGACTAGGGTGGAAAAATCGTCAATGCTCCCTGGCCTGAGGGATCCGAGCCATTTGAGCGCGGGACCGGTGAGCATGGCTCCAAAAAACTTGCACATGCAGGCCTCTACCAAATGCCAAGGAATTGACGCTTGCCACATCCGCTGCTTGTATTGGGCGACATGCTCGCCTGGATTAGTTGAACCATCATAATTAGCAGCGAGGGTAGGAAGATTGAGCTTTTTGGGAAGCACAACCCCCGCGATCCTTTCGACGAATGGTGACTCTGCATAAGCGTCTCGATGCTCCACGATGATTGGCGTCGGAGCGCCGGGCAGCTGGGACATGAGCTTCATTAAGCGCTTATTCTGCTTTTCGATTTGGACTATGCGCTTTGCCATAAGATTCGCTTCTCCTTGGCCTTGGTCGTTCTCTTCATTGTTTAAGGGCTCTTCATCCTCGGGCGCTTCGTCATTTTCAGGCTCCTCACTGTCTGACTCAGAAAGGTTCCCCATGAAAGGGATGTCATTCAGATTAGCGCGACGTCGGACCTTCGAAGCTTTGGAGGATGCTAACTCTTCTTGTAATTTCTGGATTCTCTCCTGCGATGTCGTGAAGTCGGTAGCTAGCCGCCCATTGGCTTGCTTCATTTCAAGCATTTCTGCTCTCTCATCTGTTCATATTGTCTCTGCATTTCCTCGAGGTTAGGTGTTTCTCCCATTTGCTGGATTTTGAACAGTAGATGGTCTGGTTATGCCCCACGGTGGGCGCCAAATTGTTTATGCTAAAATTTATCGCTTGCGACGAAATTAAAGTTTGGGACGATTTAACCAGATTATGTTTAAGACGATGCAATGAACGAATGCAAAGGGGATCAAATGAGATGAAAACACACAAATGGTGACGCGGAAAACCCCAATGAAGATGGGTAAAAACCGCGGGTGGATGGAGATCCACCAATCTACTATGGTTCACTGTCTCTCTTAACGAGCAACAATCGTTACAGAACTATCTTTCGCTTTAGTTTTCTTACAACAATATTGTGTGTCCCCTGACTAATGATTCTCCTCACTCTTTTGTATGCCTCTTTTTTCCCTTGGCTTTTTCTCAACGAATACATAATAAATTCTTTAATTATTACATTAACTTCGGTCCTTCAATCATGGATGATCTTTCTCATTTATGCTCCAACATCACAATCCACGCTCCTCAACGGCTGATTTTATGCCTCATTATGCTCCTTCCTTATTTAGCAAAACTATTATTGCTTAATGCTTAGTTCCAATCTTGCGTTCTCTACTGCGTATTCAAGTCATAGTCACTACGTCACCATGATATGGCATCATGTCATCGCATCATCATGTCGTCGCGTCAATGTCATCCTGTGAAAAAATTCAGCCATAACACCCCTCATCATGCTTATAGATTTTGGGTTCAACTACAAGTGCTCATTGAGATTTACAATAATTAGTTATTGCTATTAGACTAGGATTTTGTCCAATAACTTAAACTATTATAGAATTCAACCATGTTTCAGTCAATCTATCAACATCGTGTTTATCCAGTTTTTCGATATTTTCTCCATTAACATCACTAGGAGCTACAAAGCTCAATCCCATACCTTTCTCAGAAAATTTTCTTTTCATCATACCTTTCCAGAAGTTGCGACTCTTTTCAGCAAGTTTAGCTCCAATTACTGCTCCATTACTTTTTACATAATCCGCGCCAACAACCTTCTTCTGATTACTAGTTGTACCTTTACTTGAGCGACCTGCACCCTGTGGCCCCTCGCAAGCACCGGAGTTTTGCTTCTTCGGACCCATTTCCACTACTTTGCTCGATAGCAAACTCACCTCATCGTACGCCTAGAGAGCATTTAGGCATGAAGCTTGTTTTTATGAACCCTTGATTTAACTTTACTATTTACTTTCATTCGATACTAATATTTCTCGTCATCGATTTTTAACAGAAATAATTCATTGTACACCTGGATGCATGGTACACCCGAAGTTTTTTTTTGCTCATTTGCTTATTTGGTCCGTTGGAGCACTTCTTGGTTTACGAATTTTGCTCATTTGGAGGTTTTGAGGAGCAATGAGAAAAAAAATATATCCTTGGGTGTACCATGCTCATAGTACACTTGGATGTATTATAAAAGTTGTAATTTTTATCGTGTCATATAATATTTAAAACAAACAATTTTACGTGTATATTCATGTGGAAGAATTATTAATTTAGAAACATTATATAATTTGTTACCTTAGATTTTTAGAAGACTACTGTTTACGCAATATACCTTATCAAATAAGGTTCTTAAATATTAGTGGAGTTAATAAACAAGTTGCACATATTGCAAGATGAAAAGGAAAGTGTATACTAGAATATACACGATAAAATCGTTTTTGTCCAATTCAAAATAACAACGAAAATGAAGGATGCATCAACTCTTACCTAAAAAGAAAGTGTACAAAGGATGGATTACAGCATAACTATTGATTACCATACGCCCATGGAGATGATACACTCCCATGTTAAATAGTATGAGCAGTGTAAACAAGCTCCAAATTTAGGCCCCGGAGTTGAGGCTACAAGTATGGATTCTCAAAAGTCGTCTTGCATCTCTTTGTTAGTACCTCCAAGCACCTCATTTTGATCGCCAGCGAAGTCTACTTTACGGGTCAACAATCATTCTACCAGCAAGATGGAAATCTCCTCTCGTTTGCACCCTCTTTCTCTAACCCTTTGTTTTGCAGGGTGTGTATTGGATCCAAGAGAAGTCCATCCTGCTTTACTGAGGACGTCTGCTATCCTTGTAAGAAGAAATGTTATGCCCCGACCCCCCTGTTTTAGTAGCTAATCTTGTTCATGAAGATTTACTTATGTATGGTTAGTATGCTCTCTAGGTTGTAATTCGACTTTTCATTAATGCAAGTTTTTCTAATGTGAAAAAAAATGTATTTCGTTATCTTTCAATTCAAATGGTATCAAATGGTTACATTAGTCTGTTTGTCTAAATTTTTTTTTTATCCATATGAGCCACGAAAGCGGTACAAAGTACAAAGAAGGGGAAGGGGAAGGGGAATTAGAACCTGTGACCTATCGTTCACAGCACCTCAATCTTAACCACTAGGCCAAGACATCCTTGGTAGTCTGTTTGTCTAAATTAATTGCATGACTTACTATATTTGTACTAGATATTTTTTAAATCTATTGCAACCTACACACAATCTACATCAGTATATGTAGAATAGTAAATAGCACAATAACTAGAAATGCAACCCATAATGTCTACTGTTTTAGTTTCTCATCTTCACAAAATATACTTTGTGCCAGAAGATATACTTTTTTTCTC
This sequence comes from Beta vulgaris subsp. vulgaris, assembly GCF_026745355.1. NCBI lineage: Eukaryota > Viridiplantae > Streptophyta > Magnoliopsida > Caryophyllales > Amaranthaceae > Beta > Beta vulgaris. The sequence goes on along the minus strand of NC_079210.1, from coordinate 27,850,938 downwards.
AAATGATTATCAATGTTTCTCATGTAGGTCAAAATAACATTTTACATGATGAAAGCCAAATTCTTACTGCTTTCGATAGTCTAAGTATAAATAAAAAACCGCTCAACAACATTGGTAGTGGTAATTAAGTATGAAATAACTCAATGTTAATGTACTCAACACACTTTATGATAAAATTCATCAATGATAAATAAGACAAAGAATCATTATTATATAGTACTCCCTCTGTCCTAAAATATAGATCTTGAATCTATTTTTTCACAAAAATTAAGTTAAATGGAATATAAGAAGAATAGTAAAGATTTTTTGTTTCTTTAAAAAAATGTCGTATGGGAAATACGATTTTAGGAAAGAGAATGGCAAATAATTGGTAAAAGAGCATTAATTATAACACTTGGGTTGGATCAGCAAAGCAAAAAAACTAATTTCAATAAGCAAATTACGAAAAATGTGGACTTAAATATAAAAACAAGAACTATATCTTGGGACACCCAAAATAAAAATATGAACTATATTTTAAGACGGAGGAAGTAGTATATTTCACTAGCCTTATATGCATGTTATGCGTGCGAATGTATATATAGTAACATTTCATAATAAAAATTATCTACGTAGTTTTGTTCAAGGAAAAATTCTTTATAGTGAAAAAATATAACAACAAAAAAAGTAAATGAAAATCTGAAATCATGATAAGTTACCTAATTATCAGGTGTCTTGCTTCAAAAAAATTCAGTTTAGTACTAAAAATGAACCAATATTGAAAATAAACTAGTATAGTACATTGAATCTACGCAATTACTTCAAAACCAATTTTGAAAATGAACGAAATAGAAAAACAGAATCTTACTATAAAAAAAGAAAATTACATAAACTGAAGGAAAATTACAAAAAAAAAAAAACGAACTAGATCTAACTAAAAATGTAAATTACAGAAAATGAACGAAAATTACAAAAACAAAAAAAACTAGAACTATGATTGTGAAATAAAAACGAATGGAAAAGCGTAATTTAAAAATGAACTATAATTGCAAAAAAGAAAGAAAAAACCTAAAAAAACAAAAGAAGAACTTTAAACAAAAAACTAGATCTATAGTTGCAAAAAAAAAGTAAATTACTAAAGACTTGCCAGAAACGACGAAAATAGAGGGGATGTTGGTTGTGTAGCCGAAAAGTTCGCTTCACTTGCGCAGCTCGTGGCGGTTGGTGGTGGTTCGTGCCGGAAACGAAGAGCAATAGAGAGAGGGGATGAAGAAACGACGAGCAAGTTGCGTAGATCGAAGAAAACGACGAGCAATTGCGTAGATCGAAGAAAACAACGAGCAATTGCGTAGATCGAAGAAAAGACGAAGAAAACGTGCAATTGCAATTGAGAGTGGGCGTTTGAGAGACGGAGTGGTGGCTGAGTGAGATGCTACGGTTAGGGAGCAGTAGAGAGAAGAGAGAGGGGAAGGAGTTAGGGTTTCATATTTTTTTAGGGAGGAGAGAGGGGGGTCGGGTATGGTAAGGAGTTATAAAAGGACACCGGGCCTTCATTTTGAGAGTTGAGGGAAGAGGAGAGTTGTGCTGGAGTTATATCAATGGAATATGGGCCACGCACGCAGATAAGGAACATGGGCCGGACTTCATCTTTCGTTTTTTTATTGGAAAAATAAGATAATTTGATGCTGTCCACCAAACCGCATCAGATTGTAAAAAAAACCGCATTCGTTTTTTAATCTGATGCGGTCCACAAGAAGAGCGCATCAAATTTTTCTCCAAACTTTCCTTCTCATTTTTTTAATTGATTTTCTGATGCGATTTTGTAAAATCCGCATCTGTTACTAAGTGACAGATGAGGTTTTTTCCACTAGTGTTAGGTGAGAATTCAATACCTTTACATTGATGGGACAAGTGGTATTTATAGCAGTTAGAATCCCTAGGAAGGGACCATTTTGACTAGATGGGCCTCCTTGGGATTAGTCATGCTGTCTTTTCATCTTTTGACCTTCACTGGCCCAGTAAGGGATCGCAGAAAGCTTTTAGCTAGGTCACACGAGGTGCTATGCCATCTGGCCTTAAATCCTTCTTGGGCTCGTGGGCGAATGGCCCCAAACAATTACCCCCCACGCTAGGAAGGGGTAGAAGGGTCGTCCGACCGGGTGAAGCCCGCTCGTGGCGTAGAAATATCTTCTTTACAATTGCCTTTAGTTGGCCGACCGGGTTCCTTTTGGCCTTAGGTTTTTTTGCCCGAGCGATGCGAAATAGGGACCTGCTTGGACAAAGGGGCTAATTAGCTCCAAGGTGTCCGACCAGGTGCATCTTTAGACGGACCTTGCTCGGACAGGGGTAAATGGGTCCCCAAATGGCTGACCAGGTGCCTCCTAGCACGTAGCTTACTTGGCTGAGTGAAGGACGATGAAGGAGACCTGTTCAGACAAGGAGCTAATGAGCCCCAGGGTGACCGACCAGGTACTTCTACGTTGGACATTGCTCGGACAGAGGCTAATGAGCCCTAAACTGGCCGACCAGGTGTCTCCTAGCACTTGGCTTACTTCGTTGATTGAAGGACGATGAAGGAGACCTGTTCGGACAAGGAGCTAATGAGCCCCAGGGTGACCGACCAGGTACTCCTATACTAAACGCTGATCGGATAGAGGCTAATGAGCCCCAGACTGGCCGACCAGGTTCCTCCTAGAACTTAGCTTACTTGGCTGAGTGAAGGACGATGAAGGAGACCTGTTCGAACAAGGAGCTAATGAGCCCCAATGTGACCGACCAGGTACCTCTATGTTGGACTCTGCTCGGACAGAGGCTAATGAGCCCTAGACTGGCCGACCAGGTGTCCCTAGCACTTGGCTCACTCAGCCAAGTGAACGATCTTGAGTGAGGAGCTACACAATCGCTATCATTCTGAGCGGGTCTTCTCTTGGTAAAGACGCTGCTCGGGCCGGGGTTATTACATTTGCTGCTATCCGAGCAGGTGTATTTGAATATTCATACGTGCAGCTCTAAGTGATGTTTTGGGAGGAGATATCTTGACCGAGCGGGATGCGCCGCCACTGTTGCCACATGGCAAACATGCAAGCGGAGGAGTTGAGCTAACTGGTGTTTGTAGAGAAATTTTGACATTTCGACTTCCTTGGGCCGTCGTTTCAAGATAGAAACAGCATCATTTGGGTTGTTTGATAAGCCCAAAAAGGGACGCGTCCCGCGGCGTGCATATATATTTCGTACAGGAGAGAGAAATGTTTGATTTGCTTATTTTCTCAATTCTTGTTTTCTTTTTCTCTCTATAAAGCTCCAACTTCTCTCTACATCTCCGAGCATTTTTCTGGTTTCAATCGTCCGACGAGGTACGCTCTTTCTCTTCTTTTAGCTTTTACTTTTTCTTTCAATAACCTCGGTCGACTCCCTTATGTATAAATAATGGTTGATTCGTCTGAGTCAATGACACTCTCGGCCTCCTCTCCCTATTGATTGTACGAGGAGGTGAAGGGGATGGGAATAACGTTGGTGTCGACCTTAATAAGTTGTCCTGACCCCTCGGCCATTCTCGACGTGGTTCCACTTTCAAGCCCATCATCGTCAATGGAGGAGGAGGCCGAGGGCACTATTCCTTTCCCTTGGGATGTGTCCCTTGCTTTTCCTTCCTCTAAGAGTTACTTAGACAAATATCTTTATGATGGTGTAGTGAGGGCGACAAAGAAGAGACGTCTACTTCCGGCCGAGCGGAGTACCCGGATCTTGATCCGAAGGGGGGTCCTGGCTCGAAATTTCCATTGCCCTCTTTGTTGAAGGCTTTCCACGATGATACTCGGGGACAGGCGATCAGGTTTCAAATAAGAAATCCCTATCTCCTGGTGTAACAGCCTGCTCTTCCGAGCTGCTAACTAAACACACTTAAGATCCATAAACAAGAATTAACTCTCAAATAAATTACTTCGCAGCGGAAAAATATCCTTAAATACACCAATATCTCCAATAATATTCTCAAATATCATATACAACGAAACATAAATAACTATTTTCAAATCAGCTATCTATATACAAACTCAATCCTAAATCTAGGACGACACCATAATCTTGCTTCACTTCCATTCTGGAGCTCTTGATACCAAACCTGCAAATTCAGAGAAGAAAAATACAAAACAAACACAATTCCAAAATGAGTGGAAAACTCGTAACCTTTACTTCAGCCCGTTATAAACATTTTATTTTTCAAATTATTTTCATCTCGTTACACCGCTGGCATAGCTCACTCTCTTAAACAATTCAGTGGCAAGTACAGGCTTTGGACAAAGGACAAACGCTGCCTCCAAGGTTCGTTATGGACCCCAGCAATACTACCCCCAAGGTACGTTATGGAGCGTAGCCGACCGTATCAGGTCAAAAAGTAACCATCCTCCACCCATACCTTGCCCACTTTCTATTTTCAGTTCATAAACTAAGCCAGCAAAACAGTTGCGTGTTTATAATCAATCAATGACATTCATCATCACATTCATATTTATGGCCATAGTACGAACTTAAGTATTAAAAACAGAATAGAGATCCAAACACACATGGGCATGAGTAAATGATTTTACTGAACATAAAAGTTACCTGAAACGTGATCCATTATGTAGCTTCAACATAAAAAGACTTTGAGAATTTCACAACTCCATCAACTTTCTTGAACTCCTAACAATCCTTAACCTCAATAACAAATAAAACTAAAAACCAAAACCATTTCCAATTTTCATCTACTATCTCGTGGGTTCCAAAAATTTCAAAACCCAAAACCCCCAAAATTGAAACCCCAACCCGTGAAACCCAAAACCCCAATCAATCATTTCTCTCTCTCGCGCATCTCCCCTGTTTCAGTTCACCGGAATTTCCCCCACCCCCTTGCAGCTCGCCGGACCTCCTCCCGCTTTACCGCCGGAGTTTTCTCTCTCCTCTGTCGTGCGACCTTGCGCGGTCACCACGCCTGTGTCTTCTTTCTCTCTCTTCTTTGTCCTGTTCTTCATTTAAGAACCGTTAGCTAGTGCTCTTGATTCTCTGTTGGTTGTTGCTCCGCGAAAGCGTTGAGGTTGTTGAGCTTTGGGATTTGGAAAAATCTTATAAATTGAATTTGCAAACAGGTTCATATTATTTCTCGCTTTAGCGTTGTCTTATTTTCAAAGGAAACTCTGTCGGATTTTCTGTAGAAATTTATGGGAATAAAGTCTGAGAATCAGAGCGTAGTTGCAATAGTTAATCAATTTGAATAGAATTGGGAATCGAGTCCCACACCCTCCGATGTAGTTCGGTGAGTGTGATGGTAATAGTTCGGGTTATCTCAACCAGAGTCTCTTTCGCTGTGCTTAATCCTCTGTAAGCTGGTCGGGGAAATCTGGGCTGTTACACCTGGTCTGACCGGAGGCTTACTATACTGTTCTAACACCTCCGCCGGGTTGCACTGCGGTTTACTACAAGTCGATGGAGATAGGGCTCCGCTTCCCCTTAACCCAGTTCGTGAAATTAAAGAGCTGCTCAACGCTTACAATTTGACCATAAGTTAGATCTCTGCTAACTTCTGGGGAGGGATCATAGTAGTTCAGGTGATTTGTGCAATGCTCAGCGTCCGACCAACGATTACTTTGTGGAGACATGTGTTCAAGGTGGTCGAGATGATGGCTGGAGAAAATGGTCCAGGCTGGTGGTATTTCCATATCTGGCAAGGTTATAAATCGGTGCTCGGCCTGCCATCGTCTCAAAAGGGATTCACGAGGGGGTTCGCTTTTGTATTTTTTTGGATGTGATTGGGGGATCCCGACCGTGTGACCGGGCGTGGAGCCAAACTTTGAGCTCAACTTTAGAGTCCCTGAGCTTTTCAAGGAGGAAGAGGTTGCTGCTTGTTGTATGTAGACCGAGTCCAAGCTATTCCAGGGGGAGAATATACGTGGCTAGTAACTGGCTGCCGCCTGTTTAAGAATGAACACCTACTATCTGCCATGGGACTGAGTCGAATGTTCCCCAAGGGTAGTTGGCCGAGGGGGTTGTTTGTTTAGTACTTTGTTGTTTTTTGCAATATTGATTCTTTCTTTTTCACAGCTTCTTCCCTAGCTTTTCTACTCGACTCCGATCCAGAGATGGCAGACAAGCTAAGCAATGTCACTATGAGGGCTACTCGACTGAGGGCGGGATTGAAAAATATCTAGGGGTCCCGCCTCCCCCCCAAGGTTAGCTTTTTACTTGCTTACACTGATAATTTCTTTTTGTGCCCGACTGACTTCTTGCTTGGTGAATTTTAGGATCCTTCAAAGCCCAAGGCTTCAAAGAAAAGGAAAGAGAGGGCTGTTGAGAAGGTCGCTCAGACCGATAAGCCAGTCGTCAAAGTCGAGGTGGAGCGAGCTAAGAAGACGGAGTCTGTTAAAGTAAACAGCCCCTCAGCTCAGGATGGGGCGCCTGCCAAGTTGGCTGAGGCGAAAGACATCTCTGTCCACTCTTCTGACTTCAAACCGGTGGGGAGTCCTTAATACACTCTAATGTCTCCTCCTCACCGACCGACTAACGATCCGGAGGCAGTGAGTTTGGTTTAGCGAGGCCTTTTAATGAGCTAGATCGTCATAGATTGGACACTCGCTAGACCAATGCCATCGACTACCTCTACGGCCCGCCGACCAGGAGTATATCAACAGTACGAGCGGGGGTAACGAGACCGCCAATCTATTCCGCTCTTCGGTTGAGGTGAGTTTTGGTTGGTCTTTGATTCTTTTTGTCCTGGTTGTTGCCTAACTGATCTCCTTGGTTCCTGTTTATGCTAAAATTTATCGCTTACGACGAAATTAAAGTTTGGGACGATTTAACCAGATTACGTTTAAGACAATGCAATGAACGAATGCAATAGGGATCAAAGGGGATGAACACACAAAAATGGTGACGCGGAAAACCCCAATGAAGATGGGTAAAAATCGCAAGTGGATGAAGATCCACCAATCTACTATGGTTCACTGCCTCTCTTAGCGAGCGACAATCGTTACAGAAGTATCTTTCTCTTTAGTTTTCTTGCAACAATATTACATGGTCCTCGACTAATGATCCTCCTCACTCTTTTGTATGCCTCTTTTTCCTCCTGGCTTTTTCTCAACGAATACATAATAAATTCCCTAATTATTACATTAACTTTGGTCCTTCAATCATGGGAGATCTTTCTCATTTATGCTCAAACATCACAATCCACGCTCCTCAACGGCTGATTTTATGCCTCATTATGCTCCTTCCTTATTTAACAAAACTGTTACTGCTTAATACTTAGTTCCAACCTTGCGTTCTCTGCTGGCTCTTCGAGTCATAGTCACTACGGCACCATGTCAAATGGCATCATGTCATTGCGTCATTATGTGGTCGCGTCAATGTCATCCTGTGAAAAAATTCAGCCATAACAGTTTGCCCCCAATTGTTGAATCGGGGTAACAAAAAATCCATGAAACAATTGTTAAAAGAAATCAATAAATCAAATGAAATTCCTTCTAAGTTACCAAGATATAAAAAATGACAATAAGAATCTCGCTTTTGTCAATTAGAGATCGAAAAAAAATTCTCCAAAGAAACACAAGGAAGGAAGGAAAATCCTTTTAGGCGGTTATACTAGGTAGCCCAATGGTCTCAGAACATAAAAGGTAGTTATCTTTTTTAAATAGCCGTTTTAATTCTAACCGTTGGCACAATGTCATGATTGCTCTTGATGACATAAATAACTTTGGCAGTTAAGGATTCTAACTTTTTTTCCAACTTCATCAAATCTTTCTCTCTCCTTAAGTAAGATAGTTTCCTTAACTTCCATTATTCTCTCCGCTGGAAAATCGATCACTAATACCAGGTAATTTCACACTTTCCGTTTGTTATTTCCTTTAATTCGTGCTATTTTCCTTTCTTCTCCTACTACTCTTATGGCGCCTTGCACACGTAGCATTAGGAATTTTGTAAAAAAACAAGAAAAATCGAAAGGAAAAGAGAAGGTTGTGGAACAGAGAAGTGAAAATGAAAATGAATTGTCTACTATGTCAGAGGAGGACATGTTTAGGTTTTTAGATTTAAGGAATTTTGTCCCGAAAGTACTGTCGTTAGGAATGTTGAGTCATGTCCCCCGAAATGGAAGGTGCTCTACGAGTACCCTTTCAAAATAGGCCTGAGACTTCCCTTCACCCCCCTAGCAAGGGACCTGATACAAATTTACCAGATCAGCCCTGGGCAAATTATGCCCCAAGTCTGGCGGAATCTGAGCGTCATCGACAGGGTGACGGCATCATGGGAAGAAGCCTTCACCCTCCACGACCTACTGTTACATTATGAAATTAGGGTCAAGGCAAAAAAATAGAATAGCCCTACATGCAAAGGCGAGGTTAGAACCTCTGGTCTGGGGAATCCAGTCGAATGACAGAGGTTGGAAAAACAGATTTGTATTTGTGAAGAGGTCGTCGCTAGGGGAAGCTGGGACGTCTTTGGTTAGCGGCTGGAATACCGAAGGTGTGCTTATTTCCAGCCTTTTTACATTCACGTCACGTTGTTAACACTACTCTTACTTACATCGTTTCTACTGCAGGTCTTAATCCTAAACTACTGTCGCATCGCGACGAGTCTCAGAGTCTTTGCGAAAAATTTTTGAAAGTACCAGAAAAAGACAGGCAGTTCAGAAGAATTCTATTTGCTTCTCAAGACAGTTGTTCATCTAAGGCATCTGGTTAGTCTATCCATTCCCTCTGTTTTTATTTTATTTTTTGGTAGGACTTTACCAGGAAAGGTTTCACGTTATTGACTCAAACACTATTGCACAGGTTCATCAACAATCGCACCCTAGGGGGAGTCTGGACGGCCAAGCATTAGCTGAGATGCTACGCAAACGCAAGAGGGAGGCCTCTGTTGTTGTTGCGTCCCTGTCGACAGCGTCGACAAAGAAGGACACAGCTATCGTCGTCCATTTGGACGATGAGCATGACGTCACGTCTAAGACGCGTTGAACTCATTTCTTGGCCCCTCCGGACAAGAGCGGGCCATCTTATACTGTGACCGTCCCTAACGACTTCATGTCGTTAGAGAGGTCCATATGGCCTGAGGCTGATAGGTTCCTTTTTCCCAGCGCTATGTAAAGGATCAAGGACCATACTCTTCCTCGCATGATGTCGGATGGACTAGAGCTCCTATTCCAGGTAGAGACACTCGCTTTACTTTTGAGACACTATGCTACTATGACAATGACTTATAACTTTCAAATGACACGCATCCTGTCTTTTCTATGCAGTCTTCTCAACATCTCCTAATGGCTAAGAGGGAGATCTCATCTCTGCTGAAGGGTCATCTGACCATAAAGCAGGGAATGGAGAAGACTGAATTGGACGCGAAGTCCAAAGGCGCTGAAGTGGAGTCTTGCAAGACGGCTATGGAGGATATGGGGGAAACGCTGAAGAAGATTGGAAAGGAGCTCGAAGAGATTAGGCAAAAGGCAACTAAGCTGGAAGAATCTTTGCGTCGGGAGATCGAGACTCTCCAGCCGAGCGTTGATGCAAAGAAGAATGAGCTGGAACTTCTTGAGGCTGAAGTGACAACCAGGGTCAGGGCTAAGCTAATGTACCAGTTCCTAATGAAAAAGATGGCGAGCCACAAAAGGACATTGACCTGTTCCTCTAGTACATGGGGTCAATGAAGGATCTGATGGACGAGGAATCCTTGGCTGCGACGGCGGATTCTTCATCAAAAGTTGATGAAAACACCCCGTCCTGTGCCGGGTTCATAGCGTCAAATGTGCCACCTGACCCTGAAACTGAAAAGGAAGTTCCAGCCACTGCCTTACCAGCTGTAGCGTCAAAGGAGAAGGAAGCTGAGGAGGCCCCTGGCGTTTAACTTTTAATCATATTATATTACGCCCCTTTCACTTGAACTTTAATCAAACTTTGTTCTAGGTCACTCAAGGGAGTGACTCTTTGTGTTGTACTTTTCGGTCACCTACGGGGGTGATCATAACTTTTATCGTTTGAACTTTTGGGTCACCTATGGGGGTGACCATTACTTTGATGCTTTTGAATTTTTAACAAAGTTAATCTTATGTCCTTACTTTGTGTCATATGCATGTGTCTCAGTCGTTATTCTGACGTTTCTAGAGGATGGCCAGGCGCTTAGTAAGCCATCTTTGGTCGTTCAAACATAACGTTTGGACTTAGTAAAAGCCATATTTGGTCGTTCAGACGTAACGTTTGGATTAAATGACTTTAGAATACACATAGGAAATACACAGATACTTACGTGTGTTTGTCGGATAAATAGATGAAATGTCGTAAGCACTTATGGCTTTAAAATGATTGTGTCCCTGTTGTAGCGTCAGCTGGGGTAATAGAGGACCAAAAGACTTTATATGGTTGTAAGATGCAAGTCTGCCTGTTGTCTTGCAAAAATCGTCGCTACGTTATTTAAGATGGACGGGGGCGACTTCCTTAGCTTACGTGGCACGGAGCTTACGTCACGTCGGACCAATTGGTAGGCTCCATTGCCTACCACCTTACTAATTTGGTATGTTCCTTTCCATTTCGGTCCTAGCTTACCAGTGTTAGCCTCTTGTGTGTTCTGAAATACTTTTCTTAGGACCCAATCACCTTCGACGAAGCACTTGGCTTGGACATTTTTATTGAAACTGCTTGCGACTATTTGCAGCTGAGCCCCCATGCGTACCAATGCTGTGTCGCGCAACTCTTCAATGGTATCTAGGTCGTTCACAAGTTCATCACAGTTCTGTCGCCCTGTCGCTAGACTACATCTCGCAGTCGGGACGTTCACTTCTGGAGGCAGGACAACCTCGCAACCATATACAAGTGAGAACGGTGTTTGTCCAGTCGCGGTGCGCGGTGTCGTGCGATTAGCCCATGAGATAGAAGGCAACGCCTCTGCCCATTTACCCTTCTTGGCTGCGAGTCGTTTCTCCAATGTGTCAATGATCGTCTTATCACTAGACTCGGCTTGTCCATTGGCTTATGGATATCTTGGTGTTGATGTTAACAACGTTATGCTCCATTCGTAGAAGAAACGTCTTGTCTCATTGCTATTGAATTGCGACCCCATTGTCGTATACTATCTCGGACGGGACACCAAACCTGCAAATAATGTTAGTATATATAAAAGAAATCACTTCCTTATCGCGTACCTGTTGAAAAGAACCTGATTCAATCCACTTAGAAAGTAGTCAGTTAGTGCCAACATAAAGACCTTCTGGCCTGGGGCTGGAGGTAACTTGCCAACTATGTCCATGCCCCATTTCATAAAAGGCCAAGGTGTTAGAGTAGGATGCAGAACCTCACAAGGCTTATGCGTCATACCTGCATGTCGTTGACAACTATCGCATTTGGCGACATACCTTATTGTGTCTTTCTTCATTGTGGGCCAATAGTATCCCATGCGTAACACTCTATTGGATAAGCTGCGTCCTCCTGAATAATCTCCACAAATGTCTCAATGCATGTCCTTCAGGACTTGCCCCCACTGATCCTTTTCCAAACAACGCATGTAGGGGCCTGCGGCAGATTTTTTGAACAATACTCCTTGAATGAGTATGTACCGCGACGCTTTAAACCGAATTCTGCGCGCCTCTGCCTTATCTGTTGGAAGTACATCGTTGGCAAGAAAATCATAAAGCAGTTTTGTCCAACTGACACTTACCTCCTCGACGTCAGGGTCGGTCGCAGTTGCGAGGTTACCGATGTTACTAACGACCTAATGGTTGTCTTGAAGCCGTTCGGCCGTTGTCGTGACAGCATCCCCAACATTCCTAGCGACAGCAGGATTTGCCAGATGAACTATAGGGACGGACGTAAACGAGATGTCCCTTAAAGAAGATCCGAGATTGGCCAATGCATCCGCCTGCGTATTCTAGTCCCTTGGTATCTGCAAAATGTCAAACGAATTAAATACTTTACTTTTACACTGAGCTATTTCTAAGTACATGGCCATTTTAGAGTCTCTTGCCGCGAATTCTCCCTTGACTTGGCTGACTATCAGCAATGAATCATTGAAGACTTTCAATGCTTTTGCTCCCATGTCTTCTGCTAACGCCATTCCTGCTATGAGCGCCTCGTATTCGGCTTCGTTATTCGTTGCTCTAAATTCACAGCAAACGGCTCGTACAATGCCAAGACCTGTACCACGGAAATTAGAAGACCCGTCAACAAATAATATCCAAGAATCATCGTTTACTTGATTAATCTTTGCAACTTCATCATCTGCAAGCTTTTCTAACTCTGGCTAAAGTCTGCCACAAAATCTGCCAAAGCTTGTGACTTAATAGTTGTACTTGGACGAAACTGGATGTTGTACGCGCTGAGCGCTATTGCCCACTTGCTCATGCGTCCTGTTAATTCGGGGTGTCGCAAGACAGACTTGACAGGATAGTTAGTCATAACGATAATAGTATGTGCTTCAAAATAGTTCCTAAGCTTCTTAACAGCTACGACTATGGCTAAAATGAGTTTCTCTAATGTTGAATACCTGGTCTCTGCGTCTAGCAGAGACTTACTGACATAGTAGATTGGTAGTTGCTGGCTTTCTCCTTCCTGTGTCAGGACAGCACTAACGGACGCAAAGTAGCTTTTGAGCTTCTGCAGTGCGTCTTCATGTTGCTGCGACTAGTCGAAGCCCTTATTCTTCCTTAGGACGTCATAAAATAGATGGCATTTTTCAGACGACCGAGATATGAAGCGATTCAGCGCGGCTACACGACCGGTCAACTTTTGTACCTCCTTGACGCTCCGTGGAGATTGGATATTAATGATAGCTTTTATTTGATCCAGGCTAGCTTCGATTCCTTGTTGCGTAGCGACATACCCTAAGAACTTTCCTGCAGACACTCCAAATGTGCATTTAGTGGGATTTAATTTCATGCCATACCTTCGCAGGACATCGAAAGCCTCCGACAAATGCTGGATATGATCGCCTACTTGTTTGGATTTGACGAGCATATCATCTATATATACTTCCATGGTGTCACCCAGTTGGTGTTTAAACATTTGGTTGACCAATCGTTGATAGGTGGCACCTGCATTTTTCAAACCAAAAGGCATAACCTTATAACAATATATAACTTTATCAGTGACAAACGCTGTCTTTTCCTAATCGTCCGGATGCATCAATATTTGGTTGTACCCGGAATATGCGTCCATGAACGTTAAAAGCTTGTGGCCTGCCGTCGCGTCGACCATTGCATCTATATGAGGGAGGGGGAACGGATCCTTAGGACATGCTTTATTCAAGTCTGTGAAGTCGATGCAGAGTCTCCACTTCCCGTTCTTTTTGCTGACCACCACGACATTAGCCAATCTGGATACTTTACCTCACAGATCTTTCCGGTGTCGATCAGCTTTTGAACCTCGTCACTGATGACTTGATTCCTTTCAGGTGCGAATTTGCCTCTTTTTTGCTTTACGAGCTTATGACCGGGGTCGACGTTGAGGTTATGCGTGATGACGTCAGGACTGATTCCTGTCATATCCTCATGGGACCAAGCAAAACAATCTTGGTTAGCTTTCAAAAAATCGACTAACTGACCTCGTATTTCTTGCGACAGCGTCGCTCCGATTCGAACGACATGATCAGGGATGGATGGATCGAGCATCACTTCATCCACGTCCTGCTCACTGGGGGCGTCGGGCACTGACCTATCCTTTAATTGCTTGATGGACACCTTTGGGGGCTTGAGCGACGAACTATAGCATTCTCTTGCAGATTTCTGCTCGCCCTTTATTTCTTGGACGCCCCACTTAGTTGGAAACTTGAGCGACTGATGATAAGTTGAGGGGACGGCCTTCATCTTGTGTATCCATGGAGTGCCGAGAATGATGTTATACGCGACGGGCAATCCACAACGTTGAATTTGGTCGGCAGGTTGACGCCTTTGGCTAACGTTGGCAATGTGACTTCTCCGACAGTATGTTGGGCCTCTCCACTGAATCCTACCAAAACAGTAGATTTTTTAGTAATATCTTTATCGCACAAACCCATACCTTCGAGGGCGCTTTTGAATATAATGTTGGCTGAGCTGCCCCCATCGACTAACACCCGCTTCAACAAGCAATTACTGACAGTCAGGGATATGACTAGTCCATCGTGATGTTCTACATCGCAGACGTCTTCGTCATCAAAGGTTATTACCATTGCTTCGAGCTTGCGTTCTTCCGCTGACCTGCAAGATTTAAAAACGGCGGACGAGGGAGTACCCTCTCTTGCTAGCCTTTTGGCTGCGAAATACGTTAGTCCACATACATCAGACCCACCAGAAATAACATTGATTACCTTTACGTGCGTGGGGGACGAAGGAGGGTCGGACTGCGCGGTATTCTCTCCGAAGGACGCTTTACCTTTTCGCTTAAGAGGTCTTTAAGGTGCCCCTATTAAGCATGAACGCGACCTCTCGTCGCAACGCAATGCATTCTTCCGTCTTTGGCCATGGTCATGATGGAACTGACACCACCTTGTTTGATCTTTTTGCCTTCCGGTCGGTCGCTCTTCTTTGGCCAACGGCGGGTGCTCCGATTTTGAAAGGCATTTTCGACGCCTCAGACATCGATGGAAAATCCGTAAGAATCTAGATCTCGGAAGGTCGACGACTCTGGCCTTGCGTCGTTACCTGCATTCTCGACAACGTCAGTAACATTGTTTACCTGATTTGAGCAACCATATGGGTGGCTTCGCCAATTATTCTTCTTGGGGACGAAAGCCTTCCGGTCAGCAGGGGTCTCTGGTGCACGTCGGGTTGATATGGTGTTAAGGATGGCATCATCCTCCTCCAGTCTCATCTGCGCTAGTGCTCGCGACTTGACTTCCTCGAACGTCTGGCACGGATACTTTGTCAGACGGTTGTATAGCTTTGATCGCAAGATTAATCCTTTCCTTAAACATTCAATAGCAGTCTTAGTATCAAGATCTTTAATGCTAATCATTTTTATTAAAGCGATTATAATAATCGCGAACAGATTCTTTAGCCCTTGAACGACGCCATATAGGTCGCTCGTCTGCTTTTCCAGGCTACGACTGCCTTCAAACTTCTCATAGAACTTATTGACTAGGGTGGAAAAATTGCCAATGCTCCCTGGCCTGAGGGATCCGAGCCATTTGAGAGGGACCGGTGAGCGTGGCTCCAAAAGACTTGCACATGCAGGCGTCTACCAAATGCCAAGGAATTGACGCTTGCCACATCTGCTGCTTGTATTGGGCGACATGCTCGCCTGGATCGGTTGAACCATCATAATTAGCAGCGAGGGTAGGCAGATTGAGCTTTTTGGGAAGCACAACCCTCGCGATCCTTTCGACGAATGGTGACTCTGCATAACCGTCTGGATGCTCCACGATGCTTGGCGTCGGAGCCCCGGGGAGCTGGGACATGAGCTTCATTAAGCGCTTATTCTGATTTTCGATCTGGACCATGCGCTTTGCCATAAGATTCACTTCTCCTTCTCCTTGTGTTCTCTTCATTGTTTAAGGCTCTTCATCCTCGGGCTCTTCGTCATTTTCAGGCTCCTCATTTCGACTCAGAAAGGTTCCCCATGAAAGGGATGTCGTTCATTAGCCGACGTCGGACCTTCGAAGCTTTGGACGATGCTAACTCTTTGTAATTTCTGGATCTCTCTGCGTGTCGTGAAGTCGGTAGCTAGCCGCTCATTGGCTTGCTTCATTTCGAGCATTTCTGCTCTCTTTGTTCATATTGTCTCTGCATTTCCTCGAGGTTAGGTGTTTCTCCCATTTGATGGATTTTGAACAGTAGATGGTCTGGTTATGCCCCACGGTGGGCGCCAAATTGTTTATGCTAAAATTTATCACTTACGACGAAATTAAAGTTTGGGACGATTTAAGACAATGCAATGAACGAATGCAATAGGGATCAAAGGGGATGAACACACAAAGATGGTGACGCGGAAAACCCCAATGAATATGGGTAAAAACCGCGGGTGGAGTGAGATCCACCAATCTACTATGGTTCACTGCCTCTCTTAGCGAGCGACAATCGTTACAGAAGTATCTTTTTCTTTAATTTTCTTACAACAATAGTACGTGGTCCTCGACTAATGATCCTCCTCACTCTTTTGTATGCCTCTTTTTCCTCCTGGCTTTTTCTCAACGAATACATAATAAATTCCCTAATTGTTACATTAACTTTGGTCCTTCAATCATAGGAGATCTTTCTCATTTATGCTCCAACGTCACAATCCACGCTCCTCAACGGCTGATTTTATGCCACATTATGCTCCTTACTTATTTAGCAAAATCGTTACTGCTTAATACTTAGTTCCAACCTTGCGTTCTCTGCTGCGTCTTCGAGTCATAATCACTACGTCACCATGTCAAATGGCATCATGTCATTGCGTCATTATGTCGTCGCGTCAATGTCATCCTGTGAAAAAATTCAGCCATAACAGTTCCTTTTCAGTTTCCTGCTCGGCTGGCCAATGTGGCCAAAAACATGATACATCTGGCTGAGGAAGTCGAAGACTTGAATTAGAAGAGGAAGAAACATTATGATGAGCTTCATGCAGCCAAGGAGGGCCAGAGAATTGCCGAGGCCAATTTAGTTAACATCGAACGCTGCATCAAACGGAACCAGGAGGACTTCAAGGCCGAGCGGGATACTTGGGCGAGAGAGGACTGGTCTCATTGCTGCAAAGGATGAGGTTGTGGTTGCAAAGCTGGCGGCTGAGGTGAAAACAGCTGAGGCCTTGAAGCCAGTCGGTGAGCGCCTGGCCCGCCTAACCGAGGTGGAGAAACTTGCCTGTATTGAGGAAGAGTTGTTCACCTCCTGGAGGTAGTCCAAGGCGTGCGAGGTGTTTGCCAACGAGGTCAGTTTTAAGGCCCAAAGGATGGGGGTGGATGATGCTCTTGGACGGATGAAGAAGGCCTTGACCGAGGCTCAGCCTGGCCTTTCTTGGGAGGATGTCATGGCCAAGTACAAGGCGCTGGCTGATGTTGAGGATGCTGCTATCCTTGGTGAGCTGGGCATAGGTCTCTCCGAGGACGAGTCTGAAAATGCTGAAGAGGGAGCCAACCCAACTGAGGTGGGTCGCTCCGAAGAGCTTTCTTGGAGCACCAATGACCAGACCGACCCTCCTCCTTCTTAGGTCTTTAGCTTGGCCTCTAGGCTCATTGTACTTAGATGTATTTCTTGCTTTTGGTAGTACCAAGCCCTATTTTGTAGCTACTTATCATGAAACATAGTTGAATTGTTTAGCAAAATTTTACTGTTTGTCATTTGCAATCTTCTCTAGTATTCTTTGTTGCTTTATTTAACCGAGTTTGCTTATTCCGTCCAACTTGTTGAGTTGTTCGAGTTTGTTTTCATGTTTGCTTGATTAGATCTTTTCTTCTCTCGACTGGTTAAGTCATGTTTCCTTGAAAATAAACGAAATTGTTTATGACTGGTTAAGTCATCATATCGACTGGTGAAGTCATTCATATAGATTGACCTGAATACGGTCCGAGCAGTTATATGCCAGATTCCTAGCTAGTGCTACATTAAACTGTTTACATGCCCCAATTGCAATTGACGAAAATTACATATAGAACTTTTTGAGGTTATCTACATTCCATGGCCGAGTCAGTGGAGTTCCTTCAGGGTTCTCTAGTCGGAATGTGGTGGGCTTGATGACTTCAAGACCTTGTAGGGGTCATCCCAATTTGATCTGAGTTTTCCTTTGAGGTGTGAAAGTCATGTCGCTTCGACCTTCCTTACTACCCAGTCACCAAGTTGAATTGGCCTAACTTTCACTCGATGGTTGAATTGTCGAGTGACTCTTTGCTTGTTACGCATTGATTGTAACAAAGCGTTGCCTCGCGTTTCAGGTAGTAAGTCCAAGTTAATGAGCTTCTCTTTTCCGTTTTCTTCAGAGTCATAGAAGTTTATACGAGGTGAGGGTATGCCGACCTCTAATGGGAGCACTGCCTCACTGCCGCATACAAGGCCGAACGGGGAGCTGCCAGTAGCTTCTTTTGTGGTTGTTCGAGCCGACCAGAGTACCCCCGCTAGATCATCGACCCAGGCCCCTTTTGCAGCTTCTAAAGATTTCTTGATCCCCTTTAACACTATCTTGTTAGCCGACTCTGCTTGACCATTGGTTTGTGGTCGGGAGACAGCCGAGAATTTAGTCTGTATGCCAAAGCGCGCACAGTATTCTCGGGTAGGGTCATTATTGAATTGTCTGCCGTTGTCGGATACTAAGGCTTTGGATACCTCGAATCTGGTGATGATATTCTTCCATATGAACGCTTGTACTTGTTTGTTAGTTATTACGGCTAGTGGCTCCGCTTCTGTCCCACTTGGTGAAGTAATCAATGGCCACTATCAAGAATTTACGCTGGCTAGAAGCCGGGGGGAAATGGTCCGAGCAGGTCCATTCCCCATTTGTCGAATGGAAGAACTGCTTGTATGCTTGTGAGGGGAGTTGCGGGGCCTTTGGGATGTCCGAATGGATCTGACAAGAGGGACATTTCTTCACCAACTCTTGGTGTCAGCTTTGCCTGCGATGGTTCTTTCACCTTGGTGGCTACTACAGGCCCCTTGATGGATTTCCCTTAAGATGTAATCCCCCCTCTTCGGGAGTTACACACTTCAGGAGTGGATGAGTATAGGATTTTTTGTAGATGTGTCCCTTGTGCCATATGAACCACCCTGACTTGTGTTTGACTCTCTCGGCTTCCTTGGGATTCTCTGGAAGCACTCCATCTATCTCTTAAATATCTGACCACCTCTTCCATCCAAGTGGAAGTTCGGTTCAGAGATAGCTGTTCTTTTGCATTTATGATGGGTTGGCAGAGCACTTCCCACATTATCGATCGAGGAGCATACCCTTCTGCCGAAGTGGCTATACGAGCCAAGGCGTTAGCTTGCTGGTTTTCCGACTAGGGTATATCGCTGATGTGGAAGTGGGATAGCTTTTTGATGATTTCTTGGATTTTGGCCAAGTACATCCTCATCTTATCTTCTTTAGCCTCGTCCTTGCCCGAGACTTTGACCCACTATAAGTTGTGAATCAGACTTGGCGTTAACTGTTGTTGCCCCTGCCAAAATACAGAGTTGAAGCCCCAAAATGAGGGCTCGCATTCGGCTTCGTTGTTGGATCCCAAGAACTCAAACTTGATGGTGTATTCCATCTTATGTCCGACCGGAGGTTTGAGTACCAGTCTAGCTCCACATCCTGATTTGGTGGAGGAGTCGTCCACCAGCAGTTCCCATTCCATTTTTTGACCGACCGGAGGCCGAGTTGTGCATTCAGTTATAAAATCTGCCAAAGCCTGGGCCTTTAT
This sequence comes from Beta vulgaris subsp. vulgaris, assembly GCF_026745355.1. Taxonomy (NCBI): domain Eukaryota; kingdom Viridiplantae; phylum Streptophyta; class Magnoliopsida; order Caryophyllales; family Amaranthaceae; genus Beta; species Beta vulgaris. The sequence goes on along the minus strand of NC_079210.1, from coordinate 27,831,672 downwards.
TGCCCTTCTGGGTTCATATTCCAAACCAAAGTCAGCAAGTTGGTCGGCCCAGTCTGTCATTCGACTGGAGTGATTTCTGCTTTCTATTACTTTTCTGAGGGGTTGTCCGGTAAGGACCTTGATCTGGTGTGCCTAAAAATAGGGTTTAAGCTTTCGACTAGCCATCACAAGGGCGAAGACAATCTTCTCCACTTCGCTATATTCGCTTCTGCTCCTCGGAAAGATGACTAATGAAATAGATCGGGTGTTGCTTTCTTTTCTTCTCGGTCACGAGTACTGCACTGAGCGCGTAATCCGAGACCGCCAGGTAGATAAACAGCGTTTCCCCCGGAAGCGAAGGCCTGCTCGGCTTCTTCGGCCTAGGTGAATTCTTTCCTTTTGAGAGCTATAAAGAAAAACAAGCTCTTGTCGGCCGACCGCGATAGGAAGCGCCCGAGTGTGGCTAGACAGCCGGTTAGGCGCTGCACTTCCCGAACATTTCGGGGGGATTTCATTTCCAGTACTGCCTTGATCTTGTCTGGGTTAACCTCAATGCCTCTTTCATCTACCAGAAAACCGAGGCACTTTCCTCCCTTAACTCCGAACACACATTTCTTCGGGTTCAGCATGATGCGGTATTTCCTCAATGTGCTCAGAGTTTCCCTAAGGTCCGAGGGGTGATCAGAGTGGGCCTTACTTTTGACTATCATGTCGTCAACGTACACCTCAATTTTCCAACCCAACTGATCACTGAAGATTTTATTAACAGCCCACTGATATGTAGACTTTGTCGTGTTCGGCCATCAGTATTTGGTGATACCCGACATTTGCGTCCATAAATCTTAAGAGGGCATGACCAGCTGTGGAATCGACTAGCCTATCGATTTTGGGCAGAGGGTGATTGTCTTTAGGACAAGCCTTGTTCAGGTCTGTAAAATCCACACACATGTGCCATGCTCCACTCGGTTTCTTGACCAGCACAACGTTGGCCAGTCATTCTCAGTACTGGAATTCTTTTATGAATCCTGCTTCAAGTAGCTTGACTTCTACTGCCGCGGTTGCACTTCTTTCAGGACCTTGATGCCTCAGCTTTTGTTTAACCCGCTTAAACCCTTCTTTAATGTTCAGCTCGTGCCACATGATCTTGGGATCAAGTCCGGGCATTTCTGAAGCCTCATAAGCAAACACAACCTGGAATTCATTAAGCACTTGAACAATTTCCGCTTTTGTCTGCGGGTCCATAGCTTTTCCCACCCTCACTGTCCGACCGGGCTCATTGTCGATCGCTATTTCTTCATTTTCCTCAGCTGGCTGAGGTCGTTCGTATTGCTTGGGGTTCTTTGCAATGTAGAGCCCAAGGCCCCTTGATGAGTCATCTCTTTTTTTTTTTCGAGTCCTCTTGGACGTCGATATCGGCTTTATTCTTCAAACCATTTACATAGGATTCTCTTCCTATTTGTTGATCCCCCCGGATCTTTCCTACCTTACCCTCATTTGTTTCGAACTGCAAGAGAAGTTAGTGGGTAGAGATGGCAGCTTTTGCTTTGTTTAGAGTGGGTCGCCCCATTATTATGTTGTAGGGTAAGGGGATGTCGACCACCAGGAAGTCAATCGGTATGCTTCTCCCTTTACCTTTTCCACTCATCTGAGTGGGTAGCTTTATGGATCCGACCGGATGTACGGAGTTTCCCCTGAAGCGTATGACTGCCTAATCGAGGGGGGTGACATCCTTCTCGCTATACTTCAACTTCTGCAGGCATTCCAATGTGATGATCTCTGCCGACAATCCACTATCGACTAACACCCGCTTTACCCTAGTGTTGGCCACTTTGAGCTCGATGACCAAGGGGTCATCGTGAGGTGTGCTCAAAAACCAACTGGACTCCCCGAAGGTCATGATGAGGCAATCCGGTCGGGGCTGTTGAAGTCAAGCACTTGATGCTTTGCGGGCTCGGCCGGACAGGCCTCCTGAGGCAAAGCCACCTGCGATGACGCCGATGAAGCCTTCGGTATCTCCGCTGTTTTACTGACCGACCTTCTGCTGGTCCTTTTCCTCGTTGGTGTGCTTAAGGTAGCGGTTTAGCTTGCCTTGATCAGCCAGATTGTCTAACCCTTTTTTCAGTTCCCGACAGTCTTTGGTTGTGTGGTCACACTCCCTGTGATACTCACACCAGTGGTTTTTATCCCGCCGATATGCTGATGTCCTGATGGGGGTTGGGAGGGGAAGCATGGACTTGTCTTTGATGTCTAGATAGATCTCCCTTCGGTTCTTGCTGAATCGGGGGTCGTGGCCGTGGTCGCTGAAACGGTCCGACCAGTCCCCTGTTTTTTGTTGTCTGGGATGGTCCTTGTGATTGCCTTCTCCTTTTCTCTTCTTACTCCCATCATCCAAATGGCGGCATATGTCTATCGCTGGGAAGAACCCGTGAGCCTTTGTCATGGCCTCGGAGAAGGTTTTGACTTCACTTTCTGACAAGGACCATTTAAGCCGGCAAGGCTGAAGCCCGGACATCAGAGTGGCGAAGGCTACCGCATCCTGTAGATCAGACACCTTCAGTGATTCCTCGTTGAATTTTTTAATGTAGTCGGCTAGACTTTCGTTCTTTTCTTGCCTGACCCCCATGAGGTGAAGGCTTGTTTTCTTTTGCCTTTTCCCCGCCACGTACAGATGGATAAACATGTCTTCGAGTGTAGCAAAATCGGTGATGATTCCAGCAAGTGCTCTTGGAACCAATTTAAGGCGAGGCCCTTCAGCATGGTAGGGAAGAAGCGGCACCACGTGCCTCGCAGCTGGTTAGCACGCTCATTTCGGCCTTGTAAGTGGCCATGCGGTCATCCGGGTCTGTTAGGCTCGCGAACTATTCGATGAGGGGTGTTTTGATTTTTCCTGGAGTAGGGGTTTCCAAGATCTCCCGGCTGAACGGGACCATGAATTTGAGGCCGCCACTACTTAATCAAGGGGGTTTGGAATGTGCGGAGTCGCCCTGCCCCTCCCGCTGAGCTACTTTCTTGTTCAGGAGCTGACGAGCATCGTACCCCTGGTTGAGGCACTTCTAGTTAAGAAAGTGCCTGGCATCTTCTGGTTTGCGCCTGGGATCTCCCCTCGGCGACTTAGAGACATGGGTCTCTTTTCCTCGGTGAGCCGACTCGTGTCTAGCGGACCTCTCCTTCGGTGGGTGGCGTTCGTCCTGCTCGGACTTCTCTCTATCGAGGGGTTTGACTGGGCTCTCTAGCCTCGTACCTTTGCCGGCTAGGCTGGCCGCGAGGGGAGCGAGGGTCGTGTTCCTCTCTTTATGAGCGCACCAAAGCGTGCCCTTGGCTCAGGAGGGTTGCCGAGGTGGGTCTGAATTTGTCCCTGCTATAAGGTGGTCAGCATATCCCTGAAACTTTGTTGCAAAGTCTGTTGTAGCTGAGCTGCTATGAGGGTTATGTCTATCATGAATAAAGGCTGAGGGTCAGCATGTTGTATTTGCCGAGATGGGGAAAAATCTCCTGTTATGCGAAGGCGAGAGTTCCCTTTCGGACCTCTGGGTCTGGGTAGAAGGTTGTTTGTTACGAGTGTTTTTGGTCGGGGCCATTGCTTAGCAACAATGAGGTCAAGTTTTTGTTATGAGTGAATTTTGCTGAGTGGTGGCGAAGTAACTTCTTGCACTATCCCCACAGACAGCGCCAAACAATTTCTGTCGAGAAATTAAGATTAGTGATCTGTGCTGAGTAGTATGTAATCCAAGGATGTGGTTTCTGAGCTGGGTGTTTGTTTTACGGAATCCTGCAAAACACGTTAGACTACCCTGGAGATTGTTCCGGGATCGCCCCTCTGATGCTCAAGTTAGTTTATGATAGAGGTAGAGAGATAATCTAGAGTTAGAAGTTCTAGTTAGTTATGTGAGAACTCAATACCTTTCCATTTATGGGACAAGGGGTATTTATAGCAGTTAGAATCTCTAGGAGGAGACTTTTTTTACTAGATGGGCCTCCTTGGGATTAGTCATGCTGTCTTTTCATCTTTTGACCTTCACTGGCCCTGTAAGGGATCCCAGAAAGCTTTTAGCTAGGTCACACGAGGTATGATCCATTACTTGCCATGTGTTATGTCATCTGGCCTTAAATCCTTCTTGGGCTCGGAGGTGAATGGGCCCAAACATGTGCTAAGCTCCGGCAGAACAACAACAACAACTACAAGTGGTAGGCGAACACAGGTGAAAAAGGGTGCCAGAGATGAGAAATTGGGGTTTGAAGCAGAGGGGGAGAGAGAATTAAAAAAAAAAAAAAAACCCATAATATGGAATATTAGATTTTAGGTTATTTTTTTAGAAATTTACAAAATTATTTTAAGTAATTACCAAAAATATAACTAATTTTAACGAAAGAAAAGAAAAAAAAAGGGATGGGTAAGTTGTCAAAATATGTGATTCTAAATTAATTTGAATTTGGTTGACTTTAGTGATAATCATCCCAAATGGAGGGATAAGGGGTTCTTCAGAATTTTGCTACATCACAAGCTAAAGTGTTGGATATTACAGTACGAAGGACCTTGAAAAGCATGTAGAGCAAGTGTTAAGTGTATCTTTAAAACGAAGTTTGTCGTTTCTCCAGCTCCCCCACCCAAAAAAAAAAAATTATTTTGGAATTCAATTAATTTATCTTCCTTTCAAAGGAAACAACACTAGTACAGATAGTAAAGAAGGCTCAGAAAGGCTGTTAGAGATCATTATCAAAGCCTGCAAATGTAGTGTGGGTCTGAGTTGGTTGAAAGGAAAAGGTCCATGTTATATATACATCACATAAATATTCCCTTTTCTATACTATTCATCAACCATGTTTCCCTAATCATAATTCATCACCCAACACTTCGCCAGATTTTTATATGTCATTATTAAAGAGGGTTTTGGTTGGATATGGAAAAAGATTTCCTAATATTTTTTATGCTTTTTGTTTGGTTAGACGAAAATAATTTTCTCAAGGGTGAACAAACAATTCTTTATAGATAGAAAATATTTTCCTTTAAAAAAAAAACAGAATGTCTTATTATCCTTCATAATTCATATAACTACTTCCATTTCTTTTTATTTCTCCCTCATCGATCTAGTTCTTTCTGTTTTGAACTTTTTTTCCCTCTCAGTTCTCTTAAAACGATAATTAGTTCAAAAATGTATTTCCCTTCAAAATTATTTGGCAGTGGAATTTATTTACTATTGAACCAACCTAAGGGAGTCTAGATGAGGATGTTAGTCAAGCAATTTTGATAAAGATCACCTTTAACAAACTCCAATTGGTAGAGGAATTAAGGGTGGTGAACCAGGATAGAGATGACAATTGTATCATCGTCCAATCTCATGCGGATCCGTATTAGAATTTTTTTTCCTTTGGTTCTGTTTATTAATTGTTACAATTTCTTTATATAGAAGCCTCGCGTACGAATATTTTTTTTTTTTTGAATAGTAAAATTAATTCATTAATAAAAAGTCATACGACATCTACATAAGCAATCGAATCAAACAAATACATAAGTTGAATCAAACAAAAATTTCCTTCATAAAAACTACAATCGTCAAACAATTCTTGCAATGTGGAACATCTCCCGCTTATATCGCTGGAAAATACAGCCTTGTTGGAGAGACAATCTAACGATCCCTTGTAGTCGTGAGGATGATTTCCGTCGGATTCATCTGACCGTATTCGAAAAATTGATAACCTTTGTGATCCCGCATAATTCTTCACCAGCAAAATAATTTCACGGCAATCCATTAGATCTAGTATCCCAGATTGTAACCTATAGAAATTCCCCCTCTAAAAGAGGAGAAAAACCCTGTCTTTCGAAGGAGGTCGAAAAACCTTGTCTTTCGAAGGAGATCGAAAAAACCTTTTCTTACGAAGGAGATCGAAAACCCTTTCTTTCAAGGGAGAAATCGTTATTGGAAACCTAAAAACAAATAAAAAAACAAAGGTGGGGGCTTTCGAACGGTAAAAACCGATGGAATCCTCTTTAAAAATCAACAATGGAGGCTAGGGTTTTTGAAAGTAGAGAGGAGAGAGGGGAGAGAGAAAAGTAAGAACTAGCCTCGCGTACGAATATTGTTACACTTCCCACTTAGCAAACTTTTGGCCATATTTTCCAATTTGTGTATGAGCTTTTTCTCTCTTCCTTCCTAATGATCACATGGACATCATGCAATCCCGTTTCCATCACATTTCATCATTCCTTAATGTATGTGCAAAAGCCTACATGTAGCAAATAAAAGAAGAATGAAGGAAGCATAATGTTTTCTTGAAATCAACAGATCTTACTTAATAAGATTTGACCTATTGCTAAAATGCAAAAGTATTAAGATCCCAAAAAATATGTAATTGTAAGTTCACCTCATACAATAGTTTGCAAAAATTATGGATATGACTTAACAAAAATACTCCATTTGTTCCATTATTTTTTCACCTAGCGTATACCTCTGAATCGCATAGCTTTGACCATATTCTCACTTATAATGAAAAAAAGTAGTATCGTTTGTTATTTTATTATATATTTGCCGATTATCTTCTTTCGCTTCTAATCTAATGTATTTTTTTTTTTGAAAGGATAAGCTAATGTTTTAAGATTGTTCAACTCACTTTAACACGTTTCACAGATCTAAATTCATCTATAAAATACAATTAAATTTAAGCCAAACTACTACCACATAATAGTGCGGCATAAGCTATGTCACCATTTATATTTCTCAACTTCAACCTTTTTTCTCATCAGGGACTCCTTGGTAAGAAGAAGGATCTTACTGAACCAACACCTCTCGCCAGTCAACCAGCCTAACTACACAGGTCAACGCTTAAAAGTATAGGGTATAAAGGAACCCTACTCTCAAGCACAAATAGGTAGTAGGGTTCGAACTTGTGACCTCAAAGTCACAAGTTGAGTTCCCTACCACGTCCACCAAGTAAGCTTGGCTAAATTCAACCAATCTACTAAATTGGGTTTTCAGATAATTTTCAAATACTTTTATTCTAACATTAAATATACACATTTATACATATATGTACATGTATACTTCCTTTTTCTATATGGGTACATGAAAACTACCTATGTATAGATCATTTACCTTATTTTGATCGTTTAGAGGGAAACAAATAAAATCCTATTTCGACTGGACCTAAAAAAAAATTAGAATTAAGAAATCGGATTTTCGGTATAAGGAATAAACTAAACAAACTATGGATAAATCCAAGCGATCCTTTATTAAATCCAAGCGATCTTTTCGTCGGCGTTTGCCCCCGATTCAATCGGGGGATCGAATTGATTATAGAAACATGAGTTTAATTAGTCGATTTATTAGTGAACAAGGAAAAATTTTATCTAGGCGAGTAAATAGATTGACCTTGAAACAACAACGATTAATTACTATTGCTATAAAACAAGCTCGTATTTTATCTTTGTTACCTTTTCTTAATAATGAGAAACAATTTGAAAGAACCGAGTCGACTACTAGAACTGCGAGTTTTAGAACCAAAAATAAATAAAATAATAGACTTATTCTTTATTTAGTTGATAATTGAATTGAATCTAAATTTGATTGTCACGTCGTAAGATAATATAAAAATTGGGAATTTTTTTTTGAATGGATTTGTTGATTTTTTTTTATTTATCGTATTTTATCAGACAAATTTCTACTCTATACTCCCGGAGAATAAACTCCGGGAAACTTGATTTAAATCATTTCGAGATATTTGTTGCAATCTTCTTTTTTTATGATCTCATTGTAAATCATATAAATACAATTCGGATTTAATATAGCGATTTGTGCAAGTATTTTACGATTAAGAAGCAACTGTCTCTTGTACAGATCGTGTATAAATTTGCTATAATTATAGTATACCCCCTTTTCGCGAATTACTGCGTTTATCCGAGTGATCCACAAACGACGAAAATCTCTCTTTTGCCTATCTCTATCCCGATGAGCCGAAACCAAAGCTCTTATTTTCTGTTGAGCAATAGTTCGAGTAAGTCTTGAATGGGCCCCTCGAAAGCTTGATCCAAATAAACGAATTTTTTTTCTTCGTCTTCGAGCTATATATCCTCGTTTAACTCTAGTCATTGAATAAATGAAACTTTGATGAATAACTAATTGATTTTATTTCTTTGAGTTATTCTTTTTTCCCGGTCTATTAATAACAAAACGGATTTTTCCAATGTATAAAATAAATTTTCCAATGGCTTTTGCTACTATGACCTTCCCAACCACTATGATCACGGAGTCAATGAATGAAATCCTCCGTATTTTTCGGAGATGCTAACCCGTGTCGAGGCAGGGATGACTAAATTTTGATAAAATGAAAATTATATGGCTAAATGATGAACTTGGAAAAAAAATTATGGGTTGTATTAATTTGGTTAATAAAATCTGTAATGTCTTGGTAAATAAAATTATATATGAATTACGTTGATTATGAAAAGGTTCGCATTCCAATTTACTCGCTTCATTCCTATTTGTTCTGTTATTTTGACTTTTTTCTCTTTCAAAAGATTCTAAGTAGGAAGAACAAACATGAACGAAGGGAGTATAAAAATAAATAATAGGTTTGGGATTAAATAGAACAAAATATTACATTTGCCATCAAAACAACTCAATATTTTTAGTTTTTTAGTTAAATTTCATAAATCGACTACGAAATTTATGGTTAAACTTGTGTAAATGCACCTAAATTGTTACCATAAAAGGGTCTTTTTACCTTAATGTGGTCACTTCGGCCAAAAAAATTCCGCATCTTACAGTAAATGACTTAGTAAGCTAATTAATAGTCAATTTGATCCTTACATCAGATTAATCTATCATTAATAGAATTTTATACATCAATTTTGCTTGTTATTAAAGATCTATATTTTTTGTCAAAAATTGCCTCAACACCACAAAGTACGACGTTAGTTCACCCAATACCACGAACTTTAATTAGTAGCCGAAATACCACCAACTATGGGACTAGGTGCAACGTGTATCATAAATGGCGTATGACCTCCATTTTCTCGTCGGAGACAGTGAATCGTCATTAGTTTACTATTGTCCCACTTTCTCCCATTTTCTTGGCCTGAGCACTTCAGAATATGACTTGGGTGCACGTCACCCCAAACTTTGGCTAGTAGTCAAATTTTCACGAACGATTGGACTTGGTGCAGCACGTATCATTAATAATACCAGGTAAGTTTTTTGTCGACTGATATCCAAAGTTGAAATTGGAAGTGGTGTTTGTAGGAAAAATATGGAGCTGAAATGGAAGGGATGACACTAAAAGCTAAAAACACGATCTTGAAGCAGCAAATAAAGACCAAAAGCTTATCTCCTGTATCAAAAACGATACATATTGTACCAAGTCCAATATTTCATGATATTTAGACTACTAAGCCAAAGTTTGTGGTGCTAAATGCACCAAAGTCATAGTTTTCCCAAAAAATAAATAGATTAGTGAGGATTCACCATGTCGGGCGAGAAAATGGAGCTCCTATATTATTTATGATACGCATTGCACTTAGGCCCATATTGGATGGTGTTTCGGCTACTACTTGAAGTTCATGATGTTGGGTACAGCGACGCCATAAATTGTGGTGTTGAGGCCAATTTTACCTATTTTTTCTATTTATAAATGTTAGGTTAATATGTTAAGTATTTATTGATTATATATGAAATTGTTGCTATAGATTCCCTATGAAAAAACATTTAGTTTTGATTAATTTAATGTTGTTTTACAAAGCGAAGTGTATTAAGTAAATTATTTTTTTGAAGTAAAACTAATTCATGCTATCTTAGAGATAAATCTAAAGTTAGATTTACATATATATTACCCCCGTTTCCTGAAAATCTTCCTTGTTACTGTTCCTACAGATACCAAGGATGATCCATTTATGTAGGGTATGGGGTGGGTAAAGTAGGAGAGAGAAAGGAGTTAAGAGATAAATAAATAAATAAAAAGGGGTTAAAGTAGGAGAGAGAAAGGGAATAAAATTGAATTAATAATGTAGTGGTGGACCATCTGACAGGGACATGAGAGGGTAAAAAGGGAAAAAAAATTTCAAATAAGGAATAAAGTAAAAGAGGGAAGATCTTTTGGAAACGCACTTAAACGGAATGAGGGAAGATCTTTAAGAAACGGAGGGAGTATATATAAAGAACCCATATTTTATATGTGTTTTTGGAACTTACCGAAACATCTAAATTATCTTTGGCTAGTTTATCCACAAACCTCATTTTCTTTTCTACTTCCTCTATTTCTTATTACATGCGACAACTTGACTTTCATGCTTGCCAATTCATAACTTCAATAATAAGTATCTTTAATTACTTATAGTAAAAAAATTTAAAAAGTAGATATCTTGAAAATATACATTGAGATGAATCTAACAAGACCACACATGAATATGTTTTTCCTCCACTACAATTCACCAAAGATAAACTAAGTAGAGTTTGTGAATAGCGTAAAAATCAAATTATTGTAAGTAAAAAGAAACAGAGAAAGTATTTGACTAGGAACCAATTTTAATTTATCAAAATGGAATCCAAACCATATTATATTTACGCAAAAATCAATTCATTTTACCAAATTGTCATCAACCTCTATTTTATTTTTACCAATAGTGTAAAAATTAAATTATTGTAAGTAAAAAGAAATAGAGAAAGTATTTGACTAGGAACCAATTTTGATTTATCAAAATGGAATCTAAACCAGTTTATATTTACGCAAAAATCAATTCATTTTACCAAATTGTCATCAACCGCTATATTGTTTTTACCAATTTGGTTAGTTGAACAAAGTACATATTTTGACCTATTTTTCTATATAATCTACAATTTTTTTTCACCTTAACTAATAAAAAGTGATAAGTATGAGAGATAAAGAGGAAAAGTATGAATTAAAAGGAAAGTCCTTTCTAAGACTATTAATCAGGCTTCCGAAGTGGAAAGCTAATTCTCTTTCCCAAGCTGGACGAACGGTTTTAATCCAATCCAACCTAGCTACTAAAGCGAATTTTCAAATGCAGAGCTTCTATCTTCCTAAAAAGATTTTGACCTCTTTGGATAAAACTTATAGAAATTTTTTTTGGAACAAAGATGTTTCAAATAAGTCTGCTAACCTTATAGGTTGGGATAAAATTTGTCTTCCAAAACAATATGGTGGTCTTGGCATTCGTAAAGCAGATATCAATAATATAGCTCTCCAGATGAAGCTTCTTTGGAAGATTATTCATAATTCTTCTAACCTATGGGTTAATTTGGTTAAAAAAAAATATAGCAAAAATCAATCCATAATGACTCATAAGGTTTCTTCGGTGGCATCTTGGCAGTGGAGAAAACTTATGAGTTTGCGCCCGCTTTTTAAGAAAGGTCTCAGGTGGCTAGTAGGTAATGGAAAGGATATTCTTTTTTGGGATGATAATTGGATCTTCCAATATCCCCTTAGAAGTATCGTCCAACCTCCTCTTTTTTGTGAGAACTTTAAAGTTAGTGAGGTTATTGATAGTCATGGCAATTGGGATAAGGCTAAATTAAATTCCCTTCTCCCTCCTCATATTGTCTCTGCTATTTCTCTGTCTTTCCTTCCGTCTAACCCGCAGTCTGATACCTTAATTTGGGGGTTAACAACTAATGGAGAATATTCTGTGAAATCTGGCTACTTGTTAGCACAAGGGTTGCTAAATCCTAATTTTGCAAAGGTGGATTTTGATTGGATTTGGAAGCTTAGTGTCCCTCCTAAGATTAAAAACTTTTTGTGGAAAGCTTGTCATGATGGGCTTCCCACTAAGGATAGACTTGAAAAGTGCAAGATTTTTCTCCCACAACAGTGTGTTCTTTGTAGTAATGCCCCAGAATCTTTGAATCATTTGTGTTTTGAGTGTCCTTTTACGTTAGACACTTTTACCTGTCTCCATGCTAGTGGAGATTGGCCTCTTCTTCCTTCCGACTTTGATTTTTCTAATTTAGCCTCTTTTCGTGTTTGGCTTAACGCCTGTAAGTCCGTTTCTTCATCTGATGATATTAGCAAATTCTCTTTTGTCTGGTGGTTTATTTGGTTTTTTAGAAATAGAGTCATTTTTAATGAAGAAGGCATTACTCCCCGTCGAGCTAGTTTTCAAATTAATAAGTTTTTTTGTAGCTGGATTGATACAAATTGCGAAGACTTTGAGCATCCCTCCCTTTCTCTCGTTTCTAAGAACATTGCCCCTAAAGCTCCTAGGTCTGGTAGGAACCTTCTTTGGTCTCCTCCTCCCCCTAGTTTTTTGAAACTGAATTTTGATGGGTCTAAGGTTAGCAATGGTAATGCTTCCCTTGGTTTTGTCATTCGAAATAGTGTGGGCGATGTGCTTCTTGCTGGTGGCAAAGCTTTAGGCTCTCATGTGTCTATAATTCAGGCCGAGGCTTGGGCTCTTAGGGAAGGGGTTAAGGCTGCTCTCTCCCTGGATATCTCTAATCTTATCATTGAAGGAGATAATCTAGGAGTCATTAATTCTATGAAAAAGTCTTGGCAAATCCCGTGGGAAATTTCTAACATTGTTTCAGATGCTAGTACTGATGTGTCTCGGTTTCTTGAGTGGAGGTTCATTCATTGTTTTCGCGAAGCTAATTGCGCAGCGGACTTTATGGCTAGGAAGGCGCACGACTATCCTTCCCTTTTGTATCGGTTTCCTCCCTATTGTATTGATTTCTCCCTTATCATCCGTAAGGATGTTTTAGGCTGGCCTCCAGATTAGGGGTCAAGTCTAAGTTTCTTTTCCGTATCAAAAAAAAAAAAAAAAAAATAGGGAGAGAAAGTATGAGAGAGAATAAAAACTAAGGAAAAAGTACATTACATGAGTGTTTGATATATATGACAAACGGTGTGGGGTCCACATAAAAAATTGGTATTCAAAAATAGTATAGATTAAAAAGAAATACTTCCTCTGTTATGTTTTAAATGAAACGTGTGCTTTTTCACGCAATCCAAAGTGTTTTTTTAATCATTAATATTTTTATTTGTGCATACGTAAAAAAATATAAAAAAGTTATAATTTTATAGTATGTATCGAGATGAATCTAACAAGATCCCACTTGACTATGTTTTTCTTTATATAATGGCGATAAATTGGAATCAAAATTAATCATATAAATAGGATCATTTTACCCAATGTTTCATTAAAACAAAACGGAGGTAGTATTCTACAAACAAAATAGTAGTATGGATTAAAAATGAACGAAGAGGTATTTGCTTCATTTTCTTACATGGGTAAATTCTATACTTTCAACTTTTGACTACGTGCGTGCTTAGTGAAACATTAATGTAATTTAAAATGATGTATCCATTTTAATTGTTTATTTAAGAAATCAATTGTTAGGACAATAAAGAAATTGGGGTTGGTTTAAGGGGTGAGCTTTCCCATCTTTCCTAACAAGATTTAGGGTTCATTTCCTAGCCCAAGCATTTGCTTGGGATTTAAGGGGGGGAAGGGGTTGGGGTGTCTGGCTTGTAATGGGCCTCTGGGTGGGGGCCCTGTGCGAGGACAGTAAGAGGAATTCTTCTTACCAATTTAAAAAAAATTGTTAGGACAACAAATCTCTTTCCTAATTTCTCATTTAAATCTTTTGCCAATCAGAAATTATGCAAGCATTACAAAATGGAGAAAGTGTATGAGTTTCTATTACTAAAATACATACTTTTGGAGTTCAAATCAACTACTAAAACTCACACTAGTAGAATAATTGTTTATTGTTGCGGTGATATTGTTGTGGTTTTACCCATACGCAGCAATATACAACGTATAAGGAAAAGAAAAAATATAAAATAACTATATTACTGTGGTTTTGGTCGAAAATCGCAGCAATATGGTTTGGACGAACTTTTTTTTGAAAATTTTTGACTATTTGACTAAACATATTGCTGCGGTGTTTTGCCAGAAACCGCAGCAATATATTAAAATAATATAAAAAATTATTATTTGAACATATTGTTGCGGTTCCTATAAAAACCCGCAGCAATAGACTTTTAAAATTAATAATAACATATTTACCTAGGATTTTAAGACTCCTCTCTTCCTCTCTCTCCTCTCAAGCACGCCTCTCTTACCCCCTCTCTCTCCTCTCAGCTCTAACCCACGCCACTCTTCCTCTTCCTCTCTCTCTCCTCCTCTCTTCCCCCCTCTCTCTCTCCTCCTCTAACCCTCTCATCCTCTCGCGTTCGTCCCTCTCTCTCATCCTCTCGTGTTCGTCCGTCTTCAACCACGGTCGTCAACCGTTCGTACTCAACCACGACCGTCGACCTTTCGTACTCAACCATGGTCGTCGACCGTTCGTCTTCAACCACGCACGACCTTCGACCGTTCATCTTCAACCACGCACGACCTTCGACCGTTCGTCTTCAACCACGATTCGTTCGCCAGATGTGTGTCGACCGTTCGTTCGTCGGTTCAATCGCCGCCAGACATGGGTCGACCGTTAGTCAATTTTTTTTAGGCTATATAATATATTTGTGTTTTTTTAAAAGCAGATTTTTTTATACATTCTAAATGTTGTTTGTTTCTATCTCTTCCACATACTTTTGGGGACTGTGAGTTTCTTTTGATAAATTTTGAATGAAATCTACGAAAATTATAAAAAAAAAGAATATCGAAAAAAAAAAAAATTGAACTATGGTACATATTGCTGCGGTTTTTGGTAGAAACCGCAACAATAGGATCTAAATTTTTTTTATTAAAAAAAAAAATATTGTTGCGGTTTTACTTAGAAACCGCAACAATATCTGCATATATTGCTGCGGTTTAAAACCGTAGCAATATAATTATTACCTATTGCTGCCCCCTTAATTGTTGCGCGTCCATAACAGCAATAATAGGCCACTTTTTGACCACATCAATAAGCATTTATTCTACTAGTGTCATTTGTTCCTTGATATTTATTGAAGTGAGTACAAAATCAAACAAACATATATCTATTACAAATACTAATCCTGTTTGGCACATAAAGTTTATAGTTTAGAATTTATAGTTTAGAGTTTAGAGTTTTACGTTTTTGTTCAGCAGATTTAACTGCAAATTTGATTAACTTTTCATATAAATGTGTTTGATAAAACTTAGCTGATCGCTAAAAGCTTATCACCCTTTGTTTGTATAAAATGACACTTATGGACATATTAACTAATATTTTATTAGTATTATAATTATGGGGAAAAAAAAGTCATTCACACATTCTCTCACCTAATTCCCTAAAGAAAAAGCTTCAAAGAGGAGCTTTTCATTTTGAGAGTTTTCACCCCACAACTCTCTCTTGAAACTTGCTTGATGAAACACCCCCATAGAGTTTTTGACTAATCAAAAACTCTAAAAGTCATGCAAACTCTATTTTTTACCCCAAAACTCTAATTGCCAACCAGTTTGGCAATTAGCGGATAGATGATAATTGTTTGCTAATTATATTAGTTGTTAGCTGATCGTATTATATGTTCTGATTGTATTAGCGAGCAGATTTGACTAGTTGATGTATTAGTTGTTTGTAGAGGTGGGCATGCGTCGGGCCGGCACGATTTGGGCCCGACCCAGCACAAGCCCGCGCAAGACCCGGCCCGTTGTCTGCTACATGGGCCGCGGGTCTGTCACGGTCAAGCAATTTTATTTCCGGCCCGCACCGGCACGAACCTACATGGGCCGGCTCTCAGGCCGAACGCTCCTTTCCTTTGTTTTTTACCCTAAAACTGTCAAAATTACAAAAAATAACATAAAACATGGGCCAAGCCGCGGGAAGCACGAGCCCGGCCCGCGGGCCCGTGGGCCTAGCCGTGGACAAATTTTTGGAATTTCAAGCCCGGTTCGGCTCGCCATTTACTCAAGCCCGTGGGCCGAGCCCATGAACAGGCCCGGCCCGGCCCATACCCACCTCTAGTTGTTTGCATAAAGGTGTTTGTTTGGTAAGTAGCTGATAGTTGATTGCTACATTATTATGTAAAATGACCAATAATGACATGTGCATAATTATTTGTTGTACCGTTTATCATTTATTAATGTAATTTTGAACATCTTTAGAACATAAATGTAATTGGCCCACTCATTTTCAAACCTCTAATGTCAAAAAGTTCATCCCTAACTTTATCAAAAAGAGCTTTTTGGGCTCAATACATTAATTGAGACCACTTTTTACCAAACGCTCAAATTAGAGGTTTGACTTGTCAAATCATCTTATATGAGATCGAACCTTTAATTTTTTTCCCCAAATCTATCTTTAACAAACAAGACCATCTCTCTTTTTTTTAGAACTTCTCACATCCGTTTCAAGAGAAGTTAGATCAACAAATAGAAACTAGGGAAACATATACTATAATTTATATAGTGAGACTCTCAATAATATATGATCTTAATAGAGATTTACTGGTTATTCACAAGAAAAATGACTTAATGACAATCTGTTTGTTTGCAAATGTTAAAATGGAAAATATTTTAAGTATTTTCACTTATGTGAGGCGCAATGTGTATCTTATCTCTAGGATCTTGGATAGGTGTCTTATCGTGATAGCTTAAAATGAAATTTCACATGGACATTTTTGACATTTCACGCAAAAAGACAAAAAGCAGACGCTGAACTTTGGTACCATCTTTTAAAAAAGTTCAATAAATTGGTACCAATACGAAAATAACTCTTATATTGGTACCTAGTGATTAACTTTGATATCAACTTTGAGTTTTAATTCCAATTATACTTACTTTAATTTGGCATCAATTATACTTACTTTGGTATTAACTTTGAACTTTGGTATCACTAATACTTTTTTGGTAGAATACTCTGACTTTGATACTTGCAAATTATTGGATAAGACGTCAAGAGTTTCTCTATATTTAGAGCAAGAATATCGGTAGTCTGGAGCACCGAGTCTCAATGCAGACTTTGGTGAGTCTGGCTCCAGACTACGATATTTGGACTAAATGGAATGATGAGTCTGGGAATGAGTTTTGGTTTCCCAGACTCAATCTCAGACTTGGTTGTGGGTTCTTGGTAGAATAAATGTTATCTAAAATAATATGTTCAACTTTTGGTAGAGAGTTTGGAGTGAGTCTGAGGGATAAAGTGTTAAAACTGGAATGAGTTTGAAAAATAAAAAGTAGATAAAAATTAGTGGAAAGCTGATGTGGCACAGTCTGAAGGTTGGGTTTGGGTTTGGGTCTGAGGGATAAACTCACCCTTAGAGCACCATTATTCATGATCTTAAACAAAGATCATCCCACTCTCTTTCTAACTTTCTCTCTCTAAAAAATAACATCTCACAATCTTTACCCACATATCCTCTTAAGTCTTAACCATGAACAACAAAAAAAATCATCCCAACTAATTTTTTCTCTTTCTCTCTTACTTTTGGACCCATCCAACTTACTCCCTCCGTTTTTTTTAGATGTAACATATTAACTTTGGGCACTATTCATCCAATACATTTTGACCAATAATTGTTATTCATACATAAGAAAAAATATAATCATGTGGAATCTTGTTTGATTCGTCACGGTATATACTTTCCAAATATATATTTTTTATAATTTTTACTTTTATACAATTGGAGATATTATCAGTCAAAATTGTGCCTTATTAAATATGAAAAGTCCAATGTTACATCTAAAAAAACGGATGGAGTATTTGATAAGTGGTAACAAACCATAAAGGGGGTGTTTGGTTCACTAGTTTTAGGTATAAGGTATGGGTTTGGAATGAACAAAACCCATACCTAATGTTTGTTTAACTTATTTCTAAATTTTAAACCCATACCTCAAACCCATAAGGTATGGGGTTTAGAAACCCAGGGGGGAGGTGGGTATGGCTCATACCTTACCTCTAGGTATCAAATAAAAGAAGATTTTTCATTCCTAAATGAAACCAAACACAAGGTATTAAGTATCAAGTTCCAAACCCATACCACCTTGGTTTCATTCCTGATTCCAAACCCATACCATAATATGAACCAAACGCCCCTTACCGTTTAGTTAAAATCTTTCAAGGGAACAACACTACTACTTTAGGACTGAGATGAAAGAAGGCTCAAAAGGCTGTTAGAGATCATTATCAAAGTCTGCAGGCTGCAAAATGCAGGAGTTGTGTGAAAGGAAAAGGTCCATCTTATATGTACATCACACCGATATTCTCTGCTTTTGCATAGATATCATTTTTTTTTTTTTTTAGAAGGAGAACAAACTTGCATAGATATCATATTACTACCTCGCTTTTTTACTTGCTACATGTTATTTAAATGATTTAATTTTTTATTTGCTATATTTGTTTTTGAAATTGAAATTAATACATTGATTCAAAGTTATATGTCATCTACAATAGAAGTCACAATTAAACAAATACATATCAAAATGAAATAACTACAATTCTAATATGACAAAATCAAGATTGTTAAGTAGATCTAACACTTCTGAAAACCCTTCTCTTTCACATCGATGTCTGATGCATCCTTTTACAAGTAGGTTTGTCGATCTTATATAGTTTTGAAGTAGAATTCGATTGAATTCAAGTGATTCTAAAAGAAATATTGATATCTGTTGCAACCCCGCACAAATTTCGATCAACAAATCAACCTCTTAAATTACATAAAAACCCAAAAACAAAGTCTCCAAACTCTCTCATGGTTTTAACCAAAAAAAAAAAAGAAAAAAAAAATCTCTCATGGAGAAAAAATATGGATAGATATAACCCAATATATGGGTAGAAAAACTTTCCGTTAGAGAGAAACTGAAGTTTATTAGAAACATTAACATAAAAACTAGTAACAAAAGGAGAAAAGAGGCTTACCACCACCCAAAAGGGTGGCGCTAGCCCCCTTAGATTGAAAATTAGGGTTTTGTGGAAGAGGAGAGAGAAAAATGGGGGAGATGAGGCGTCTTTTTTAACCAATATTTTTCTATGCGTACTTCTTTCTGCTACATTGTATCAACTTTCCTTATTAGAAGACTTGGCGCACCAAAAAAATAATATTATTATATTTGTTTATCTCTTTTTCTACTAAGAAGTAATGCTAATATATTTGTTTCTCTCTTTTTCCACTCAAAAGTATTACTTTTTTACCTTCTTCCACCTCATTTAATGCTTAAGGAGTCAATTACACTAATTTTTTTTAAAGGAACATCTCCTAAAAACTAATTAAAAGAATAAGTTAATAAATAAATGAAGCATACGGAGTATGAGTTAATTCCTAATTTGCTAACTTATTTGGTAAGTTTTTGTTTATATGGGAGCACCAAAGTTTTTGTCTCTAAGTTTTGAATATCTCGGTGCGGAAGAACCTAATTAAACTCTAAAAAATTTCAATTAAATCTTCTTAATTCATACTCCCTCTAGTTTTTTTATCGTTCTCACTTAGAATCTTGACACTATTCATACTTAGAGAGAATCTTCTCAATTTTTTTCAATTTATAAGAAAAAATATAGTCATGTGGGATCTTGTTTGATTCGTCTTAATTAGTACATTATTAATATTCAATCGTTATAATTTTTACTAATATATGATGAAAGATATATAAGTTCAAAAATGTCCATTGGAAGACGTGTAAATGGAAAGTGAGAAAGATAAAAAAAACAGAGGGAGTATTACACAACACACCAAGTGTAATATATATATATATATATATATATATATATATATATATATATATATATATATAGGGGCAAGATCACATGAGAATGCTCTTTACGTAAGAAATAAGAATGAATCTCAACTACACAATTGGATTAGAGTTACAACACTTGGGGCCAGTTCTCTTCGGCATAAAACAGCTGAACTGAACTGAACTGAACTGAATTGAACTGAACTGAACTGAACTGAATTGAACTGAACTGAACTGAACTGAATTGAACTGAACAGATCTTAACTGAACTGAACTGAACTGAAATGAATAGTGATATGTGAGAGTAAAAGTATTGTCAAGAGCTGAACTGAAATGAACTGGTCTGAACTGAACTGAACTGAATTGAACTGAACTGAATTGAACTGAACTGAACTGAACTGAAAATTAGTCGGGGAGAACAGGCCCTTGCTCATTAGAGTTATACCCCCGTAAAAAATTTTGAACCCCAAAAAAAATTATTTTTTTAGTTTTTTTTTCTAATATTCTTTTTTTTTGGAGTTACATCACTTATTCATAAGAGTTATAGCGTGTAAATTTTATTCTCATTTCTCATGTAAGTATGCATTCTCATATGAACTCGATTATATATATATATATATATATATATATATATATATATTAATAATTATATATATATATATATAATATAAATATATATATATATATATATAAAACATATATATATATATAATGTTCGAATAATCGTGTTTAGTCTAATTTGTTGTCGTTTATAACTCTTAACACACGGAAGAAAATAAAATATATGAAATTAGCCTACTAATTTAGTAATTTATACTAAAATTACATAGTTGCTTTATTTAGAGAGATTAGAAAATTGCCGAGAAAGATATTTATTAAATTTTCCTTGTATTGAAAAAAAAAAGCCTACGTTAATATGATAATTTCATACCCTACTAACGAAACACAAGGAGCCAAAGACTTTGTTGGCATCATAAGAGGGGGGGGGGGAGGGGATGACCAAACAAACATTCATAAGGTGTTTTATTGTCTAGCAAAGGTGTAGGGGTACAATTAATAATTAAGATGAGTTGTTGTAAAGATACTCTCACCCCAAAAGAAAACAGGATGATTAGCATGAAAACGAAGAGCTCTACCCACATTCATAATATGTTGATGTTTACGCTCAACCCTCCTAGGAGTGCTAACGCAAGATGTTTGAAAGAGGATGCCAGTAGCAGTAATAATCATGAAGGCAATTAAACTCAGTGTCATTATCACTTTGCACAGTTTTAATGGTTTGAGAAAATTCACGGTCAATCATAGCAATAAAGTCCATAAACATCTTTAAAACCTCAGTTTTGTCAACCAATAAGTACACCCAAACAACTCTAGAATAATCATCCACCAAAGTCAAAAAATAGCGAGCACCACAAGAGGGTACATGTTTATATGGACCGCACAAATCAAAATGCACTTTTTCAAAAATTCTACTTGCTTTATGATCACTAATAAGAAACTTAGTACGAGGATTTTAAGCACGAAAACACACCTCACAACCTTTATTCAAGCTACCCTATAAATGAAGAACTGGGGGAGTAATTTCACTATCTTCTCAGAAGGTGGCCCATGCGATGATGCCAAAGAGCCAAGGAAGAAGATGCCTTGCCAACAGAAACATGACACACAGAAATCCACCTCCAAAGTAGTAGAGTCCATCCCTCCTAACAGTCGTTCCAATTAGATTCCACGACGGGTTCTGTATAGCACAAACATCATAATTGAATTAAACAATATAATTCATAGTCGTAGTAAACTATGAAACAGAAAGTAAATTGCAATGCAAGTGAGGCACAAAAAGAACATGACTAAGAGTAAGAGTATCGGAGAGCAAATGGATCCATCTTCCTTAGCCATAACAACAACGCCATTAGGAAGCCCAACGGGGCAATCAGTATTACAAATCACATCAAACAATCAAGAGAGATCACTAGTCATATGATTAGAAGCACCATTATCAACTATCCATTCAGTTGTAGTAAACATACCGTGCAGACGATCATTATGAGGTTTAGTGTTACCGAAAAGCCCAGCCAAGGCCTTCCACTGTTCGGCGGTGAAGAGGGAAGAAGGCGGGGCAGTGGCAGCAACCCCTATCACAACAGCCACTGGTGTAGTGGTGGCATTAGCACACACCTGGCCTTAACCACACACGAAATTCGCGGGAGCAGACGAGCGACCACCAGCACCGCGTCTACTAGTCGCTTGTTGGCGCTCCTCCTATCACGTAGGGTAGCCAACAAGCTCGAAACATGAAGAGACTTCATGCCCAGATTTTTTGCAATGTGTACAAGTGAGGTGGGACTTATCCTCACGCACCTTAGGCCGAGTTTGAGATGCAGAAGCAGTGCTGCCATAAGGAGCAGTGCGTAAAGCAAAACTGGCCACATTATGGGATTTACCGGTCATGGTTTTGGCTAGGCAAACGCGTTTCGCTTGGACCACCAATTGATAACCCTATTAAGAGTAGGTAAAGGATCTAGGGAGAAAATATTAGTGTGAACATTACTATAATAATCTGAATCATGTGCCATAAAAAATTCATGAAGTTTACGTTGAGCACGACGATCCTCATGTAATTGTCCCGCGGAACAAGATGAACAACAACCACAATTAACTATAGGTTCATGAGCATTTAATTCCTCCCACAACGCAGTTAATTTACCATAGTAAGTTGATACGGTCATTGATTTAGATTGCTCATATGCGAGGGCCATTAGCCACGGAAAATCGTGATTTTAAAGAGTCACATAAATGTTTTGCATCACGGTATTTCGAGAGTGTACCTTTAATATCCGGGGATATGGTATTGGGCTCCAATCCGATGAAGTGCGCGGAGGAGTAGGAGATGGTATTGTGTCGTCCAAGAAAGCGAACTTTGTGTCTGGCTTCTAATTCCATCTGCATATCCGACGCCCAAGCATCATAGTTGTCTGTCATGGGTCTTGTTGGCGTGATGAAGTTGTTGTAGCCTAAAAAATCAACGGCTCTGGTACTGACACGTGGCCTCATCTGAGCCCTACATGTGGCATATATGCAGGGGAATAAAAGTACAAAAGGGCCTGAAGGTGACAGGCCTAAAAGTACGTTTCTCTGAAAACGTACTAAAAAGACCTTCTTCTGGCCCCAAAAACTGTACTTAGGCCCAGTAAGTCTGATTTACACCTTTATATGAAAGAGAGGTGTACTGACCAGTTAACAGCTGCCACGTGTCCCAAAACTTTGATTAGCCAATCAGATGCTTCCAAATTAGGGTGACATCAAGGCACAGCAGTCATTTCAAACAGTATAAATAGTCCTTGATTTCAGGGTGAAAGGTACGTTTTCAGAGCATAGTACTGTTACTCTGTCATAAATTCTTCTCTCTCTCTCTCTACTTTCTCTCTCTAAAAGTTCCTTTACATCCCTGACATCTGACTTAAGCTTCGGAGGGGGAAATACCACCCAAACCTCCAGGGTGGGTCCCTTTTGTGCAGGTTGCTGGTCAGGAGTTTGCTTCGGGATTTGGACCAATCATTGTTGCACAAGTCTCCAGTTCTAAGAACCCATCTTTGGGAGTTGTGATATAAATTGCTAGTTTTACACTACATAACATTTGGCGCCGTCTGTGGGGAGACGCAACAATGACGGACTGTCACTCTTCGAATGTGGCAAGGAACAGAAGTTTTAGAGTTCAGGTGGATGATACCGTTGATGACGAGAGGCCACCTCGAGGCAGGGATCAGGGCCATGCTGCCGTTCACCTCGAGGGTAGGACTGTAACTCCAGTCATCCAGAAAATCTTGACCGTCCAGTGACTGCTGGTCATTTGGAAAATGTGTTAAATGACTTCCAGGCCAGGATGGCCGCTGTTATGGAAGAGCAGATTAAGAACAACATGCTATTTTTTCAGATGAGTCCGAGAGAAGAGGCAGCTGCGCCACTTAAAGGGCGATCCCAAGAGGGTCGTCCAGGACCTAGTCGGCCACCTCGGCCAGAATTGACTAAGCCGCCTTCCAAAGGAAAGCAGCCGGCAGTCAGTGATTCTAGGAGGAAGATGGACTGGAAGCTGGTGGTCCGTCCAGCAGATAATATCCCTCCTACTGGTCACATGATGGAGACTGATGCTGGGAGTACTTGGAGGCCAAGAGGGCGGCAGCCAGCAGCGTTCAGCCTCTGGCTCCACGCCATATATGAAGGATCCGTCCTTAAGGCTCCCGTCCAGAACAGTGGTGCGAAGCCGTGGTTCCGCTTTCCAGCCCAGGCAAGAGAAGACAGTTTTGCAGCCTATGGTGTACAGGCGTCCAGCCTTAGCTAACACCTCATCTAATCCGGTTTTAAAAGAGTACCGTCAGGAGCACATACCCATCGAGGGGCAGGTGGCGGCACTCCAGATCAATTGGCCCACTCCTTTCTCGGTCAGGATCATGGAGTCCCCTCCTTTCCCAAAGGTTAAGCTCCCAACCATTGATCCTTTTGACGGAACTACTGATCCGGACGATCACCTATCAGCTTACAAGCATCAGATGTATGTCCAAGGGGTGGACGATGCTACTTGGTGTAAGAATTTCCCAGCTACTTTGAAAGGAGTAGCGCAAAAATGGTTCAACAACTTGCCGCCTAATTCAGTGAATAATTTTACTGAACTTAGTATTCTATTCACCAGTCACTTTGTGGCTAATCGGCAAGAACAGAAAACAAGCATGCACCTGGGTAAAGTCATCCAAGGTCCTAAGGAAGCCTTGAGAGGTTATGTGAAGAGGTTTAATCTGGAGGCGTTGCAGATCCAAGATCTGAATGCGGGTGTGGCGTTTGACGCCTTCATCAGAGGTCTAAGACCAGGAAGTTTTAAGTTTGATTTGGTGAAGAAGAAAATCACTACTTTGACGGAAGCACTGAGGGAGGCTGAAGCATTCATTCATGCCACAGAGGTCTGTGCTGAAGCAAAACAGCCAGAAGTGAAGAAAGTTGAAGAAGCTGTTCAGCCAAAAAAGAATCCGCCCAAGAAGGCTGAGACTTGGGCCATGACTTCTATGACCACTTCGTCCAAGAGAAGTAGGCGGTCAGAGCCGGCGGCCTCAGTTGAACCAATAGAGTTCAACAAAGATCAATATTCCATTTTGATGGAAATAAAAGATCAGCATGAACTAAAGGCGCCGGCCGAGATGAAGACGCCTTACCGTAACAGGGACAAGAGCAAGTATTGTCACTTTCACAAAGATTGTGGACATGAAACCAATGAATGCAAGCATTTGAAGCGAGCACTAGAAGAGTTGGCTCGAAAAGGAAAGATGAACAATTACCTACCCTCGTCAGGAAGGAAGTTTCAGAAAAGGGATAACCGTCAAGGAAGAAAGATGGACGGAGATAGCACGGATGATGATGTGGTGATGGTCATCTCAGGAGGATTTGCAGCTGGAGGTCCGACAAATCGCGGCCACAAAAATATTTGAGGGAACTCAGCCAGGTTATGCTCACCAACCAGGCCGAGTCTGATCCTTTTCCAAAAATAGTGGTCAGCGAGTTGGACCGGGGGAATATTAGGACGCCTCATGATGATCCGCTGGTTGTGGAAATGAAGATTGCCAATCTAAGGGTTCGGCGAATTTTGATTGATACTGGAAGCTCAACTGACATCATCAGTGCTGATTGTTTGTCTCGTTTAAAGTTTGACAAAAACGATTTGATGCCGGTCAATCATCCTATAATTGGTTTTGGCGGCGGGGTCATACACCCTATGGGAACCGTCACCTTGCCCGTCAGAGTTGGAGAAAAAGATGCGGCCAGGACGCTTTTTGTGAAATTTTTGGTAGTACGAGACTTGACAGCTTATAACGTCATTCTCGGGCGACCTACCTTAAATCACATCAAGGCCGTCATTGTGACCCACTTAATGCTGATGAAGTTTGAATGTGATGGTGGGAAGATTGGATCTCTTTATGGAGACCAGCAAGCTGCCAGAGAATGCTATCTCACCACACTCAAACCATCATCTTGGAAGGAAAAAGCAGAGTGTCCAAGGGCACAAGGAGATGATTCGGCCAAAAAAGTTAAAGGCCAGATTGGTGAGCTTAAGGAGGAAATTGAGAAGGTTCAGGAGTCGCCTCTTCCTGAAAGCAATCCGTCCATGCTTTTGCCTAGCAAGAAGAGAAAGTGTTTGGCTATTAAGGAAGAAAAGCATTCATCTGAGATAATGGCTATAATGAGTCTGGGACTAGAACGTCCAGAGCCTGTGGAAAGTCCAGTAGAGATTTGCTTGAATCCAGAGCGTCCGGAAAGGACATTGAAAATTGGATCAGTTTTGAGATCGGAAATTCAGGACGCCTTAGTTGCGTTGCTGCGAGAATTTGAAGATGTGTTTGCCTATGCTGTAGAAGAGATGCCTGGGATAGACCCTGAGGTGGCCGTCCATAAGCTCAACATTGAGCCGGGGCAAAAGCCTATTCGGCAGAAGAAGAGGCATCTGGGGCCGGCCAGAAATAAGGCCGTTGATGAGGAAGTTCAAAAGCTGCTTAAATCTAAATTCATCCGGGAAACATACTACCCAGATTGGGTAGCAAATGTTGTGATGGTTCCAAAGCCGAATGGCACTTGGAGGATGTGTGTTGATTATACAGATTTGAACAAGGCTTGTCCTAAGGACAGCTTCCCGTTGCCAAAAATAGATCGTCTGGTTGATTCTACGGCCGGCCATGCCCTGCTGAGCTTTATGGATGCCTACTCTGGCTTCCATCAGATTCCTATGTGGCCGGATGATCAAGATAAGACTTCCTTCGTACGAGAAAGGGCTGTATGGATGGCTCAGGATGCCTTTCGGCCTAAGAAATGCTCCGGCTACATTTCAGAGGCTCATTAATACAGTATTTCAGCCGCAGCTCGGCGAAATATGGAAGCTTATATAGACGACATGATCGTCAAGAGTAAAGAGGAGAAAGATCATCTGGACGATCTGAGGGAAACCTTCCTCACCTTGAGAAAATTCAAGTTGAAGCTTAATCCGCAAAAATGTGTGTTCGGCGTAGTTGCTGGGAAATTTCTGGGATTTTTGGTTGATCAGAGAGGGATTGAGGCAAATCCCGACAAAATTCAGGCTATTATGAATATGTCTTCCCGTCCAAAGTCAAAGAAGTTCAGAGGTTGACGGGCTGTTTGGCTGCTCTTGGACGGTTTCTCTCAAAATCAGGAGACAAATGTCACCATTTCTTTGCTACTATCAAAAAGAATGCCAAGTTTGAGTGGTCGGAAGAAGCTGAGTTGGCACTTCAGCAAGTCAAAGACCATCTTCGGCAGCTGCCTAGGTTGATCAGTCCGGCCGAAGGTGAAAAGTTGTATGTATACTGGCGTATCACCTTTCGCAGTCAGTGCGTCCTCTTGGCTGAAAGAGACGCGGTGCAAATACCCGTCTATTTTGTGAGCCATGTGCTGAAAGAGCTGAGAACAGATATTCCACCATCGAGAAATTCGGCCTGGCCTTGTTGATGGCTAGCCGGAAGTTAAGACCTTACTTCTTAGCTCACAGCATCCTTGTATATACAGATCAGCCACTTAGACAAGTGTTGCATAAGATGGATGCCTCTGGCCGAATGTTAAAATGGGCTGTTGAGCTGAATATGTTTGATTTAACATTTGAGCCTAGAAAGGCAATCAAGGGCCAAGCTTTGGCTGATTTCATCGTAGAGCTTACTCGGCCTACGATAGAAAGCGTCCAGGATCCAGCAGCAGGAAGGCGTCATTGGACCCTTATGGTGGACGGATCCTCAACTGCCAACGGATGTGGGGCAGGAATCATTTTTCAATCTCCAGAAGGGGATAAGTTTGAATATGCTATGAAATTCAAGTTCCAGGCGTCCAATAAGAAGCAGAGTATGAAGCTCTCTTAGCCGGCATAAAAATGTGTAAAGCGGCTGGGGCCTTGGAAATCGAAGCTAAAACTGACTCTCTGCTGGTTGTCAGTCAGGTCAATGGTGAGTTTGAATGCAAGGAAGCGTCCATGAGCAAGTATATGAATTTGGTCAAGGACGAGATCAAGTCTTTAAAGAGGTTCGTCCTAGATCAGGTGCCCAGATCAGAAAACCATCAAGCTGATGCCCTCTCTAAACTGGCCAGCTCGGCCGAAGGTGACGTTCCTAGAACAGTCTTTTGGGAGGTGAAGGCGGCCAAGAGCATTGAGGCCGGAGAAGTGCTGTTTCTCAGCCGAGATGATGAGTGGATGAGTCCAATCATTGAGTTCAAGAAACCGGCCGTCTGCCTCTTGATCCCATTAAGGCCAAGTATGTGAGAGCTAGGGACAAGTGGTTTGAATTATGGAATGAGACCTTATACAAAAAATCCTATAATCGACCTCTTCTCAAGTGCATCAGCCGAAAGGAAGGTCTGGACGTTTTGAAGGAGTTGCATGAGGGAGCTTGTGCTTCTCACATTGGAGGAAGAGCTTTGGCAGAAAGGGCTCTCAGGACGGGCTACTTTTGGCCGTCCTTAAAAGAAGATGCACTCCTCTATGCCAAGAAGTGTGATAGTTGCCAAAGGCATGGTAATATCCTCAAAAGCCGTCCAATTTCTTGACGCCCATTCTCTTTCCTCTTCCCTTTGCTAAATGGGGGATGGATATTCTTGGGCCTTTTCCTATTGCTGCCGGCCAGAAGAAATTTGTAATAGTAGCTGTAGACTACTTTACAAAATGGGTTGAGGCTGAAGCATTAAGAGTATCACCACCAATGATGTCAAAGGGTTCATCTGGAAGAACTTAATTACAAGGTTTGGCATGCCCCAGTCGATCGTCTTTGATAATGGGCCACAATTTGAAACACCCAACTTCGTCAATGGTTGGCCGACCAAGCAATTAAAGCTCACTTTGCAGCAGTAGCTCATCCACAGGCTAATGGGCAAGTGGAGGCTTTAACAAGATCCTTTCGGCCGGAATAAAAAAGAAGTTAGACAATGCAAAGGGGCTTTGGGTAGAAGAATTGCAGCTGGTCTTATGGTCAATTAGGACGACGGCCAAGAATTCCACAGGAGAGACTCCCTTTATGATGGTTTATGGCTCTGAGGCTGTCCTTCCTATTGAAGTTGAGGAACCCACCTTAAGAGTAATGATGTACTCAGAAGATGCTAACTGGGCAGCTCTTAGGACGGCTTTGGACTTAGTTCCTGAAGTCAGGGGCAATGCTCTGCTGAGGATGCAACTATATAAGTTAAGAATGGCAAGAGACTTCAACAAAAGAGTTGCTAGACGTCCATTAAAGATGGGAGATCTCGTCCTAAGAAAAATGGAAGCGGTCGGCCGAGC
The DNA here is from genome assembly GCF_026745355.1 of Beta vulgaris subsp. vulgaris. Classification (NCBI taxonomy): domain Eukaryota; kingdom Viridiplantae; phylum Streptophyta; class Magnoliopsida; order Caryophyllales; family Amaranthaceae; genus Beta; species Beta vulgaris. Next base: position 27,802,807 of record NC_079210.1, on the reverse strand, counting down.
CAAAGAGTTAGGCAAGCTTACTCCTAACTGGGAAGGCCCTTATAAGATAATGAAGTCGTTCAGAATGGTACCTTTCGTCTTGAAGGATTGGACGGACGTCCTATTCCTAGGACGTGGAATTCTGACACTTTGAAGAAATACTTTGTTTAGAGCACTCAGCTAAATTGTAATCTTTTCCTAATGCATTACAATGAAAAAGTAGAATGTAGACATGTACCTTGACTATCCGTCAAGCAAACTTCATATAATACAATTCTACTTCTCTATGACTTTGTTTTAATTGTTTGCTTAAAGTTACATACTAACGTCAAAAGCTAACTAATTTTACAAAGCAAAAAGACAATGCACCTTTCATTAGGAGTTCGGCTGAACATGTTATCATTCTTAAACGGATAAAGCATGTCAGATTTGGCCGGTTGTTTACTTAAAGAGTTAAACATCTCCTGAACAAGGTCGGCTGGAAATAAGACGCCTTAGTAAAGGTATCTTACTGTCCGTCCAAAAGCCACAAAACTTCGAAATAACAACCTTAGTAAAGGAACAAGTTATTTCATGATGGACGAGTTTTCAAAAGAATCAGTTCGTCCAACTATCATTCAGACGAGTTGCTCTCCAAGAAGCAGCCCGTCAGAATATTAGCTTGGACGAGTTGCTTCTCGCAAAACCACTTGTCCTAGTTGTTTAAAAATTATCTTCTCAACTCCTTCTTGAACAGGAAAAAGTTATAAAAACTCTTCGTCCAAGAAGGGGGCATATAGGGGCATAATTTATAAACTAACTAAGTCTTTGTCCAAGGACGAACGGAACCCGGGCTCTGGCCGAGCAAACTTCTATACTTGGAAATTTAAAAATTACAAGTATGCTTGAGCATCTGGTTATGAACGTCCAGAAAAGAGCTACTGGGTCAGATCAGAATGATTGACGAGATACATTTATACTTAGCCTTAATAATAGTAATGGATGAGATCGGCCAAAAGAGTTGGTTAGACCAGCCAAATATTATGACGGATTGTTTTTGTACTTGTAATAGATATGAGGTTGTAAGGTAATATGTCAAAAACAGTACAGCATAGAACAAGAGAGATTGAAAAAGATAGCTTTTCATAAATGTAAAAAAGATGATTACAACCTAAAATTCATCTAAGTACAAAAGGAGGAAAATTACAAATGGCTCACGGCCAGGATACAACAAAGGAACTAAGCGGCAGGAGGATCATTGTCCTCTTCATCCTGGGCCTCAGCATCGTCCTCCCCCTCTTCATCTTCAGAAGATTCTTCAAAAACGGGAGGGTCGGCTCCGGATATAGTCGCCTTATGCAAAGCCTCCTGGAACGCCAGCCGACGAGCATATCTGGGGATATCCTCTTCTTCGGCCATCATGCCAAAAGCTTGCAATGCCCATTCCTTTGAGGTATCTATGACGGTGTTCATAGCCTCTTTGGCGCCAGCAATGGTCTCGGCCACCTCAGTACGAAGGGCTTGGTTCTTGACCTTAAGGACGAGGTTCTCTTTGAAAAAATCAGCAGCCATCGTCATGACTGAGTTCCTCTCGTCCGTCAGGACACGTTCCAATGAAGCCCGTTCGTCCAGCATCTCCGTCAACCGAAGAAGGTAGACTTTGATCTGAGACTCTAGCTCGGCAGACCGTTTTTCCAATGCAACCTTGGTCTGCTGATGCAGCACCTCTTGCTGGGCCATAGCAAACTGGGCATGATCAGCAGCCGCCGTCACATCGTGGACGAGCTTCTTATTCTCTTTTCTGAGCTCCTTTGCCCAGTCCTCTGTTATCATGCTGCGAGCAAAAAGCTGAACACATGAAAGGATAAGGCATGTCAGGACGGATGAAAAAAAAAAATAAATGTCAAGTATAAAACATAAGCGTCTAGAAAAAGAAAGACGTACCTCGGCAGCAAGCTGAGACATGTAACCTACATGCCCAGACGATGCTCCCCTTAACCCCTTGATATAAGGTTCGGGAAAGCACTTAAACAGCTCCGTCTTGAGCTTCTCACGATCGGACGAAGACATCTTTCCAAAAGCTGGAGAAGATTCATCGTCAGAGAGGCTAGGGGAGCCGTCAACAGCTGGACCCTTCCCTTTATCTGAAAGGTTAGACTCGTCAGTACACCTGATGGGAATAACCACGGTCTGTTTGTTGGACGGACTCATCGGACGCCCGCCAACCCGTAGTGTTCTAACTACGTTGGAATAGTAAGACTCACCAGAGGAACGGGAAGCCGTCCTATACGCAGCCGGCATCTGGCCTACGAGTTGGGCCACAGGCCCAGAAAAGGCGGAACCGTCCACAGCCGTGTCCGGCTGAGAAGATTGTCCAGCATCCTCCAATATGACAACCTCGTCAGGTTGTGAAGGTGTGGGCTGCTCAGCCGGACCAGTATAGCACGAGGGCCCGGGAGTCGGCTTCAGCCGGCTCTTCTTTGGCCTCCTCCTTGGCCGGTAGCTCGATGACGACCTTGGGAACCGGCCGTGTGGTCTTCCTCTTCTTAGCAGTAAAGCCCTTGGCCTTTTTTGAGGGAGGAGCCTCACTGGTGCCGGCCGGCCGTTTCTTTGCGGCGGCTTTCTCGGCCAAAGCTTTAGAAGTTGGGGCTTTTTCTGAAAAAGGAAAAGATTAGAATGCACGTCAAGATATCGACCAGGACGGATTGCTCCTCAAATAAGCAACTCGTCCAACAATATTCTAGACGGACTGCCCCACGAAGAGGCAAACCGTCCAGGTGTCAACCAGGACGAATTACTCCTCAAATGAGTAACTCGTCCAAAGCTATTCTAGACGGACTGCCCCCCGAAGAGGCAAACCGTCAAGATATCAACCAGGACGGTTGTTATTCCAATGAGTAACTCGTCCTATGCTACTCCAGACGGACTGTTCCCCTAAGAGGCAAGCCGTCAAGAAATCAATCTAGACGAGTTGCTTCTTGAGAAGTTAGCTCGTCCTGTGTTCTCTGGACGAATTGCCCCATGGGTAGACAAGTCGTCCAGGCAAAAAAAAAAAAAAAAAAAATAATGTGTATACATATACAATAGCTTACCAGAGTGTCGGCCCTCTTTTCGGCACCTGACTTACTGTACTCCTTCCATAGAGTATCCGCAAATCTGGACGAGCTCATGTCTCCAATCCAAGACTTCCTTAGTTTGCTCCTGGCTGAATCTGCAAAAGGGAATAAAACAAGTGTTGGATGAATGATAAGCAAGTATAGAAATTTTTACTTGGAAGATTCTTAGTTGATATACCTCTGTCCTCGTCCTGCCGTAAGCCGGCAGCGACTAGGAAGTTGTCATGGTAAAACATTTCCTTAAAAGGAATCCAATTGGACGGACCCTTGAAAGAAACATCTTCCATAGTATACTCCGAAACCGGAAGTACTCCACCATCTCTTCGGCAGAGTTACTCTCCAGTTCCAGGTATGAGGCCATCCGTCCAGTATTGTGGTTGTCCGGCTAAAATACCGAAGACGGTTTGCCACCGCTTTATTGGGCGCCTGGACAAAGAGGAACTCGCCCTTCCATGAGTGCATCTTGGAAGTCTTATCCCAAGACGTCAAGAATCCTTGACGGTTGCACACGCTCAGCCAGCTTCCTTCAATGGTCCTAGGGACCTTGGCAACGTAGTGAATATGGGTGAAAGCGGCCAGAGAAGGGTCCTTTCCCTTTAATTGCAGACGGCCAGAAAGGTAAGGATGTTTTGCCAAGAGTTAGGGGCAAGCTGATTATGTCCTATGCCGTAATACTGAAGAAGTTGGCTGATGAAAGGGTGAAGGGGAAAGCGCAGGCCGGCATCTAATGCCAGCCGATAAACTGCAAAATGGCCGGGAGGAGCACTGAAAATAGTGTCCTCTCGGCCGGGAAGGACAAAGTGGTAGCCAGGCATGGGCATAACCACTGAAAAAGGTCTAAGGTCCGAGCCTAATCGTCCCAGCCATGAGTTATCGGCCAGGATGAACCTAGGGTCAGAAAGGGGACCTACCGCCGTCTTATTTCAGACGAAGTGGTTGATGGCTCCTCTGAGCCACTAGCAGGGTCAGAAGAGCTAGCCGTCCTCGGCTCATCTGAGATCGTCCTATGTATGGACGGGCTGACCTCTGGGGAGCCCCTGATTTCTGGTTCCTCCTCGGCATGTTCAGGAAAAGATTTGGTAGGCAGGACGAGCGCTTTGGGTCTCTCGTTCTCCTTCGGCTGGAATTCGCCCAGTGGATTCCTCCCTTTCAGAGCTAGAGGCCGGCATGGTTACCCCTCTTCTGATGCGAGCCGTTTGCTTGACGCGCGCCAGATTACCCTGCACAGGTAAAGACTGGGTCGTCTGACTTTGCCGTCCATGGCTAAAGATAAAGAATGCATGCCCGGCCAAGATAGGACCAACTCTAGAAGATGCCGAGGAAGTTAGGCCCTCTGTTCTAGGGTTAGCACCAACCCTTGAGCGGCCAGATTGTTCGAGGAAGAGGACGAATCCATTTTCTTAAAATATGTGTGCAATCAAGGAAAAGAGTTGAGAATATACCTGTAGAGAAAGTTCGGACGAATGTTGAAGATGACTTGAAATCTCGGACGAGCAAAACAACAATTGCAAGAGCTTGGACGGGAGTTGTTCTTCTCTCTAAAAAGTTCAGTAAAAATTTGCAGAGTCTCTCTCTCTAGAAAATTTCTCAGCAAAGTTAAAATGATTCCAGGAGCGACTAAGGCACATATTTATAGAGGGTGAAAATGACCCCCTCATCCGGTAAAAGTAACCGTTGTTCATAGGAGTTGACCTGTGGAGACCGGCAAAATGGCGCCTCTTTTTTGAAAAAGAGAAGAGCAGTTCCAGGTCGGTTAAAAGAGGAAGATTAACCGTCTTGGCGCCCAAAAGATAATAACTCCCTCTTTTAAGGGGCAAATGTTGTAGCCTAAAAAATCAACGGCTCTGGTACTGACACGTGGCCTCATCTGAGCCCTACATGTGGCATATATGCAGGGAATAAAAGTACAAAAGGGCCTGAAGGTGACAGGCCTAAAAGTACGTTTCTCTAAAAGTAAAAAAGACCTTCTTCTGGCCCCAAAAACTGTACTTAGGCCCAGTAAGTCTGATTTACACCTTTATATGAAAGAGGTGTACTGACCAGTTAACAGCTGCCACGTGTCCCAAAACTTTGATTAGCCAATCAGATGCTCCAAATTAGGGTGACATCAAGGCACAGCAGTCATTTCAAACAGTATAAATAGTCCTTGATTTCAGGGTGAAAGGTACGTTTTTAGAGCATAGTACTGTTACTCTGTCATAAATTCTTCTCTCTCTCTCTCTACTTTCTCTCTCTAAAAGTTCCTTTACATCCCTGACATCTGACTTAAGCTTCGGAGGGGGAAATACCACCCAAACCTCCAGGGTGGGTCCCTTTTGTGCAGGTTGCTGGTCAGGAGTTTGCTTCGGGATTTGGACCAATCATTGTTGCACAAGTCTCCAGTTCTAAGAACCCATCTTTGGGAGTTGTGATATAAATTGCTAGTTTTACACTACATAACAGAAGTCACCAGGTTTGTCCGGGGACTGAGAAGAAAAGGGGAAGTGGGAGGGATGGTGGGTGGCAGCGGAGTAGTGTCTTTAGGCGGCTGATCATCGTCGACGATGAGAGTAGATTAGTGTATGCGACTACAAGCTTGATACCATGTCAAGAAGGTTTAGGGTTAAGTTTTAGTTGTATTGCCTCTTTCATTGATTTTACAGAGAAAATATTACATCAAGTCTTTACAACTAGGACTCTCATAATAAGAAAATACATCAAAATGATCTTGTTGCCTAATATATCTCAATAGTAAGGCAATGTGTTACTATAGTGTTGAAGAGGGCATGACAAGGTGGAAATAATCACCCTTATGAAGCAGAAACTATATATTACCCCATCTCTCAAGTCTTATATCAAACAATACGTGACAAATATTTTTTTTTTCGAAAGAAAGAAAAGGGATTTCATTAATATTTCGCCAAACGGCACTTACAAGTCATTTCTGAAAAACATAAAATTCTAATAGAAATACATATCACCCAAGAAATGTAAACATCGCAGATTTGACTTAATTTTGCCTTAATAAAAATCTTCATCTGAAGCAATGCAATCTGTGAGTTCGCTCTGGTTCGGCATACGATCTGCAGATGCGGAAATTTTGGGATGAACGTACTCCAATAGTCTTCCATAATTTTACAGAAGTTGTGAAACCCTAATTCTTCAGGTTGAATCTCGAACTTCAACCAATGAGAATAATTTCTCATACCCAAAAACAAAAGAACCATACTCACAACTCCCATAGGGGAGAAGGAGATTTCCAAAACAGAAACTAAAAACCCCATAAAAGGCTTTGAGAAAATCTCATAAAGAGATACTAATTTATTGAACAAAACAAGAAAATGAACTAAAAACTGAAAATAAAAGGGAAAAAGGGGCTTACCATGGATGAAAACATCCATGGCAGCCCCTTAATTGATGAAGAAGGGGTAAGGGAGGCTAGGGTTTTAGAGAGAGAAGAGGAGAGGGGAGGCTTATAATGGACGATTGTAAGTAATACGTGACAAATATTGTTTCTTGTTTTTTCCAACATTTAATAATCTCATACGAAACATATACTTATCAATAGATCTAAAACAATCGTATATTATGTAAGCAATTACCATTATGTGAACACTATTTATGTTTATTATTATACATGCAATTTTTAGAACCTAGGGTTTGCTAGTTAACTTCAAGTTCAACAATAAATACATAATTGTAAACTTTAAATGAGAAAGTAAAAAATAAAGAGAGACAAAGATTTAGCGTGGTTCGGTCAAACTTGGCCTATATCCACAAGCAAAAACCTTGGAGTTTCTTTAGCCTCTCTAATGAAGGAATTACAATGGAGAATAAGAGAGAGGAGGAGAGAGAGAGAGAGAGAGAGAGAGAGAGAGAGAGAGAGAGAAAGAGTTATATTTGTGGCTAATTTGAATTTTAGGGTTCTAAATGACTTCATGATCTATTATATATGACCTACGTAAGTTTACAAAATGACTCAAAACAAGAAAATCCGGGAAAAAAAACCTAGATTAAAACGCGAAAAACGGAAAACAGGGCCGACTGAACAGCCGGCCCGCCCGGTGTAGGTTTTTCCAAGAGATTATGTCTTGGAGGCAGAATGTGAGAATCGGGCTGCACCCGCCCGAGCTACTGGGGAAAGAGGAGCACATTTTGTCTATGCGACGCACATACTACTTCAAGTATCTCTCTCTTTTTCTTTTTCACCAAGAAATCAAGGCACACGTACACATTACATTTATATTACTCATAAACCAGTTATATCGTTTCTTATAAAAGTGAAGTAATTAAAAAGACATGATTATATTTGATTATTTGTACCTCTAAAAGACATGATTATATTTGATTATTTGTACCTCTAATTTGCATACTTATGTCTCAGGAGCAAGCATCTGATAGACCCTGCCCGTCTAATTGGGATTTATAAGTGATAAACGAGAAACAATATATGATGATTGTTTTGTAATTATGATTGCACATATATACCAAGCCACAAATAGTCTTAATCAGAGCTTTGACCGAAAAACCTAGGGTCCATTTGGTATTATTATTAGTTTAATTTTTGGTTTGAAACTTTTGAAGTGATTGGAATACCATATAAGTTACACCATAAAAATTCAAAACCAGTCATATTTGTTCCAATTACAATGATATGTTAAAAAGAAACAATTGAGTATTGAAAACTACTTTTTTTTAGTTATCATATTTAGTTGTTTAGTTTTTAAAAGAGACTTAAAAATCGAAAAAAAAAAATAACGAACAAACACATACTTCCTCTTCTCTCATTTAATTGCAATACTTCCAGTTTCACGCTTATAAATGCACAATTTACACAATTAATATCTTTAGTTTTATTTTGGTAGAAAATAGATATTAGTAAAGTACACATTGAGACGAATCCAATAAGATATACATGACTACATCTTTTTCATACATATGAAACACAAAAGCTAGTCATATGAGTGACTGTAAATAGTGCCAAACCAGAAAGTTTTGCAATTAAATGGGAGCGGAGGAATATTAACTTACTAAATTAGAAACCCGTTTATTGTTCTTGGATATCTAAAACTAAATACTTCATCCGTAATATTTTAAGTGGGATCTTGTTAGATTCGTCTCCATGCATATTATCAAATTATAACTTTTTTATATTTTTACGTGTGCACAACTAAAGAGATTCATGATTAAAGAAGCGCGTCGGGTTGCGTGAAAAAGCAAACGTTTCATTTAAAACAGAACGGAGGAAGTATAAGACATAGTAATACAATTATTCAAGCTTTGGAAAAAAAAAACAATTATTAAAGAGTGGGAGGAGTATAACGAGGGATAATAATCACTAACGGATAGTAGATTGATAATTCATTATCCATGACAAAACTATAATTTCTTAAGGGAAAAATGAAAAGTTGAAATATTATAGTACTTTTTATCAAAAATCATAGTCTTATTTTTTGACAAAAAGTTACATTTAATTCACGCCAACAAGGGTTGTTTTGTATAGAACAAGTGTTTCAAAGACATAAACAGGGGTTGATTTATCAAAAATAAGTGTTTTAAACACACAATATGGATTTTTATAAATATTAAGTTGTACTTTTTTTTTGGGGGGGGGGAGAAAGCTGGCAAAAACACGCAAATCGAGATAACTTCTACTTTTTGTCAGAAATCACAGAGTTACTTTTTGACGAAAAGTTACATTTACTTTACACCAACAAGGGTTGTTGTGGAAATAACAAGTGTTTGAAACACATAGCCATGGGTTGGTTTATCAATAACAAGTGTTCCGTTTTATTTTAATCTACACACTTACACTTTTCACGCATGTCAATACAAAACTTTGAGGACATATATCCTTAGTTTTGTATTTGTAAAAATTATAAAAAATACATATTAATAAAATACATGTTATGATGAATCGAACAAGATCCCACATGACTATATTTTCATCCGCGTATAAATCACAAATGATGGTTAAAGTGAAATATGTAAATAGTGTAAAATATCAAAATGTAACCATTAAAATGAAACGAAAGGAGTATAGTGGATTGTCCACTGTCCGTTAGTGATGTATCGTTCCTCGGAGTATAACTAGTTATCGTTGTTGTCCTAAACTTCCATTATTACAAACTAGCATTTTTTGCACGCGATGCGTGCTTGAATTCTTTTCAAGACGGAAACTCGATTTTTTTCCGACTTATATAAAACTCAAAATTTGAACATTAGACATACAAAGTATATTTATTTTTAGTTGCAAAATTTAATTGGTTTAGTATCTGTCACTTAAGTCTCTCACCAGTCTGTTTTTTTTTTTTTTTTTTCTTTTCAAGGTCAAAATTCTATGAACAAAATAGAAATTTTATTGAGTTTATCTATGATTTCTAATATTATAATTTGTACACTACTTCATATATTGTGAAGAAAGTGGACACTTGGATTTCAAGTCAAATTTTTGTGAGTATGTAGTGACGTTGTAGTGTATTGGTTTAGTTTGTAAGTTAATTTTTTGGTTTTTGTAAAGTTTCATCATTTGAGTGTTTTGTATAATGTAAATTATGCAATTCTATGATTTAAGTTGACTTGTGAGTGATTGTTATAATCTTATTTCCAGTATTTTTATTTGAATCTCCCTTTGGTTTGTAATTGGATTTGTAATTTAGATAGAAAAAGGGGTAAAATAGTATCTTCATTCGGAGACACCATAGCCCCCCTCCTTTCCCTTATATAATAGAGATATGTTGTACATTAATTCTTAAATGATATTTCACATAAACCTTTTTACCTTGATAATTAATCGCTGTTATATAATAGAAAGAGATATGTCCAAATATATGTAAAAGTTTCATTATATATAGGAAACACTATGAAAAAGTAAATAATTTTTTTTCCTTGTCTAACTTCTAAATTATGATTTTACTACAAATACACCTCAGTTTTTTTTCCTTGTCTAACTTCTAAATTATGTTTGCACATTTATTTTTAAAAATTTTCCTTATTTCAATTTTTGTCCTTTTCTAAATTTTAACACTTTGTGCTTCAATTATATTTGAAATGAAGTTTTGATTTTTTTTTTCATAAATTTGATATTGGATTTTTTTTTAGAAAAACAAATATCGTTACTTTTCGCAAATTAACTTAGTTTTTTTTTTCTAAAAATGGATTTTTGCAAAAATTGTTCGCAAAAAGTTTGATATTGTTTTGTTTTTCAAAATTTATTTCTGAACATGGACTTTTTGCAAAAGTTATGGGCAAAAATTTAAATATTGGCATTTTTTTAAAAAAAACTAATTTTGTTTTATATGAAAATGAATTAAATTTAAGTCTGATTGTATAAAAGCCCTTTTGAACTCATTGTTGTCATCTCCATTTTTTTTAACTACATAACTGTCTAATTTGCTATTATTTATTTCAACTAATGTGAAATAATTTTGAAGGTTAAAAGAATTATGTACCTTTTTCAAAGTTCGCAAATTGCCGATGGATGAATGTGTGATATCGCCGTCAAAATCTTATGTCTCAAATTTGTGTTTGTAGGTAACTTTTGTGAGTATGTAATTGTGAATGGTTCTTGAGAATAGTGATTAGTAAGTAAATTTTTGTAGTAAATATTTTTGTATGTATTGACGTTCTAGGTTATTAGTTTTACTTTGTATGTTAATTTTAAGTTTTAATAAAGTTTTCTGATTATTTGAGTGACTTGTGTGATTTTTATAATATGATTTTCTTAATTGTATGAGTGATTTGTAAAGTTTCTTCTTTTAAGTGATTTGTGAGTGAGTGTTGTAAATTAATTTTCGGTAGTTTTTTTGAGTCCATATTTTAATTTTGAGACTCCTTTTGTAATTTAGTAAGGGAAGGGGGGCAAAATAGTCAGTTCAAAAGAGGACACCATAACTCCCCCCTTCCCTTATATAATAGAGATAATCAAAATTAGTATCCACTAATTAATTTTCCTTAACCCCCAATCCCCACTTTCTACTACCTTCCCCCCCCCCTCCCTCCTTTAAAACCCTTTTAACAATATTTCCTCAGACCCCTCTTTCCAAAAACCCTTCCACTACCACCCTCTTTTTGCTGCCCCTACTCTATCTTTCCTTGTGCCTTAGCTGAAACCCCATCTAAAAGAACCAAATCACCCTACTGTCCAAACAAGCTCAGATACACAAATTTAATTTTTACATTGAATTTGTTTGTTTATTCTGATTTGTACAATTATGGGTTGGATTTTTTGAAATTCTCTTGATTTGGGCAGTGTAATCCTGAAAGAGTTTAATGTCTTTTCTTCATTGGGATCAGCATCAACAACAGCAGCAGTAGCAGAAACCAGGTTTTTTTTCACAGTTTTGGCTCTTCTAAGCTACAAAAAAATAAAATTGATTTTTAATATTTTAATTTCTTGGGTTGTAAAAGTGCCAATGTTTGAACTTGTGTGTCAAAACTCAAGATCAACTGATTACTTAGAGGGCATAAAAAATTAAGGGATTTAGAGGGAAATCTTGAAAATCCTCTAATCTGGATTTCCAAGGCTTTAGAGAGCAGAAAAGGCAGCAAGAAAAAGAAGACGAAATAAATCATGTAATTGAACAACAAAATATCTTGGCAAACATACCCTACACTACAAAGCAAAGGGGGAAAATGGGGTTAAAGAGTACAGCAGCAGGAGGTGAGATAGTACAAGTTCAAGGAGGGCATATCATCCGGGCCACGGGGCGTAAGGATAGGCACAGCAAGGTGTTCACCGCCAAGGGTCCGAGGGACCGTAGAGTCCGTCTCTCGGCTCACACGGCCATCCAATTCTATGATGTCCAAGATAGGCTAGGGTATGACCGTCCAAGCAAGGCGGTTGATTGGCTGATCAAGAAGGCGAAAGCATCTATTGATAAGTTGGCTGAATTACCACCTTGGGATCCAACTGCTAGTGCTTCCAATGCTGTTGATGTAAATGCAGGGCCTACTACTGAATTTGGTGTGGGTGATCACTCTGGATCATCATCATTTTATGTTCCACAATGTGTGGATTCACAGTCTTTAGGTGATAGTATGAAGTCCTTTTTCCCTACTAATAATGCTTCTGAAGAAAATTCCATCAGTTTTCAGAACTACCCACATGACTTGATTTCAAGAGGTGCTTCTCAAAATCAAGATCTTTGTTTGTCTCTTCATACTCTTCAAGATCCCGGTGGTAGTAGTAGTGGTCATCATCACACGACTTCAAGTCATCATCACTCGGCCCTCTTTCAAGGGTCCGGGTCATCGTTGGGGTTCGATGGTGGGAACGGTGGGTGGACCGAATCACAACAGCCACACGACTTAGGTCGGTTCACTCGAATGTTGAGTTGGCCTAGCGGTGGTGGAGCTGGCAGTGGTGGTAGTAGTGGTGGTAGTGGTACAGCAGAAGGGAGGGGTGGAATTTTATTCAACTCCTCCCTTTTCCAACCACAAGGGTTGTTATTGGGCCATCAACAAGGCCCAATAACAACATCAACTTTTTCTCAGAGGGGTCCCCTTCAGTCCAATTTCTCTCCACTCGCACGCGTAGTGGAGGATCACCACCACCATCACAATCACCATCAAGAGATTTCAGGTATCGGACATGGATCCGATGGCTTCATGGGTTTTTGTATCCCATCACAAATCCATGGTGAATTGCATGGTGGAGCTAATTCTATGTCTACTAATAGGGCATCTTCTTCATCCATGTCTCCTGATTCAAGCCAACATTGATTAGGTAAGACCATAAAATCAATAATGATATATTATCACCTAATGAACATTATTGTGCTAACATAAACACTTTGGTAATATAATTTCAAGACTTTCTCAAATGTCTCTTTGTTTTAACAGATGTCGACATTGGATGCCAAAAAAAAAAGATTCCAAACAGGTCAAATGCCTTGGCATGGGAAGAGAATATCCATTTCTGATGCAATCATGCAAGAAATACCCACTTTAAATCAGATTCGATTCTCCTAATATTTGTGCAATTTGGTGCTCTTTTATGAGTGCGTGGGTATATCTACTAGCTCAGCTTTCCGTCTTTTCTATTTTTCAATATGTTACTATGTTTTTCTTTGCAATTTCAACTAGTTTCAGTGCTTTATTGTTTAACAATCGGTTTGATTCTGATTAGAATCAAAATCAAAATTAACCGTCTCATTTCCAATGTTATTTATAAGTTAGTACTTCCTCAGTCCCTATTCGACCCAGCGGTATTATTCTATGAGTAAAGCTATTTCGCTAAATTGGCTAGCTAAATTTTTTAAAAAAACTTGAGTTTAAAGAGGAATTTCCATAAATTCATTTTGTATGGACCCACAATCTTAAAATATGTCTTACCTAGCTAACTAAAATTTAGCAAAATACTTTCTCATTCTTTACTTTGATGCAAACTTTGATTCAGAAACAGTTTGATGAGTTCATGTGGTATGAGCAACAGGCTGCACAAAGTAGTCTGCTGTCATGTGCTAAAAAAGGTAACAGAAGGGTTTTAAATTTTGGTAAGTTTATTAAATATTTAAGCTAACTCCTTTTTTAATGAATTGTGAATTTGAGTTGGATAAGATATTTTAATCGTTAACCTATTGTCTCCATTATATTGGGCGTGTCTCAAGATACCATAACCAAAAGCTATTGGTGGCTTTCTTTAGTGTTTTCAATTACCCTTTTTTTCATATTTAATTTTCTCTCTCTTACCCTCTTCTCCAATTTTATCTTTTATTTAATTTTTAATCTAACCCCATGAAAGAAGGCAGCAGACCGAATGAAAGTAACAAGTTTAAATATTCACTGCAGCCGCAATTTTTTCTGCATATTGGTATAAAAATAAAGCCCAATTGAGTTATATCATGGAACTACCCTTTAGTTTAGAATAAGCTAGTATCGCTGTTGTTGGCTGTTTCTTGTAGGCAATTTGCTAAAATCCATATAGATAGCTTAAGCGAGATTTGCTGCCGACATCAAAAGTAATGTCCAATATGCTGTGGGCGGCAATAGTTCGTATTATTATGGCAAGGACATATTTTAATGTGCTTTATGTAGAATTATAATTTATAGTTTTTTTTTTTTTTTTTTTTTTTTTTTTTTTTTTTGCTGTAGACCCAATAATAAGATGAATGACCCTGTCAGACCGGCACCTTTCACTATACATTGAAATTGGGTGAAATCGTAAGGTGAAACCCTCTTCCAAAGTATTCCTAGTGCGGATCAAACTCCCAACCTTGAGACTGAAGATTCTTGTCTTACTATTAGGCCAAGCTTTGCTTGGTATGATTTATAGGAATATAGGATATGCATAATACATGAACAACTTTTTATGGGTAGACGCTAGTTATCCTATACTCGGCTTGTATTATACTGCCAACATGTCCAAAACACATCTAATACACTTAAATGATGTATTGGAAACTCAAAATCACATGTCTTATTTTTTTTTTCTTTTAATGGATTCTCGTGGGGCACATCGAATACAATTAATCTTATTGTTAGATTTTGTGTATCAAAAGGCTCATGGAAAAGCTCAAATGAAATAAAAGAGAAAATAAAATCGCAAATAATTTCTTTTGCTCATAAGAATTGATATGGAAGCAAAATCTAAATGACTTAGAAAGTCCATATGCAAAACAAATTGCCAGAAAAAGGCAGCCTTTACTAAGCCAACACTTGAGGAGAATTTCATCACATATAAAGTTAGTAGGATTCCATTCTAAACCTAATTGATCATAAATGAAGTAATCCACCAAACTATATGTTAGTCATTCTTTCTTTATTTTGCTTCAATATGTTGATCCCCATATATGTTGTGCGCATAAGAGTTGTGCAATACTAGAGAAATAGGAAAGAAATTACAATAGTATAAGCTAGAGAAGCTACTCCTACTATTGCCAATTGGTTTTAGTATGGAGCCTCATTTGGGCTTGTATGTAAACTGAACTCTCCTCCTCTTATTAGGTTGCCCAAACCCATTTTCACTTCAATCAAATTTATCATGGTATTGGAGCAAGACTATCTTGGCCCAATAGTAGTCTTTATCCATGTAAGGGTGTTATTTCAGATAAGCTCACATGTGAGGGGGAGTGTTAAGGCGTTAACCCACATGTGAACTTGTCCAATATTGAAGAAAAAGAAAGAGAATGACTAACATATAAGCTTAATTGACTACTCGTTCTATTGTCAATTGGTTTTAGTATAGAACCTTCTTTGGGCTTGTATGTGGACCAAACTCTTATCCTCCTTATTGGTGCCCAAGCCCATTTTTAGCCTATCAAATTTATCATGGTATCAGATGCCAGGTTGTTGTGTCGTTCATACTAGGCATTTGTCGAGCCACTAGATAAGAACCATCTATTAGAAGTTCATTCCCAATGAGGATTATTAATGCATACCTTACCACTGTGCTCTAATTCTAAGAAAACTTACATGTGAGGGGAGTGTTAAACCTCATATATGCTATGCACATGTGAGTTGTCGCACATTGGAGAATGAGGAAAGAAAATACCATAATATAAGTTCGAGCCCATGTTGTTGTGTCATTCATACTAGGCATTTGTCAAGCAACTGGATAAGAACCTTCTATTGGACGTTCATTCCCAATGAGGATTAATAATGTATACCTTAGTAGTATGCTCTAATTCTAAGAACACTCACATGTGAGGGGAGTGTTGAACCCCATATATGTTGTGCACATGTGAGTTGTCCCACATTGGAGAAATATGAAAGAAAGTACATAATATAAGTTGGAGGAGCTACCCCTATTATTGCCAGTTGGTTTTAGTACGGAATATCATTTGAGATTGTATATGGACCGAACTCTCATCCTCTTTATTGGTTGCACATACCTATTTTTCTTTTATCAAATTTATTACAATGTGGTATAGTATAAAAAAAAGGGTTATTCCCGGTGGTATACTTGGGAGTTTGCATATTCCAAGTAGTATACCCCAATTTTTAAAAATCCATTAAACATGTTTAGGTTGGTGATGTAATCTAGTTGCTAAGTTAAGTGGGGTTTTCCGACTAACAACCACCACTAATCTAACAGTTGAAGTTTGATTTCTTAACCAAGGTTAAAATCAAGGTTAAACCTTTTAAAACCCTATCTCTCTCATTTACTCTGTAACGTTTCTCCCTTATTCTCTTCACTCTCAAACGTTATCTCTCTCTCTCTATCCTTCTTCTCTTCATCTTCAATTTCACATCCATGTCTCGTGTTAGTCGTGGGTCTTCATCTTCAGCCGGGGTAATGCACAGGCCTCAACTCAATGGTTATTGGGTCAAATTTAAGAAATGCAATTGTGAACCAACGAAGTACTTCGACATTAAAGTTTCGGGTTCGAGGAACAATCCTGGAAGACCATTCTACAAGTGCTTCAGTTGTGGTGAATTTGATTGGGTTTATGAACAAGATATGATGAAGGTTGATGGTGTCGATGAAGAGGAAGCAACATATACTAAAGTTGATGCTGAGCTTAATTGCGTGAAGGAGCGGGTCGAATCAATGGCAAGATCTGCTGCTTTTTTGGTGAAAATTGCTGGTTTAATGTACTTAGTTTTAGTGATATGTGTAATGTTTAAGTAGAGTCAGTGTTCTGTTTTTCTACTTTTGGGGTGTCAGGTAGCATGATTTTAGATTAGTTTATGTAATTGGATGGTTTTGAATGGTTTGATGGAGGAGTGATGGTCGTATTTTGCTTAACAATTAATAGAAGAACTTGTTTAATTTCCTTTATATTTTGTTGCATTTTTGGATTGAATTTTGGATTGTTTGTTGGAGTGATTTCTAAGCTGTAATTGTTGGAAGCATCATACAAGAATAAAACAACATGGGTAATATTGAAGTCCAGATTTCATAAACCATACTTGGCCAACAATGTTTACATCCTTAGGTAGCAAAAAAGAGGACTTTTACTTCTACAGTTAGCCAACATCTTTAATAGACCTTTACAATATTAGCAAAATGCTTAACAATAATAACCCCAAAAAAAACCATCACTGAAGTTTTCAAAAGGCTCTCTTTTTCCCCTTTCTGGATGCTGCTGTCTTTGTGGATCCGTGTTTGTTGGTAGTGCTGCCTTTGTTGTTTGTGGTTGATGGAGGTTGACACTTGGTCTGGTTGTGGCCAAATGCACCACACTTCCCACACTTATATGTCTTGCTCCTCTTTCCCTTTTTCTGTTCCTCCTCCCCTCTTTTTCTATTTTTCACTGGTCTGCCCACCCTCCTTTTGAGCACGGGGGGTTCAATCTTTGGGTACTCAGTTGATGGCCATTGTTCCTTGTCAGGTATGGCTTTAATGCCTGAACCATAGGCCATTTTGTACCTCCTAACTGAGTACCACTCATGGACAAATCTCATAGGGTCCATACAAGCATGCAAAATGGCTCTCATCCCATGCCTACAAGGGATTCCTGTCAGTTGCCATTGATTGCATTGACATGTATGTGTGTTGAGGCTCACAGCCAAGTGTGACTTCCCATCTCCAATCTCATATTCCCCCTTGCCAGATGGATAGGCTCTACAAAACCTTGCCTCATTGCATAGTACTTGCACTCTTTTTATGATGTTGGGACAAATGTCAGACCTATCCCAACCCTCGCATAACTCCCTCCTTGTGGCCAGCCTTACCATGGTTACCCTTCTCAAACCTGCAACACAAGTAAGGAAGTGCAAGTAGTTTAGAAGTCAGGTTAGTTCTTGACATGTTAAAGATGTGCACAGTCCTCACTTACTTTCAAGGAATGTCAATATGGGCCTGCTTCTATCTGTTCCAAGACTTGCATTGAAACTCTCCACGAAGTTTGTCTTGTTCACATCACACTTCAGAGATGGGTCGAATTTATGCTTAGTCCACCTTTCTTGGTCACCCAAATTGGCCAGCCATACTCTTGCAGCCTCTTTGTGCTTCTGAATTTGCTCTATGGCTTTCCTAAATGTGAACTCAGAGTATGCACCAGCTGCCAGCCAAAATAACTGCCACATTCTTGGGCCACTGAAAACCTTCTTCCAATTGACACTCAAGTGTTTAGCACAAAACCTCCTCCCAACCTCAGGCCATATGTTATTGCATGCCTTGTCAATTGCCTTGCATTTCCACAGAAATACACAAAGTTAGATTGCATTTTCGCATGTGAACATATACAAAACAATTACAAATACAAGTATGCACTTACCCTATGCCTGTCAGAGATTATGCACCAGTTATTTCCTCTCTCAGTTTGTTGTAGAACATTTTTCAGATGATGTACAAAGAAACCCCAAGTTTGCTCATCTTCACAAGATACTACTGCCCACGCCAGTGGGAACATTTCATTGTTCCCATCCAAGGCAATAGCACTGAGCAAAACGCCCCCAAAATTTCCCTTTAGGAAAGTCCCATCAACACCAATAACACCCCTGCAGCCAGCAACCACCCCATCCAAACAAGCTTTGAAGCATATGAAAATGGAAGTGAAGGCAAGTGGTTTCTCAGGATGAGTTTCAGGCAACCAAAGACATTGAGTAGTTGAGTTTGGGTTTGTTTCTTTGATGATGTCACAGTAGGCAGGCAAGTATGAGTATGAAACATCATACCCTCCATGAATAGCATAGAGAGCTAGTTGTTTTGCTCTGTATAAAGTGCTTTTTTTCATTTGGATTTTGTACCTCTCCCACAACAAGTCATTAAGTGCACCACCAGGAATCTCATTGTTTGCCCTTATGTCCTCTAACAAAGCCTTAGAAGCCCAATTAGCATTGACCATTGAGTTCTCACTTGCAATGCCCATGCAAGTGTGTTCCATTGGGTAAATGGACTTAATAGCCCAGGTGACACCATCCACTAACCTTGAGGCATGCAACCTCCACTCACAGTTCTCATCACTACACCTCACTGTGTATTGCATGTTGCCTGCTCTCTCAACCACCACTGCAAAGCCGTTTTGAATGCAGTAATCTCTTATTACATCTCTCAATTCTTGCTTCTCACTAAACAGCAGCCAAGGCTTCAACACAATGTTCCCAAACCCTTGGTCTTTGTAAAACTCTCCATTATTATACAACCTGTCAAGGTAGTTGTCAAAGTCGTCACACTCATCATCCCAAACAGGGCCTTCAAATGCATCAAAGTCGTCATGTATAACTGACACTATATCATTGGAACCATCTTCATGATCATGGATGTCACCCATCCCCCCCATCATGTCAGTCATGCACTCTTCTTCAAGTGTGCAGTTGGTATCATCTTCAGTCTCTTCTTCTTGGCTAGGTTCATATATAACATCGTCATCACTCAAGTCAACACAGCTGTTCAACTCATCAACTAGGTCTGTGACAACAGTCTTTCTCTTCTTACCACCCCTCAAACCAGTTGGACACCAAGTACCCTTCCTCTTTGCTGTGCTCCTAGGAACTCTCTTTTTAAACAGTGGTGAATAAGGCTGGAGGTTTGAGGACTGAGTAGCTTCAAGACCAAAGTCACTTTGATCTGTAGGACCACTAAAATTCTCAGAAATCCTTGTTGGATCAGTTGGCGCATGTGTTACTTTGCCTCTCCCTGACCCCCTACCTCTCCCTGACCCCTTGCTTCTCCCTGAACCCCTCCCTCTCCTTGACTTCCTTTTACCTCTACCAACACCACTCACATGTTCTTTTTCAATGTAAGGTTCAAAGGGGTCAATCTCAATATCCTTCCAATACTCCATGTTTTGAACAACCATGTCATTCATTATTGCATTAGGTGACAAAGGAGGGTACTACCACCAACATCACATGACAAAAATTTGGGAGCAGAAGAGTGAACAGAGATGGGAGTACCATTAGCATCAACTAGAACAACATCAGGGATCAACCTAGGACTCCTCCTTGGGCTAGCAATGTTCAATGGTGTTGACTGTTTTCTTTGACTTCTTGGTGTTCTCATTTCAATGGTTTCTTTACTAACTGGTTCAGGAATTGGTTCAAAGGAAGGTTCAGTAGGGGGCTCATGCAGTGGCTCTGTGTGTGGCAAAGCGGTTGTACATTTACTTTTCCTCAACTCTATGGCTGCCCTCACAACTGATGTTGGTTTTGTGCCCTCATTTACCCAAATGTGAATCAACTCCCTCCTATTCAAGTCATTAAACATCTTCATCAACTCCAAATCAGTGCTTAGTGGTTGGTGTTTCATTTTGTGTAAATACATGAACTTTGGGTACTTGGGAACAGGGGTTTCCTCCTTGTCAGCTACTTCCCAATACTCACCAACCAAGTCAAGCAAATTGACCGTGTCCACATCATTCACAACAACATCTGTATCCTTCCCCTTAAACTGAAACCTCAGAACAATGTTGTCACCCATTTCAGCTTTATCCTAAATTCAAACATGTAAAAAGGACATAATAAGCACGTATAACATGAACACTTAACAACCAATTCTTGAAAAAAAATCCCATTCTCTAACCCTAATTCACAAAACAACTTGGCAAAATTTGAAGAACACAACTTACTACATAATTCGCAAATCAAACAAACTTCCACAAATGACACTTTCAATCTGAACATTTTTACGCATCAAGTGAACCCCACATCATGCATAAACCGCAAAACACATCATTAACCCCTAAATTCGACATTGAAACTTTAAAAACCATCAACCAAAACACCTAGAATATATGATCACAACAACAATTCTACTTCGCAACAGCAAACACAATCCCTCTACGCAGCATCAAAAACCCAAAATAACAAAAAATTAGTAAGAAAACACTTACAATTCAAGCAAAGGAAGAAACTTTCGCCAAGAATTTCCAGAAAAACGCCTGAAAAATGACGCGCATTGAAGGACTGATGATCGATGTAGCAGAGGAAGTTGAGAAGATGAACAGTGTTGAGAGAGATGGAAATACGTAGGTGTAACTGATGGTTTGGTGTGGTCAATTAAATGTCTTTGTTTTTTTCCTTTTCTGTTTTAAAATTAAAACCTTACAAAAAGCTAACTATGGTTAGATTAGTGGTGCTTGTTAGCCGGAAAACCCCACTTAACTTAGCAACTAGATTACATCACCAACCTAAACATGTTTAATGGATTTTTAAAAATTGGGGTATACTACTTGGAATATGCAAACTCCCAAGTATACCACCGGGAATAACCCTAAAAAAAATACACGAGATAGCCATCAGTATGCAAATGTTTAAGATACCATATTTCCATTTCATTATCATGTCTTCATGTTTGTATTTGTTATTTTTGGAACTTTGATTAAGACCATATAGCAGGCTTAGCTTCATTGTTGGGGCTTGGAATTTCGACATTGGAGAAATATGAAAGAAAGTACATAATATAAGTTGGAGGAGCTACCCCTATTATTGCCAGTTGGTTTTAGTACGGAATATCATTTGAGATTGTATATGGACCGAACTCTCATCCTCTTTATTGGTTGCACGTACCTATTTTTCTTTTATCAAATTTATTACAATGTGGTATAGTATAAAAAAATACACGAGATAGCCATCAATATGCAAATGTTTAAGATACCATATTTCCATTTCATTATCATGTCTTCATGTTTGTATTTGTTATTTTTGGAACTTTGATTAAGACCATAGCAGGCTTAGCTTCATTGTTGGAGCTTGGAATTTCCTTCATTTCTAAACTTTCCTCATTGTGTTTTTCTTATATGGATATTTAGTTTGTTTTAGTTTTTGGGATTTGCTATTCAACGTTCTTAAATTTCCTACTAACGTTCTAAATACATTTAATTATGCAGTATTTTATACCTTCTCTTTCTTCTCCCTCCACCTTCCTTCCCCTTCTTCCACCACCAAATTTGCCGCCACTAGCGCCTCTGCAACTGCCGGCGACACCGCCACCAGTCAACCGCACCTCAAATTTGCAATTTTAACAGGAAAAACAACAACGAAATCAATTACGAGGAATTTTATTTTGTAGAGCCTTTTACCTTCCTTCCCTTCAATTCGTCACCGACAACAAATGTCTGTCATAATGGAGTTGAAATAAGTAGTACCTTCCATGTGTGTTCTTTTTTTTTTTTTTTCTTCTTTTACCATCTCCATGGATTGAAGAGCTGCGACCATGGATTCCTACAAATTCAATGGAGCACCTGTCATGGACACATCCTTTAAAAAAAAAATCAAAGAGGCGTCCACCATGGACGCTCCATCAATGGTGGAGGTGTCCATGGTGGACACCTCTTTGATTTTTTTTTTAAAACGAAGTAAATAGACAAGAGAAGAAGGGTGGGGTATGATAATGGTCAATGGTGGTGCTGCAGCGACGGGGGTGGCGGTGTTCAGTAGTGATGTGGAAGAAGACGGGGAGGGAAAGTGAAGATGGAAGGGAAAAATTTAGAACATTAATTCTTCCTCCGTTTTTTTAGAT
The DNA here is from genome assembly GCF_026745355.1 of Beta vulgaris subsp. vulgaris. Lineage (NCBI taxonomy): Eukaryota > Viridiplantae > Streptophyta > Magnoliopsida > Caryophyllales > Amaranthaceae > Beta > Beta vulgaris. The sequence continues at coordinate 27,780,406 of NC_079210.1, read as the reverse complement.
GTTACATTTTCTATTTTAGGAAGTTTTAAATTAGATGTTACACTTTTATTTTGAGTAATAACTTCTCTCTATTTCTCTCCTATCATATGTTCACATGTGACCCTTTTGTTTTTCATTCTCTCTATTTCTCTCCTCTTTAAAATTTATCTAGGAATCTGTGATTTGAAAAGTGTAACATCTAAAAAGAAACGGAGGAAATAGAAAATTTTAGAGGGTGATTTAGCCCGATTATCTTCTTCTGCATGACAATTGACAATAGTGTGATTTCTTTTTCTTTCAGCTTTTCTCGAGTGGTTCATTAGAAGGCGCATATACATAAAAAGATAAAAATTGATATGGATGGTTTTGTGACAGCTAGATCTTGGAAATTTTAGTAATTAATTACCTGCTGTCCACGTCTGTAATAGTTAATACTTAAAATGCTTCAAAGTCGAGTGGTCCCCAACCCCCTCACGGCCTCACCGGAGATCTTTGTTTCATCCGGAAGAAAAAATGAAACACAGAAAAAGAGCAAACATGCACTCACATCAAATGTCTAATAACTCACATCAAACTTTAACAAATTCTAGATTTTTACTCGCGTCATATAGGAGTATCCGGCTTTCCATGTATATCTATTCATTGGGTAGATTATTCATTAAAAATAGAGAATTAAAATATAATTAATTACACTAAGTTGGACTATACTGATTATTAATGTCTATCTCTAACGGGCAAATTATCCGGTGGGTAGATAAAGTTTTTCCCGCTTCTCATTATATTTCCTTTGTATTTTTTTTTATCTTTCCTACTTTGATTTTGCACTTTTGACAATGCACTTATTCTATATTAAATTCTTTCATTATATAATAGTAAAAATTATAATAATTGAATATTAATAAAGTACTGATTGAGACGAATCAAACAAGATCCCACATGACTATATTTTTTTTCTTATATATTGAGAAAAATTTAAAAGATTTTCTCTAATTGTAAATAGTGTCAAGATTCTAAGTGAGAAAGATAGAAAAATATAGGAGTATGATATAATTTCTAATAACTAACATCAAATTTCTAATAACTCGCATCAAATTTCATATACATTCTTCTATAATAGTATTAATTTAGGATTTTATGATATAATTATGCATTAATTGATAGAGTTAATGTTTTATTTACTGTTTGATATTTCTATTTTAATTTTGTATATGCAACCCTGAGGGTTTCATATATCAATCCCCTCATAGTGTATGTTGTGTTGGTAGTGGTGATAGAAGATCGTGAGGTATAGGTGTGCAACTATGTAAGTTGGATAGAAATACTCCATCCGTATTTTTTTATCTTTCTCACTTAGAATCTTGACACTTTTTACAAGTAGAGAGAATCGTTTATATTTTTCTCAATATATAAGAAAAAATATAGTCATGTGGGTCTTGTTTGATTCGTCTAAATGAGTACTTTATTAATATTCAATTATTATAATTTTTACTAATATGCAATGAAAGATATTTAATGTAGAATAAGTGCATTGACAAACGTGCAAAGTCAAAGTAAGAAAGATAAAAAAATACAGAGGGAGTATATATCTCATAGTGTGATGTATCTAATAAAGTTTGTGCGTATAACAAATACTATTTGTGTATAAGTATATAGTGTTTTTGTTGTCTATCTCTTACTCCCTCCGTTTCCTAAAGATCTTCCCACTTACTGTTCCTACAAATACCAAGGAAAATCAAGTTGTATGGGGCATGGTATGAGTAAAGTAGGATAGAGAAAGGGGTTAAGATAAATAAACAAATAAAAAAGGGTTAAAGTAGGAGAGAGAAAGGGAGTAAAATTGAATTAATAATGTAATGGTGGACCATATGATAGTGACATGAGAGGGTAAATAGGGAAATTTGTTTTGCCAAATATGGAATAAAGCAAAAGAGGGAAGATCTTTTGGAAACACCCTTAAACGGAAAGAGGGAAGATCTTTAGGAAATGGAGGGAGTATATTGTTAATTTATAATTGCACATAGACTTTATTTGCTTAACATAATACACTATTTGTTACCCACATAAATTGTGCTTAATTCTTATATATTTGTATTTATCCTTTCTCATGGGTATGCTGTATGCTTACTGACTTATTGTGTAGGTGTTAGTTCTAAAACTAACATAAGAGGAGGTGAACTGAATGTATAAAGGTTGAAATTTTATTTGCAAAATTTTGAGGCATCACATAATTACAAAGGTAAGCAAAAGATATGTAGCAAGTAAAGCTTCTTAGTTTCATATATATCTCTTTTAGAGAGCGTTTGGATCATATAATTTTGCTATGAGGTAAGAGTTTAGAATAAGCAAAACCCATACCTAGTGTTTATTTAATAATTTAATAGATTTAAAACCCATACCTCAAACCCATAAGGAATGGGGTTTAGAAACCCGGGGGGGGGGGGGGGGGGAGGGGTTGGCCCATACCAATACCTCTAGGTATTAAATAGAAGATAAAATTTCAATCTCAAATAAAACCAAACACATAGTATTAGGTATCAAGTTCGAAACCTATATCGTCTTGGTTTCATTTCTGATTCCAAACCTATATTACTCTATTAGCCAACACCCCCCCTTCCCCCCTCCTTCCCCCCTCCCCCCCTCCCCCCTTAAGCTTTTGTCACTTCAATTAAGGTCCCATCTTTCTCACCAAGATTCAATCAAAAATAAAGTACAACTCAATTACACAATTTGTATTCTTCCCTTGGTCTAACTCTAGGTCTTATCTTGAATCTAAAATATTTTTTTGGTAATTCAAAGATATTATTGATTACCAAAAAAATGGTGGAAATACCCATTGCTGTCTTGTGTATTTTGGAGTTCCTGTTCTAATCATAGAAATTGAGCTTAAACTTACTAGGCTTTTCCATTTGAATATAAAATTAGTAATTTTTCTTCTAAAAACAGTAAAATGTTATTCTTCCACTTGAAGATAAATAAATAAAGGAAAATCCAAGTAATTATGCTCAAGGAGACGTCCTTTCTGTTGTACGAGCCAAGTTATCAAATAATATGAATCAAGATGATGAACATGATAAAGAAGATAATGTAACATGATATGATACGTTTGCAAAATAGTTTTACTTATTCTCGCCTCCCTGTTTATAAATAAAATGATGTGAAATGAATTTACGTTGTTAGAGTAGTATGTTATTGAGCCTCCGCTCATGCCGTTTTGTTTTATGTTTTAGGTATGGAAGAACAGTTTTGGATCACTGTTATACTGCACAATGAAGATTATGTATGATTCTATGGGGTTTTAGGATATTTTTGTATGATTTTTTGTTTTTTTTTTTATTAGGAAATTAAGTCAGCCCAAGGGCTAACCCCTACAAGGCTATTAGCCTATAGGAAACACCAACACATTGACTGGTAAGGCATGCATAGCATGCTAAGGAAATACCCCAACATAATGCCGGGGGGTAAGGATCGAACCTCTGACCTCAGGGGCCAAGGGGGATCACTCTATCCACTTGAGCTAACTCCTATCCTTGGATATTTTTGTTTGATGGATAAACAAGTATTATTTTATGATGAGTAATTCTATAGTTGATTTTCAAATTTTAGGCTATTATTTTATTTGTGGGTCATAATCCACAAACTTAAGTTATGCTTCCAATGACGATCAAGGTTAGGTAAATTTTCTAGGCGTTACAGTAACTATTTTGTTCCAAAGTTCCATATTAACCAAGTTCCAATCCCCTACCCCTCCGACGCTCAAGTCAGCTAATGTCTGATAAGGATTGTAGAGAGAGAAAGCTTAGAGAGTGAGAGATAAGCTATTTTCAATTTGAGAAAGAATGTACCTGCAGAAATAATACTGATTGGCTATTGATAGATGTATTATTCACCTGACAGGATATGTAATCCTTTGACACGTGTATGGATGTAATGAATCCGTCAGAGGGAAGATTCCCTTTGTTTTGTCCTCTTTGGTGGCTACGACGGCTGTCCCGGTCTCAAGTAGAGGAGGCCTCGACTTACTTCTTATGAGTTCGCGTCCTGATTCTATGCTGTCGGCCATGATGCATGCCCGTCAGCGGACTTGGGTAATACCCATACAACTAGGATCACCAGTTTTCCTAGGATCTACTAGCACCACAGGTTCACTAGTAACAGAAGGTCCTCTATTAGTATCTTTATCTACAAATGTTGTTCTATCTTGCTTAATCAAGTTAGCAGTTAATTTAGGCACCCATTTTAGAATCGACTTGTTCTAAGGCTTAGGTTTAACGACTCTATATTCATAGTTGTGGCCAATAGTAAGATATTTATCATAGTAAGGTGGTAAACAATAATAGACTAAATTTTGTGAAAATGTAGTTCTATTCGGCTCTTATATATTAATTTCCTTAGGAATATCCTTATTAACTTCCATTTCAATTAAGAATCTCCAAATGAAACTCGAAGAGCTTGAGAGGTGCACTCATCAGGATAAATAAGCATCCTTAAAATAATACTAATCCTACTAAGGGAGTCTTCACTCCAACAATGTTTAGGCAGATATGATTTATATGAGCACAATAAAGGTCCTAACCGAAGTTGCCAGTCTAGTAGTGTCTACAACACAATAACATGAAGAAACGGAAGCAAGAAAGTTTGAAAGATGCACTGATTGAGATGCAGCATTTTAAAGAGCAGCTGACAATTTACCAAGAAGCATTGATGGACCTGTTAGACATATGCCCTAAATCTTGAAGAAATTTGAGGGGTTACAAGATGAAAAGATGTGTTACTCTAGAAGCGTCTCATCATCCTAATATGGGGATAACGTGAAAAAATAATAGATAATGTTTTTGGATTTTTGATTTAATGTGGAAAAATAAAAAGATAAAAATATAAAATATAAAACATAAAAATAAATAAAAAAACTAAATATTTTTGTGATGTTGATTCAATGTGGATGAACATACGAAATTTCAAGATATCTCAAGTTAATACTCAAATTTCACCAAGTAATAGACTTGAAGTTTTCCACTCAAGTTGTTTAAAATATAAATGAGGGTATCGAAAGGGAAATGTTGTTATAATTTTTATCATGTTATAAATGTTTGTTTATCAAAAGAATATGCCATGAACGTGAAACATTTTGATGTTTTAGAAAATGGCAACAAGTGAAAATGAACTTACCAATGGAGGAAATAGAAACCAAGGGTCGAATTTCACGCTTGAAGAAATGAGAGCAAGGGTTGATGTTTTGCAAAGTGACCCTTATTCGAGATACACCTAGGAATACGAATAGCAATCAAATGGTTTTGATGAAGCTTATGACGATGGAACTCCTTCAAGTAAACCGACAAAGAGCCAAAACAATTCAGGAGAAATGCCCCAGCATGTTCAAAAGGTTCTTTGATCACAAGCCGCTAACTTATGACGAAAAACTAGACCCCACCGAATTTGAGGAGTGATTGACCAATATGGAGAAGTAATATGATGCTACTCGATGTCGTGATAAGTATAAGGTTAATTTTTCTGTGTTTTACTTAAAAAGGGAAGCAAATCTTTAGTGGAAATCAACCAAGGAGATGCAAAACCATGTTAACTTTGGTTAGGAAAAGTTAAAGGAGGCTATGACCAATTTTATCCCCAATCTCTGCAACTTCACATGGAATATGAATTTATCCATCCGAAACAAGGAGTTGTGCCAGTCTTGGAGTATGTTGTGAAGTTTATCGAGCTCCCTCAATTTGCTCTGAACTTGGTGTCGGCGAACCGTCAAATATTGAATAGGTTTGAAGAAGGTTTAAACCTTGATCTCCAGGAAAAGCTTGCAACTCATATGACCAAATCCTACCAGGAACTATACGAATAAGACCATTAACGTTGAGCAGAAAAGAAAGGTTTCGAAAGAGGTTTTTGAAATTTGCAAAAGCCTAAAGAGGATCAACCCAACAACAACTCCAATAAGAGGCCAAACATAGGATATTCAGGAGATAATAGTAATTGAAGGCAAATTTCTCGGTGCAATAATGTGGAAAACAAGGCCACATGGAAAAGGATTTTTGTAGAGGAAGTAACCAATGTTATCGGTGTGGTAAATCGAGTCATGTGATTGAGTATTGTCCATACCATATTGGTGATGCGAAAATGTCACTAATCGGGGTTTAGTAAGAGATCAAAGTGTAGATACCAAATTTTGAACCATTGTGGTGGATAAAAAATTTCGAATGAAATTTCTGTAAGAAATAAAAATAACGAACCCATCATACATTGTGGAACGCGTGCCCCGCAAAAGGCACGTTCCGTCTTGTAGCACGAGTTTCATTTTTTCATATGGCTTTCTATTTTTCGCTTTGGTCATACGATTTCGGTTTAAAAACATGATTTCTTCGTAAGTCGTAATCAATTTCTACAACCACCGATTTTAATAAAATAATTTGTTGTAGAATCATGTTCGTCTTTACTAGTTTGACGTGTTTTCATTAATTGTTTTATGCTAGTTTTTCAGAAAATGGAAAAAATGAGTTGCATTTACACGCCAGAATTTTAGTCGTCTCTCAAAATTGGTAAGAATCGGTTTTCTTAATGATCAAGTCATTATCCATTGGATAAAGAATATAAATATATTCTTTAACCACCAATCACATCCTTTTATCCGCTGGTTAAGGAATAAGAAATATGAAAAGGAATAAGAATCGGAATTAAATTCAAGGTGTAAGAGCCAAAAGATCCAATTTTTTATAAAAATTCAGGGTGTGCACTAGGCACACGACCTTCCTCCAGATGCACGATTATGCAGCCAAGACACAATGGCTTCATGCGCTAGACACATGCCTGCTCGTCAAGCGCACCAAGGCTGTGTCCAGCTCAAGCTCCTACGCTTCGTGAAGTTAGCTTTTCCCTCACGTTTTTCGACATATGTATTTCTACGTATTAGGATGTATTTAGTGAGCATATATTTTCTAAAAATCTGATTTTGCCTCATTGGTGTAAAGATCAAAATCAAATCTAAAGAGAATAATAATATTTATCTTTTCAATAAATTTGATGATGTAAGGAGATTTGGTGATGTCATTAGGATGATGTAGGATGGTAACAATCAGATTTTTGGGGGAAATAAATTTGATTTTCTGAAAACCCTAAGTCATCACTTGATTTTCCTACAAATACCCCCCTTATTTTCATTTGAAGAAACAACTTCGCAACACAACTTGAAAATCTTAAAAACACAATCATTACTACTCCCATTCTCCATACATCCTCCCATTAAAAACCTCCTTCAAAAAAAATTAAAGCAAAATTTATGATTAGTAAAATAATTAGTAAGTTAGAAGTTCATAAAAAAAAAACACAAATAGGAGGATTTTAATTAGTGATTAGGTGAATTTAGAAACTTACTTAGAAATTAAGAAAATCAAAAAAAGTAGAATACTTTACAAAGAAAGTGCATCATTGAGTTAGCAAGGTAAAATTAAGTTCTTGTTATTTTTCTTATTTATCTTCTTGATCACATACTAACTTTCTCTACGTTTTCTCTTATCATTTTTTTATTTTTGGAGTGATTTGGGTATGTGAAAGTCATAATAGGTTTCCAACCTTTAATCACCCCACCTAGAAAGTCACAATTTTTAGTTGACTTTTAGGACAAAAGGATCAATACACAAATGTCCTTTATTTATCTCAATTATTGAATAACATTAGTCCATTTTCAGTCGGTCAATATTGCAGAATCATCAATTGTAGTTGAATTGCTACCGAAATGATTATTGAAATATTAAGAGTATTCTTGTTTATTTATCGTAAGTGTCATGTAAAAAAAAGTGTGCTCACCCTTTTTTTTTTTACAAAAACTCATATTTACTTCATAATTCTTTTCATTCAAATTGGTTTTTTCAAAAGTAAAATTGATTTCTGAAAGGAAAAAATCGTGTTTGGAAAATATAATCCCAAAATAAGTCAAAAAACAAAGAAACAAAATGAAAAATGAAATTTATCCTAATCACAATTTCAAAATGTGTTATGTATTAGAAATTAGAATGTAATTAAAACCGTATGGTCTAAAACACGAGAAGTCGAGCCTAAAAAATTGCCTAAAAAAAGAGCAAAAAAAAAAAAAATCGTGTCAAAAAGATAAAATCAAAAGGGATAATCACTTTTTATTTTTTTAAAAAAGAGGAAAATTCTTCCATTTTCTGATTAAAAAATATATATAAATGAAAATTCATTATTCTATGAGTAACATTTTTAGTGTGTGTATCCAGGTACTTTGTAGGTAGAGCTATGTGCACCTTGATCCCCTGGAAAAAAAATTGCAATGTTGTAGTGCATCTATCATAACTTTCTTTGGTTGAAATGTACTGAAAGGGGTATTTAGGCAACTCATTTTCTAAGTGCAGCTTGCAAAAAAATAATTATTATAATATTTCAGTTTTGATATATCAAAACATTGTAGGGCCTGATTCTCCAAAACAAACGCATCACAAGAAAATTTCTTACCCAAATCCAAATCTACCTATGGAGATACGTAGGCAACCTTCGGGTTAGACCCTTTTCACATTTGATATTTTTCATTTATCATTTCAATTCTTAAAAGCGATCAATACATACAAATCACCACAAAAACTGATACCTGGGCATTACAATGAGGAAACATGCAACGTTATATCTCTTGTCTCTTATTTATTTCTGTAGCAGCAGGAAATGGAATGATATCACTAAATTGATTTTGAAAAATATTTTTGTCTTTGCATGAAAAATACGAGTCTAAAAATGCCAGTCTAGAATAAAAAAATCTTTTTCTAAAAACAAAGGGTCAAGGAAATTCAAGTAAAAGTCTAAAACAAAATAACTGGAAATTGGGAGTTACAAACTTTCTCAAAAATATCATTTCTTTCGTTCCCTGTGGAATAAAAAAAAGAAAAGAAAAATAAAGATAGAGAAAAAGTATGGATAAATCATGGTGCTAACTTTTCATTTAATTTTACAGGAACTTTGGCTGTTCCCGCTCAGAATCTAGGCTGATTCGTCGAAGTTCTGATCATATTGAACATTCTCAGTTAGTGATATTGTCACCCTTGTATACACCGACTGTATTCTCTGCTACCTATCTCAGCAATATGTCTGAAATTCCTAACAATGAGCACCCACATAACTCTACCCCTCCACTTGATCCAATGGTTGAGCTCCGAGGACTTGTCCAGGCCATGCTTGACTAACACGATAATATTGGACAAACTGTGTTGGGCATAATACGCCAAAGCGCTTAGATGCCTACTCCTCCTCTTCCTCCTCCAGGGTCGGAAGGAGCTTTAATGTTTCACCTTGAGCTTATGAACAATGAAAGAAAAATTTCCCATTAAGCTTGAGGAAGAGGTGGTTAAGCTCAAATAAGTCTTAAAATGCATGACAAAAGCTGAACTATGGATGGACATCCATGGACTAACACTTTTCCCAAAGGCACGATTATCTCATGATTTCAAGATGTCTAATCTGACAAAGTTTGATGGGATCGGTAGCCCCAATAATTTCCTGAAGATGTATGTGGGGGCAATGAGTCCCTAGGGAGTGAAAGAGTCTTTGATGGCCCAACTCTTTTAACATTATTTAGATGGTGCCGCAGCACATTGGTTCCTCAATCTTGAGAACACAAAGAAATCCACTTGAGTTGATATAGTCAGAGAGTTCTCAAACCAGTACAAGTATAATGAAGAAATTGATGTTACTAGAAGGGATTTGGAGACCACCTCTCAAAACCTTAATGAGACGTTTTCTTCATTCATCACTCAGTGGACAAATGAAGCTTCCAAAATGTTGAGTTGGCCTAAAGAAGAGGAACAACTACAAATGGTTGTAAAGAATCTTCTTCCTATCTACTAGAAGCATATGGCATACAAATATTTCCCAACCTTCAAAACTTTGATTGCTACGGGAACTCTAGGGGAGGATGCTGTGAAAAAGGGAGATATCAAGAAACATAAACCTACCGCGACACTATTTATAATGCAAAGTTTGAAAATAATAAAAGAGCCGCAAACAATGATTTAACAACCCCTAAAACATCTTCTGAATTCCAGTTGAGAGCCCAAAGGAACTTTACTCCTTTGAACATGACTTATTCCCAATCTCTCTCCAAGCTGAAAAAAGGCCACTCTGGTTACGACCCAAACCAAAATTGTGACTATCACCAAAGCCCGGGGCATAACACTGAGGGCTGCATAACTCTAAAGCATTATATTCAAAATCTTATGGATCGGATGATGGGAAGCTCTCTTTAGGATCCACTTACGCTAAACCAAACGACTCTAAACCAAACATCATAAAAAACTCCCTTCCCAATCATAAACCCTCATTTGTGATTAATGCAATAATCTCTTATGTGGTACAGATGGATGCGATCCAATCCATCTAATCCACAAGATAATCCCTCATATGTAGGAAATGCCAAAGGCCGTAGGTTACAAGTGTCTGGTTTACAACTATTCCACTTAAGAAAAGGTCAAAATGATGCCTTGCAAAGACCCCAATTTCACTCTCAACAAGGATCCATTTTTCAGACATGTGTGGAACCTTGGGTTATGATGGTGCATTCTTCATTTTGGACTCCGATGCTGAAGAAGATGCCTTTTCATTTTTTACGATTGTAGAGAAAACACTAGAGGGCATTTCACTACTCCAAATACATACCGACGCCCTGTCGGCCTCGATGATCTTAGTGATGAGGAGTACATGGATATGTCTCATTTAACTAAAGAAAGTTGCCATTTTCAACCATTCCATTTGGAGGATGAAAAATCCTTTGGAGGTATTGAGAAGGAAAGAAAAGGATGAGCCAATGACGGAGGATAGAAATAAAGAAGATGATTTTATCAATCACATGAAAGAAGTAAACGCTAATGTTTCCATCTGGAAATTGTTAATGCATTCCCATACTCATAGGGAATCCATTCTAAAGCATATCAATGCAGTCCATGTAAGCTCTTCCATAACATCGGACCAGATTATGGGGCTCATTCACGGTGTAGATCAAACTCTCATGTTCACAGACCATGATCTCCCTAACAATATCAATTACAACCATCTGTTGCACATCACTATATGCTACAATGGATGGGAGATATCTAGGGTACTGATCAACAACGACTCTGTCATTAATGTTTTACCTCTGCATGTGCAAACAAGACTTGGTTATTCAGAAGAAGATCTGGTGTCATCTAACCAGGTGGTCAGAGCATATGATAACGTTAAGAGAGAAGTACTGGGTTTAATCAGCCTCCTCGCTGAATATGGTCCTGTGGAAAGGATGGTAGAATTTATTGGTCATTGACATTCAAGCATGTTTTAACCTCTTATTAAAAAAACCGTGGCTGCATGAAAATAGAGTAGTTGCTCTACTCTACTTTAGAAGGTAAAGCTTCTCACTGAACAGGGTGTTGTGACTATTGTTGGTGATCAAGAAATTATGATCCTCTCCAACAACGAGAAGTCTGTATTATATCAGAACGAAGCAGAAGGCACTAGGTTGGATAGTTACACTCTCCATTGTATTCTAGCAGGGCCTGAAAATTCATGGGTTAATGAGATCTCAGCGGCCACACCAGATGCAAATGTTGAAGAAACAAAACCAGAGTATAGTGAGGATGATGAGGAAAAAGTAGGAGTTCCAAACATTGACACTCATGATACGTCAGCTGAAGCACAAGAGCAATTGTTTTGGCAATCCTCAAGACAATGATGATAATGAGTCAAAGAAGAGATCTAGCTAGGACTTATGATTTTTACTTGGACTTTAATGTAGTAGGCCTTATCCGAGAGGTTGACACTGAATCACTGATTCTCTTTCCAGGATACCGACACAAAGATCACTATCGTGAGTTACCACAATTTCAAATATTTGATGGGAACAATGATCATTTTATCTACTTAGTTGGCTTTGTGAATGCTTCACACCCATGGGGCATACTAGAGGAAGATTACCCCATGCTATTTGACAAGAGTTTAGGGACCAGCTTTGGACTGTTAATACTCTTTGGATTATGTGGATGGAGCTAGTTGGAAAAATGCTAGCCAAGCCTTCGTTAATTGGGCTCTCGAGCATAAACAGACTGATGTCAAGAAAATGAAGCTAGTCACTTTGTGTCAAAGCGCCCTAGAAAATTTCTCGCACTTTTGTTCGACATGCACTCATATTCTCACAAATCTTTGTTTCCCTATTATTTATCAAGAGTTTATGCTCATATCGCTGCAGAACCTGAATTGTTTCTATTATCATCATATGGTTAGTGTTAGATACAACTTCCTGAAAATGATAGAAAATAACCTAACAAAGATCTTGAAACTCCAAGCACAAATCTGAGGGTATATGGCAAGATAAACGATACATTGAGTGTGGTGTATAATCTTCTTCGGAGCCAAGGTATAATTTAAGCCCCAGTGTTTGTGCAATGGCTATCCCTTCCTGGAATAAACATGAGCAAACGATGCTCTTATTGTCGCTAATTTGGGCACAAAACTGATCGATGCCATGATCTTTACTACGAAATTCAAAACTTGATTGATCAAGGTGCCCACAAGAAAAGTGTCGATGCGCCCTCAACCGCAATCCTAATAAGTTGATATTTTCCACAAACTGGTCGAGTAAGGTCGGATTCATCCATTTCCTAGACGCCCACAGGCAAGCCCTGTAGGGTCAAATCTCCATAAGTACTACCATTATCATCAATTGTATGGTCACGACACAAACCAATGTCATGCTCTCAGCTATCGCATCAAGTAGATCACCAACATAACTCTCGTTTACTATAAAGCTCCTTAATTGTCTCATGCTTATCAAATGATAGAAAGGAAAAAATATTTGAAAGTGTTGTAGCAGGGTGTTAGCCCATTTAAAAAAATAAAAAACAAAAAAAAGAAGAAAAAATATCTTTCAGGTATTAGTATTAGAGAACTACGTGCAAGTTGAATCCCCACTATCACATACACTTGCATTGTGAGATCACTCCAACTATGTATGTGGGTTCATATGTAGCTCAATGAGTGTAGCTGCTTTATTAAATAAAAAGTTTAGTTCCTTTTAATGTAACGAATTATGCTGAGTCTGATTCCCTAAAACGCACATGGAGCAATAGGGATACATAGGCAACCTTCGGGTTCGACGCAAATAAACCAACCACTGTATTTCAGGCAACGTGATCACAATTCAAGGTGTCAGTCATCATAGGAACAATTTCAGAATATTAAACTGAGATATCAATAGGGATGCATGCCCCAATTTATATATTCTTCGTCTTTGTTCAATACTAAAGTAGGGAATGAATGAAAGAATGATAAAAAGACGCATTTTGTTATTAAACCTAATGTCAGTAAAATTTCATAGAGTAAAAACATAAAAAAAAAGCCAAAACAAAGTTGTAAAGGTGGACCAGTCCAATCAAAGTATGATAAAATCGTTTTCAAAACTTTGTTTATTCTGCAATATGTGGCTTTCTTATCTTTTCTTTTAATAATTATCTTTCTTCAATTTTAGGACCAAGAAGAAGAAATTTGGTCCCTCTGTAAGGATGACCAATTATCTTGAAAAAACAAATGCCTCAACCATATCCACAATTGCGGTCAAAGAGCACTAGTGGAAAAAGGTCATCTGTCACTTAGTAACAGATGCGGTTTTTACAAAATCGTATCAGAAAATCAATTAAGAAAATGAGAAGGAAAGCTGGAAGGAAAATCTGATGCGGTCCTCTTGTGGACTACATCAGATTGAAAAACTGATTCGTTTTTTTTGTAATCTGATGCGGTTTCTAAGACTGCATCAAATTTTCCGTTTTTTTTTCTAAAATAAAAATCACGTCCTCACCAGTCCATTTCCCCCATTCACCAGCCCATTTCCCGTTTAACATAAAAGCCCCTCAAACTAAAACCTGCCCATTTCTTACTGAATTAAAATCTGCGTTTTCACCAACTCCTTCATCTCCATTTCACGCTTGTCTTTCATTAACCCTAACACCCTCTCATTCTCAAACACCACCACACTCGCCGCTAGCCCACGAAACCCTAACCCAAAACTAAATCCCTCATTTCTCACCCTCTCATTCGCCCTTTGTTTTTTCTCCTAACCCTTTAAATCTCTACAACTCCTCTTGATTTTAAGTCCCCATAACCCTAAACCAAACAAAACCAGATAATAATTTCTTTATTCTCAGTCGCCACTTGAGATTTTGCAGAGTTGCCTGGGGCTCATTGGCCCCTGGACAGTCTCGAGCGAGATCCATCACCCCCTCGAGTTACCTGGGGCTCATTGGCGCCTGGGAAGCTTCGAACAAGGTCCATCACCCCCTCGAGTTGCATGTGGCTCATCGGCCCTGGGCAGCCTCGAGCGAGGTCCATTACCCCCTCGAGTTGCCTAGGGTTCATTGGCCCCTGGGCAGTCTCGAGCGAGGTCCATCACAACCTCGAGTTGCCTTGGGCTTATAGGCCCCTAGGCATCCTCGAGCGAGGTCCATTACCCCCTCGAGTTGTTTGGGGCTTATTGGCCTCTGGCAACCTCGAGCGAGGTTCATAAGTCCCTCGTTGCTAGGGACTTGCGTATCCTTCATCGTAAACAAACGCCCCCAGAATATAACATGCACTCGATTGAGGTGTCACCCTCTCGAGGTCCGACATCTCTCAAGGTAAACCAACCAACAGGTCACTGAGGGCATTACAGTAACTTTAGCAAAACACATGGCATCAGGAATGACCTCTTCCACATATTTCGCATGGGGCTAATGTTTGGGCCCATTAAGCCTTTAGTGGGCCACCATGTGTTACAAAGCCCTTCGCCAGCATGGCAAGCCCTTAGTGGTCCCACCTGTCTGGGATCCTGTGCCAGCGTGGCAGGAACATTTTTACACATTTCAACACCTATAAATAGGGAGCATATCTCCATTTATTCAGCTAATGAATTCTAGACAAACTACTTCACACATCATAATTAACACATATCAACTGACTTGGAGGGGCGATCCCGGATTCACCCCCGGGGTAGTCTAATTCTCGCCTTGTGCATGTCTCTGGGCAATCTTCGAGCATTCGGCCATCATTAACCTTAATCTCGATCCATCCATCATAATACATGTTTTTACCCGAAATAAAGGGCAATATAAGTGAGAAAGGTAAAGAAGCCTATAAGAAAGGTGAGCGACCTAAGGTTATGCGATATTTCCCTCTCATTCTTAGGATAAAGCATCAAAAAAAGCAGAAGACATGATATAGTACAAACATGATTGTGACAATGATGGTATGTTAAGGCACCCAACATATGCTTTAGCTTGGAAAAAAATTCATGAAAATATGATGAATTCGCCGGAAATCCTCAGTGTTAGATTGGGTTTAACAAGTAATGGTTTTAACCCTTATCATCTAATGAATACCAATCATAGCACACGGCCAGTGATCTTGAATCCTTATAATCTACCACCATGGCTTTGTATGAAACCATCATCTTTTATATTATCTTTAATAATTCCTGGAAAATCTGGCTCGGGGATAGATATTGATGTGTACCTGCAGCCGTTAATTCACGAGTTAAAAATGTTATGGGAAGGTGTTGATGCTTATGGTGGGAAAAATTTTAAGCTCCGAGCAGTCTTGCACTCACCCACTAACTCATACAAATCTGGAGGTAAGATTTGTTACCCCGGGTTTTGAAAAATGGTTATCTGTTGATCATCCTTATCGTAATGAAGTTGCTTTGTTTGATGGTAAATCGGAATATGGTATTGCTCCAGTTCGTGAAAGTAGATCAGGGGTCTTGAAGCAACAAAGAAGGGATCATACATGTTTACGAAAAGACTAACGTATCATCTAAAAAAATTGGGTAAGAAAGAGGGAGAGGACAAGTTGGTGCGTCTGCTGATGAAGTTAACAAAGGTCCTTGTGAGGATGATGTTAATGAAGTTCTTTGGAGTAAAAGAAGTGCATTTGACTTAGAGTATTGGGAACACACTCTTTTAAGGCATAACTTACATGTCATGCATATTGAAAAGAATGTGTGTGACAATCTATTGGGAACTCTTTTAGACGTATATAAGAGGAGAGATGATGAAAATGCTAGAAAAGCTCTTAAAGAGTTATGGATAAGGCCACATCTTTGGCTTCAACCTCATGCGAATAGACTATCGTACATGCCTCCAGCTTCATACGCCATGTCTTCAACAGAGAAAGATTGATTTTTAAGAGTTCTGAAAAAGCTGAAAGTTCCTGACGGATATGGATCAAACTTGTAGTGTCAATATGAAACAACGGAAGCTTATTAATATGAAAAGTCATGAAAATCATGTCATAATGCAAGATATTCTTCCCGTTGCTTTAAGAGCAGCAAAGGCTACAAAAGTGATCGATTTGCTTGACGAGTTATCTTACTTCTTCAAGAAATTATGCTCTAATGTGCTCGATCTAGAGGAATTAGATGTCGTTCAATCGAAGGTAGAGCTTTCTCTTTGTAAGATGGAGGAGTTTTTGCCAACTTTTTTCACAATAATGGTTCATCTACTAATTTATTTGGTTGAAGAGGTCAAATTCGGTGGACCTGTTAATTATAGATGGATGTATCCCATAGAAAGGTCAGTATTTTCTAAAATTGTTTTAACACAATTTTTTTCCCTGTTACATACTAGGTGCTGAAAGATAATTTCCACCCCGTCATATATTTATGTGTCTGTTTTAGTCTATTTTGAGTACTCCAAGATGTGAACAATATAGTGAACTTGTTAAAGCGTGCAAGTGAGATTCTGAGAGCACAGATTCATATTAGTTGCTTTTTGTCTTGCTTTTATGTCTTTCTTAGTCAAGCTATTTTGAGCCCTTCTATTACACTTTTCTTAAGCTCCTTGGGTACTTAGCAAAGACTCAAATCTGCTGTGAGCGTCTTTTTTGGGGTTACAACATTGCCTTATTATCTAAAGTTTTTAAATCAAAAGCCACTTGGATGTCCAATCAGGAAACCATATCCAAGCTCCATGTTGGCATCGCCTTTCACTCATCAATTCCTCAAAGAAACTGTCTCGCTACGTGTTGTCACAAGTTGTGAGAACAGGACTCACAAGCACCTTTACTGCCATCAGCACCAGAACTATCATGTTATTCACCTACTAGAACACATAATTTTCTGAGGGAGACATAGGATTTACTTATCCTGCATAGTACATGAACCAGCATCAGCACTTGCCCATCTGAATTTTCTCAGACCATTTTCTGAAACAGATGCAAAGAATGACATATATAGGAAGTTTATCACATGAACCTAATAGTTAATATCCTCATTTTTCTACTATTCTCTTTCCCTCTAGAACAAGCACTTAAAATTATTAATCAACCCCCCAACAAACGATAAAGTAGTATCTTTTATCAATGAGCTTAAACTCGTTATGTGAGTTCCTAGTGAGATGAACTCAACACCAAAGAGCTATAATTCCTTTGTACTCGTTATGGCCCAATTTCTCTGAGTGACAACGTTTTTGTTTGGAGTTTGTTGTTGAACTACATTCTCATATTGTATTGTATATCGGTTCATTTAGAGATAAATACATGAAATCTTATTCTTAGTAGTTTTCGATATAAAATAAGATCAAAACATTTCTTGAGACAGATACTCAAACTTAGTTTGTTTTTGTTATGAAATTATTACAACTAATTACTTATAGGAAGATGAACATGGAGAAGAAATGAGCTTGATTGAACTTTGGGAAGCAACTCATAAGAGGAAGGATGCAACCTATCTTGAAGGCACAGACACTTCAGACTTTTTGGTACTTGGTCTAACACATTACTCTATCTTTGCATTTTTTTTTTCTATCATCAGATTTACATTATTTATTCCCTAAAAAATTATGCAGGAGGATGCAAAGGCAAAGGTTGATTTATTAAAGCTTTGTAATCCTTCTACGCCTCGTATTGACGTTGAGAATGAAGCCTTTCAAGCTGTCATAAATGGACATGAAGTACCTGAACGACCCCAGGGATATGGATTTGGGGTGAAAAAACGTGATATTCATGGGGTGCGTGGTATTCTTAGAAAAGAAGGAAATGGAAAACTTAAAAGGAGACATGTGAAACTAGAAAACATTGTGGAAACATCTTTACTAAAGAAGAGAAATGAGGAGCATGAAAAACAAAACAAAGAGATAAATAACAAGTTTGATGAGCATACTAAGATGATGAAGACCGTTGCTACACATTTTTCTCTAGTGTTGGATGCGGTGCGTGATGGAAAAGCTTCTACTCAACTTATAGATGCTGCAAAGTAAGCTATGCATTTGATTAAACTACTAGAAATCGAGTACTTTCTCAACACAATTGTCTCAACACTTTACTTAAGAGTTAAATATAATTAATAATCGTGTATTTTCTCAATGCTTTTGTGTGTTGCGGTATTTTTCATCACATAAAAGCGTCGAGAATTAATTACCATGTGCCCACCACATGTCAATCTAAACCGCGCTATTTTCAATTTTTTGATGAAAAAAATGTCTCTCTTAGCCGCGTGTTAGGCGGAAACCACTAACCAGCTAAGTATTGTAATACTAGAGTGTGAGTAAGCAATTCTCAATCGTAATCTTACAGTTTGCACCATGCTTTAATTTGATAAATAGGGGTGAGCAAATTGATCTTCATATTCAAGGTTAATGCTTTTAATTTTAACCAAATTCTTCATATTCAAGGTTAATGTTTTTCTCGCGAATTCTGCAAATTACAGGTGACAAATTATATAAATTCAAGCTGCTAATTGACGCAAACTCCATAGTCGGTTGATTTTCTTCTGCAAATTACTCAAGGTCAGTGCTTCTGAGCAAATTCTTCATATTTTGCTGTTTATGAAACGAAAAAAAGTTCCAAATTAATCCCAACTCTCATTCAATTAGTTCCGACGAAGTCGTAATTCCATAATTTCCATATCTTCTTTTGTCCACGCAACACCTAAGTAAAATTCTTGGGAATTTTGTTGAAATTCAACGGGCTTTCTGTTAATTTATGCTACTTTTTGTTTTCTAGGTTATATTTGCACTAGATTTGTATTTGGGCTTGTGTTATTTCATCGAATTTGCTAAAAGGAGGTCAAAATCCTCCAATTTCATATATATATATATATATATATATATATATATATATATATATATATATATATATTTGGATTCCTGAAGTTCTTGAAATTAATGTTTTGGGATTTTTGATGGAGATATAAAGCTACTAAGACCATTCTCTTAAAATGATAAAGTGGATAAGGCAAATCTCTTCGAATTCTATCATCATTCTGTACCATCTTGTCATTTTTATTGTTCTCAATGCATTAAACCCTCTGAATTTTGCAATGTCCAAGCATGCTTCATTTACTGGCCTAAAGTTATAATTAGCAAAGATGGTAGTTGTATATTGAATCAATACTTTTTAAATTGATCTCCAATTAATTAATTATGTGGCAACTTGCATGTTAGTTAGGGATGTATGTAGTTTATTTAAGAGCATGTAGCTTATCTTTATACATTCATTCTCTTTCTGGATTTTGATCTCCCAATTCTTGACCCTCCTATTTGCTTGCTCCTAGTGCTATTCTGATTTAGGCTCCGTTTGGTAGGGCGTAAAATATTTTCAGTGTAAAATGATTTTCATGGAAAACAATTTACAATGGAAAACACAATTCCAAAATTAGTTTTCCGTTGTTTGGTTCGATGTAAAAAAAATGATGAAATGAAAGGAAAATGAAAGGGAAAGTAAGGAGATAGTGAGAGGAGTGTACAAGAGATAGAAGGAAAATAGTTTTCCCTTCATTTTGAAAGGAAAATGATTTTCCATCCTTGGGAGAGCAATTTTACCCCAAGGGAAAATGGTTTTACACTCTTTTGCCAACCAAACAATATAAAACTGAAAATAGAGGAAAACAGTTTTCCGGGAAAACGTTTTACGCCCTACCAAACGGAGCCTTAGTGTTTTTCTGTTTCCCTCTTCTAACCTTTTTTTTCTGGGGTTTGGGACTGAGCTCCCTTACACACATCTATGTCTACTATCTAATACCATGATATTAGCTGTAACTGGAGCATTGTACATGGACTCTTTTTTTTAAAGAGTATAGGAAAGATATTACAGGACCTTTGTCATCTATAATCTGCGCTGAAACCAGCTTTCTCATTCGCTATTGGTGTTGTCTCTGAATATGCTGTTTTTGAGCTCAATTAGTTTTCTCTTTTGTGTTTCAATCTCATGATACTATTAGGATAAACTCATCCGTTATATAATGGTCGTTACATAATAGGATCGACTGGGTTTTAATTCCATAGTTTAAATACATCTTGTGACGTTGTAAATCTACCTTTTTCCCCTTCTAAATATAGTTGTAATGAACAGGATCTCCAACCTCGTTCTATCATCCCTCTTTGGAAGTGCAATATTGGGGAGCCAAAGTTTCGTGAGTCAGATCCCTCCTTGACAATTTTGAATGAATCCACTAGTAAGTTCATTACGATATATTATATTTGCCATCTCACTTCTTTTTGGCATGTTCCATTCTCTAGTGCTCACCTGTGACAAAGGGATATTTATCTGTTCTAAGCTAGTTATTACTTCAAAATCTGTCATTAGCTGTAACTGGAGTATTGTACATGGACTCTTTTCTTTGTTAAGAGTATAGGAAAGATATTACAGGACCTTTGTCATCTATCATATGTTCTTTAATGAAGATTCAGCAATTATGTAAAATGCTACCTAGGTCATTAAGAATGTCATGTAAATGTTTAGCTTTACAACCTTGTCTCATTTGCTCTTCACTCTAAGCAAGCAGTAGCTAGGTTTCGGGTTCTGGTCTTCACTGTTAAGCGGTTTTGGGTTTTGTTTCCACCAGCTCAACCAACATTGTATATCCGGGGGTTTCCAGTTGTTAATTGGGATATAACTTCTTGAATTACCCTGACAATTCGAATGTAAAATGGCCACCCTAGACTCTCAAGATAAGATCTATTTACCTGTATAATAGAAGTAGACCAAGACAGAAAGAACACTAGTTTTTGCAAAACATAATCTGTTTGATGTAAATTCTTGTGAGAAGGAATATTTGTTTTTGTCTCTTATCATATATTGTGTATACAGAATTTTCTTGACATCTAAATGTTGAAAGGTAGAACATTAATTATTAGTTTAGCTGAGATTAGACCTACAATTATTCTGTTTTAGTTTCCTTTGCTGCTGAGTTTTTTAATCTACCTTTGTACCATTATGTTAAGTTTATCTTTACTGCTGGGTAAGTGCTACGTGATTGGCTTTTATTACTAACCATATTATTATATCTAATCATGTCTTTAAGTTGTTCAGTGTTAGTTCCTAGAGTGACATTGCCTCATAGGTGTTGATTGCTCGCGAGTGCTATATTTCAGTTATCTCAGAATAGTTTAATCTGCATTCATTGTTTGTGTGATTGTGCGAGGTGAGTGCATATTTTTACTCTAAACATATGATCTTATATTTACATGTGTGTAGTATATTATAATATTTGATTCTAGACACTTAAATGCTTACCCGTGTTGAATTATAAGTCTTATTGTGGGTACTCTTACGAACATGATTACATATATTCAATAACTCTATGATAGTTATTCTATGTATGCTTTGATTGTACTCTATGCGAAATTCTTGATAGTTTATAACCATATTATTCATGAGTATACAATGGTACTTTTGTTGCCCTCATAGTTATGAATGAAGACTACATTCTTGTATCATAGTTGCGGCTTGCATTGAATAGCTAATCTAAGTTTTTTTCCTTTGTTTTTTCTGATGTAGACATACCTATGACAAAGCTTATATATAATTAGAGTTAGAATTGATGTAAAATATAGTGTATAAAAGATAAGGAATAAGCTCACACCTTCAAAATAATGATGGTATTTAATCTAACATGAACTTTTCGTGTTTATGATTCTTCATATTATTGTTTTGTGTAGACATGGATACGAGTTTGATTGATTTACGAAATGATGATCCGGCTTTTTATAAAGGTTGCATGAATTTCATTGAGCTAGCTAAAGAGACTCTTATAGAAGGAAAAACTCGATGTCCATGTAGTAAGTGCAAGTTGTGTAAATGGTATACTGCAGATGATGTAGGGGGACATATTTTGTTTAACGGTTTTCAAAAGGAGTATAGGAATTGGATCTTTCACCGTAAAAATAATGAAACATTTCGTACCCAAGGACCTCTTAGTAGCCAAGAAATGATAGTAGGTCGAGACGATATTCGGGGCTTCCTAAACGATGCATTTAGTGTTAGCATTCCACCATCCACTTATCAACCTCAAGATCAATCTTTTGAAGAACCACATTTTGAGGACGAAGTATTAGGCGACATGCATGAGGAGGATGATTTCCCTTTTTAGGTAGACTGAACTTCCATCCTTCAATACCAAACAAGAAGAAATCAAATATAAAAGACTAATTGAAGCTTCTGATGAGGTGCTTTATGAGAGGTGTACTATATTTCCAAAGCATTCATTTCTTTTGCATCTATTTCATCTTAAGTCTATGTTCCATTGGTCTGCCGAGTCATTCACAAAATTTCTTGAAGTTCTGATAGATGCATTTCCTTAATTAATGGAGTTTCCGTCATCCTATTATGAGGGGAAGAAGGTAATTAAGGATTTGGGTCTAGGTTATGAGAAAACGGATGCTTGTCCTAATAATTGCATGTTGCATTGGGGTGACTCAGCGAAAAAAGATGAGTGCATGCCATACGTCGAGGTGGAAGGCGGGTAAAGGTAAGGAGGGTGATATAAATGAGAAAGGTAAAGAAGCATGTAAGAAAGGTGAGCCAACTAAGGTTATGCGATATTTTCCTCTTATTCCTAGGTTAAAGAGAATTTACATGTCATCAAAAATAGCAAAAGACATGAGATGGCACAAAGAAGATCGTGATAATGATGGTATGTTAAGGCACCCAGCAGATGCTTTGGCTTGGAAAAAATTTCATGAAAAAATATCATGAATTCGCCGGAGCAAGTGATGGTTTTACCCTTATCGTCTAATGAATAGCAATCATAGCACATGGCCAGTGGTCTTGATTCCTTATAGTCTAACGCCATGGCTTTGTATGAAATCGTCATCTTTTATTTTATCTTTAATAATTCCTGGGAAATCTGGTCCGGGGATAGATATTGATGTGTACCTGCAACCGTTAATTCATGAGTTAAAAATGTTATGGGAGGGTGTTGATGCTTATAGCGGGCAAAAAATTTTAAGCTTCGAGCAGCCATGCACTCTACTATTAGTGACTTTCCAGCATATCCATGTTATCTGGATGGAGTACAAAAGGTTATAAGGCTTGCCTATATGCACCCATTCTACTAACTCATATAGATTTGGAGGTAAGATTTGTTACCCGGGTTTAAAATGGTTACCTGTTGATCATCTTTATCGCAATGAAGCTGCTTTCTTTGATGGTAAACCGGAATATGGTATTGCTCCAGTTCATGAAAGTGGATCAGAGGTCTTGAAGCAACAAGAAGGGATCGTACATGTTTAAGGAAAGACTAACATATCTTCTAAGAAGAGTGGGAAAAAAAGGACATGACAAGTTGGTGCGTCTGCTGATGAAGTTAACGAAGGTCCTTGTGAGGATGATGTTAATGAAGTTCTTTGGAGTAAAAGAAGCGCATTTTTTGACTTTGAGTATTGGGAGCACACTCTTTTAAGGCATAGTTAGATGTCATGCATATTGAAAAGAATGTGGTGATAATCTATTGGGAACTCTTTTAGACATGGATAGAGGAGAGATGATGAAAATGCTAGAAAAGCTCTTAAAGAGTTGGGGATAAGGCCACATCTTTGGCTTCAACCTCATGCGAATAAGATCGTACATGCCTCCAGCTTCATACACCATGTCTTTAAATAGAAAGATCGATTTTTAAGAGTTCTGAAAAAGTGAAAGTTCCTGACGGATATGGATCAAACTTGTACAGGTGTGTAATTGAAACAACGAAGCTTATTAATATCAAAAGTCATGACAATCATATCATTATGCAAGATATTCTTCCTGTTGCTTTAAGAGCAGCGAAGGCTACAAAAGTGATCGATTTGCTTGATGAGTTATCTTACTTCTTCAAGAAATTATGCTCCAATGTGCTTGATCCAGAGGAATTAGATATCATTCAATCGAAGGTGGAACTTACTCTTTGTAAGATGAAGAAGGAGTTTTTGCCAACTTTTTTCACAATAATGGTTCATCTGCTAATTCATTTGGTTGAAGGTCAAACTCGATGGACCCATTTATTATAGATGGATGTATCCCATAGAAAGGTCAGTATTTTCTAAAATTATTTAAACACAATTTTTTCCTCAGTTACATTAACATAATTACATTACTTGAACGTACTTAGCCTATCCAAAATCTCACTTAAGTAATAAGGCCCAGCCTGAGGGGTAATTGCAGAAGGATACTTGTTGAGGGAGACTCTTACATTTTGTTCGAGATACTTGGATGGTGTGGAGACCATATTAAATAGACCTAAAAGGAATGATGATGGCATTCTAAACTTAGATGCATATCTTTATAACCCTGGGGGTCGTGTTATTGGTGACACAAAATGTTCGTGTTGATGATAGAAGTTTAAGGCACGATCATCGTTATGTCTTCCTTCACTCAGATGAGATGAAACCTGTCATTCAGTAAGTAGCACCATGAGTTATATTATAAGAGTTCATCAAATTCATAAAAATCGTCAAAATAACATTGCATTTTAGCTTGTTTTCGATGAATTTTTACGTCAAAAGCGAGAAGAGACTCAAATTACAGAAAATCAGTCGAACAACACCATTCAAAATGAATCTATAATCTATGAATTCCCATATTGGTTGCATAGCCAGGTTTTAAGCCTTCTAAATTTAATCATTGTATTCCTTTCTTAAGTTATGACCTACGTCATTTAACCTATACTATTTTTATTCATAGGTTCATAATATAGATGATAGTAGTATACAAGGAAAGGTGAGAAGAGCTTTAGCACGTGGTCCATCCAACCGTGTGAAAAGGGTGAAAGGTTTTCTAATTAGTGGCTGTAAATTTCATGTCATGGATCGTGAACGACATCAAAAGACACAAAATTCTGGAATTATGGTTGAAGCTGAAGGCCAAGAGTACTTTGCAAAGCTGAAAGCAATTTATGAATTGAATTACTATGGTTCCTATAAGTTTGTAACGTTTCGTTGTGATTGGGTAGACATCCACAAGGGTTTAAAGACAAATTCAAATGGAAGTGTGTGTGTGAACTTCTCTAAGTTGATGCATACTGGCTGATATTTGTATGACGATCCATTTGTTTTCTCATCTTAAACAAAACAAGTATTTTATTTTGAGGATGAGATGCAAAAAGAATGGTTTCATGTTATTAGAACCAAGCCTAGGGACTTGTTTGAAGTAGGCGGTGATGGGGTTAATTAATTTTGCTGTTATGGTTTTCTTGTAGAGTTTTCAAGTTTTTCTATCATACAAAAAACCAGATTCTTTGTACTTTGGCTTTTTTCATGTGATCGAGAAGTGTTTTTAAAAGTGTTATTGCTCTTAATTAATTTCAAACTAGATTACTAGTGATCGGACTACTTAGTATTTTCATTTTTCACATATAACATGTACTTTTCCTATAATTACAACATGCATTTTATTCTATAGTTTTGCTGTAAATAGGAAAATATGAGAAGGAAAAGTTGTTTTGCTATACTCCACTCCACGTAATAACAAAAGGTTGTATATTCCTACAAACACGACTCATCATCCTTGTATGTTTCATTTATATAATAACAGAAGGTTAGTACTTTAATATACTAATAATAGTATATCCTTAGTTTACCATGTGATCTTAAGCTTAGCAAGTTAGATGATGGATATGTCTACTATTTAATATCTAAAATTACTGAGTTAACATACACTTTTGGTGTCCGGCTCCTCTTTCCTTATTATTTGAGGGTATAAAAGGAATTATTATTGTTGGTTTTCCCTCTCCTCTTCCCTTATTAACTAGATTACTGTATTCCAAAGTGATCGAGAAGTATTTACATGTTTTGTTTTGTAGGAATTGTGACAGTGTTATTATGAGCTATCGTAGCAAAAGGACACAAGCTGCCGCTGCTTCAATATCTAATGATGTTGCTTCAGATTCTGCTGCAGCAACTACTTCACGTTCTCCTGCCATGATACCTAAGATGAAGCCCATGGGTTTGAATAACTCACAAGATGGAAAAACACTTCAACCTCCTATTATTCCACATTCAAGAACAACTACTACTCTACCTGAACACAAACCTTCAACATCTGCTTCATTTTCTGCAGCCATGATTCCATAGTCAAGAGCTATAACTTGTACTATATCTTAGCAAAATCTTTTACCATCTGCTTCCATGATTCCACAGTCAATAGGAGCAGCTTCTACTCTACCTCAGAAAGATCCTTTATTTGTTATGTAAACTATGCAAAGTTGATGACTTTCCTACACTGCAACTTCTTTTGTGGCTTGAAGTTCTTCCCTTAGCCGTGGAATTGCTATCAGATGTCACTAATCTTGTCCTGAACTTAACATAAGTTCTTACGATAGCCATCTGAGCATCAATCAGTTCATCGGATGTTCTGCAACCTTCTGCTTCCATTCTAATGAACTTTGTAATGCTCATAAAAAAGTTTATAGTCAATATATGCAAAGAATGACAAATATAGGAAGTTTCTCAAACCAATTCACACTGCAAAAAATTATTAATCAACCCCCCAATAAACAATAAAGTAGTATCTTTTATCACTGAGCTTAAACTCGTTCTGTGAGTTCCTAGTGAGATGAACTCAGCACCAAAGAGCTATAATTGCTTTGTACTCGTTATGGCCCAATTTCTCTAAGTGACAACTTTTTTGTTTGGAGTTTGTTGTTGTACTACATTCTCTTATTGTATTGTATATTGGTTGATTTGGAGATAAATACATGAAATCTTATTCTTAGTAGTTTTCCATATGAAAAAGAAAAAACAAACAAAATGGTCATATACTAAGAAAGATGTACCGTATGTCAAGGCTACTACACTATCACTACTCACTTGCATCAACATTGTCAGTCAGTTCAAGAAATAAAATAAGATCAACACATTTTTCTTAAGATAGATACTCAAACTTGGTCTATTTTTGTTATGAAATTATTACAACTAATTACTTATTGGAAGATGAACATGGAGAAGAAATGAGCTTGATTGAACTTTGGGAAGCAACTCATAAGAGGAAGGATGGAACCTATCTTGAAGGCACAGACACTTTAGACTTTCTGGTACTTGGTCTAACACAATAATCTATCTTTGCATTTTATGTATCATCAGATTTACATTATATATTCCCTAAAAAATTGTGCAGGAGGATGCAAAGGCAAAGGTTGATTCATTAAAGCTTTGTAATCCTTCTAGGCCTCGTGTTGACGTTGAGAATGAAGCCTTTCAAGCTGTCATGAATAAACATGAAGTACCTGAACGACCCTAGATATATGTATTTGGGGTGAAAAGAAGTGATATTCATGGGGTGCGTGGTATACTTAGAAAAGAAGGAAATGGAAAACTTAAAAGGAGACATGTGTAACTAGAAAATATTGTGGAAACATCTTTATTGAAGAAGAGAAATGAGGAACTTGAAAAACAAAACAAAGAGATAACTAACAAGTTTGATGAGAGCATACTAAGATGATGAAGACCATTGCTACACATTTTTCTCTAGTGTTGGATGCGGTGCATGATGGGAAAGCTTCTGTTCAACTTATAGATGCTGCGAAGTCAGCTAGGTATTTGATTACTACAGAAGTATTGTTATAATATTATCATTCATTGTTTCACTTAAATTATCAAAATCAAGTTGCTGGCTAGTTACATATTATTTTCTTTTGTCGTTAACTAACTTTTTTACATCTTTTATAATTGGCCTTCACTACAATATATCACATTAATTATATAATTAAGATTACTTATGTCATTATTCTTTGTTTTTTTTTTCAAGGTTCAAGATGATGGTGAAGGAAAAGAAGCCAATGATCCAGCAAATTAGTACAACTCATAAAGCTATTAATGATTTGAAAATGCCTTGTAAAAGATATATTTCTTTTTTGTTATGTTTTTTTTTTGTAAGGTTTGAAGAAGTTGATATTAGACATTATCTAATTGAATTATTTTATTTGTGATGAAACATAATACTTTTGTGTGTATTTAATCATTAATATTATTATATACTAGCTAGTCATTTCTACCTAAATATTTTTTTTATTGGAAAATTGCTTAATTATAATATATTATATTTGATACATATCCAATTAAATAGTGGTTATTATTATTACTGATTATAAACTCATGCATTCTACTGTTTGTAGATGTTTTTTCTAGTCTAAAATCTTGACAGTTTTTCGTGTTGAGAGTTCTTTTGGCTCCAAAATTTATTTGAGAAGGTAAAATAATCTTGACGCTAGAATGTGGCTAGAGCATATTTCGAGACGCAGAAAAGCATTGAGAAACTCAACACAAAACAACGTTACAAGTCATAACTGGACGGGGCTCTGCGTTGACAATCTCAACACAGGAAAGCGTCGAGAATTCTCCACGTATGAAATCTCGACGCTTTTACATTGCGTTGAGAATCAATTTCTCAACACTTTTTTCCGTCCAGAATATTGAGGAAAAACGTTGAGAAAACACTTTTTTCTAGTAGTGCAATTACAATACAGGTATTGTTATAATATTATCATTCATTGTTTCACTTGAATTATCAGAATCAAGTTCCTTGCTAGTTACATATTCTTTTCTTTTGTCATTAACTAACTTTTTTACATCTTTTATAATTGGCGCTCACTATATATAATATATCACATTATATAATTAAGATTACTTATGTCATTATTCTTTTTTTTTCAAGGTTCAAGATGATGGTGAAGGAAAAGAAGTCAAGGATCGTCCATTAAATTAGTACAACTCATAAAGCTATTAATGATTTGAAAAGGCCTTGTAAAAGATATATTTCTTATGCTTTTTTTTTGTAAGGTTTGAGGAAGTTGATAGTAGACATTATCTAATTGACTTATTTTATTTGTGATCGAACACAATATTTTAGTATGTATCTAATCATTAATAGAATTATATATTGGTCATATCTACCTAAATATTTTTCTATCGGAAAATCGCTTAATTATAATATATTATACTTGATCCATATCCAATTAAATAGTGGTTATTATTATTATTATTATTATTATTATTATATTATTATTATTATTATTATTATTATTATTATTATTATTATTATTATTATTATTATTATTATTATTATTATTATTATTATTATTATTATTATCATCATCATCATCATCATCATCATCATTACTGATTATAAACTCATGCACCCTACTATTTGTAGATGTTTTTTCTAGGATAAAATCTCGACACTTTTTTGTGTTAAGACTTCTTTTGGCTCCAAACATTTATTTGTGTCTTAAGCATATTTCGAGACGCAGAAAAGCGTTGGGAATTTCAACGCAATAAAGTGTCGAGAATTCTCCACGCGTGAAATCTCGACGCTTTTACATTGCGTCGAGAATCAATTTCTCAACACTTTTTTCCGTTCAGAATATTGAGGAAAGCATTGAAAAAACTCTTTTTCTAATAGTGGGAACACTCAAAGATGAAGTGTCCATTAAAAGAATGTCTAGTAGTTGTTGATTTATAGGCTACACCATTTGCCCCTTAAAAGAGGAAGTTACCATTTGGGCGCCAAGACGGTTGGTTTCCTTTTTTTAACCGTCCAGAACTGCCCTTCTTTTTCAAGAGTAAAAGGGCACCATTTTTCCGGTCTTATCAGGTCAACCCTCGAGGGTATTTGGCATACAACGGTTACTTTTTACCGGGAGAGAAGGTCATTTTCACCCCTCTATAAATATGCCCCTTTGTCGTATCTGAAATCACTTTTACATCTTTGAAAGATTTTCTAGAGAGAGAGACTCTGCCCCATTTTTACTGAATTCTTAGAGAGAGAGAATCTCTTCGTCCAAATTCTTGATAAGTGCTTTCCAATTCGTCTGAAGTTTCATCCAGCTCGTCCTTAACGTTCGTCCAAGCACTTTCAACAGGTATCTCTTTTCTCTGTTTTACTTTCCTTCTATTTTCACGCATTTTTTAAGAAAAATGGACTCATCTTCTTCAACGAATATCCCCGGCCGCTCAAGGGTTGGGTTGGTTCTGACCCTAGAATAGAGAGCCTTTCTTCTTCGGCACATTCTAGAGTTGGACCTATCTCGGCCGGACATGCATTCTTTTATTTTGGACATGGACGGCAAATTCAGATGACCCAGTCTTTACCTGTGCAGGGTAATCTGGCACGCGTCAAGCAAACAGCTCGCATTAGACGAGGGGTAAACCTCCCGGCCTCTAGCTTAGAGATGGAGGCGTCAACTGGGCGAATTCCTGCTGACGGGGAGCGCGAAGTTCAAAGCGCCCAGCCATCAAATCAAAATACCTCTCCTGGTAGCGTCCAGGTTCAAGACATTCCTAGAAGGTCCCCAAAACCCAGCCCGTCCGGACATGATATGGCCACGGACGAGGTCAATGAGGCGGAAGCCTCCTATAGTCCGTCTAGCGACTCAGAGGAGCCGTCCACCACTTCTTAGGAAATAAGGCGCCGACTGGGCCCTTTATCTGACCCTAGATTCATTCTATCCGACAATAGTTGGCTAGGATGAGTAGGTCTTGACCTCAAACACTTCTCTTCGGCTATGCCAATGTCGGGATATCGCATTGTCCTTCCTGGCCGAGAGTACACTATACTTAGTGCTCCTCCCATCCATTTTGCTGATTATCGGCTGGCCCTGGATGCCGGGTTGCGATTTCCCTTGCATCCCTTCATCAGCCGCCTTCTTGGCAAAACATCTTAACCTTTTTAGTCGTCTGCGAGCTAAAAGGTGTCGATCCTTCACTGGCCGCCTTCTCCCAAATCCATTATGTCTCCAAAGTTCCCAGAACGGTGAAGGGAGCCTGGTTCAGTGTGTGCAATCGTCAGGGTTGTCTGACGTCTTGGAACAAAACGTCAAAGATGCACGCCTGGAAGGCTGAATTTCTGTTCGTCCATATACCTAATGAAGTTGTCGCCAGACGGTACTGGTACTTTAGCCGAGCTACCACCAACATTGGACGAACAACATCCTATTTAGAGCTGGAAAGCACTTCAGCTGAAGAAATGATGGAATACTTAGAGTATCGGAGTATTCCATCAATAACTCCTCCTTTAAGGGTCCGTCGAATTGGATCCCCTTCAAGGAGTTATTTTACAACGATAACTTCCTGGTCGCCGCCGGCTTGCGGCGGGCCGAGGATAGAGGTATAACTTGTAATTTTTTCTAAGTAAAATCCCTCGTCCAATGACAACCATTAATCTAATCATGCTCATTCTCTTTATACAGATTCGACCAGAGAAGCGCTCAAGAAGTCTTGGACGGGAGATATGAGTATGTCCAAGTTCATAGACTCCCTCTTGAAGGAGTTCAGCAAAACCGGCTCTAAGAAGAGGACGGATACCCTGGTATACTTAGCAATATTTTGTTTAGCTTTTTATCTTTTTTTTTATTTTTTTATTTGGACGAATCCTTTCTTTAAGGAGCAAACCGTCCTGTGGTAATTTGGACGGCTTCTTGCAACCTTCGTGCCTCGTCCAGTAGTGAACATGCTAAACTTTTGGACGAGTGCTATCGATTGAACGGACCTCGGTCCACGGAGGAACTCGGCCAAAAATCTACACCCCTGTAGGAGCTAGGGAAGTCGTCCAGAGTTTATTGGTCGGCTTCCTTCTAGTAACTTGGACGGACTCCTTATTTGACAAAGCTCCGTCCAAACTAGAGCTATACCATTCATGGTCGGTCTACCTTTTCCTTTCTCTTGGCATTAACATTGTTGTTTCTTTTTCAGAAAAATGCCACAACGTCGAAGGCGTTGGCCGAAAAGGCGGCTACCAAGACAAGGCCGGCCGCAATTGGGGATGCGCCTCCACCCAAAAAATCCAAAGGTTTCATTACAAAGAAGAAGAAACCATCACGGCCTGCTCCCAAGGTCGTAATTTCTATTCCGGCCGAGGATGACCCTCCTACTATCGAGGAGAGGGCCTTGGTTACTTACACGGGCTCTGTCGACCGTACTCTCCCACTTACTTCTGAGCAACCGGATGCGGTTGCTCATTTGGACGAGATAGGGACTTAGTCTGCCCAGCCGGATACGGCCTTGGACGGGTCAGCCTTTTCTGGGCCAGTTGCCAAACCGGTATCCCAGATGCCGGAGGCATATAGGACGGCCTCCCGATCTTGTGGTGAGTCTTATTACTCTAACATAGTTAGGACTTTGCGCGTTGGCAGGCGGCCGATGAGTCCGTCAATTAAACAAGTCGTAGTCATACCCGTCCGAAATATTGACGAGTCTCCTCTTTCAGATAAAGGAAAAGGGCCAGCTAATGTAGCTCCTGATGGCTCTCCAGCACTCTCGGTCGATGAATCCTCGGCCGCTTTGGCGAGGATGACTTCGGCCGACCGTGAGAAGGTCAAGTAGGAGCTTTTAATATGTTTCCCTGAGCCTTACATCAAAGGTTTGAGGGGGGCTTCATTAGAACATGTACACTACATGTCTCAACTGGCTGCTGAGGTATATTCTTATTCTTTTGCCGCCTGATTTCTATACTTGTATATATTTTTCTCACTTTTGTAATCGTCCTAACATATCTTCGTCTTTCCTATTACAGCTCTTTGCTCGCAGTATGATTATTGAAGACTGGGCAAGACTTCTTAGAAAGGAAAACAAGCAGCTCGTCCGGGAGGTTACCAAGGCGGCAGACCTGGCTCAGTTTTCGATGGCCGAGCAGGAAGTGCTGCACCGTCAGTCCATGGAAGGCTGGAAAAGCGCTCGGCCGAAATGGAGGGCGAGAATCAAAAGTACCTGCTCCGGCTGACGGAGTAACTGTACGAGAGGGCTATCCTGGAGCGCGCTCTTAAAGACGAGAGAAACTCAACCCTGCTGGCGGCTGCGGAGCTTTGAAGAGAAAACCGTTATCTTCGAGGCAAAAACAACGCCCTGGCAGAGGAGGCTAAGTCAGCTTTTGAGTCGGCCAAGGAAGCTCTGAACGAGGTGATCGACACTTCAAGATCCTGGGTTGTGAAGGCCTTTGAGATGCTGGCCGAGGAGGATGATGTCCCAAGATTCGTCCGTCGGCTATACTTTCAAGAAAGTCTTCACAAGGCCACTGTGAACGGGAAGGAACTTCCAACCTTTCAAGAGTCTTCGGACGACGAAGAAGGAGAAGAAGAGGCCGACCCTGAAACTCAGGACGAAGATAACACTGATCCTCCAGAGGCTTAGTTTTCCCTTCCCTTAGACTTGGCCTCAGGGATTTTGTACTTTGTAACTTTTTTTTTAATCTCTCTCTCTCTTTTTTTTTTTTTTTTTGTATTTTTAGACTAGGTTGTAATTTCCTCTTTTAATCATCTATAAAAGAGTTTCTTTTTTCTTACAACTTTGCTTCATATGACGTCTATTATTTAATCCAATTATTCTGAACAAAAAATGCTAAGTATAAAAACTATTCAGCCTGAAACTCGAATATTGTTCGTTAGAACTTATTATACCAAACTTCTTTGTACAAGAAGGACTTTATTATCTGCAGTTGTATTTTTAGCCATTATGCCCCCTTCTTAGACGAAGAGGTCTCAGTAACCTTTCTTTGATTCAAGAAGGAAAATGACCATGATATACTGATGCAAGATAACTCAACTCTTTATGAAGGTTATGGCAACTCGTCTATCCTTATTTTAAGATTTGAAATAAATTATTACTTTACTAAGGTTGTTATCTCAGGGTATGGCCTTTGGACGGAAAGTATGACACTTTCACTAAAGCGTCTTAATTCCAGCCGCCTTCGTTTAGGAGATGTTAAGTTTTTAAGTTAACTAATTGTAAGCCTTTATCATGTGCTATCCTTCATAGGATTTTAACATGTTGGCCGGTCTCCTAATAGAAGATGTTTTCATTTGCCGTTCTGCTTTGAATGCCGGCTTGGCCGATGGTATATACCTTTGGAGAACTAAATAAGGCATACATATCAAACAAAGAGACAGTCATAGTAGGGAAGTAGCTAGATTTGTATATATGAATTTTGCTTGACTGGGAGCCAAGATACATGTATACATCTCTATTTTTTCATTAATGTGTACTTAAGCTATCAAAAGATTACACTTTTTTGAGCTATCTTAGACAAAGTATTTCTTCAAAGTATCAGAGCTCCACGTCCTGGGAACAGGACGACCGTCCATATGTTTTAGCCGAAAGGTGCCACTCTGAACTTCTTGGACTATCTTGTAAGGTCTTTACCGATTGGGAGTGAGCTTACCCATTTCTTTGGCACGACCAACTGCTTCCATTTTTCTTAAGACGATATCTCCTTCCTTCAATGTCTGCCTAGCCACTCTCTTGTTAAATTCTCGAGTTATTCTTAATTTATAGAGTTGCATCCTTAATAGAGCATTGCCCCTTACTTCAGGAACCTGATCTAATGCCATCCTAAGAGCAGCCCAATTGGCGTCTTCTGAATAAAGCATGACTCGCAGGGTTGGTTCTTCAATTTGAATGGGGAGGACGGCCTCTGAGCCATAGACGAGCATAAACGGAGTTTCTCCAGTTGAGTTCTTGGTCGTTGTTCTGATCGACCAGAGAACCAACTGTAATTCTTCTACCCACAATCCTTTTGCATTGTCTAGCTTTTTTAATTCCTGATGATAAGATCTTGTTGAAGGCTTCAATTTGTCCATTGGCCTGGGATGGGAAACAGCAGCAAAGTGAGCTTTAATAATACCCTGATCGGCCAGCCATTCATAGAGCTTGGGTGTTTCAAACTGTGGTCCATTGTCAAAAACGATAGAGTGAGGCATCCCAAACCTTGTGATGAGGTTCTTCCAGATGAACCCCTTCACATCATTGGTGGTGATTCCTCTCATTGCTTCAGCCTCCACCCATTTTGTGAAGTAGCCTACTACTACTATCACAAATTTTTTCTGGTCGGCTGCTATAGGAAATGGCCCAAGAATATCCATTCCCCATTTGCCAAAGGGAAGGGGAAAAAGAACTGGAGTCAGATAGTTGGACGGCTTCTGATAAATGTTGCCATGCCTTTGGCAACTATCACACTTCTTTGCATGCAGCAGAGCGTCCTCCTTCAAAGTAGGCCAATAATAACCAGTCCTTAAGGCCTTTTCCCCTAATGCCCTTCCCCCAATGTGGGAAGCACAAGCTCCTTCATGCAGCTCCTTCATGACATCTAGGTCGTCTTCTCGAGAAATACACTTAAGGAGTGACCGGTCAAAGGCCTTTTTGTAGAGAGTTCCATCCCACAATTCAAACCATTTGTCCTTGGCCTTCACATACTTAGCTTCCAAGGGATCAGTGGGCAGGCGCCCTGTTTTCTTGTATTCTATGATGGGGCTCATCCAGACGTTTTCTCGGCTGAGGAATAGAACTTCCTTTTGATCAATGCTCTTGGCCGGCTTAACCTCCCAAAACACAGTCCTCGGGACATCACCTTCGACCGAACTTGCTAATTTTGCGAGAGCGTTGGCTTGATGATTCTCGGACTTTGGAACTTGGTCGAGAAAAAATCGTTTCAATGTTTTAATTTCTTCTTGAACCAACTTCATGTACTTGCTCATAGATGCTTCTTTGCATTCAAAATCTCCATTGACTTGACTGACTTACAGCAGAGAGTCCGTCTTTGCTTCAATTTCCAAAGCTCCGGCCGCTTTGCACATTTTGATGCCGGCTAACAGAGCTTCATACTCTGCTTCATTGTTCGAAGTCTGGAACTGAAATCTCATTGCATATTCAAATTTATCTCCTTCTGGTGACTAAAATATGATCCCAGCTCCACAACCATTGGCAGTGAACGACCCATCCACCATAAGGGTCCAAAGCTGCTTTCCTCTTGCTGGGTCTTGGACGAACTCTATTGCAGGCCGAGTAAGCTCCACAATAAAATCTGCTAGAGCTTGCCCCTTAATCGCCTTTCTGGGCTCAAATGCTAAGTCAACATATTGAGCTCCACAGCCCACTTTAGCATTCGTCCAGAGGCATCCATCTTATGCAAGACTTGCTTCAAAGGCTGGTCAGTATAGACAAGGATACTATGGGCAAGAAAATATGGTATCAGCTTTCGACTGGCCATCAGCAGTGCCAGGTCGAACTTCTCTATCAATGAGTACCTGCCTTCAGCATCTTTTAGCACATGGCTAACAAAGTAGATGGGTATTTGTATTGAGTCCCTTTCAGCTAGGAGAACAACACTAACCGCGTATAGTTTTTCTCCTTCGGCTGGGCTGATTAATCTGGGCAATTTCTGAAGGTGCTCTTTTACCTGCTGAAGAGCCTTCTCTGCCTTCTCTGTCCACTCTAATTTTGCATTCTTCTTTATTGTTGCGAGGAAATGATGACACTTATCTCCAGACTTAGATAGAAATCGTCCAAGGGCGGCCAGACATCCCGTCAAACGCTGGACTTCTTTTACCTTGGATGGAGAAGTCATGTTTAATTCCTCGTTGATCCACCAAGAATCCTAAGAACTTCCCAGCAACCACTCCAAATACACACTTCTGCGGATTGAGTTTTAACTTGTATTTTCTAAGAGTTATGAACGTTTCTCGCAAATCTTCCAAATGATCCATCTCGCTGCGGCTTTTGACGATCATATCGTCGATGTAAGCCTCCATATTTCTTCCCAACTATGGCTGAAAGACTATGTTTGTAAGCCTTTGAAAAGTAGTTGGCGCATTTCGGAGGCCGAAAGGCATCCTCAGCCAGCCATAGAGACCTTTCTCAGTAATGAACGAGGTCTTGTCTTGGTCTTCAGGCCACATAGAGATCTGGTGAAAACCTGAATAGGCGTCCATAAAGCTAAGTAGCGCATGCCCCGCTGTGGAGTCGACCAACCGATCGATTTTAGGCAGAGGGAAGCTGTCCTTTGGACATGCTTTGTTAAAATCGGTATAATCCACGCACATCCTCCATGTTCCATTCGGCTTGGGGACCATGACTACGTTGGCAATCCAATCCGGATAATAAGTTTCCCGGATGAATTTTGACTTCAATAACTTCTGGACCTCCTGATCAACAGCTTGGTTCTTGGCCGGACCCAAGTGCCTCTTTTTCTGCCGGATTGGCTTTTTCCCCGAATCTGTGTTCAACTTATGAACATTAACTTCGGGATCAATTCCAGGAATCTCTTCTACTGTATATGCGAAGACATCCTCAAACTCCTTCAATAGTGCGATCAATTCGTCCTTGGTCTGAGAACCTAGAACTGATCCAATTTTTAGCGTCCTTTCTGGACGTTCTTCGTTTAGACAAATCTCTACTGGTCTTTCCACCGTTCTGGACATCAGTCCCATGCCCAGAATGGACATCACTTCTTCAGAGGAAGCTTTCTCTTCCTTGATGGCCAGACATTTCCTCTTCTTGCTCGGCAAGAGTATGGACGGCTTGCTCTCTTGAGGGGCTTTTAACTGAGCTTTTCCTACCTCACTCTTCAATCCACTTATCTGGCCTTTCAATATTTCGGTCGGTTCTTCCTCTATGGCCTTTGGCCGTTTTGACTTTTCTCCTCTCCATGATGAATGTTTTAGAGTGGTGAGGTAGCATTCCCTTGCTGCTTGCTGATCTCCATATAGGGATCCAATCTTCCCTCCATCCCACTCAAATTTCATTAGCATTAGATGGGTAACAATTACTACTTTGATGTGGTTCAAGGTGGGTCGTCCGAGAATGATATTATAAGTTGTCAAATCTCGTACCACTAAGAACTTAACAAAGAGCGTCCTGGAGGCTTCTTTGTCCCCTACCCTGACGGGTAAGGTGACCGTTCCCATTGGATGAATGATTCCTCCCCCGAATCCAATGATGGGATGATTGACTGGAACTAGATAATTTTCGTCGAACTTCAATCTTGATAGACAATCCGCACTGATGATATCGGTAGAACTTCCTGTATCAATCAAGATCCGTCTTACCCTGAGATTTGCTATTTTCATTTCTACCACCAGTGGGTCGTCATGGGGTGTCCTTATCTTCCCGCGATCCAGCTCGCTAACCACAATTTTAGGGAAAGGATCAGATTCTGCCTGATTGGTGAGTAGCATTACCTGAGTGAGTTCCCGTAAATAGTTTTTGTGGCCGCGATTGGTAGGGCCCCCTGCTACAAATCCTCAAGAAATCACTAGCACTACATCTTCGTCCGTGCTTTCATGATATTTTCTTCTCCCTTGACGATTATCGTTTTTCTGGAATATTCCACTTGCTTGAGGTAGATAAGAGTTCATCTTACCCTTGCGAGCTAAGTCCTCAAAAGCTCTTTGCAGATGCTTACATTCGTTCGTCTCGTGACCACAATCTTTGTGGAAATGACAGTCTTTGCTATTATCTCTGTTTCTGTAAGGCGTCTTCATTTCTGCTGTCGCCTTCATTTCGTATTGATCTTTGATCTCCATGAGAATGGAGTACTAATCCTTACTGAACTCTATCCCCTCAGCTGATGTTGCTGGCTCAGTTCTCTTCCTTCGTTTGGATGAAGTTGTCATTGAAGTCACTGCCCAAGTTTCAGCTTTCTTGGGGATGTTCTTCTTTGGCTGAATGGTTTCTTCAATTTTCTTTGTCTTCGGATGCTTTGCTTCCGCACAAACTTCCGGAGCATGGATAAATGTCTCGGCCTCCTGAAGGGCCTCAGTTAAGGTGGATATCTTCTTCTTTACCAAATCGAACTTAAAGCTCCCTGTCTTAGACCTCTGATGAAGGCGTCAAAAGCCACTCCCGCATTCAGATCCTGGATCTGCAATGCTTCCAGATTAAATCTCTTTACATAGCTTCTTAGGGCTTCTTTAGGTTCTTGGACGACCTTTCCTGGATGCATGCTGGTCTTCTGCTCTTGTCGATTTGCGACAAAATGGCTAGTAAACAAGATACTAAGCTCAGTGAAATTATTCACCGAGTTAGGCGGAAGATTATTAAACCATTTTTTAGCTACCCCTTTCAGCGTAGCTGAAAAGTTCTTGCACCATGTAGCATCATCAACTCTCTGAAAATACATCTGATGTTTGTATGCTGACAAGTGATCATCCGGATCTGTAGTGCCGTCGAAAGGCTCTATCGTTGGAAGCTTAACCTTTGGGAATGGGGGGACTCCATGATTCTGGCCAAAAAGGGAGTCGGCCAGTTAATCTTGAGTGCCCCGGCATGTCCCTCAGTGGGTATGTGCTCCCGGCGATATTCTTTCAGCACTGGATTTGAGGAAGTGTTAGCTAAGGTTTGACGCCTATACACCATAGGTTGTAAAACCCTTTTTTATTGCCTTGGCTGAATAACCGAAGGTCTTTGACTTCTTCCTTCCGTCCTGGACGGAACCCTTAGCAGGGAATCCTTCATGTAGGGAGTAGACCCGAAGGCCGAACGCTGAAGAGCAGCTGCTCTCTTGGCCTCCAAGTACTCCCTAGCATCCGTCTCCATCTTGTGACCTTCTTAGGACTGCCCCCTAGGCGGCACCACAGCAGCCTGACCTGGATTAACCTGAAAAAATAGCATATTATTTTTTATTTGCTCTTCCATGACAGCGACCATCCTAACCTGGAAGTCGTTTAAGACAGTTTCCAAATGACCTGCTGTTACTGGACGATCAAGATTCTCTTGGATGACAGGACCCCTACTTCCTGCAGAGAGACGAATACACCCACTGTATCTTCCACTTGTATCTCAAAGCTTCTGTTCCTGGCAACATTGGATGAGTGACAATCAGTCATTGTTGCATCTCCCCACAGACAGGGCGAAATGTTACGTAGTGCAAAGCTCGTAAACTAATACTACAATCCCAACAGTAGGTTCAATAATAGGAGACTTGTGCAACAATGTCTAGACTCAAATCCCGAACCTGAGCTCTGCCTTGAGACCTGCAAAAAGGGACCCATCCTGGAGGTTTGGGTGATATTTCCCCCTCCGAAGCTTAAGTCAGGTATCAGGAGTAGAAAAGGAAATTTTTGAGAGAGAAAGTAGAGAGAGAGAATTTATGGCAGAATAACAGTACTGTGCTCTGAAAAACGTACATTTCCCCAGATTTCAAGGACTATTTATAGCATCTGAAACGACTGTTGTGCCTTGATGTCACCCTAATTTGGGAGCATTTGATTGGCTAAGCAATAATGATGGGACACGTGGTAATTGCTGATTGGATAGTACACCTCACCCTCTTTTAGAAATATGCCTTACTTTACTGGGCCTAAGTACAATTTTCGGCCACAAGAATCGTTTTAGTACACCTTTTCTTCAGAAAAGTGTACTTTAGCCCATACAAGCTTATGACCCATGTACTTTACTAGAATAGGTGAGTGCCACTTGTAAGGCTGCGATGGAGCCACGTGTCACTTTTGTAGCCGTTGATTTCTAGGCTACAACAAGTGGGAACAGTCAAAGATGAAGTGTGGTCATAGTGCTGAGTGTTGAAAGGTTATGCTAAGGGTTGCTTAGAAACGATAATGTAGTTAGAAAACAGAAGGGAATAAGAATAAGAAAAAGGCCGAGCGATAATGAATCGACTCACGCAATAAGGTAAGCTAATGAGCCATAATGAATCGACTAACTTTTTGTTTTTGCTTGCTATTTGCTCTGATCAGCTTCAATTTTCAGCGCCATTATTAAATTGTTTGAATTTTAGTTTATAAGTATGTTATAGGGTTATTAGTTGCTTAATTTGATTGCTGACTTTTTTAGTTTGTGGGTTTTTTTGGGTTACATATTTTAAAAAAGGGTTTCTGTAATTTCGTTTTTAAGGATTGTTACTACTTTGACTTTTTAGTCTTTCTATTGATGTTTACGCTGAATCTTCTTTGTTCGGAAAGGGTAAGATTCAGCTACACTTCTGTTACAAAAGTGTGTTGTTGATAGTGAAGACAAGATCAACAATCAACAATAGGCTTCTGTATCCTGTCAACACTGCAATCTTTAGTTATATAACTGACGTTTGTTGAATATTTGGCTTAAAGGTTCCCTTAAATTTACACTCTTTCCTTGGTATTTATTCCCAATGATTTCTCTCACTATGTTATGTTTCCTCCCTTAGTTTAGAGTACTTATTACTGAAAAAGTCACTCTTTTCTTGAGGCGGGAAAAGTTTCAAAGGCCCTAGAAATTACCGAGATGATGAAATCTGCTGGTATCTGACATAATATGAAGACTTATTCTATGTTGATCAATGGATATATGAGGTTAAACGATTGGACTAATGCATTCGCTATCTTTGAGGATGTTGCGAGAGATGGTATGAAACCTAATGTAGTACTATACAATAATATAATTAGAGCTTTTTCTCAAATGGGTAACATGGACTTGCCCTTTGCATGATTGAGAAAATGAAGAAAGAACAGTTTAAACACACCACAAGGGCATTCATGCCAATTATCCATGGTTCGCAAGAGCTCGAGAGACGAGAAGAGCCTTTAAAATTTTCGATATGATGTGAAGGAATGGCTGTACACCAACTGCTCATACATTTATTGTGTCAATTCTGGGCCTTATACATTGAGAAGTGCCAGGTATTAATACCAACTTTGTGATTGCTAATGGCTGCTTTTCTTATTCATCGAGCATTGTCTGTTGTTGGTTCTCCTGTTGTCAGTTGAAGGTTTGCTTTGGATGATAGTCCCTGAGTGCAATTTGACTTAGTGCTAAATTTTTATATGTCCTACTTGGGAAAAAAGATATTGAGAAGTTAAAAACAATATTTTTTAAGAATTTTGCATGAATTGGGGTACAATCTTTGTTACCCGAACTCGATAAATTTTCCCATATACCAGTGTCAGTACGACACGACACCGACACCGTTACGAAATACGTGTCGGACCCGGCAAACTTCACTTGGACACTGCGGCTCTAAACCCTAAATTCTCAAACCCTAGAGTTCGGAGAGGAGAAGAGAAGAAAAGAAAAAGAGGAGAAGAGGGAAAGGCGATAACTCACCTTGACTCGACGACCGAAGATTCAAACTCGCCGCCGGAACTTGCCGGGAAGTTTCTCTCTTCAGTCTTCACTTCTCTTCCTTCTCTTCTTCCCGCTCTTCAAACTTGTGTTATGTACTTCTGTCTTTTTAGTCTTCATCTTTTCTTTTCCGTTTTCTTTTTCTTTTCTTTTTGTCACAAATCCACGTGACTTTGTCCCCTTTTTTTTTCTTTTTTATTTTCCTTCTCTCCTTTCCTCCTTCAGCTCTACTTTCTTTTCTTAAAACATAAATTTTTCTTCTTAGCCTATGGCTAAGTTGTCATATTAAATTAATTTATTATAAGTAGACAATTATAAAGTATAAATTAGCTGATTAATTATTAAATTTTCTATTATAAAATATTATTTTCGCGTACCCGTACCTGTGTCTAAATAAAATATTATTTTCCCCGTGTCCTTTTTTTTTGGAATTGTTGTACCCGACACTTGGATCCGTACCCATATCCGACACTCCTAGCCGAGTCTAGGTAACATAGGGTACAATTATACAATTTGAATTAAGCATACCTAAATAGAAAATAGGATGACACATTCAAATAAAGTTTCACATAATTGTACCAATGATGAGTTCATTTAGTTTTCTAAGTTGCTCTCGGTCTATTCGCATTTTTTGATAGTCATTGACTTCCATTATCATAGTATATTTTCAAAATCCATGTGCATCTTATGATTGCCCGGCATAATTTTTTATCCCTTTTTTGTGGGGGGTGGGGAAGATTGGGGGAGGGGGTTAGAGTTGCGTTCCCCCCATGCTGTGAATTCCGGGAGAATATACCCTGCAAAATTCTTGATTGGAATGTGAAAGGATTTCTAGTTCTATGCAACTATATGAATTTATCGGAGTGGCTCGGTGATGCTTTTTTGTTATGGTATCATGGAAAAGAAAAATTTTGTCGTAGTGATTGCTCCACAATTCACATCGGCTTGATTTCCACTGAAGTCTTTTGCCATGAATCTTGCATTTCTTGGATATTTTTTTTGCTCTAATCCATGCCCCGTTTTACCCATTGTCTAAGGACATGAGTAGCCTGTTTTGAGAGAGGGTGGGGTGGGACACTAGTAAATTCTGAAATTATAATTGGAGCTTGGAACTTGGGGATTAAGGGTCAGGGGATGGGGATTCTAATTTTTTCATGAACAAAAAAATAAAATTTAAAAAAAATGGCAGAAGATAGTATCAAGGCATACTGCTAGTTGTAGACCTTGGTTGTCGTTGCAACTTGCAACAAAGTGTTAACCATTGTTTTTCGAGCGTTAATCTATTTATATTTCATCTCCATTGCTCTCTGGGATGTGAGGTGGAGGATGCCCACAGTTTCTTTCACAGCCGATAGGTCCAAAGCCCTCTCTTTGAATGTGTACTTGTTCTTTACTCTAACCCTATTATTTGCCATGTTTGATGTTGTTACTCCACGTAATGGACATCTCAGAGTTGATGCATGTATATTTTTCTAAGATCAACTATGGTGAGCCTGAAATTCCGTCGGGTGCATTTGATTTGAGTTAGTTGAGTTGCATCAGATTCCTAGCATTGTTATTATTGTGAATTAATTCCCATGTGTTATTTCTGAGTGTCTACTTCATCTCTATGTTGATCAGGATTCATGTGGTCGAATTGGAACCGACGATTATATTGTTGCTGATAAAAGAAACTCTACTTCAAGGAAACAATATAAAAGAAAAAGAGAGTATGTATTTCTTTCTCTGTTTGATGTGGTTGATCC
This sequence comes from Beta vulgaris subsp. vulgaris, assembly GCF_026745355.1. Classification (NCBI taxonomy): domain Eukaryota; kingdom Viridiplantae; phylum Streptophyta; class Magnoliopsida; order Caryophyllales; family Amaranthaceae; genus Beta; species Beta vulgaris. The sequence continues at coordinate 27,736,620 of NC_079210.1, read as the reverse complement.
TTTCCTGATATCAGTCTCTTGGCTATAGTTTTCGTCTACCCGATTGTTCTAAGCCTACGTTCATGCATAAGGTACTTAATTTAAAAGTTGTTTAACATTTATTGATCTTTATTTAAATGGATGTTTTTTGTTGCAGCAAGGACCTCGATTATCCAGGAGACATTGATGCCATTAATGCTGACTCCCTTACTAGAATGGTGAAAGTTGTGGCAGAGTCCGTAGTTTTTTAGTTCAACTATGCAAGAGGGTTCACCAGTGGAGGTTGTGCAAATTTTTGTCGCTGAATTTCTTTGCATAAACCATCTTCTTAGATATTGAAATTGTTTGTTAGGAAACAGGGTGTTGTAGTTTGATTAATGCGGAACAAAAAATCAATGAAATAATAAAGGTGAGATAACTATAAAGATGAACAAACAAAGAACACAAGGATTTACGTGGTTCAGTCAAATTTGGCTTACGTCCACAGGTGGGGCATTAGAGCTTCTTTACTATGATGGAGAAAAGCACATATAATAATACAAGGAGTTCTAAATTCTAAAGGCTAAAAGTGTTTCATAAGTTGTGTCTATAATAATGAATACCAGGAAGCCCTTTTATAATCATAAGGAACCCTGTACAAATCCTAATAGATAAGTAAAAAACGAAAAAATACCTTAAAACGCGTGTACCGCAAAAACCGGCGCTTCTCCCGACCCAGTCAGGCGCGAGACGAAACAGTTTCGTCAGTTCATCGTAAAACAGTCATAACTTTCTCGTTTCTCAGTGGAATTGTGCATTTAAAGTTAGCCTTATGCCATTCACAATATTTCAAGTTATAAATAACAATCTCCACCTTGACTTGAAACCAATGAAACAAGATAACTTCACCTTGAACTGAAAACCAAGAAGTAATGCTCACCATAAACATAGAATCTCCACCTTAAACAAAATTCCATAAGCCTACTCACTTTAGGCAATCCAGAAAACAAACATATTCTATAATTGTGTACCGATGCGTCTTCGAACACAAAATCCGTATACAAAACCATCACATGGCCTAGATCGAGAGTATAAAGTCACCAACGCCAAGCATGCTTCCTCAAATTGACCAAAGTCTATTCAAACACTTCTTCATCTAAACAACAAACTCAAAGGCAATTCTAAAAGCTGAATAACAACAATAATTTCTAAATTGCAATTGTACTTAATAAACACAAAAATACCAAATTTGAGATAAGAAATAGCATAATTAGAACAAAATCTAATGCATAACCAAGATTGCTACTTTATTACAAACTCAAAAACAATCTATCAGAGACTCCGTAGCAAAATCAACATGATTTATCGTTTTACCAATAGATCTCAAAGGGGACACCAAACATAAAGAGATCGTAGAAACCGCAGCCCCAAATCTTGTAACCCTAAAGTGCCAGATCATCATGAAAAACAACATCGACAATATTTGCAGATTGTCCTCATTGGACCTTTCTCCATTTTTCTTATTTAATTTCCAATAGTCATATTTAATATGACCCTTCACATGACAATAGTTACAAATTTTGCCAGAATTCTTTCTACCATGAGCAACTAAAGCATTTGCGTGAGCAGAATTATTAGATTTATTAACCAATTTATTATCAATTAAATCTCTCTGAGTTAAGGCCTCCTTAACATCCTGCAAACTTAAATCATCTTTAGCATATAATAAGGTATCTCGAAAGTGGTCATAGGAAGGTGGTAGAGAACACAACAACCTAATAGCCATATCCTCATCATCGATCTCAACATCGATGTTTTGCAAATCCATAATTATAGAGAAGAATTCATCTAAATGAGACTCAAGCGGTTTACCTTCTTCTAAACTGAGATCATGAAGTATGGATTTTAGTAGTAGACGGTTGGTCACAGACTTTGTCATATAAAGTGACTCCAACTTCAACAATAAACCCGCAACAGTTGTCTCTTTGGCAACTTCTCTAAAAACTTCATTAGACAGACTTAAATGAATCGCCGAGAGTGCCTTCAAATCCATATCCTCCCACTGATCATCCGTCATACCCAAAGGCTTTTTGGATGCACCTACCAGAGCCTTGTAACAGCCACTTTGAACCAGGATGGCTTTCATCTTTAATTATATATTTCCATAGGCCAAAATTTACTTGCCTATCAAATTTCATAATATCGAATTTCATTGACATAATCAAAAAATCAAACTTGTTCTATAAACACCTAAGATCTTAAAGAACCAAACTCCGATACCAATTTGTTAGGAAACAGAGTGTGTCTATAATAATGAACATTGAATGGACAACCAAGCTCTGATACCAATTTCTATAACGTAGTTTGATTAATGCGAAACAGAAAATCAATGAAATAATAAAGGTGAGAATACTATAAATATGAACAAACAAAGAGCTCAAGGATTTAAGTGGTTCAGTCAAATTTGTCCTACGTTCACATGTGGGAGATTCGAGCTTCTTCACTATGATGGAGAAAACCACAGAGAATAATACAAGGAGTCCTAAATTCTAAAGGCTAAAAGTATTTCATAAGTTGTGTCTATAATAATGAACACTAGCAAGTCCTTTTATAATTATAACGAACCCCCTATAATTATAAACATTGAGAGATATGTGCATTCAAAGTTAGCCTTATGCCATTCACAAGATTTCAAGTCATAAATAACATTGCTTTCATGCAGATCATAAATTTATAGGTTTTCAAGATGGATGGTCGACATAATATCTGGATTGCTGGTAAGTTGGAGTGCTTAGAAGGTCCAACGTCTCTTGTCCACTTTCATGAAATAGATTCAAATGGTATATATTCTAGAATTCACGACTTTAGCTTGTTTTTAGAACTTCTACGGTATGCGTCCTATGTCATTTTAGATGTGTATGGTTACTACTATGACTATTGTTTCTAGCAGTCCTTAAGATATTGCTTGATTAAAGGGTTAATTTGGTTTTCTTTTCTCTTGAACTTGTGACTGGTTGATCAGATCATACCTTTTCTGTAAGGAACTTTAGCAATGAGGAATTGTAACTAACCCAAATCCATTATAATTGCATGCTATATATTATAATTTCTGTAAATCGGACCTAACATTTCACATCTTATGAAGTAAGTGACTCGTTAAGCTGTTTTTTATGAAGAAAATTAACATATCGCGTCACCTTTTATGATAAAGGCGACACATGAGAAGGTTTATTGCGTCCCCTTTTATGATGGAGGCGACACATCAGAGGGTTTATCACGTCCTCTTTTATGTGGAGGCGACACATTAGAGGGTATATTGCGTCCCCTTTTATGATAGAAGAAACACGCTAGAGAGGCTATCACATCCCCTCTTATCATTGAGGTGATGCATAAACCTACCTAATGCGTTGCTTATTATATAGCAGATGACATGTTAGTTTAATATGAAATCTCAAATTGAGGCTAACACATCAGTATTTTTGTTTCATGCGATGCGTGAACTAACCTAATGTTTCAGGCGACTCATAAACATTACATGATACTTTATGCATTAACATGAGGCTATCACGTCCCCTCTTATTTTCCAGTGACGCATAAACATTGCTAATCTCTTGATAGGCGACACGTTATGTATGACACCTATCGTGTCGCCAACTATCATGACAAGCCAAATACGACACGGTATGACTTGTAGAGGGGACACGATAGGGGTTTTTCGTAGTAGTGATCATCAAGTACAAGTTCAAGTCCATTTTTCCTAAATTCTTTGTTAAAAAACTATGAACATTGGGATGTGCAAATGAAATTTATTTTCAAGTTTCACGAAGTGTGGGATATTGTACATAATGGCTATAAGGAGCCAACGGAAGAAGAGGAGGTTGTTATGAAACCACAAAAGAATGAATTGAATGAAACACGAAAACAAAAATATTTAAAGGCTTTAAGTTTTATCCATTCGGTTATGAATGGACAAAACATGTTTGACAGTGACATCTCACAAAGACAGGGATATCCTTGATAAAACTTATCAAGGACATACCTGTGTAAAACTTGAGCAATTGCAACATCTGAAATCAGATTTTGAACTTTTGAACATGAAAAGTTCGGAAATAACATTTGAGCATATTCATCATGTTATTTCTATAGCAAATAACATGAAAGCACTTGGCGATAACACCAAAGAATCCGAAATAGTTTTAAAGATTCTAAGATCTATGACTTCTAAGTTTAATACAATAGTATGCATGTTATCCGAGCGAAGCATCAAAGAAGATCTTTCTTTAGATGAGGTACATGGTACTCTTTTGGTACATTAGAAAATATCGAATTCCTATGAACCTGAAGAGCAAGTGTTGCAAGCTAAAACACATATAAATAGACATGGAAATTCTACAGGTTTAGGCTTCAGTAGGGGCAGAGGATTAAAAGGTCGAGGAGGAGAAAGATACATGGTGAAAGAAGGTGCTCGATACCATCGTGAATATAACTTCAATCAGCGACAACGAGGTCGTGGGTGTGGATATGATCGTGTTCGAGGTTTATAATTCGAAAGTAATGAAAATCATAAAAGCAATGTGCTCGGTGTTTTGATTGCAATAAACATGAACATTATAGTTCTCTGAATATTATTTTACAGCCCCTATCGAAGAAAAGGTTAATCACACGGAAAAATCTGAAAATGAATCAGTAGACCGTATAATTGGTTTGTAATAATGAGGAAGGCAAAGATAATGTATGGTACTTAGACAACGGGTCAAGTAATCATATGTGTGGCAATAAATAATTATTCTTTGAAATTGATAGCTCCTTCGATTCTTATACATGATTTGGAGTTAACACAAGAGTAGAAATTGTAGGAAAAGTTAAAATTTCTTTTCAGAAAAATGACGATAATGTGGATTATATTTCACATGTATACTATGCCCCAAAGCTTAAAATAACTTGTTGAGTCTTGGTCAACTCATGGAGAAAGGTTATGATATTAAAATGAAAAATGGGTATTGTAACATTGAAGATGATTATAGTTATTCTATTGCAAGATTACAAATGTCGAAAAATAGAATGTTTCCTTTAAAACTCAAAAATGTGTCACAACCTGGTTTTGCGACAATGGTGAAAGATGATACTTGGCTTTGGCATCTTAGATTGGGACATTTGAATTTTAATGGCATGAAATTACTATACCAGAAAAATATGATGAATGGTTTACCTTCGTTAGAGCAACAAAAATCAATATGTAGAAATTGTGTTATAGGAAAGCAGCGAAGAGATTCATTTCCCCTTAGAAAATCTAAAAAAGCAAAATATCCACTGAAAATTGTCCGTTCTGACATTTGTGGCTTAATTACACCCTACTCATTTGGAAAGAAAATATATTTCATCACATTTAGTGATGATAATAGTCGCAAATCATGTGTTTATTTCCTTGTTGAAAAGCCAGTAGCATTAGAAGTTTTCAAAACTTTAAGGCTTCCGTTTAAAAGCAAAGTGGTTATTATATCAAGACATTAAGAACCGATCGAGGGGTTGAACACACCTCACATTCTTTCAATCATTTCATCAAACGGCATGAAACTCGACACCAACTCACATCAGCATACTTTGCTCAGCAAAAATAGAGTTGTAGAAAGAAAAAATAAAACGATTATGAATATGGTAAGGAGTATGTTGAGAACCAAGTCTTTACATCGATGACTGATTTGGTTGTGTTGCATAATGTATCTTATAACTACAAGACCAAACATCATGTATACAATAAGTCTTATCAGCAGATATATGGATAATTGGACTGCATAGCATCTCCCAGCGACAAAAGGAGATTGCGATATTAAAATATAACTAGGAATTCAAAAATATTTTACGGCGGAGAAAATACAAATCTGTTGGTTTCATTAACAGTGATTATGCTGGAGATATGGATGACTGGAAAATAATATCAAGATATGCATTTTTGTTAGGAAATGGAGTAGTATCATGGTCATCAAAGAGAAATCATATTGTGACATTTTCCTCAACAAAAGATGAGTATGTTGCAACAACGTCTTGCACATCAAGCTATATGGCTTCAAAATTTGCTGAATATGATGGATTGTCCACAAAATGCATCTGCCAGATTATATTGTGATAATAGGTCTGCCATAGCTTTATCAAGAATCCAGTTTCTTATGGCAGAAGCAAACATATTGTATAAGTTAGTTATATTTATATCCTAGTCAGCACAGTTAGTTAGCTCTATCTGTATATAAAGCACATGTATAGCTCATGTTAAAGCTTGTAAGACTATTACACATATTATGTAATAAACTCTCTCTAGAGTTTGTTTCTCTCTCAATATGAATTCTGATCTCATATCTTCCTAGATTTCTATATGGTATCAACGCTGTAATCTCAAGAAGAGATTGATTTTTTTTTAGAAACAATGAAATTGTTGTTTCTTGAAGAGCGATTATTTTCACTGAAGTTCGAAATTCCGCAATTGAAGCTCTTGAATTGATTGAAGATTTCTGGTCAAATTTTATATTCAATGGCAGAATCTGAAACAAATTCAACTCGCAATGATTTTGTAAACACTAATGGAGGTAATTTGGATCCTCTTTTGATTGCTAATTCTGATAATCCTACATCTTCATTGGTTTCTGCTGTATTTTCTGCAACAAATTTCATTAGATGGATTAGAAATGTTAGATGTGCCTTGATTGCGAAGAATAAAGATGGTTTTAGTACTAGATCAACTCCTAAACCTAGTGAATCTAGTCAAGTATATTTGAAATGGATTAGAGCAGATTATATGGTTATGAGTTGGATACTCAGCTCAATGACTCCACAAATAGCAGATCATTTTGCATATGTGAGTACTTCGGTTGAATTGTGGCAAGATTTGAATGAACGATTTGGACAATCTAACGATCCATTAATATATCAATTAAAGAAAGAAATTGATAGTCTAAGACAAGAAAATCTTACCATAATTGCATATTATGGAAAGATCAAAAGACTTTGGGATGAGCTTAAGTCTTTAATAGTGTCACCTACCTACTGTTGTGGTGCTTTGAGCAAATGCAGTTGTCAATTTGTAAAAAGATTGGCAGATATTAAAGCTGAGGATAAGCTAATGCAATTCTTGTTAGGCTTAAATAGTGGCTTTGATAGCACTATTACCAATATCTTGTCAATGGAACCTTTACCTACTATAAATAAAGCATTTTCTATAGCACAACAAATTGAAAAACAAAAGGAGATAACTGGTGTATTGGAGGCTGGGGAAAGCAATGTTATGGTAGTTCAAAAATATAATCAAGGAGGTATGTCTGCTGCTATACAGAGATTTCAAGGGAAAAGAGATTGGAAGAAAGAAAAATTTGATAAAAAGTGTGACCATTACAAAGGAAAAGGTCATACCATGGATCAATGTTTTAAGCTGATTGGGTATCCTGAGTGGTACACAGCTGTGAAAAATGCAAAAGGAGGAAATGCAAGTGGCATAGGAGGCAGTAGAAAATTTGTTGCTAATGTTCATATTGATAATGGACATTGTGATTCACCTCCGGATTGTGAAGATGATTCAAACTACAATGATGGCAAGGAAATGAATTCTTATATGATAAATAACATTTGCCAAGAAGTCATGAAAATGATGAAAGGAAAAGACCAGACAAACACATCTTCTCCTGGAAACATGTCTTTTGCTAGCTTTGCAGGTAATGTCTGTTAGTCTATGAATTTTAACAATGGTTTTTACACTTGGATTGTGGATTCAGGAGCATGTGATCATATGGTGTATGATGAACATATGTTAATTGATAAAAAGTTGCTTAAAAGAGAGATTAAAGTTGGATTGCCTGATGGAACATTCAGAATGGTATACAAGACTAGAACTGTTGTGCTTAATGAGCATTTAAGCATCAATGATGTGTTATTAGTAGAAGATTTTAAACATTACTTACTGTCTGTTAGTAAGTTGGCAGAGAAGGACAATGTCTTGGTGCATTTCACTAAAGATAATTGCTATTTTCAGGACCTATATAAACACAAGGTTCTCGGAATTGGTAAGAAACAAGGAGGTTTATACTACTATTACAGCAATGCATGTGATATAAATAAGAGATTGTGTGCAAGTTCATCTTGTCATGCTGTGGAAACATCTTCTAGTACTGATATGTTGCCTAGTAAGACTGCTGTAGGTAGACAAATTGCATCTCATACTATCAATGATGTACATTTGTTACATAGCAGATTAAGAGGACATCTATCTTTGTCCAAGATGAGACATATTCCTGGTTTTAGTTGTAGAAATATGCATGAATACAACGGTGGTATATGTTTGAATTCAAAGCAGCATAAACTTCCTTTTTCTGTTAGTAAGAGTAGAGCAGATCAATGTTTTGACTTATTGCACATTGATCTATGGGGGCCATACAGAGTGCATGCTTTAAATGGAGCAAAGTATTTTTTAACCTTGGTTGATAACCGTAGTAGAGGTACCTGGACTTTCTTATTACATAACAAGTCTCAGGTTGCTAAAACTCTTGAATATTTTCTGAAAATGGTGGAAACACAGTTTGGAACACGTGTGAAAATTATAAGATCAGATAATGGGACTGAAATAGTGAAGAAATAATGCATTCATATGTTTATATCTAAAGGTATTATGATGCAAAAGAGTGTGCCATATGTTCCTCAATAGAATGGTAGGGTTGAGAGAAAACATAGGCATCTTTTAGAGATGTCTAGAGCTCTTAGCTTTCAAGCTCATTTACCTAAGATGTTTTGGGGAGAATGTATTTTAACAGCAACATACTTGATAAATCATCTGCCTACAAAAGTTTTATCCTGGAAAACACCATATGAAGTGATGTTTGATAAACCATCTGATTACAGTGGATTGAGGAATTTTGGTTGTTTGTGTTATGCTTATAACATGAATGTTTATAAAGACAAATTTGATTCAAGAGCTAGAACTTGCATCTTTATAGGTTATCTATCTGGCCAGATTGCATATAAGTTGTATGATCTTGATACTCATACTACTCTTGTATCTACAGATGTAGTATTCTTTGGACAATCTTTCCCTTTCTCTACAAATGATACAAACACAGAAGTATATAAAACTAACATGGCGAAATTTGCTGATGAAAGTGAAATATGCAAACAGAACAGTGATACTTCAAATCTAGTTTCTTCGTCTTTATCTTTATCTCACAATTCTCCCTCAACTGAAACAATTCGATTCCTATACTTGAGTCTGTAACAAAATGCTTCTCCTATGCAGTCTAACCCAAATTCAGATCCATGTTCTCTTAATACTGATATTTCTATTTCCTCTCCATCTTCTAATCATGACACTATACCTAATTATCATGATTCTGTTCCAGTTATTAGACATAGTAGTAGGACTGTAATTCCTTCTACTAAACTTAATGACTTCTTACACTATATATTCCTCATAAAAATGCTCTTAATTCTTCTAGCTCTAAATCTAAGTCATTTGCTGTTAACTCTTGTCATATAGTTGAACCTAAATATTATAATCAAGCAAAACATGATCCTGATTGGATTCTTGCTATAAATAAAGAGCTTCAGGCTCTTGAAGCCAATGAAACTTGGACACTAACTTCCTTACCTAAAGGGAAAAGAGCTATAGGTTCAAAGTGGGTATACAAGACAAAGTTAAAACCTGATGGTACTATAGAGAGGCATAAAGCTAGACTGGTTGCAATTGGTTATCAGCAAATTGAAGGCCAAGATTTCACTCAGACTTTCTCACCAGTGGCTAAGTTAGCAACAGTTAGAGTAGTGATTGCTTTAGCAAAAGTGAAACAGTAGGATTTGTGTCAGTTGGATTTAAATAATGCATTTTTGCATGGATTTTTAGATGAGGAAGTATACATGGTCCCTCCTGCTGGTTATTTCAAGGTTAAACTTGGACAAGTTTGTAGATTGTAGAAGTCCATATATGGTTTAAAACAGGCTTCGAGACAGTGGAATAAAGAGCTTACTAAATTCCTTGTTTCTATTGGTTTTATTCAATCCAAGCAGGATTATTCTTTATTCACTAGACATACAGCTTGATGGTGACTTCTTGGTGATCCTAGTATATGTAGATGATATGCTTGTGACAGGAACTTCTTTATAACAAATTCAAGAAGTTAAAAAGGGCCTGGACTTGGCTTTTACTATAAATGATTTGGGAGATTTGAACTACTTTCTTGGTGTTGAAATCACAAGGAATTATGTGGGTACTTTTATGTCACAAAAGAAATACATCAAAGACATCCTTGCGGATACTGGTATGGAGGATTGTACAAGTGTTGTCGCTCCTTTGTATGCTGGGTTAAAGTTGTCTATAGATACAAGTGAAACATTACCAGAACTTAATGTATACAGAAGGCTTGTATAGCCTGATTTATCTTATGCAGTTCAGCGTTTAAGCCAGTTTATGCATGAACCTAGAGTTCCACATTTGCGTGCAGCTCTTCATTTAGTCAAATATCTTAAAGGTACAATGGACTATGGTTTACACAACACAAAAGATTTTGCTCTTGATCTATGTGCTTATAGTGATTCAGATTGGAGTAGTTGTCAATATAGTAGCAGGTCTTTGAGTTCTTATGCTGTGTTTATGGGGAACAATCTCATTTCTTGGAAAACCAAGAAGCAAGCAACAGTAAGTAAATCTTCAGCAGAAGCTGAACATAGAAGCATGTCCAACACTGCAAGTGAATTGGTCTGGGTGCATGGACTTCTTAAATATTTGCAAGTATCTGTTCATTTGCCTATTATGCTAAATTGTGATAACATTTCAGCAGAACATTTAGTACACAACCTTGTGTTTCATGAGAAAACAAAACACTTGAAGAGAGACATGCATTATGTTAGAGAACAAGTGGCAGCAGGTTTTCTAACAACGGCTCATATTTCTAGTGCATCTCAGTTAGCAGATGTGCTAACTAAAGCTCTACCTTCTGTTCAGCATCAGACTATTTGTTGCAAGCTTGGTCTTGTATTTCAAGTCCAACTTGAAGGGGGGTATAAGTTAGTTATATTTATATCCTACTCAGCACAGTTAGTTAGCTCTATCTGTATATAAAGCACATGTATAGCTCATGATAAAGGTTGTAAGACTATTACACAAAGTTCGTAATAAACTCTCTCTAAAGTTTGTTTCTCTCTCAATATGAATTCTGATCTCATATCTTCCTAGATTCTATATATTGATATGAAGTATCACTTTCTATGTGATTTGGTCAACGAAAAAAGTGATAGACATCCATTTATGCAAGAGTACTGAACAAGTTGTAGATGTATTCACGAAGCCGCTGAAGAAAGACATGTTCATAATGTTTCGAGATTGTCTAGTCTTTGCACTTACAATAGTTTGGTTTAAAGAGATGTGTTGAAACAAATATAAACCAAAGAAATATTAATAGTAAATTAATGTTTCGTAATTGAGGGAGTATATTATTAACACACAACATGGCAAGCGCTCACATTTGGTTACTATTATTTGTTGCGCTCTACCCCCAAATAAAATTTTAAGACAAAAGATTCAAATATAGCAACCAAATAACCTTTGAATGTTTCATCTAGAACACGTTATTTAATTGATAAGTCAATAGCCCCCACAATCAAAGCATACGAAATGAGCCTGAAAAATACAAAATCAATGGTCAATAGTCAATCCTCTATCCTCCTACTACTTATATTTCTTGAATATACTACCTTCATATTTTCAAACAAACACATGGAATTAACTTTTCTCCTCACATGGTGAGAAAAATACACACACAAACTAGCTATGCCATGGATTGGATATAAGTTTACCCAAAATCTCCCAACTTCACCAACATTCTTCATTCTCAATCCCTCGACTCACTTTCTTCAAGAAAAAATCAATCATATGCCATGGATTTTAACAACAATAATCCACACAACACCAGAAGATCAGGCTATGACCCTTATAATCAGACCTTGGTAATTGCTATACTCTGCCTCTCTTTTGTCATCATTTTAGTCATAATACTCCACATTTATGCTAGATGTGTCCTCCGCCACTCTCGCCGCAACACCACCACCTCAATCACCTTCATTCACCGTGACTTGACTCAACCTGCTGAGTCCGTATCAGCAAAGTCCGGCCTCGATCCAACAGTCATCAATTTATTACCATCGTTTATGTTCAAGAAGATTGATGGGCATGATGATGATCACATTGATGAGTGTGCTGTATGTTTGAGTACGTTGGAGGAGGATGAGCTAGCTAGGCGTTTACCCAACTGTAACCATGTCTTCCATATGGCATGCATCGATACGTGGCTCAGCGGCCAAATAACGTGCCCCATTTGTCGGTCGGACGCTTCTCCTAAGTTGGTCCCACACGACCGAGAACCACCCATTCACAGTGTGAGTGAGCTGACTGAGGTGGTGGTTGTCACTTCAGAAGCTCAATGTGATCATAATAATACGCATGTGGTGATTAATTCAGGTGATGGTAATAATCCTAGCAAGATTAATACTGGAAGTGGGCCGTCGTCGTCATCGAGCTTTAGAATGAGCTCTTTTAGGAAGATGATTGGTAGGGATAGATCATCATCTTCAAATAGATTACAAGTTTGTGGAGATATGGAGCAACAGACACAAGTTCAGCAAAATAATTTCTCATAATTTTACAGAAAAAATATACTGCCTGCTTCAAAATTAGTTCCAACACTTATCATGCCATATAGTTTTTCTGTTGATTATTTTAGTGTATAGGAATGAGTAATTCATATCTTTATAAGATTCAACAAGGAAATAGAAAAAAAAAATTAGAGCGTAGGTTCATAATTCGTTCAGTTGGACAAATGGGAACCTGAGAAGAGTTTTTCAACATGGTTGTTTGGTAGTGTGTAAATGTATGCATGTTTCTCATATATCAAATTCCACGCGGTTAGATTGATTTCAATAACTATATTAATTAATCTAAAGTTTTAAATCATTGACCAACAAGTCTAAAATATGATAAACTTGTACTTTTATAAGGTGAACTAATTGTAATGAAGGGGTATGTTTTCCTAAGAGTTAGTGTAAAGGGAGTGCACACCGAATAAAACTTGGTTAGTGGACAGTTTACCTCTTGCTAGTAAAGTTTAATGTATAAGACGATTCAACTTACAAACAACAATTACTTTTTACTATCCTATTAGAGCAGCCGCAGGTAATCTACCCCTCGTATAGGTTTAGTTTAAGTTCATGTGTATTATAATATATACATTATAAGGGGATTGTTGAACATCGCTGTGAAATTACTTGAATTGCTCCAAATTCGTTTTTATAGACCATTTCACCATTTTCTCTTTTCCACACCACCCACCACCACCACCTACCTTCCCACTGCCATTTCACCCTCTCATCTTTTCCACACCACCCCCCACCCCAACCACCACATACCTCCCCACTACCATTTCACACCTCTCCTCTTTTCCTCATCACTCACCACTCACCACCCCCACTACCACCACATGCCTCCCCACTGTCATTTCACCCTCCCCTCCTTTCCACACCACCCACCACCCCTACCACCAACCCACTGCCACCTGCGACCTCCACCGCCATCACAAATTACACAAATACATTTTTAAAAATTTTTTAATTTATTGAACTTAAACATACAAATGTTAACTTTTACATAAACTTCAACAAAAACCTAAACATAAACTAAAATTTAAACTTAAACATAAAGTAAACTTGAAGGTAAACTTAAACATAAACTTAAACTCAAACATTAACTATACTTTAAAATAAACATAACTTTAAAAAGTGCATTATTCGTCAACCATGTTTTTAGTTTCTCAATCATTGCCTCCTCAAATAGTGCCCCTTTTTCCTTTGCATATAATGCTTGCAGCAAATTTCAATTCTTATGATACTCTTGCAAGTTCAAGCTCCTGGGTTGCAGCGTTATTTCTTGTTCCTTTGTAGCAACCTTTCTTTTTTTCAACCTCGAACCTAGCAATTTCTCTTTAAACATCTGCACTCCTATCCTCTGAATGGATTCGAAGTCTCACGTTCTTCACACCATAGGGTTGTGGGTCCACGTCATCTCCTTCACCAATGGTAGGTGTCTCGAGCACTGAGTCACTTCCATCAACTCTCGACCTTTTGCCGCTACTTCCGCTTTAGGTGAATTCACATTTTCTTGTGGCCATTTTTGGGCCGACCACCCGAACTTTCCAATAAATTTTTTTACTATGACCCTCCATTTTTGAAATTTCTTCATCATTTCCGAGCATGTTCGAGGATGAATAACTGACCATGTTTTCTAATATGCAATAAATGAGTTTCTTTCATAACATCATTATCGTTTTGACCACTCTTCTTTCTTGCAAGAGCTTCATCATAAAATGCAGCCGACCTTAAAACCCGTGGAGCAAGTCTACTCCAACGACCTTTCACCATATCCGCATTTCTTGTCACAATTTCTATTGGGTCGCTATTCTTCATGCCTCGAAAGCTTCCCAAACTCTTCCCAGGAAGATGCCTTTCTTTTGGCTCGTCCCAATCACCTTATCAAGAGAAGTGTCCATAAATTCTAAGATAAGATTTTCATATTCAATATGATTCCAAACCCTCTTACCACTACAACTTGCTTCTACGACGGGTGGATTTTATGCTTGAGTGGGTTGTAGTTGTGGTTGAGGTGGTTGCTAAGATAGAGTAGGCTGAACAAACTCATCATAACCATCAAAATCATCAGCTTCTTGGTATTGACTAACACCATCATCAGCTTCTTGATATTGACCCCCATCCTCATCATCACCATCTACCTCATTATCCAGAGATGAATCTTCTTGGTATTCAGAAAATCTATAATTAAAATCAGATTGACGATATGATAGGTTGGCATTTTGAAATGAAGATTCATGGTAAAGGTTATCATATTGAGGAGAATAATTTTGAAAATTTTCACCCTTTTGATTCGTAATTATTTAAGAGGGTTAACGGTAATTTGAGTGATAGAGGACTGACGATGTAGCGATTCTGTGAGGTATTTGAGCAATTTTGTTGTCTAAGCATTTGGTTTTTTTAAGCAGTTTTGGGGTTGATTTCTTATATAATTAGGATGATTAGGATCCATAATTATAAGAATTTGAGAAATAAGTAGCAATGAAAGAAGAGTAATCAAATAAATTAGAACAAATAGAAGAAATTAGTGAAGAGGGAGAAAATTAAGTGTGTGCAAAATATAGCAAAATGGAGCTCTATTCATAGAGCTCGAAAAAACAAAGTCGTTGGTTTTCTTTGTATTTTTTAAAATAACCATTACAAAATTTACAACGGTTATAGCCAATAATAAGTTGACATGTGGAAAGGCGTGGCATTTGTCATGTTGCTACTACCTAAAACAAAGTAATGTGTCAGTGTTGGAGTATGTTAGCATTTGATTTTTTTTTTGGGTTTCCGCTAGCCAAAACGCAACGTTTTGACTGGAAAAAGTCAAAAAAGTAACTTTTTACCAGATCAGGCGATGGGTCCCACGCCTAATCAAGTTTTCAATTGTCCCTTACAAATTTTTCATCTCAATCAACCCATGATCTTATTCTCATTCATGATTAAGGAATTTGTTTTTAGGATTATGTACTTGATCTTATTTTGAGATCATGAGTAAACATGCTCTACCCCTATTGACTTTAGCACTTCCTTCTTTATACTTCTATTGGAACAATGACGTACTAGCAGTTGGAATATAAACTTAGCCTAGCTGCTGTTCAGGGTGACAAAATATTAAATTTTGTCAATTACTGATACAGTTAATTTCTTTTCTCACACATGGTGGAATTCACACATTAGCTTATTATGTCTCATCAAATATTAGTATAAGTTTACTTGCATTAACTAGATCACTGACTAAAAATTATTTGAAGTTTCTACTGAAATATGCTCAAAGAATTGCTCTAGAAAGTAAAAATCACATGTATGTTTTTGCACAAAACGATCGAAAATAATATGTACCTATTCAAAGGGGAATGTTTGGGGAATACTTAACCAAAAAAATAAAAATTACATTCCTCTATCTAAACATAATATAATGCGGGAAGAAAAACAAAAAAAAAAAATCTCTTCATTAACATCCGTAGCTAATCTCTAAGGATAAGAGATTTAAGGAGATAACACCCAAATAGATTTTCACTTTTTTTTATGTTTTTAGATGATTTTTCTATTTATTTTTTTAAAGTTGGTAAGATAAAGTACCCTAATAAACTGATACCTCACACATGTATAACCATCTAGATTTGCGGGTTAGACTCTTTGGAAGTAGGGGATGGTAAGGGAAACCTCACCCCCAAAGAGCCCCACCATTGAAGTCATGAGCTTAAACCTTTACCACTAGGCCAAATTCTTGCATGGTAGATGAATTTGAATTTCTCTATTTAGCTAACAAGAACTTTTAGCTTTTTTAGTTAAGACTTGTAGCACGTTTGGTTCGTGATTTTTGGACTCCAAGAAACGAATCAATTACCGATTTTCTTATTTTTTGTTTTCTTCAACTTCTCATCAATCCATTACCATTACTTGGTGGTAATGGACTCCCTCAATTTGTTACCTTCTCTCCCTCCTCAAGTAACAAAATACATTATTTGATAGTAACGGTTATCATTCCATTTCTATTCCATGGCTTGAACCAAACATCTAATAAAATCTAACGATTTTTGTTACCATTCCTCTCCTTTATTTGTTTCTATTCATAATTCAAACCAAATGACCCCTTATTTTTTGTGATGATATGGAGACAGACATATATTCTTTATTAGTAATAAATTAAGTCATTCAATGATGTATCATACTTGAAAACATGTCACATATCTAGTGCAAATGAAAAGCTCCTGGGTCATTCCATCAAAAGCTCTTAGGTGATGCATGATGTCATTCACCTCAATTTTTAGATCAGGTTTATAATCAAATACTCATAATAATAGAAAACTAGTATTTTTGGTTTGGACAATGTCACGAGCAATTACAATCATCAAATATACAATTATTCATAACTTTCATAATTGATTATTAGCTTTTTCATAATTTTCTTTCTAGTGCGACAAATGGACGTTATGGCGTGATAAATTGTTAGAAAAAACTTTCAAGGAATTGGGGATGAAAATAACAATGTCAATGAAATTGGGGTAAGAGAATGTCATTACCTTAATAAAAATATAACAAATCAAAAGGCTTTGTCTATGTATTAATAGTTACATATAATTATAGACTATCATGTTTTACTTTGAAACATTAAACGTTGAAATTGCAATTGATTGGTGATTAAACTCTCACATATCATGTCAAAGGTCATGTGTTCGATTCCTAGTTGCTACACATTGTTAATTCTTTTAATGAGACCATAAACATTTGTATTAGAAGCTTGAGTGGAGTGCCACGTGTCACTGTTCCTTGGTAGGAATGTCTTTTAATTAATTTGCATAAATGATAAACGTAACGGTTAGGATTACATACAAAAAGCCAAAATGAACATATTTAGCAATAAATAAGAACCAAATTAAAACTTATAAAGAATGAATTGAGCTAAAACCACAATCAAGGCATAGCAACAATGAATAACGAAGAAGGAAATGCACTCACAACATCACCAACCTACAACAACACCACCAACAACAACGCATCGCAGCATTAGCGGAGCCGGATCACCGACGGAATGCCGACAGCAGCAACGTAGAAGTAGAGGAGAGAAAATGATAGAACAGAGGCAGCATTGGCTACTCACCGCACCACCAGCACCATCACACCACCAGCGGCAGCAGCAACACAGGAGGCGCCGGCAACAGCACCGCGGAAGGAGAGTGGCGCGTCCATGCGTTCAACAACAACACCGACAAGATGGAGGAACAGAGAGAGCAGCAATGAAGGTCGATGACAAAGCTCCGGCAAGCTATAGAATGTCGCAGGCCGAGATGCTCGTGGATGGAGTTAACCGTAAAAGGGAGGAGGGAAGAGCGACATGCAAGGGTCACCTTAGTTCTAAAATTTCAAAACATAACAATTACGGTTTTTTCACCAAGTACCCCCGAATTTTCAGAAAATTCACCTGGTACCCCCAGGTTTTCAAAATACACAGGGTACTCCTAAGTTACAAACTAATACACTCAGGTTGGATGTGGAGAGTATTGTGCAGGAAGAGATTCTTTCGCCAAGAACGTCGCTAGAAACGTTACAAAGACAGTCGGAGGTCCGAACACAGCTCTCTGAATGGCTGGATGTGATGCAGAAATCAGAGGGGAAACAATCTGAACGAAATGTAAGTATTGACCCTGTTCCAATCTTCTTTTCACCTGATAATGTGGTAACTGAGAATAGTAAATCTCTATCACCTATTAAGATTGAGTTAGCAGAAATCCAACCTTAGATTGATTTCTGGGCTTCATCCATATACTGTTATGTGGTTGGAAGTAATCCACCTCAGATTGTTATGGAAGGTTTCATTTGGAGGGTTTGGAGGAATATGGGGGTAGACAAGGTGATTTTGGTGAAGAAGGGGTTGTTTATGATAAGGTTTAAGACTATGGAGAAGAGAGATCATGCATTGAAGGATCATATCTTCTTTGATAGTAAACCTGTAATTATTAAACCATGGCACCAGGATATAGACATGCTCAAGGAAGATGTTAAAACCCTCCCTACATGGGTTCATCTGCACTTAGAGTTTAAATACTGGGGAGAGGGATGTTTGGATAAGATTGCTGGGCAGGTTGGGCATGTAGTGAAATTTGATCAAGCCATAATCAAGAGAGAAAAATTACAATATGCACGTGTTATGCTAGAAGTTCCGGTGGATAAGGAGTTACCTGAAGAGATATCCTTCATTAATGAGAGGGACCAGTTAACAAATGTGAGAGTGGAATATGAATGGAAGCTTGTTCTATGTCAGCTGTGTAAGGTTGTTGGTCATACCACAGGGGAGTGTAGGAAGAATGTGGTTAGACAAGAATGGAGACAGAAAGAGCCTCAAGTGGAGCATAATCAGAATGAAGAAGGTGCAAAGGATGTGGAACAGGGGTTTCAGAGAGTAAGGAACCCTGCAAGAAGGTTGATTCAATCACCTACACCAGTGGATACAATGAATGAGTTTCAGCATTTAACGGAGGGAGTAACAGAAGTAGTGGTGGGCCTTGTTCAATGCTCAAAGGTGAATGCTATTGACACAGGGGGGGCTACCTCCTGATGTTAATGGATAGTATTGTATGCTGGAATTTCAAGGGGATTAACAGCAACCAGAAGCAACTAGATGTTAAGAAATTTCTTAACATGAAGAATGTGGGGGTTGTTAGTCTCCTTGAGACAAAGGTAAAGGCTCCTAATCTGGGAGACCTTTATCAGAGGTTGTTTGCAGGATAGTGTTTTACATCAAATGTGGTAAATCATAAAGGTGGGAGGATAGTGTTGGCTTGGAACCCCAATAGCTTCCATGTGAATATTTTAAAGTCAACCAGTCAGAAGATTCATTGTAGGATAGAAGAGAGGACTGGAGGTAAACCTCCTTTCTAGTGTTCTTTCATATATGCTTTTCATAGTGCTATGGTGAGGAATGCATTGTGGGAACATCTTATGGCACTCCAAGAACGCATAAGGGGACCTTGGGTCATGATGGGTGATTTTCATTGCATAATGAAGCCTGGGGAAAGAATAGGTGCAGTTGTGAGGCCTCAGGAGATTGTAGATATCCAAGTATGTATGTTGAGGTGTGGGATGAATGACCTGAATAGCACTGGGTGCCTGTTTACCTGGAATAACAAGCAGAAGGACACTAGGGTGTTTTGCAAACTAGATCGGGTTATGGTTAATGAAGCATGGGATGAAGCCTTTCCAACTGCAAATGCACATTTCATGCCAGAAGGATATTTTGATCACTTCCCAATGGTTGTGCAAGTCTATCCTCAGCTACAAACAGGTAGATCCCCTTTTAAATACCATACTACGTGGAGTTCAGCAAGGAACTTCCAAGAGATTGTGAGAGCTTGTTGGTGTACTAGAATAGAGGGCTCTATCATGTTTAGAGTGGTGTGCAAGATGAAACTGGTTAACAAGGCTATGAAACAATTGAATGCTAAGGGTTTCAATGATATGCATGTTGCTGAAACAAAGGCAATGCAAAACTTGTTAAAATGCCAGGCTGAGCTGAAAGAGGATATTGCTGACCCTATTAAAAGAGAAGCAGAACACAATGCAAATGTGGAGTATAGAAGAGTGCATAAATTATATATGTCTTATCTGAGCCAAAAGGCAAAGCTGAATTGGTGCAAGGAGGGAGATAAGAATTCCCACCTTTTCCACCAATCAATTAAAGCTAGAAGAGTTAAAAACACTGTATATGCTATACATGGCAGGATGAACCTCAGAAGGTTATTGAGGCTTTGCTCATATACTATGAGGAGCTGCTAGGCAAGCCTATGAATGGGAGAGTGTCTGTCAAGAAAGGGGTGGTTGAGAGGGGTTCTATGCTCATTGAGGATCAAGTCCATGTCCTGAGTAGAAATTTTGATGCTCAAGAAGTAAAGAAGGTTGTTGCTTCTATTCCTGGGGAGAAAGCTCCATGGCCCTGATGGGTTTAGTGTTTTTTTCTATAAGGACACATGGGAGATAATTGGACAAGATGTGACTAATGATGTGTTAGATTGCCTACAAACAGGGAAGCTTGTAAAGGAGGTTAATGCCACTATCTTAAACATGGTTCCTAAGGTAGCATGCCCTAGTAGTGTCATGGAATTCTGACCTATTGCATGATGTAATGTATTGTACAAGATCATTACAAAAGTATTATGCAATAGGTTAAAAGTGGTGCTGCCTAGTCTAATATCAGAGAATCAAGGGGCGTTTGTTCATGAGAGATTCATTGTGCACAACATCATGGTATGCCAAGACTTGGTAAAACATTATGGTAGAAAGGGAGTTAGACCTAGTGTGTTGATGAAACTAGATATGAAGAAGGCTTATGATACCATTGACTGGGATTTTCTGCAGGAAATGTTGGTGGCTTTGAAATTCCCTAGCCATTTTATTAATCTCATAATGGTATGTGTGAGAACTCCAAAATTCTCTCTTATGATCAATGGATCTCTTCATGGATTCTTTGAAGCTAAGAGGGGTATTAGGCAGGGTGACCCAATGTCCCCTCTACTCTTTGTAATCTGTATGGAATATATGTCAAGGGTAATGAATAATCTCCAAGAGGTTCCTGGGTTCTCTTTTCACCCAAGATGCAAGAACCTAAAGTTAAACCACCTAGTGTTTATTGATGATGTAATATTGTGCTGTAAAGGTGATTTTCCATCTGTCTGTCTGATGCTACAAGCTTTTCATCTATTCTCTAACTTATCTGGGTTAAGAATAAATGAAATGAAGTCAGAGTTCTACTCTGGTGGTATGGATCAAATCACTATCCAGAGAATAAGGGAGGTTTCTGGATTTAGGCATAGTAGATTGCCTTTTAGGTACCTGGGGGTACCCATACCAGCAAGAAGAGTATCTGTTTGGGGGAGTCTCATGTTTTGGTGGATAAGATGTGTGCTAAGATCAAGGTCTGGTAGTCCAGGAATCTTTCTTATAGTGGCAGGCTTCAGTTGGTTAAATCAGTGTTGTTAAGTATACATATATACTGGGCTCAGATATATATTATGCATAGAAGTGTTCTTGATAAAATAGAGCAAGTATGTAGAGCATACTTGTGGCATGGATCTTAATTTAGCATGAAAGCTGGAAATGTTGCTTGGGAGAGAGTTTGCTCAGAAAAAAAAGGCAGGAGGTTTGGGGATTAGAAATATCAAGTTATGGAACAAGGTTGCCATGATGAAATATGTTTGGGCTATCACAGCAAAACAAGATTCATTGTGGATAAAGTGGGTAAATGGAGTTTATATTAAGGCAGATTCCTGGTGGGATTATACACTTAATTCTGGAAGTAGCTGGTATTGGAAATAGATTTGTAGAATGAAGGAGGAAGCTAAGAGCGGCATCTATAGTGAAAATGAGCTGAAATAGCTAGCAAAATTCTCTATTAAAAAGTGTTACCAATTGCTTGTTGGTGAGGTTGACAGAGTTCATTGGGACAGATATATCTGGAATAGGCTTGCTTTGCCTAAACATAGATTTATTTTATGGCTTATCATGTTAGAGAGGCTAAGAATAATAGACAGATTGGTGCTGCAGGTATGTGTATTGATGACAGTTGTGTATTATGCACAGGGAAGCAATCACATAAGCATTTGTTCTTTGAATGTGATTATGCTCTCAAGTGTTTGAGAATGTTGCAGAGGTGGCTGCGTTTGAGTCAGACACAATCCTGGTTTAACAGAATGGTGCTCTTCCTGTCCAAGAACAGGAGATCTCAATTTCAGAGAAGAGTTATAGCTGCAGCGTACAGTGCTTTAGCTTACTATATATGGTGGGACCAAAATGAAGTGGTTTCGGATCTGAAAGTCTGGAGCCCAGAGGTTATTATGAAGAAGATCAAAAGTATAGTTCTGTTAAGATTTAGTTTGGTTCTACCAAAGAAGGTTTCTGTAAAGGATAATAATTGGTTTGAAGTGTTAAAGTGTGAAAATGTGTAGTAGTATTGTTTTGTTTACTTGCCTGGGTTTGAGGAGTCCAACCTAGTTAGTTTGCTCTCCCTAGGTTAAGTGTTAGGTTGTATTATTATGTGGTGATATATGAGAGTTACTTATTTAGAAAAAAAAAAAATACACTCAGATACCCTTAATGACTAACGGCGTTAACTGCCGTTAGTCTTAACCCTAATTAACCGTTAGTTTTAACTCTAAACCCTAAAATCTAACTTCTAATTAAATCCTAACCTCTAAATTCTAACCCTAACCCTAACCCTAATCCTCCCACCACCCTTTCCCTCACCCTCCCACCACCCCAACATCCCCCCTCCCCCACACCTGCAACCCCCCTCTCCCACCCCCACTCCATCCCCCTCCCACGTCCGTTGTCGCGAGCCCAGAATTTAAGAGCCTAGTTGCCAGCGAGCTTCCCCACTCACTAGTAGAAAAAGGGCGATTTGCGTCCCCCCATGTGCGTCGCACTAAAACGAAAACGACGCAAAAACAAAATTTGCGTCGCATGCTCACTGGGGTACGACGCAAAAGACAACACACAAGCACCAGGTATAAGTGATGTGCGTCACATCCTTCCTACCTGTGACGCATACCGACCATATGCGTCGCACCATCATGAAGGTACGACGCACATCGCTTGAAAATAAATGAGGCCTATCTGCAATGTGCGTCGGATGGTATGTAGAGTGCGACGCGGATAATTGGGCCCAATAATATAGACACGCGGATAACTTGTACACTCCTTTTTATTTACAAACCCTACTTCATTACTTCCTCATATCAGCCGTCACTCTATCTCTTCTTTTCTCTCTCTCTCCTTCTCTTTTTCCTTCCTCATTAGTTCATTTTCAGTAACTTCTCTCCTTCCTTAAACTTCTCTCTCCTTCTCATTTTTCTTTTTATCCATTACATTTTTATTTTCATTTTATCATCCCACATTTATTTTTCTTCGCCGAAAAATCTGCAAGTTCTTCGTCAGATTCGTCAGATTTTTCAAGGTGCTTGTTGGCGGATTCTTCACTCAACCCTAATTTCGCTCAACAATCTCTCACTCGTTTCTCTTCAAGTCTTCAACCATTTTCTCAGTTCAAGTTCTCTTTCACTCAACTCCGTTTTCCGGCCATTCGAACAAACGAACGAACGAAGGGAGACATTCGAAGAAGAGCAGCGAAGAAATCTGATTTTCGGCGACTACACAGGTTCGTTTTTTTTTCATTTTTCGATCTGATTCATTTTCTTCAACTACTTGATTTTTCAACTACACTCGAAATCGCGATTTTCGGCGACTACACAATCGCCATTAAACAACTCGATTCCAACTACTCGAAATCGCCTTTTTTTTCATTTTTTAGATTTGATTTTCGATTTTAATTTTCAGATCTAAAAATACGTTTTTTCATTTTTAGATCTAAAAACTAAAAACTTTCTACTGATGACCTTTTGTTTTTTTTTTCATTTTTTTCCGTTTAAAAAACACAAGCAGCAGGTGCTTGGTGGTTCACGAAACAGAGCGGCAGCAGCAGCCAGGAACATAATGTGGTTTGGTGGTTCATGAAACAGAGCAACGCGCACTAGTATAGAACACAGACTATTTGTATTTCGTTTCTTAATTCGATTCAGTAAGAACAATCTTGTATTTTCTTGTAATTTCGATTCAAATTTACGTTCCTCATTTCATTCTTGTACTTCTTGTTGTTTCGTTGTTTCGATTCAGATTAATGCAAATCAGTTAGTACTCCCATATTTTGTATATCGATTTTATTGTTATGGAGTTGTATATATGTAATTTTATTTAATTGATTTTCTGTAATTTATGTATTCTTTTTCTGATTTTTTTATTGTTGTGGAGTTGTATTCGTTTTTTTTTATATCGTTTTATCTGTAATTAATTTTCTTTTCCCTCTCAAAAAAAAAAAATTTTAAAAAAAAATACCAATTTGCGTCGCACGTATCCCAAGGTGCGATGCAAATCACTCATCTGCGTCGCACCCTAGGAGATGTGCGACGCACATTACAGCTCTATGTTGGCTGGGCAGACTCATCTGCGTCGCACCGTATATAACGTGCAACGCAAATAACTACTTAATCTGCGTCGTTTCCACATACGACGCAGATCGTTTCTTAGTCATTTGCGTCGAGGGCTTTGGCGTCGTACCAAGGTCCGACGCAAATAGGCGCCTCACATCCGACGCAAATTGTCTTTTCTGTACTAGTGACTGCCGTCGCGAGCCCAGAATCGCCGGCGACCTGCCCCACTGCCGTCGCGCTCAACCTTATCTCCTTCATCTTTGAACTAGAGTAGAGCAGAGTAGGGGGGATTCAACGGGGGGTGGGAGGAGGGGGATTCGACGGGGGGGGGGAGGGGTGCGGAATTCGTCGGGTTAGGGGAAGGGTGTGCAAAATTCGTCGGGGGAGGGGTGCGGAATTCGATGGGGTTAGGGGAGGGGTGGGTAATTCGACAGGGGTGGCTACAGGGCAGGGGGAAGGGGTGGGTAATTCGACGAGGGTGGCGACGGGGTAGAGGGAGGGGGCTTCCACGGGGTGGTGGGGGAGGGGGGGTGGGGGATGTCAGGGGTGGTTAGGGGGGTTAGGGTTAGGGTTAGAAGTTAGAGGTTAGGGTTTAATTAGGAGTTAGATTTTAGGGTTTAGGGTTAAAACTAACAGTTGATTAGGGTTAAGACTAATGGTGGTTAACGCCGTTAGTCATTAAGGGTATCTGAGTGTATTAGTTTGTAACTTAGGGGTACCCTGTGTATTTTGAAAACTTGGGAGTACCAGGTGAATTTTCTGAAAACTCGGGGGTACTTGGTGAAAAAACACAATTACAACTTAAATAATAATCATTAACCTAATAACCTTAGATCAACGATTTTAATCCTAGCTTAATAAGTCATAATATTACACTCTACCATCCTTAAAAAAGTTTCGTCAATTGTCAACTTGTAATTAAATATTGGATTTAGAGATTGTAGTTGGAATATATCTAGTTATTAGTAGTTAGGTTACGAATTGAGAATTAAGTACTTTGTTATTTGGGATTGAGTAAAGTATTTTATAGTTTGATATTGCAATGATTACCTCAATTGACACGTAATTATGTTACAAATTCTAAATTACTTCCTCCGGTTTTTATTAGTTTACCCCTATTCCTATTTGGGATGTCCCTTATTAGTTTATCACTTTCTTTTATTTCTATTTTTGGAATAAGACCACTAACTTTTCATCACACATACATTCAACTTTAATATAAAATAATAATTTTTCTTTCTTTCTATGACCCACAATATTATTTCTTCTAAAACTCTATGCAAAAGAAAGGGATAACTAATAAAGATCGGAGAGAGTATATCTCTATTATAAGGGGGGAAGTAGATGGTGTCCTCTCATAAAAAGTCTAATATACCCTTAATGAAATTAAATTGTCATATAAATCTTTTCTTCTTCCTACTTACCATATGTATTGAACAAGTTAATAATGGAATTGAATTTGAAATTTCAATCAAATATTAAATTAAGGAGAATGATTTCCTCTTACTACCTACGTCTGAAAAAAATTTATTCAAAAATTAAATTGATAATATAACTTGATTGACACGATTAGAGGAAAAAAACTTGAATTTCATAATGATAATTATACTCATAATATTTTAAAACCTAAATGTTGATAATTCTTCGGTTATCTCTATTATATATATCAAACACTTTTCAAGAATTAAACCTGATACATAAATTCTTCCACTTTATTTGAGCACAGACTTTCTTCTAAGTTCTAATGTACTTCTTTCTCTTGATAATATATTTGAATAATGATGAACAAATAACTAATAAAACCAATGAAACATTAATTTAAGAAAAATAGTAAAAAGTTAACAATAATTATAAATGTATTTTCGAATCAAATATTTTATAACACTGATGAATTACTAATTGAGAATAAACAAAAAACATTAATAGGACACGCACGCATAGCGTGCAAAAAATGCTAGTCATAATAAAACTTACTTCCTCGGTTTCAATTTAGTTATGATACTTTTAAGATCCCGAATTTCTAAGCAATTTTTGGAGAGGAGAGAGATAGAGAAAGAAAATAAAAAGGTCACATGTGATAGGAGAGAGATAGAGAGAAGTTATTATCTAAAATATGAAAGTGTACAATTAAATTGAAAATTCCTAAAATAGAAAGTGTCACAAACTCACAACTAAATTGAAACTTCCTAAAGGATGAGGAGCTAGCTCATGTGGTAGAGCACTCCCCTCTGATCCTTGAGGTCAGGAGTTCGATCCTTACCTCCAGCATTATGTTGGGGTATTTCCTTAGCATGCTTTGCATGCTTTACCATCGAATGTGCTGGTAGTTCCTACAAGGCTAGTAGCCCTTGGGCGGACTTAATTTCCCAATCAAAAAAAAAAAAAAAAATATTGAAACTTCCTAAAATAGAAAGTGTTACAACTAAATTGAAACGGAGGAAGCAAAATCACTGTTAATCATAGATCAATTTTCCTCGAGCAAAATTTGAGTTATATTGTATAATGTACAATTGAGCTTAGATTGGGACCATCAGGTGATCGTGACAACTTCCATGAAATTACTTCTGGGTAAACGTAACAGACAACTTCGATGATCTGATTAGTTTTGGAAACTCAAATACTCAATAATATGCAGCGCACAGTTTATTTAACCAAAGCTAATCAAGACACAAGAAAACCACGAAAATCACTTATATTGTATGGGCTAAGATACCACACTGTACAGAAACAACAAATCTACCAATTGGTTAGATAAATTATATAGGAAAAAAGGTGTTTGATCATAATATAAGGATCGAAACCAGGGAACAGAAATTCACTAGGAATGATATTTGAATAAGATAAAGAGCCAACTCTATGTTCATATGGCACTCTCCGCTTAACTACTTCGCTCATTAATCTTAATCCTTCCGATTTTCATCAGTCATAGGGAACATGTAAAGCTTACAAGAAGCAGATTCAGGAGGGCTAACATCCAAACCTGTGTGGCAGCAAATTGAGGACACCCACTTAGATTTTCACTACCTGGTATAATCCCTGCAGTTGAAGGGGTGGTAGAATTTGCAGCAGAGAAAGTGCTGAAAAGCAACAATGAAGATTATTAAACGGAGTAATATAGTAGCGATACTTCAGCACATAACCCAAAGAATGGATACATTATCATATTGCAGAATGAGGAAACCAATTGAATAATAAGACTATCTTTGAATATACAGAAAACATGTCCCAAAGGGAACCACATTCAAAATTTAGTTTCCATTAGATTGCATCCTTACAAGAAAAGTTGGAGAGAAAAGGAAAAAAGAATATTGAAGGGAGAGGATGGATGGAAGAAGAGAAAGGTAATAAATATGATGGAATGTGGCATTCCTTCGTTTGGAAAGTGTTTTTGTTCCTTGGAAGAGCTATTCCATCTCTTGGAAAACGAATTTCTACCTCACAAACCAAACAACAGAAGATTGAAAAACTACTTTTCGAAGCAAAGGTTTTCCGTCAAACCAAACACTCCAAATTTTCTTGAAAAAAAAATTTCTGGATACCTGGTACCAATGTATAGAGACTCTTATTTAATTTTCTCCTTCCTTACCTTCTCTCTAATGTTGGGGCCCACACCCGCCCATTTGGCCATCCAAATTTTGCTCTGTACTCTCTCAATACTCTAACTCTGTGAAGTCATCTGCCCTTATTCTATGCATGCATGAATATCAGAATTTAATAAGGAACAAGCAAAATTGCAGGGTCAAAAGTCCATCAAAGATGGCGAATAACTTCCACTTCTCAAGTTCCTTTTTTCCTGAGGTGATCGCAATTTTGCCTATACTAGAAAATTCAGCTCTAAAAAGGCGTACGATAGTATTCTCCATAAGTAATGAAGATGGAAGAGTCTTCGACTTACATGGTTGCTTTACAAATTTACTAACATGAATTGCTGTCAGTCTTATTCAGCAATTTTGATGGAGAACAATCACATTCTCTCCATCCTACCAAATTGATGCAGGAGCTTAGCTCCCTACCACTAATTACTGTATTCTGAGAACAATCCAGATAAACATAACTTAGAAGAGAAAGGATAGAATTCAGACATGAGATAGAGAGATAGACAGGATAGGAGAGAGAAAATGTGTTTAATTTCTTTGATGATATTTCTCTAACAGCCTTAGCTAGTACATATAGGTATTCTTTACAAGCAATTGAATACCCATATCTCATTATAGTTAGTTACATGCAACTACCTGAAATTGGCGCCAAACTTAACTAACCTTAACTAACTTGAACTAGTTATTAACAATAGTTTGACCCATATCACAAATCCATATTTAGAGAGAACTATGGATAAAAAGTTAAATCGCATTAGTTCCAACTGCTAACTGGCCTAAGGCCTGCCAAAGCCCAGAAGTTGTTGTAGTGATACTACCTGTGTTGTGTACAGCCTTGGCAACAAACATCATCAATCGATGGGATTTTGAAATCCTACCCTTCCATAGATTAGATGCAAAAAGAAAAACATATGCCACACCACTGTAAGTTTTCCAGTGACAGGGTAAAGACGGTAATCACGATAAACTTATAACATAGGTCACTTAAGGGATGGTGAGAAAACTTTAAAAAGCTAATTGCAATTTTCATTGATTACCAATAGCAAAATGCACCCTCTCCTTCTAGAATGAGATTAAGGCACCTAATTACAAGCACAATATATGTCGCTAATGATTTTCCTCTTTCCAGCTTCGAAGCAAAAATGCTCCTTTTTTCAACGAGGATCACTCTTGCAGATATTTGTTTAACTAAATTTCTTATAAGTGAGTAAATATTGACCTCCTTCAAACGAGGCACTACACTCATCACCTGGCTTCAGAATTTATATCTCTTACCACATTCTACTAAAAGATATATTTGATCTAAATTTCGGTATTATTGCGTAATAGGAAGAGAAATGTCATTTATATTTTCCAAGAAATAATCACTCTACTAGAATTTTGTTGCAACGGAAGCGATTATCAAAGCAATAAACTCAAGGAAACGAATAAAGAACACACAAGATTTAACGAGGTTCACTATCAATATGATAGCTACGTCCTCAAGGCAGGGGAAAAGATTGTTTCACTATGAAGGAGACGATTACAAATACAATAGGCAAGATTCAATTGAATGGATTTCCAATTGAATCTCAAAGACTCTCTCTAATCTTCTCTATTGTATTTTCTCTAATCTCTCTCTCTAACTTTTGTGGTAAAAAGCCCTAAAATATGAAATAACATATTTATATGAAGTCTAAAATACAAGTCGTAAGTCGTAGAGAAAACCGGGCAAAAACGCGCTCCGCGATAAAACGCCCAGCTCGCGGCTCGCGAGCTAGGTCGCGACTCGCGACTGGGTCGCGATGGGTCGCGATGAGGTCGCGATGAGCTTCGCGACTCGCGACGTATATTCTGCCTTGCTGCTCCAAAATTCATCATGCAGCACCTCGCGACATTCTCTTGGTTCAGCTCGTCGCGCAAGTCGCACTTCACAAATCTCCACCTTGACTTGCATCTACCACACAACTCCACCTCGAAACAATCAACCAAGCACGTATCTTTCCAACAGTACTCAAGATACTCTTTTCCCTCCTGCAGTTGCATCTTTAACCCGATGCCGGGCTTCCCACTTTATCCCGGGGCCGGGATTGCCTCCACCTTGAGGCACAACCTCTCACAAGGTCATATGTGACTATCAACGTTCAACAAGTCCAAGCAATGTTTGAACTTGCGAACTGGAACTGGCTTGGTGAACATATCAGCTGGGTTGTCTGCAGTCCCAACTTCTTCACCACTATCCTCTTCTCACTCCTCAGAAAAGGTACCTTACATCAATGTGTTTAGTCTATCATGGTGCACCTGATCCTTGCAAGACAAATAGCACTCAAGCTATCACAATACACAGTGCACGATCATGGTGAGACCCAATCACTAACCAAACCACGTAACCATATACCCTCCTTTGCTGCAGCAGTCAAAGCCATGTACTCAGCCTCCGTAGTAGACAAAGTCACTGAAGACTGCAAAGTAGCCTTCCAACTAACCACAGAACCTCCTAGAGTGTATACATACCCAGTCATCGATTTTCTAGTGTCTATATCACCTGCATAGTCCGAATCAGAATATCCGGTCACCAAACACTCAGTATCATTCCCATAAATGAGACCCACATCTGCCGTTCCTCTCAAGTAGCGGAAAATCCGCTTCACTGCCTGCCAGTGTTCCTTCCCTGGTTGAGTCATAAACCTGCTCACAACACTAACAGCATGTGCTAAGTCTGGCCTAGTGCAAACCATAGCATACATCAGACTACCAACAGCACTAGCATACGGAACCTTAGACATATACTCTTTTTCCTCATCAGATTGAGGAGAAAGCACAACAGAAAGACGAGCATTTGCAGCAGCAGGAGTATCAATAGATTTCGCAGTACTCATACCAAACCTGTCAAGTACCTTCAAGATATAACTTTTCTGAGAAAGGAAAAGTTTCTTCCGTCCATGATCCCTATAGATCTCCATGCCAAGAATCTTCTTTGCTGCTCCCAAATCTTTCATGTCAAACTCGGAACTCAGAAGCTTCTTCAACACGTTTGACTTCTTCTTTGCTGCAATAAGCATGTCATCAACATATAATAATAAATAAATATATGAACCGTCCTCCACCTTGCTATGATAAACACAACAATCATATGGACTCCTGTCAAAACCATGCTCAACCATGAAGCTGTCAAATCTCTTGTACCACTGTCTGGTGACTGCTTAAGTCCATACAAGGACTTCTTCAGACTGCAAGCAAACTTCTCTTTTCCTGGAACAACGAACCCCTCTGGTTGACTCATCAGAATATCCTCCTCCAACTCCCCATGTAGGAAAGCTGTTTTCACATCTAACTGCTCAAGTTCCAGATCAAAATGTGCTACCATTGCTAATAACACTCTAATAGAAGTATGACGAACCACTGGCGAGAAAATCTCATTGTAGTCGACCCCTTCCCTCTGACTGAACCCTTTTGCAACTAGCCTGGCTTTATATCTGACACTTTCACCCTCTGAAGTTCCCTCTTTCCTCTTGAAAACCCACTTGCACAACCAACCACCTTACGACCCTGTGGTATCCTCACGATGTTCCCATGTCTGGTTCTTGTGAAGAGACTCCATCTCCTCACTCATAGCAACTAACCACTTAGCTGATTCGTTACTAGAAACTGCTTCCTTGTAGGACATTGGCTCAGGTGACTCAATATCTTCAGCTACATGTAATGCATAACCAATCATCTCCTCTACACAGCAGTTTCGGCCAGGAACATTCCTGCCCTCTATCTTTCAATCAGTCTCTGCGTCTTCTTCCTAGGTCGTTTCTGACCTTCAACAACAGTTTCCTATGATTAGACTCAACATCAGCTGTTTCATCAACAACAGCTACATCCCTCTGACTAGTCTCCACAATGGTAGAACTCACTGGAGCCTCATTATCCTTCCCCTGAGTTCGAACCTGTGGCTGTGGAGTAGGGTCTGGAGCAACTACTTGCTCAGATCCTTCATCTGTGCTCTCATCAGTATCACCTGCAGGTTTGTTAGCAGATACAAACATAGTGTTTTCATCAAAAGTAACATCTCTACTAAGTATAACACGCCCTTCTGATGGGGACCAAATCCTGTAACCCTTCACACCATCTCCATACCCAAAAAACAACCCTTCTTAGCCCTTGGTTCAAGTTTACCCTCATTCACATGATAATAGACCATACAACCAAAAACACGCAAACCAGAATACTCAGCACTTCTCCCAGACCATACCTCATAAGGTACCTTGCAGTCAATACCTGTATGAGGACCACGGTTTATCAAGTAACATGCCGTTTTCACGGCTTCACTCCAGTACTTCCTAGTCAACCCTGCATTAGAAAGCATGCATCGAACTCTCTCTAGCAAAGTCTGGTTCATGCGCTCTGCAACACCATTCTGCTGTGGTGTTTTCCTGACAGTGCGATGTCTCACTATCCCTGCGTCCCTGCAAAGCTCATTGAACTCATCATTAACAAATTCTAAACCATTATCCGTACGTAGCCTCTTAACCTTCTTTCCTGTCTGATTTTCCACTAAGACTTTCCATTGCACAAAAGTCTTAAAAGCCTCTCCCTTATGCTTTAAACAATAAAGCCAACAGTACCTGGAGAAATCATCATAAAAGTCACAAAATAACTGAATCCTCCTATACCTTCTACCCGAGCAGGCCCCCAGCAATCTGAGTGAATATAATCCAGCGTCGCCTTAGTTATGTGCAGCCCCTTCCCAAACTTAGTCCTGTGTTGCTTACCCAACACACAGTGCTCACAAAACTCAAGGTTCTTCACCTTGTGGCCACAAAGAAGGTTCATCTTGGATAATATCTGCATCCCCCGCTCACCCATATGCCCAAGTCGTCTATGCCACAACTTAGTCATCTCCTCAGAACTTGTAGATGCAACATTAGCAGAACCAGTCAGAGTAGTACCTTGTAACACATACAGAGTACCCAACTTAGTGCTCTTAAGCACCACTTCGAACCTTTCCACACACATAGTTCCCCATCCGAGCCAGAAAAAGTAAACCCTCCTTCATCTAAGACACCCAGAGAAATCAGATTTTTCTTTAACTGTGGAACATGTCTAACATTCATCAATGTACGAATCTCACCCCCAAAGTCTTATCTTGATGGAACCTCCCCTACAACCTTACAAGCAGCATCATTACCCATAGTAACATTACCACCATTACAAGACTCATAAGAAGTAAACCAATCACGATTTGGACACATATGGTAAGAACACCCCGAATCTAAAATCCAACGATCAGACGGACTAGGCATATCAACAGCAGCTAATGCTAGGTCCTCTTCGGAGTCATATTTCGTATCCTGTTGTGCAATGTTAGCATTGGAAGCTTTAGGATTCTTGGGACATTTATTCTTCCAATGGCCAGGTTCTTTGCAATAGTGACAGACATTCCTAGGATTGGTCTCTTTACCCTTAGAATTTTTCTTCTTCTTAGGACCCTTCCCCTTAGCCGAGTTCACCACCAACCCAGCCCCTGAATCTCCACCACTCTCAGTCGTTGCCGCCTTCATGGCGCAACTCCCTAGTAAAAAGTGCTGACTTCACCTCCTCTAGGGTCACAGTCTCTCTCCCAACAACAAATGACTCAACAAAGTTCTCATATGAATGTGGAAGTGAAACAAGCAAAATCAAAGCAGCATCTTCATCCTCAATCTTAACATCTATATTACGCAAATCAAGTAAAATAGTATTAAGTTGATCTAAATGATCTCTTAGAGACGTACCTCCTTGCATACGCAAGGCAAACAGCCGTT
Source organism: Beta vulgaris subsp. vulgaris (assembly GCF_026745355.1). Lineage (NCBI taxonomy): Eukaryota > Viridiplantae > Streptophyta > Magnoliopsida > Caryophyllales > Amaranthaceae > Beta > Beta vulgaris. The sequence continues at coordinate 27,702,672 of NC_079210.1, read as the reverse complement.
GCTTCAAAAGCAACTTGTTGGTGAGTGACTTCGTCATGTAGAGACTCTCCAACTTCGCCCACAGACCTGCCGCAGTGATTTCATCTGCAACCTCTGTGATCACATCGTCTGCCAAGCACAGCAAAATCGTGGAGTGAGCCTTCTCCTCCATCGCCTCCAATTCGGCCTCACTAGGGCCTCCAGCCGCTCCACTCTTGTCACTCTTGACAAGAGGTTTCCAGATGCCTTGTTGCTTCAACAAAGCGCCATCTTTATCTGCCATAGCCCAAAACTGTTCCTCCCGTAAACTTTCAATCTTTGAGTTCATCTATTCATCTTCCCAAAACCCTAACGCTGATTTTAATCTCAAGCTCTAGATACCAAGTTTGTTGCAACGGAAGCGATTATCAAAGCAATAAACTCAAGAAACGAATAAAGAACACACAAATTTAACGAGGTTCACTATCAATTGATAGCTACGTCCTCAAGGCGGGGAAAAGATTGTTTCACTATGAACGAGACGATTACAAATACAATAGGCAAGATTCAATTGAATGGATTTCCAATTGAATCTCAAAGACTCTCTCTAATCTTCTCTATTGTGTTTTCTCTAATCTCTCTCTCAACTTTTGTGGTAAAAAGCCCTAAAAATATGAAATAACATATTTATATGAAGTCTAAATCGTAAGTCGTAGAGAAAACCGGGCAAAAACGCGCTCCGCGATAAAACGCCCAATAAAACGCCCAGCTCGCGACTCGCCAGCTAGGTCGCGACTCGCGACTGGGTCGCGATGAGCTTCGCGACTCGCGACGTACATTCTGCCTTGCTGCTCCAAAATTCATCATGCAGCACCTTGCGACATGGGTCGCGACTCGCGACCGAACCATTTCTCTTGGTTCAGCTCGTCGCGCAAGTCACACTTCACAAATTTCCACCTAGAATCCTGGTACTAATCAAGTAATCATTAGTTAGTAATGAGCTAGACTGTCCTTTTAGCTATTACTTTGTCTCATTTGATCAAGTAGTTTGTCGGCTATCTCTAGTATATTAGGTATTGATGTGTAAACGTTTGCAAAGAGAGAGTGAATCATCAATACAACAATCCTACTATCAGCACCCTCCATTCTCTATCATTTCTCCTCCGATCTTCTTGGGACTGAATCTCTTATTATTGTGTGATATCAAAGCCTTTATCCCCAAAATCGGATTGGTGCATGAACCGTGTTATGAGAAAAAAATATATCATCGCCAACTCCAAGTAAAAAATCTTTGGAAAATTATCATACCAAGAGAATGCACAAAAAAAAAAAGATGAAATGTCCTGACAAGTGAAGAGACCATTACCCGAAACACAAACAAAAAGGCTTAGGCATTAAGGTGGTACATATTCGAAGTGGATTAACCAGATTACCCCTCTTCATGAACTTGTTCCCTATCTAACTGTTCTTAAACAGAAAGAGGCCAAAACTACAAAATTCTATTGCAAACTTTAGATAGGAAAGTTCCAACAATCACAAAATTACTCTGTTACATTTGAGTAAGAATCACAAACTACAATGTTATATTTGCCCTGAAGTCACATACATCGAAACAAGAGCTCCCTTTTCTTCAAAAATAACCAATTTATACTAAGTGACACCTTAAGTTAGGATAGAAAAGTTATAATTGATACTGGCTTCCATTCTACTAGAAACTAATCATCAACCTCAATAATGCCAGAGAGCATACATTCTGAACCCCAAATTTGAATTTATTCCTAACCAGCATCAACCACCAAAACCTACAACAAAATTCTAAGCACAAAAATTCTGATTTTCCCTTGTATCCTTAAACCTCTACATAACACCAAATTCAACCCGAAAAAAAAAACAACAATATTTCCTCAATTAGCAACTTCAATAACAATATAAAAATAAATAAATAACAAGAAAAAAGAGAGTTACCTTGATGGATATTTGCACTTGTCATGACCTGGAAAAATTCCAAATAAATGAAATAAAACACTCACTAAATCATTTATTTATTTTTAAAAAGACAAAAATCACATAGAAATTAGCAAAAAAAAAAAATTTACTGGGATCAAGAGCAGTGAGAGCAGCAGTGTTGCTGAAGTTGCAAGTTTCATCAGTCATGCCATGTTTAAGACAGTAGTCATTGAAAGCATAGGAAGCCATATCAATGAGATCATTTGGGTCATAACAAGGCCCACTATTTTGGATCGGCCCACAATCAGCAGCTCCTGGCCCACAAGCCCAATCTATGGCCTGCTGAAGTGCGGAATCCTCCGCGTTGTTCTTTGCCACACACCATAGCTGCTGCTGCTGCACCACTGCTTTAACTTGTTGGGCTTGAATGGGCCGCCAGGGTACTGCGAGGAGGAGAGAAAAAATTATGGAGAAACTGAAGAAGAAATCCGCCATTAGAGAATTAATAACGTTTGTGGTTTTTCAAGTGAATATGTTTTTTTATGGTGGTCAGAATTAAGAATAATGGAAGTAGCAGAAAAAAGTGACCGTTGAGATGGTGTTTTTTTTTTTTTTTTGAAGTAGAGAAAGTGAAGTATAATTACTTTTTTCTGAGACATTTGATTTGTGAGACAAATGTCTGGAGTTTCATCGGCTGTTTTTTTTGGTATAATTACTTTTTCGTCTTCTTCGATGGGGAGTTACGCGTTACTGTAGGGAGGACGAGCCTGCATTTATGCATTTCTCGAGGATAAAGCGGTAGATTATTTAATACCAATCCTGTCTTAAAAGTTCTTTTTACTGATTTTTTACCATATATTTCCCATAAATTTTTTATGTTTTCAAAATTCATTATATACTCCCTAATTTCTTGATAATACAACATGTACTCTTAACGATTAACGATTATCAATTTTTGATCGGTACCTCTTGATTCCATTACTAAACCTTATTTAATTCGTATTTCGCTCATTTACCCCCAACAGATTACTATTGAAATAACACCTCAGTCCAAAAAAGAAGGAAATGAGTTATGGAGGAAAAGAGCTAAAGAAGTCATTTGTGGTATTTTAATGGTGTTCAATTAAGGCTAACGACTGAAATATGAGTTGATTAGGATTAGGTAACATAATTAGGGGTTAATTATCAAAAAAGTTGACAATCGTTAATCATTAAGGGCATATGGTGAATCATTAAGAAATCGAGGGGTATACGATGAATTTTGAAAACATTTAGAGTATATGGTGAATAAAAAAAAATTGTCGAGGATATAACTAGGGGTGAGCAGAAATTCCGGGTACCCAGACCCAGACCCGGACCCGGTACAACTGGGTTCGGGTCTGGGTCCAAGAAAATGGACCCAGTTGCATCTGGTTCCAATTCTGGGTAGAATTTTGTCGGACCCGATACCTGGTGGGTACCCGGTTTCGCTCTGAGTACCCGGTTGGAGCGGCTCTTGGTTCGGGTACCTGGTACTTAGAATTGGTTTTTTTTCATATATTCATATAGAATTGGTAATAGGATAATAGTTGTTAAGTAAAAAGTTAGTACTTAGTAGGCCTTTAGGCCCATTTAATTTTTTTAAAAAAATTTTATAGCTCAATTGGCCCATCTTAGTATGTTGTTTAACTTACAACTGCGTACCTAGTTCTGGACCTGGTACCCACCGGTTCTGGGTCTGGGTCCAAGAAATTAGGACCCAGTTGGACCAATTCCAATTCCAGATTTTTAATACCCACTGAGTTCGGGTCAACGAAATTTTACCGGGTATCCGGTTGTGCTCACCCCTAGATATAAGGTGAAAAATCCCTTTTTATTACTACCTCAACTTTTTTTTTCTGAAACATGCAATAATATCATCAAACAATCGTTTTTTCACGCTATACCCTTGACATTTTTTTTTTGCACCATATATCCTTTCAACTTTTGAAATTCACCATATACCCCCCACTTTTGAAAAAATACATTCACTTACCCTTAATGGCTAACGAAGTTAAATTCCGTTAGTCATTAACCCCTAAACCCCCATCTAACCATAATTAACTAACTTATATCTACCCCTAATCCTAACTCATAATCTAGTACCTAACCCTAACCCTAACCTTAACCCTAACCCTAACCACCCCTCACCAACCCCTTACCCTTTCCCCCCACTGCACCCACACCCCAACAACCCATCGCTTCCCTCTACTTCCCCACCACTCCCTCACCACCACCACCCCCGAAGCCCCCCATCCCCATCTGCAGTCGCCCATCCCCTTCCCCTACTGTTGCGAACCCCCTCCCCTTCCCCTATTGTCTCGTAACCCCCTCCATCTAACTTTATCGCGAACCTATTGAAGATCGATTGCGACTTCAGGTGTGGAGGGGAGGGAGGTTCACGACTGCAGGTGGGGAGAGGGGGTTCGCGACTGCATGTGGGGAGGGGGATCGCGACTACATGTAGGGAGGGGAGAGGGGGTTCGCGATACAGGTGGGGAGGGGGTTCACGACTGCAAGCGGGGAGGGGAAGAGGTTCACGACTGCAGGTGGGGAGGGGGGGCTTCGGGGGTAATGGTGGTGAGGGGGTGGTGGGGCAGTGGAAGGAAGAAATGGGGTGGGGGAGGGGTGATGGATAGGGTTAGGATTAGGATATTATATTAGGGTTAAGATTAGAGTTAAGGTTAGATTTAGGTTAGTTAATTAGGTTAGAGGTGGAAATAGGGATTAATAACGAAAGTCTAACGCCGTTAGTCAAAAGGGTAGTTTGATGTATTTTTTGAAAAGTGGAGGTATATGGTGAATTTCAAAAGTCGAAAAGGTATATGGTACAAAAAAAATTTGTCAGGGGTATATAGTGAAGAAATTGATTAAACAATATCAAGTTCCACCAAAGTTAACACATCTTGCGGAAAAATATCTAGAAACACTTGTGCAAGACCATTGAAAGAAACAATCTAGCAAGTAAGAGCATCCACATTCATGAGACTCCCCTTAATTTCTTTCTCCACACCTCATTAGTTCACATCAATTTCCAACCAACTTTATCACATATCCTTCCCATTTAACAATTCATTTTATTAACCAGCATATTTACCTTATTTCTCCTACTTTTCCATACCACACCACCTTTTTCTCTCCTACTTTTCATACCCTACCAATATTAACGAAATAATTTGATTCATCACATTAATTTTAGATAATACTCCTTACGGTCTTTATTAGTTTACCCGTTTCGTTTGCACAAAATTTTAGGAGAAACAATGTTGTGGGACATAGAAGGAAAGAGAAACTACTATTTTATGTTAAAGTTGAATGTATGTGTGATGTAAAGCTAGTGATCTCATTCCAAAATAAGAAACAAAAGAAATGGGTAAACTAATAAGGGACATCACGAAAAGGAATACAGGTAATAAACTAATAAGACCGGAGGTAGTATTAAGTAAATCAAAATTTGATAATTTTAATTAAATAATTACCTTCCAATTCATGGTATTAATTCATTAATTGTATTAAGTTAACAAAAACTTATTTTTGATTATACTAGCTTACCCGTTTTTTTTAAGTAATTGCGGTTTAATTTGACAATTACACTAGTTGCTAATTATAATAATTTACTCAATTTAAATGCTAATAATTACAACAAATAAATACGCAAAAAAAAAAATACCATAAGTCATTTGAAAATACATAGATGAAATTGAATAAAGTACCATACAATTAATTTTTGGTAAAAGATTGCAATAGTTTAGATCTTCAATCGTAATCGGTAGACCCGCGATCATTTTGCTATATATGTTGAGCCAAGTCTCGTTGTAAGGCTTTGTGCACATTTATATCCCATGCATCAACTCGCCTTTCCATATATCATTCCATTCCAATATCATTAAATCGACCAGGTTGCACATATTATTTTGTACGCGTTGATCCGTTAATCGTTGTCCTAATTTCTTGCTCAAATCCCGACATGTCACCATAATTCTGATATGTATCTCGCTCATCCTCAATAATCATATATGAAGAATTATACAAGCCATCCTTATCTCTCACAACAAGTGTCCATCCCATACAAGAGATGATCTTTGTATTTTTGGGAAACGTGATTTAAGAACGCCAAAATCCCGCTTAACATCTTTTCGGACCGATTCTTGTCGTTAAGTGAACAATTCATCCACGGGATTCATTGCAAGTCGAATTACTAGGATGAACACTGCCTACTTAGGATATATCCCATCAGTTAGACGGTATCCTTTGGTGTATGTGTCCCCATTGACTATAAAGTTCACTTGAGGGGATTTAACTTGATATAAATCATTGAACACCGAAAATCGTTCCAACACGTTGATGTCATTACAAGTTCCAGGTGTTCCAAAAAATATGTGTCATATCCATGAGTCACTAGAGGCGACAATTTCTAAGATAACCGTTGCGGTTTTACTCCTTGGTATAATCCTTTTCAAGCACGCCGATAGTTTTTCCATCGCCAATGTATGCAATCTATACCACCATCATGCCCGGGAATTCCCGTTTTTGTCCACCATGTAGGAGGCGCTGTAAATCTGTAATAGTATGCGTCCTCAAGTACTCTTCTTTGAAGGTTTGTCGAACCCCTTTAACGCAATTGGGCGGAACGGGGAGGGTGCGGATGATGGTACCTCTACACCCGGATAAAATTGTCATCCCCATCACTGCCCCACCACCCATTGCGAGGGAAAATTCTAGACCCACCCCACCCCCACCCCATCAGTTAAACCGATCCTCTCCCCACCACCCAAATGGATACTCGTACACGCTTTGTACCCGCGTCGTACCCACTTCATCCCCAACTCACCACCCGTATGTGTATTCACACTCAATTCGTACCCGCTTCATACCCACATATTTATATTTTGCAATATAAAATTATTAATAATATATATATATATATATATATATATATATATATATATATATATATATATAGAATTAAAAAATAAATATATGCAGGGCTGGCGGAAATGGAGCAGGAACAACATAAAATCCAAACTCGCTCCACCACCCATTGCAGATATGATTTTAATCCCCATCCTCACCAAACCTAGACCCATCCCTGCCCCACTTGGGCGGGGAAGGAGGAGATCTCCTACTTGACCCGCCCCACTGCCATCCTTATGAGCAAAACTTTCTTTTGTAGTTGTTTGAGCTATCTTATGTACTAAACAACTGAATCACCTAATACCTTGTAGGCTAGCATCCTTAACGCTGCTGTGCATTTCTAGATAGGAGTTGCTCCTAATTTCCCAGTAGCATTGCGATGTTTCTCGAAGTATTCATGTTGTTTCGCAGTAACTAGCTCCACAAATCGAAGGAATAGAGACTTAAGCATACGATATCTACATCGAAGCTTAGATTTGGGGTATAACGGACGATCAACAAAGTAATCATTCATTAACCTTGTGTTTGCAACTTCAACATCTCTATCAATGTACTTAAGCTTGTTGTAAGATCTTCTTTTTTTTCTGGATTCTTCTGTGACATGGGCAACAACCAATTGAGCAGCTTGCTCGGTTATGTAATCTTCTTCTTCATCTAGACACTTGTTCACAGCGATGATGTTGTTGACATATTTATCAAATAGTTCATCACTTGAACTAGAAGAATTTTGATTTGGGTTCAACAACAATGATGTTGTTGACATATTCATCAAATAATTCATCACTTGAACTAGAAGAATTTTGATTTAGGTTCATGTTTGTGAGAAATTTAAAGAAGAGGGAAACTTCTAGTGTTTGTTGGAAGAAGAATGTTGTTTTAGAAACAAATGCAATGTAAGTCTTCTTTTATAGACTTATACAGATAAAATTGCAATCTATATATAGGATAAGACTAATTCTATCTCTGCAGATAAGATTGCAATCGTACCGTTGTCTATGGCCAAGGTTGAATTATATCTCTTCGGATGAGATGGCATTCTATATCTACGGAGAAGCTTGCAATCTATCTTTGCGGATAAGATTGTCATCCATTATTTCAAAAGATAAAATTGTAAGAATCCATGAGACTGCAACCAGTAATTAGGATAAGAATGCAATCTATAACATTAATGGATAAGAGAAATCACATTTAGCAGTAAAATAATACAAGTACATTAATCATAAAATATTGGTACATTAATCATTAAAACACAATTTCATTAACTAAAACACGATTATAATTAACAATTTAAACAAGTACATTAATAATAAAATAATACTACATTGACCATGAAAACAAATAACATTTATCTTAAAAAACAGATGAGTTACTTCATGAACTCTTCCTCCAGCTTCAGAAGATACTCTTCCTCAAATGGTTCAAGATACGATTTTTTCATAAACAATTGAAGCATCTTAAACCTTGTTTTAGTTTCATCACGTTGTTTTTGGTACTCGAGCAGCATATCAGACCTTCCCTTCCTCATTAGACCTCGCTCATTTTGCATCCCGCTTAAAGTGTTGATGAATCCATCCAAGCTTGTTGCAACACCTTTCAATTTCTTTTAGGTTTTCACTTTCTTCACACCCGTCGGGACGCACAAGTATTTCGACTTCATCGCTTGATCTCTTAGAACTCCCTTCACTCACAACGATTGAATCTCTACCAGACATCCATCTCGAAAGGTGTTGCATTGCTACCCAACAATGGTAAAATTGGAAAGTTGTACCACCACCCTTTTTTTGTTTATAAAGATCATGTCCTTTTGCCTCCATGTCATTAATAACCCCACCAAGAGCGCATACTCTCAGTTGTCGCAAGTTGTGATACCCATTAAGTAACACCTTCATTGATTTGACCCCAACGCCTTTTAATAGCTTTCATGGTTCTTTTGTGCATCATGACATTCAGTCTTTTAGCAATTGCTGCGTCATAGGACTCTTTGATTTTAATCCATAATGCTCCCTTTTGCCGAAATGTTCCTTCCTCAGCATCAGCTGAACAATTAAAGCAAGCGGATACCAAAGTGTTTATCTTCTTATACAATCCACTTGTCCCTCAAGTGCTTCCCTTTCTTACCTTTAGGTACTTATGGTTCTTGAACTTGAACTTCCACTTCATCTTTATTTTTCATCATCACCGAGTGATAACTTTGGAAATTGCATGCTTTTCAAACGACATTATGTTGCTATTCCTGTCTCCTACGGAATTGTGAGAAATGGATCTACGCGTTGAGATGTTGGATGATGTGTGCCAAATGACAAATTTTAAAAAGGGATTATGGTGTACAAAGGCTTGAAATATAGCAAGGAATTCAGGATTGTTTAGCATGTTTGGATCAAAAACAGTATTTGGATTTTGTTGGTAATTTGGATTTGGTTGGTAATTTGGAATTTGTTGGGAGTTTGGCTTTTTGTTGGTAATTTGAATTTTGTTAGGAATTTGGGTTTCTTTGATATCTATTTTCATAATTAGTATGATACGAATCCATAATTATCATATAAGATTTATGAAATACTTAGTAAGAGATATAAATGAGAAAATATTTTTTGAAGTGTTGAAAATATATCAAGATTGGTATCTATTTATAGAGGATAAAATCATATGGCCATTGTTATATTTTTCCAATTCATTCTATTTTAATAGATATTTAATTTTGTGTAAATGGTAATATTATCGTTGGAAAAGTTGCAGGAAAGCCACATGGTGTGAAGCGAATTGTTCCTCGTCTGGCGCGCGCTGCAGGCTGCCACTTATCGCACAATGACTGGGTGCTCGTTAAATTTTTTTTGTTTTTTTGAAAAATTATGGTTTGTGCTAGCATGGCTTTTTTGTTGCTTTTTCCTTCCCACTTTTTATTTCCACATGGCGCGCCATGGTTGCTCTTCATTATGGGAAGCTTCCCCAATTAATGGTGTTCCAGTTTTTGGGGGAACTAACCAACATCAATAGAAAGTTCCTCTTAACCTAATTTTTGTGCTTTGGGGAACCAGAATTCCCACTTATGTGAGTGCTCTATGTGAGCTACATAATTGCCTACCCGTTTAACATGGAAAATATTAAATGACTCAAAACTATCACCTAACACACAAAATTCTTCCATAATAAGATCAAGGGGAGAGCGATCAACTTTCCTCGCAACAATTGCTTTGGCAAGGTTTAGAGCATCAACCTCGAGTTCAATGTTGATGTAGCCCAAGTTGTGTGGCCACAGAACCCCACACTTAGCTGCCATTACCTCAGCCATCGAAGCATCCCATTGCACAATAAACCCCCAACTGCAACAATCACAAGCTTCCCATTCCAGTCCCTACTCACAACCCCAACATCCACCTCCTCATCACCCAAAAAAGCAACGTCAGTATTGAGACGATAGCACCCCTCTTGAGGAGGTATCCAACTCGACCACGAGATACAGGACCACCCAGCAGAACCCTCTTCAATACAGCAACATCATATGTACTATAGTCATTTACCAAGCAAAGAAAGCCCATAACACTAATCTCTATATTAAATCAATAATCCAGAGTATCAATAAGTAATCGACATGATTATATTAATCCAAATTACCCAATAAAAGTTGTGATGTACAAATAAGTAATCAGTATAAATGTATTAAGTACCAACACTAGTGGAAAAAAAAGGTCAACTGATCCGGTCAAAATGGACATAACCGATCTGGAATTTGACGGAAGCGGATGGAGGCGCAATGGTTGAGAATAGTTAACTAAACCGGTTTACAACTGGATCATATAACACTTAACTGGTCCGATTTTCAGTGAAAACCAAATCAGTTGTATGAGTGAACTGATACAGTCAACATGAAATAACCTATCAGCTAACAAAATAGTTGAGATTTTTAAAAAAATTGCACAAGCTGCCAGCTGCACTACTACCCCTTGCTTTATAATTCTCTCTCTTCCTTCAATCATCACTTTTTATTTGCATTATTAAAATAATTCAATGACAGCAATAGCTAATGAAAATAATTAAAACTGCAATATACTGCATATTAAATTAATAAAACTATAAAGATTACACCCACTTCATAGTTCAATTACCCAAATTACATAATTTCTACACATGGATAAATAAGATTCAAACAATAACCTACATTTTACAAACACTACAAACCTTCTATAATCTACCCATATCACTCCTATCTTCTAGTATACTATACTTTACTGAGTAAAAGAAAGGGCAAAAGAATAGGCACCAAGTTAGTGAATTCAATTGTGCTCCTCTTTCCATTTTATATTGCTCGATTAATTAATCACATGATGAAATTATAACATGAAAATTAGGAATTAATTAAATATTCCTAGTTGCATGAAAGTAGAAGAACTAATAGTTATGGAACCGAGTATAGGAAAGCAAGATACTGAATTGAATTGGTTCATAATCAAAGAAGATATAAAAACAAAACACAAGTTATTTACTAAAATATGAAGCACAAATAAGACATACAACATTGCATAGTTGTCTTTAGTAGTAACTTATCATTAGATTCCATATAATACCATGTCTATAATAGGTAACCAAAAGATGCAACTTGCAATTTGCAGCTAAAACACACCTCTTCAGATAGAGGTATAAAAAGACAAATAAAGGATGGGTAAGAATCACAACGTTAGATCCTCTTATCTTTAAATAGTTGTTTATATTTCTCATCATCTACAAAAACATAAATATTGAAAGGGAAGGTTCTAAAAATTACCTTGATCAGGGATGGAGATGAAGGTGAATCGTCCAACTCTGGAACTGAAAACACCTTTTCCTTATTTAGAGCTGATAAAGTTTGTTGCCATCCCGGGGATGTGGTCTCTGTGGATGCAATCCAAGGACAAAAAAATGGTTGATTGGATGAAACTCCATATTTTTATTAAGTAAATGTCCCCTTGCATCTTTTTCTAGACAAAACACATTTATATGTTAGAAAGAAAGAGCTAACCTCACAATAATGTTCATCATTATTGAAACTAACCATAAAATGTTACGGGATAAAAACTTTACAAGCAAGTTATCAAAACCCTCAATGAATCTGACTAGAAGTACTAGCATAAAGGTGAATAAGAAACTACGGACAACAATATTAATTATATTGACATAGTCTTCATATATGAACTCGCATAATTGATTACTCTATTCTCTAACTTAGGGTTCTAATTAGACGCTTAACATACATAATGTCCATACATGTAAATTTTCTGATCAAAAGCATGAGAAAGTGGTCTCTATATGGAACAACAGAAATCCCAATCCTTGATCAAGGTCATTTCCCTATTCCCTTTGTCCTTGTTGGGGAACATGAGAGATAGTAAAGGCAACCTATGAACTTGCTAGAGAACTCACCTAGAAATGCGGAGATGTGATAAAGGGAAACCACTTTCCTAAACTCAATAGAGTGAATCATCCTCTTAAATTTAATATTTTTCAAATAGAACCTTAGATATGGAATGAAGTAATGGATTCCTCATCACCCAATGCAACCACTATCCTGAGTTTATGGTTGTATCTTCTCATATTTTATTAGTGGCATCATTTGTGATATCAAATTTTGCTCTTCGACTAATGCCTTATAATACAGTGAATAAGTGATACCCCCATAGTGATACCTTATGTGCCCACAGTCATGACGATGAAAATAATTCTCTGAGAACTTTCTACATTAAAATGCATGAGGTAAGGGCTTAAGAGAAACCTTGAATAGTTTTTTCTCAATACTTCATGAGAGGGTAGAGATTAGTTTTATTTATTGCTAAACAACCAAATAGCAACCGTATTCATTTTCTGCAGTAAAAAGAGTTCCTAATATGGGAATAATACCTTCTTAATCAAAGCTTGGATCTTTTTATCAATGTCTACACTTGAGTTAACTATATCTGATACCTTACCAGCATTCACAGTTGTAGAAAGAGCTAGCTGGCTAATCTGAGAAGCAACAGACTCTAGAGTATTTGACTTTACACTTGCATCTGTGGCATCTATGTCATCCTTATCGTCATCCACTGAATGTTTTGAGTTGTAGCCCTTTCAAGGGTAGCCTGTCAAGGTCAATTAAATGTTTTTATGAATATGATAATTATTGATGTTATGAACATGAAATATCTTTGATGTTAAGAAAGTACGATTTAATTACGTTATGATTATGATTACGATTATGATTTATGATTATGATACTTAAAAGAAACAAAACATGATGGGGATAAGTGGAAGAACGATTTTTGAGAGTATTATGTTATCCTGGGTTGTGCACGTACCTTCCAGTGGAAACTCTACCTTCTGATGGGGGGCAACGTCCTTGGTGACACCCGCATTATGGCATTATATACCACCTTCTAATGGGGGACGAATATCATTGGTGGCTATGCCTTTTGTTACCATATATTGCATTATATGCCACCTTTTGATGGGGGATCTACACCCCCAAATTTCTCCACTTTAAAAACTTATGATTTCGTAAAATACTTGGAGAAACTTAAGGGTATTACCGCCACGTATAAATATATTTTCGCAATACTATAAATTAATACACAAAATATGCAGCGGAAACTTCTAACTTTATTTATAAAAATAATATTATTATCCAAAAATCACAATACTAATATGAAAAGTCTAAAGACTACTAAAATAGTGATCGATCTAGTTCTAGTGATCCCAAAACGTTCCTCCCATGCATCATGAATCATCAATGGACCTGAAAACTACTCCCCGTAAGGAAAGTAGGGCAAAGCCAAAACAAATAGGAAATACGAGTCAGTTGAAATACTGAGTACAATTACATGCAAGACTTGTAAACTTTGTAAATATATAATTCACATACTTTCACAAACATGCTTTATTTCGCAATTCTAATGATAACAAAAGATAAGATCAATCCATTATTAAATTCACGTTACCACCAAAGAATGTATCTCCTTTAATAATTCCATTAAAAGTGGAAAATAATAATATAAGAACTTAACTTAAACCCCTTTTCTTGATCCGCGGATCCTAAGTGTGCACACCCCCAAGCTAGTATCCCTTTATGAATACAAAGACATTGGAGTAACCTTGATGCCAACTAGTGGACTTGGAAGAACCCTTCTTGAACAAAGCCATGGGGTAATTGTAATAAGAATAACATAGGGGTAAACCTTTCCTTTAATTCAAATAAAGAATTATGATAAGAAACTTAATTATAGGAAAAAGATAATTTAAACTTTTGAAATTAAAACTTAGGCTTAATACACTTATTTGTAAAAGTATATTATTTCCTATACTTTGAGTTAGTCACATGCAACTGATTTTTTTTTTAAAAAAACAAGTGAAGCCATCTTTGGTTGTTATGAACAACATTAGTATACAGTACAGGAACTAACAAAGCAGGAGAGAAAAAAAACAAGCTTTTATCAATAGCTTTAGCTATAAGAAGATTTGATCAAGCTAACCACATATACCAATTTGTATGATTTGTACTAAAACATACATAACTAGTGTATACTTAACAATTAAAGATCACGCCACGTAAACGTACCTTGATAATTCACGAAACAAGAAAATCAACTAGTAAGGGAATGCTTACGAATGAAATCCTCCTATTAATTATAAACTAGTTCTAATCAAAACGATGATCAAATATATCACTAGTAGAATAATTGTTTATTGCTGCGGTGATTTTGCTGCGGTTTGACCCATACGCAATAATATATCACGTAAAAATAAAATAAAAAATAAACAATAACCATATTGCTGCGGTTTCAGCCGAAAACTGCAGCAATATGATTTTAACTGAAATTTTTAAAAAAATTTTGACTATTTGACCAAATATATTGCTGCGGCTTCTAACAAAAACCGCAGCAATATATCAAAATAATATAAAAAAAAATTATTTGAACCTATTGATGCGATTCCTAGAAAAAACCGCAGCAATAGGCTTTTAGAAGGGTGCTGTTATAATGTTATTTACCCAACTAGGGTTTCCCTCCTCTCTCTCTCCTCCTCTCCCTATCTCATTTTCACGCCTCCCTCTCTCAGTTTCACGCCTCCCTCTCACTCTCTCCTTCTCTCTCCTCCCTCTCATCAGTTTATCTCCTTATCTCTCCTCCCTCTCATCAGTTTCTCTCCTTCTCTCCCCTCCATTTTAGGTGTCGGCTGCTCTCAAATTTGTCACTGTTCTTCGCACTTCGGTCGGATTTTCCTTCAGCCTCAAAATAAAAACAAAGAAGAAACCGAGGGTGAATCCATAAACCTATAGCCACTGTTCCTCGCACTTCGGTTGGCGTTAATTAATTCCATGTTTCGACAAACTGAGGGCTTTAGATTTAGTTCCTCGATTTTAGGTATTGTTATAATTTTCATCATCTTTGTTTTCTTTGTAAGTTAGATAATGTTACTGTTCTAATCTAATGTTAGGAGTTTCGATTTTTTTCATTTATTGTTAGTTTCGTCTGTTGTGAATGAATGTGGTGTTAAGTTTCTTTTAAAGATCTAATGCTCATTTGTCATGTGAATTTGATGGATATTGGATGGGTTATTTGCTCGGTTTTAATTTTTCAAGTTTAATATAAATTTTTTTTACTTGTACCATGACATACTGCTGCAGTTTTGTGCAACTGCAACAATATGTCTTTTTATTATTATTAAATATAGCATATTGCTGCGGTTTCTGGGAAAAACTACTGCAATATGCTTTATGAATCTGATATAACATAAATATATTGCTGCAATTTTGCCTAGAAACCGCAACAATATATTAATTACCTATTGCTGCCCCCTTAATTGTTGCGCAGCCAAAACCGCCGCAATAGGCCACTTAAGGACCGCAGCAATAAGCATTTATTCTACTAGTGTATGAACTCTAAAAAAAATTATGCTAAACTAACTAATTATAAACATGATTCATGCTTAAACAATAAAAACATGTTTTTATAAAACTCAAAAATATCAAAACTAGGAATTAAAACAACTTGAAAAAGAGAACTTACAAAACTTCCTGCTAAAACTCCTCGATGAAAAACTAAAACTACTCAAAGAGACCACTCACTTTAGAGAAAACTTTATAAGGTTTGGTGGGGAGAAAGTGAAGGATTAGAGGGGTATTTATAGTATAAACTAGGGTAGAAAAGAGACAAAACTTCTCTAAATCATTAAAATTAGGGCAAAAGAATTTTAAACTTTTTGTAACACAATACAAAGCTGCCGTGTAGCTAGCTGTAGAATGCAGCAGAATTTGGTTTTTTTTTTCTCTTTATAAAAACTCTTTCCTAAAATCAATTTTGCTTGATTTTAAAGAGATTTTTAAATCTTCCCAAATCAATTAAAATCCCATACTTTCTAACTCAATATAAATCATATAAAAATCCGATCTTATAAGACTTTAAAAATATTTTAAATACTTAAAGTTTTCGGTTTTATTTAAAAGAAACCGATTTTTTTTTCAAAACAGCACTTATAAAAAAATCCGAAAATTACCTACTAAAATGTATAATTTGATTTTATTACCCAAAAAATGAATTTTGGATTTTATAAAACTATTTATCAAATATTTTTTTAAATAACTAATTAAATAAACAAGATAATGACAAGAGCAACTATTATTAAAAATTACTAAAATAACCTTTAAACTTCAAACTACATTTCCCTCCAAATGATTTCATCCAATGTGATTTTAAAATAGTTTAAAAATGAGTTTTCAAGATAAAATTTAGAATTATTTTAAATAATCTCAATAAATGCCTAAAAGTACAGGGTATTACAGTCTACCCCCCTTAAAACAAGTTTCGTCTCGAAACTTAGAAAAATTTTCATTTCAAAAAAATAAATTTGTTTTCATACTAAAATTATGAATACACATGTAAGATGCAATATAACGACTCTATATGCTCTAAAAATGTAAAAGCACGTGAAACTCTATCGCATTCTATCCCCCTTAAAAAGGGAGTTACGCCCCCGTAACTCTACTAACCTCAATGAATAACCCAGGGTACTTTCTATGCATTTCGTCCTCAGCCTCCCAAGTCGCTTCCTCGGTTTTGTGATTGGACCAAAGAAATTTTAATATCTTTACATCCTTGTTTCTAGTACTACGGACTTTGCTATCTAGGATCTTAATCGGTCTTTTCTCATAGGTTAAGGTTTCATCCAATTCGATAGATTCAGGCTGCAACACATGAGAAGAATCTGCAATATACTTCCTCAATTGTGACACATGAAAGACATTATGTACCTTGCTTAACTCATTAGGTAACTCTAAACGATAAGCCACCTTGCCAACCCTGGTCAAAATTTTAGAAGGTCCAATGTACTTTGGGTTTAGCTTGCCTCTCTTTCCAAACCTCATTACTCCTTTTATCGGAGAAACTTTGAGTAAGACGATTTCTCCAACCTCGTACTCCTCATCCCTCCTCTTCAAATCGGCATAGCTTTTATGTCGATCTTGGGCGGCTCTTATCTTTTCTTGAATTAACCTGACTTGCTTCACGGTGTCCTCGATAAATTCTGGCCCAAGTACAATCGTTTCACTTATATCATTCCAATATATCGGGCTTCAACATTTTCGACCATACAAAGCTTCAAACAGTGTCATTCCAATACTTGCATGATGACTATTGTTGTAGGAGAATTCAATCAAATTCAAGAAATCTTCCTATGATCTTTGATACTCCATTACGCAAGATCTTAACATGTCTTCCAATGTCTGAATAGTTCTCTCAGTTTACCCACCAATAGCTGGGTGAAAAGCGGTACTCATTAGTAGCTTGGTCCCTATTGCTTTTTGCACACTTTGCCAAAAGTTCGATAAGAACCTAGAATCCGAAGAGATGATGTCCTTTGGTACTCCATGATAATTCACTACGAACTTCACATAGACCATAACCAATTGATCCATCGACCGCATATTCTTCCTTGGTATAAAAAATGCGGTCTTAGTCAAACGGTCCACTACCACCCAAATAGTACATTTCCTTTCTTACTTTTAGGTAAGGCTCCTACAAAATCCATTGAGATAGAGTCCCATTTCCAGCTAGGGACTCCAAAATGTTGGACCATCCCTTAAGGTCTCTTATGTTTAAGCTTTACCTTTTGACAAGTAAGACACTTAGCCACAAATTCATCTACTTCTTTCTTCATGTTTGACCACCAAAAAGTCTTCTTCAAATCCTTATACAACTTATCTCCCCCTAGATGCATTGAGTAGGATGAGTTGTGAGCTTCCTCCATCAATTTATGCTTAAGATCCCCTTGATTATGAGGCACGCACCATCTTCCTTTGAATCTCACACTGCCATCATCAAATATTTTGAAGTCTAGTGCTTGCCCTCTTGAATTTTCTCCTTAATTTTCTCCAATTTATCATCACAGCTTGACTTTTCCTGATCTCATCAAGAATAGAAGGTTGAATCGATATGACACCTAGTAGTTCTTCCACACTTCCTAGCTCCATGACTTCCAAGTTCATCTTCTGAAACTCCATACATAACTGATCGGGCAAAATTATTGTGTTAATCGAATGACTAGTCTTCCTACTCAAAGCATCAGCCACAACGTTAACCTTCTCTTCATGGTACTGGATATCCAAGTCATAATCCTTATGAGTTCTAACCATCTCCTTTGCCTCATGTTCAACTCCTTTTGAGTTAATATGTACTTCAAGCTCTTATTATCTGTATAAATCTTACAAGTTACTCCATATAAATAGTGTCTCCAAATCTTTAAGGCGAACACAATGGCAGCTAATTCCAAATCATGAGTTGGATAATTCACCTCATTAGGTTTCAATTGCCTCAAAGCATAAGCAATCACCCTTCGATTTTGCATCCGTACAAACCCTAAGCCATATTTCGATGCATCACTATAAACCTCATATTGTTAACCTTCATCTGGCAATGCTAAAACTGGTGCTGAGTTAACCCGTTCTTCAAGTTCTGAAATGCCTCCTCACACTTTGAACTCCAAATAAATTTACGCTCCTTGTTCATCAAGGTAGTCATAGCCCGAAATCCTAGAGAATTCCTTCACAAATCTTCGGTAATATTCGGCCAACCCTAAGAAACGCATTATATCAGATACACCCTTCGGAGTAGGCCATTCAGTAACAACTCGAATCTTAGCGGGATCCACTAAAACACCCTCTTTCGAGATCACATGGCCCAAAAATGCAACTTCCTCCAACCAAAACTCACATTTAGAAAGCTTACCATATAACTGATGCCCTCTCAACTTTGACAAAACTTGTGCTAAATGCTCCTCATGTGCCTCCCTATCCTTAGAGTAAACAAGAATGTCGTTGATGAAAACAACAAATTTATCCAAGAACGTTATGAAAGTTCTATGCATCAAATCCATGAAAACTGTAGGTGGATTAGTCAAACCAAAAGGCATCACCGTGTACTCATAATGTCCATAGCGAGTCCTAAAGGTTGTCCTTGCGATATCATTCTCTGCAATCCTTAATTGATGATAACCAGACCTCGGGTCTATTTTAGAAAAGATTCCAGCCCCCTTGAGTTGGTCAAACAGATCATCTATTCTCGGAAGTGGGTATTTGTTTTTGATAGTTACATTATTTAGTTCCTGATAGTCAATGCATAATCTCAAACTCCCATCTTTCTTTTTCTCAAACTCCTCGGTGGCTTTGCCTTTTCGTTATAATCTATGACATTATATCCCACCTTCTGATGGGGGACCTATGCCATCGGTGGCTTTGCCTTCCGTTATACTCGACAAGTACCAAATAAATTACGAACTACGCTTATGAACATGATAAAGGATTATGATATGATTACGGTAACGATTAAATTTATGTTTATGAAATATTTTTACTAGTTCTCTCCTCCCTGTTCGAGACTAAAATGATTTGAAATGAATTTACGCTAGTAGAGTAGTATGTTACCGAAACGTTTTGATTTTCTGTTTTTAAGTACTGATGGTACGGTGCTAATGAAATGACGTAGCAGTGAGAAGTAGTTTAATTAGTATTTAAACTTTTGTAAACATTTATGGTTATAATTTAAGTTAATGTCAGACTATATACAGTAACTAAGTTTCAACTTTAGTTTTTATAATAGATGAATATGATTTCTAGTTATGATCATCTTTGTCTGGTGCTTTCCAGATCGGAAAGTATGCAATAACGCACCGACTACATAGGTTCCGCTGCTAATAATCGATTAATTAACCTAATAATGTTGATTAGTAGTCGGGGCGTTACAGAGTGGTATTAGAGTATAGTTTTTGAGAACCGCAAATGAAGC
This sequence comes from Beta vulgaris subsp. vulgaris, assembly GCF_026745355.1. NCBI lineage: Eukaryota > Viridiplantae > Streptophyta > Magnoliopsida > Caryophyllales > Amaranthaceae > Beta > Beta vulgaris. Next base: position 27,682,561 of record NC_079210.1, on the reverse strand, counting down.
CTGGGATTTCCATACCAATGGGTTTTGGGAATAAAAGTTACTCGTAGAAAAAAAAAGTGAAAATAAATAAATAAATAACATAATGATAAATAATGACGAGTATTTAAGTATGTTTTAAAAACGTTAAAAAAAGTTACAAGGGCACTAAATTAAGGTTGTTAGAGTTATAGTAATATGTAATGAAAAAATCTTTAATTATGAGCTTAAGTGTTAGGATTCAGGACGGGAATGTTTTTATACAATTTCTATGATGTTATGACATTGTTTGTCATAAAAATATGCTATGAACGTGAAATGTTTGACGTGCCTGAGAATGGCAACAAGTGAAAGTGAGCCTACTAATGGAGATAATGGAAAGCATAGGTCTGTTGCGATGCTCGAAGATATGAAGGCAAGGGTTAATGTATGAGAAGTGACCATGTTTCCTAAAATATGACTAACAACAAGAACTAACGACAACCAGATGGACTTGATAAAGCTTATGATGATGGAACTTCTGCAAGGCAACCGACAACAAGCTAAAATAGAGCAAGATGAATGCACGAACTTGTTCAAGAAATTCTCTGCTCATAAGCCGACGACCTATAACGGAAAACCATACCCTACTGAGTTTGAATAGTCGTTGAACGATATGGAGAAGATGTTTGATGCTACCCAATGCTTTAGTAAGTGAAAGGTTAACTTTGCCGTATTTTATTATACTCCCTCCGTGTTTTTGTTACTACATTATCTTTTTCACAGTTTTCAAGACATAATTCAAACCTTAACGTCTTGAGTTATGTATAAGAGAAAATTATAAAATTTGTATATTTGGAAAGTACACATTGAGAGCAATTGAACAAGATCCCCCATGACTACGTTTTTATTTACATACATAAATTTAAAGGTTAAAGTTGTCATGTGAATATTATCCACAAATAAAATTTAGTAAGTAAAAAATGGCGGAGAGATCAATACTTATTATTCACTTATTCTATCATCATTTCTCTAAGTAATATGTTTGTATTTTTTCCAATTAGTTTTATTTGATATTAACTTAACAAGAAATCAACCATACCCAAATATTGTAGACCTTAATTTCATCAAAAGTCAAATAGACCGAACTCGAAAATCAAATAACCAAACTTTCTTCAAACCCAAATAAAACCTACTCACCCCAAATTGAATCCAAAAGTTAGGCAAATAGCCAAATATGAAATTCAATTTGAATAACTCGGTTGTCGTATGTAGGTTTTCACTACTAAAAGCGGGTACGAGACAAATCCTAGGATATCTGATATGGATTTTTTTTGTTAATAAGCACGTGATGTTTTACCCATTTTGAGAATAACCACCTTATACTTATTTTTTTTATATTTTACCACCTTAACTTGATTAACTTCTTAAGTTTCACCATCACTGAACTCTTTCCATCCAAAATTTCGTTTCCCCCTTTTTCCTCTCTATCTCTCCTCGATAGGTCAGTGTGATTTTTGAAATTTCATCGTAGATTGAACTAAAAAGTTAATGTATGACTTGACCTTTTTTTACGGTAACAATAGTTATTTTATTAAGGAGAAGGCTTTTCAGCCGTTACATCACTAATAACCTCATAAGAAACTTCCTCCAAACCACACTTTAAGCTCCATGGTAGACTTACACATTTGAGCTAAAAGGTGGGCACACAACTCTATTTCCTTGCCTTTTTACATGAGAGAAAGAGATATGAGAACATTGAGAAGCACAAACTAAAATATCTCTAACTATTCTCCCAAATGGAGACATATCTCAGGTTCTAGCCTTGAGATGGTTGAATAGTTTCTTACAATCTACTTCCATAACCAGATGTCATAGCCCAGCTTTGAGAGCTATTTGTATCCCATTTCTCGCACTTAGTGCCTCGACAATCTCCGCATCCACAATGCTAGCCATACCATAGGTGGTGGCCATCATATCACCTACTACGTCACGAACCACACCTCCCATTCCTATCCCCTTGTCCTTCAACACTACTGCATCAGTATTGAGTTTATAAACTCCCTTAGATGGAGCACTCCATACTACTACTTCTGCTCCTCTGACCATCTTAGTTGGTTGCCCACTATTCACCTTATCAACCTCCATAACACCTCTAACCGCTTTGTTCATCACCTCTATAAACTCAACCTTCTTCCCTTCGAAAATCCATGCCTTGCGACCCAACCATATGCTCTTGCTCATCATCCAAAACATCTTCCACCAATCATCATCCCTCCTACTCAGCATCAATGTTTCAACCCAACCCCGAAAAGTGCCACGTTCTACTTATTCTGTTGCCAATCTAAGGGGTGAGAAGTACCATGCCCTGGAGCTTTCCACACACTTCAACATCATGTGCTCGAGTGTTTAATCTCCTTCACCACAATGTTGACATACTGTAACTACATCCAAACCTCTCCTAGCAAGATTATTTTTGACAGGGAGACCATTTCGAATCAATTTCCAGCCGAAAATCTTCACTTTTGGGGGATTTTTGCACTCCATAGCTGCTGCCACACCTGCTATTTTGAGATTGTAGATGACGACGGTTTCGTGCTTCGTTCAGCAAACAACTCAATGAAATAAGCGCTTCGAACCGAGAATTGATGCTCTCCTAATTTGCATTTCTTGGAAGAATTTTGACAATTGAGAGAAATTTGAGTTTATGGGCAAGGTTTGAGTAGGAGTAATGGAAGAATTATGGAGTTATGGGATGGAATTGAGGGGGATTAATAGGTGGGGCCACGTTTGACGGAAAATAGGCGAAAAACGTTAAATGGTGGTGAAATTTAAGAAATTAGTAAGTTAAGGTTGTTAAATTAATAACACAAATTCTTATATGTGGCGACCACATATATAACTTTCCGTGTGGCCTTCCCATATATGAAGCCCATGCGTCATTCACCTCATAATCATTGTCAACTAGGTTTTAGTATCGAGCGATTCCCCAGGTTATTAACATTTTCATGTTAAAAAGTATCATCTAATGTTGCATAGCTTATTGGTTAGAACTTTAGTATATATTAACTTGAGGACATGCGTTCAAATCATATAAATAGCATGTTTCTATTTTTTTTAAATGTGTATAATAATGACATAGAATGAACTACTAAAGGAAGAGTGACATGTGTTGCGTAGACTTGCTTAAAAATATTTTTTAATATATTAGTATAAATGACTTCCTTCCTTCTCTTCACCCAAATCCAACCCCCCCCCCCTCACACTCTCGCTCCTCTTTGCAAAATCCCTTTTTCCTCCCCTCTAATTAAGAGAGGTTTGGTTCTTTTTCAATGATGGCGATGCCAATAGCTAAAAAATTTCTCCCTTCTAATATCTTCAAAAGTCTAACCAAAATTGCCAGGAGAAGCAAACCAGATAGAAGAGGTTACTCAAAAAAGGACTTTTGGGGGATATAAAGGATGACTTATATTAGGGGGTGTTTGGTTGGGGTATTTTTAATGGAATGAAATGGAATGACATCCATTCCATTGTTTGGTTGGATATATTTAGGGTAGAGTCTCATACCCAAGGGTATCTATCTCCACCCCATCCCCCTAGAATCCCAATCTCCCCTCCCCCCTAAGTTTCTAACTCCATTCCCCTCAAGTTTCAAACCCTATTTTGTGTGGAAGGGAGAGAGAGGTTAAACCTTAGACAAGAGAAGCCAACCATCGCCAACCACCCTCACTCGCCGTACTCCTCCCGGCGCCGGCGCCGACGGTGGAAGTCCTCTTTCCGGCCGTCTCACTGCTAAGATTGCTATTCGTGGAACTACGTCGGATGCTAAAACTGCTAAGATTGCTAAGATCTGGAAATCAACTTTTCGATTTTTGAATTTGATTCATCTTTTGCTGTTTTTTGTTTAAATTTGTTTTTTACATATATAAATGGGGGTGAGAGAATTGAAGCAGCAAAAAAATGGGGTTGAGAGATGGGTAGTCAACGTGAAATACTTTGATGCAGTGTTGAGTAATTTGATTTCCTTATGCTATAATTCCGCCGGCAATGTGAATGTTTATTTATTTTTTTCCAATTTTTGTCTTGTTCTCGAGTTCTGTCCTTTTTTTAATAATAAATTTATTTCTTTTTTTTATATACAAATTATATTAAAATAAAAACTAAATACCATTTCATTCTAAAAGTGAACCAAACAGCGGAAATGGACATTGAATCCATTACAGGATTGAACCAAACAGTTTGAACCTGGTATGGGGTTCTGGATCCATACCACCCTGGTATGGACATCCATACCATTCCATTCCAGTTCAGTGAACCAAACAGGCCCTTAAATGTGTGACGAGTAATGTAAAGGTTTATAGTTTTTAATTGTCTATAATTAAAATATGACTAGTAAAGGAAAGTTCAATTTTATGTTGTTAAACAAGATACATCAAGGAATGTTCAATTTTATGTTGTTAAATAAGATACATCGAGGAATGTTAAATTCTTGTGTAACCTCAAAAATCTTATATGATTAACCCTATTTAATCATACGAGTAACCTCATTAATTATATCAATAACCTCGTTTAATCATAAGAGTAATCCTATTTAATCATTAAAAAAACTCATTTATTTATACCAACAATCTCATGTGATCATATGGATAAACCCGATTGTTTACAAAGTAACTACATTTATTCATATGATTAACCATGTTCATTCTTAAGATTAATTGATTAGTTTCTCACATTGTTTATAAATTAACCCCATCTTGTTTATAAGATTAACCCCTTTTATTGTTATGTTTAACCTTAAAATGTAATATGAGTAACCCAATTTAATTTTTGGAGTAACCTCGTTTATTTTCTGGAGTAAGTATGTTCAATCCTACGAGTAACTCATTATTAATCTTACGAGTAATCCTATTAATCATTAAAAAAAACCTCATTTATTCATATCAAGAACTTTATTTAATTATACAAGTAACCCCAATTATGGACAAAATAACTGAATTTATTCACTCGAGTAACCTCATTCATTCATAAGAGTAAGTTGTTTAGCTCTCATTTTGTTTATAAAAGTATTAGCCCCTTTATGTTTATAAAAGTAACCCTTTTATTGTTATGCGTAACCTTAAAACATTGTATGAGTAACCCTCTTTATTTTTTAGAGTAACCTTGTTTTATTGTACGAGTAACCTTGTTTAATCATACGAGTATCCTGTTTAACCATAAAAGAAACATAATTCGTTCATACAAGTAAACTCATTTAATCATATGATTAACCCAGTTATTCACATAAATTAGCTTATGTATTCATACTAGTAACCTCATTCGCTCACAAGAGTAAACTGATTAATACCTTTGTTATAAAAGTGATCCCGTTTGTATATAAGAGTCACCCTTTAATTGTTATGAGTAACCTCATCCGTCAAGATACCACATTTATTCATACTAGAAACTCCATTCGTTCATAAGAGAAACCCCTATTATTCATTAGTATTTTAGCTATCTTTTTAAAATTAGTACTGAACCCTTTTGTATTTCATGTTTTAGGTGTTGCCTCCAAGGTCATCATTCACACACCTAGCATTCCAAGGTCATCATTCACACACCTAGCATAGAAGGGTTAATCGGGGTACAACAAGATGTTTTGGAAGGGTTTTGCACAAGGGAAGGATTTGTGCACAAGGGGCAGTTTCAAAAAGCCATATCTTACCACATACTCAAAAGTTTGGGAAGAATCAAGGTGGATATAAAAATTTGGCTCGATATCTTTCCGCCCCCCGGTTAAGTGCTAAATCCCAATAAAAAACGAGTGAGATATAAGCCTTTATAAATGAGCTGGATACACGCGCGTGGCCACATGGAAAATTATAGGTATGCCGACCATTCGTTCATAAGGCGCATTGACAAATAAAAGTAGGGGTTTGTTAGTCTCAACAAAATTATTATAATAGACGGTCTAATTTTAATATAGAATTAGACAAACCCAAGCTTACATTCTGCTAACAAGCCTATCTATCCCACTCTAGCCCAATACTATCCCTAGACAACTTGCACCAACTTAGTCTTCCCTTCTCCCTCCTTTGGTTCTCTTTGAATATCGAACTACATCGAACGATTATAGACTAACACGACAATCTCAATGAATGGATTAAACTAGTAACTAAAATGATTAAATTAGTCACTAAATAGATTAAAGAATGTGAGAACTAAATGGAATAAACTAGTCAGTACATAGATGAAACTAGTCACTATATGTAAAAAGATGGTCTAAATGTTCTTAATTTTGAGTTTAGGTCGTTGACTAATTTTAAATTAAAAGTAGGCCGTTGTGTGATTCTAATTAAAAGTAGGTTGTCTCCCACCAGAACAATTATAATCTCAGTGGTCGTTTGGTTTACATGGGAAGTCAAATTCCCATAAGATTACAATTTATAGGAAATAGATTACTTAGTCAATTCATAGGAAATTGGTTTGGTTGACAATGGAAGAATTAAATTTTGATGGGAATTTCTAACCTAGGAAAACCTAGATAAGTAACTTTCTTTATTTTGTGGGAACTCAAAATTTCAGGAATTTCTAATTTATTTATTTTGTGGGAACTCAAAATTTTAGAAATTTTTGGTTAATCTATACAAATATATTAAAAGGCGTGCGTAACAACGTCGATGCGCCACATGGCACCCTCCTCTGGCCACCAAAATTTTGCCAAGTTTATGTTAACCAACAAAGTCAAGCTGTCATTATTTAAAAATAAATATGTTGAAGCTTGGGCTTGAACCCCTTACCTTATGTAAGGATTTTCAAATAATCACCATCTCATCTAACATCTCTTAGTGATCCATGTTTCCACAAAATTATAAGTATGTGTTGTAATTAGTTAATGTTATTAAACATATCCCTTGCATCTTTAAAAATAAATAAATTTGCATGTTCATTAAAATTAATTATGTATGCATGATACCATTTGAAGAGCAGTGTTGACCACTATAGTAGGGAGTTTTAGTTCATGTAATCTATGTACAATAAAAAAATTTAGAAATTGCTTAGTATAGGGTTTGATCCCGAGACCTCAAGTACATATACTAAAGTCTTAACCATTAGACTAAGTTGTATTTATTGTAATTATCATAAAGTATTATATTAATAAATGAAATTTTTTCTTACCCGGGGCATAGCCCGGGCCTAATAACTAGTTTATCTTGATATTTTGTTGTCAAGTAAACAACTCACCAAAATTAAATTTTTTAAAAATTTTATATTTCATATTTTCTCATATCAACCGAATAACTAATTTAAGTGACTCTAAAACATAACGGGTTGATTATAAAAAATTCTAGATCTGATATTTCCTTTTTCCATTTGCATAGAATTTTAAACCTGGGAACCCGTGCAAGTTTTTGTTTTCTTTGACAGGAATACAGGATACTGTACTGGAGTTGGTCGCTCATTTACTCCAAAATAATTACTCAAGTTGGGGCGCCATTTCTGTATCTTCTTCTACTCCCAGGTATATCTTTTTCTCTCTCGGAAGCTACCTCGTTCACATCAACTCTCTCTTTCATCTCATTCTTTTTCTTAAGCCCAAAAATTCCTCAGTATTTTCCTTTCTGTGTTTTTTTGGTTTGATTTTCAGGGAGTGAAGACCACTAAGGAATATACTGTTTGGTGGATTTCAAAAATTACGGCAATTTGGTCCGTTTTTCTGTTTCTCTACTTTGTTTTTTTTGGTGGGGGGGGGGGGGTTTCCCCTTTTTGTTTGTGGTTTTGTTTTTTGTTTTTTCGTTGTCTTTCATTCGCATCGTTGATTCCGTAAAACAAAGAAAATTCGGTTCTTTAGGATGAAGTACTCCTAATTTTACTATTTTCTGTCCAATTATTTGTAAACTTAACCCTTAAAAGTTGTGCAAAAATTGATCTTTGGGCACTTTCAATGACCTGCTTTAGTAGGTAGAACCTAACCCTAATCTTTTGAAAGGTGGGTTTGCTGTGCAATGCAGGTCGGATTTTTTGGTTTAAAGTGGGTTGCCTTAGGAATACTCTAATGTGCAGTTATAGAGTTTTAAAAGGACGAAAAGGTTGAGATATAGTCATATAACCAAGATGGTGTTGCTGAATTGTTGGTCTATAATCTGTAGTTGATTATGAATGTATTGAGATATATTTATTTTGTGGTAAATGTGTTTGCATGTTGTTTTAAGGTATTGCGGCGTTTGCCTTTCGATTCGGTATTGCTTTGTTATGATGTTTTCTTCAGCTTTGACAGTGAGATAGTAATGATTTGTGCTCATCCTTGAGCTCAAAATTTGTGTTTATTATTGTCTGAAGAAAGGTTTCCTAAGGGAATCTGATCTATTGTTGAACCATTTGGAAGACTTTGAATTTAATTTTGAAAGGACTTTTTCTTTCAATTCCAAAGTTAATTTTGGCAAAATTGAAATTAGACATGTCAGGCTTTGGTGTTTGTAAGTGTCAATTGAGGATCTTGTCTAGCCAATTTATGTGTTTATTCAGGTTTAATACTTGGATATGGGCTGAAAAAAAGTTTCTGTTAGCATCAATGTCTATATTACCCAATGCTTTTGAAGTGACTCCTACAGAAAGCAGGGAAGGGGAGTGGGCTGTACAAACATACCTTTGCATTAAAATAATTTGTTTCATGGGATATATGATCTGGAATGCAACAAACTCGTAGTTCACTATAAATTGCAAAAATCATCCTAACTACCACTCCTATTCATCTAAGCAAGAAGGATGAAGAAGGGTTATATTGGTAATTTACAAAAAGTGGGAGGTTTAAGGGAACATCGTAAAGATTTAGTTAGATGATGGACTAGTGAGCAAGTCATGCAAATGTGATGTGATTTAGACGGCATAGTGAGGATCATGCAAGTGAGGGACAGTTTTCTAGGGAGAGACCCACTTTTGAGAGTGTTAGCGTTTAATCGGTGACTACTCACCCTGATTTCATCAATTCCAGTCATATCTTGCTTGCATTCCCTAAATTTCCTTTTTCATCTCTCATTTGTTATTCCTCTCAATTGTGGCTGATATTGAGAATCAATTTGGATTCCAGCATTAAGAAGTGCATGCAGTTTAATAGACCTTTTCGATATGGTCTCTTATAATTCAAAGCTAAAGAATTCCGGATATTTTTGGCTCTCATTTTTGTTATATGTAGTTGTATATGCTGCCCAGAAAAAGGAAGTAGGAATAATAAAAACGGTATATACATGTGGAAGCTTTTTGGAGCTGTGTGTTTCAGGTATATTTATTTGACTGGAGATTGTAATACGGTCTAGTTTCTATTATTCCCTTTGTAATACATTTGTCTCAATGTTATAGGAATTTTGTGAATAGTGGTAGCCACTTTTGAGAGTGGTAGACTGTAATCTGTGACTACTCACCCTGATTTCATCAATTCCAGTCATATCTTGCTTGCCTTCCCTAAATTTCCTTTTTCATCTCTCATTTGTTATTCCTCTCAATTGTGGCCGTTATTGAGAATCAATTTGGATTCCTAGCATTAAGAAGTGCATGCAATTTAACAGACCTTTTTGATATGGTCTGTTATAATTTTAATCTAAAGAATTCCGGATATTTTTGGCTCTCATTTTTGTTATACGTAGTTGTATATGCTGCCCAGAAAAAAGTAGGAATTATAAAAATTGTATATACATGTGGAAGCTTTTTCGAGATGTGGGTTTCAGGTATATTTATTTGACTGGAGATGGTAATACGTTCTAGTTTCCATTATTCCCTTTGTAATACATTTGTCTCAATGTTATAGGAAATTTGTGAATAGTGCACAAAATCAAAGTGGAACACAAACATAGGGAGTATTAGTTTTTTTAGAGCTGCCCTATGCTAAGAATCAACTTAGCTTGGACAAATTACAGTGCTAAGATGGAGAAATTAAGGGAAGAAGATGAACATCTAATTGATTAATAACTGAAAATATAACAAAATGTAAAGATATTCAAGCTTTTTAGAGGCTTGATTCTTTCCCAATTGAACTCTTAAAAGCTCATCCAAATTTTAATCTATTTTCAACGTGCTTTTCACATTCTGTGCTGCTTTATATTTATACTACTTTCCTAGCAAACCTTCCAACTATTCCCACTAAACTAATGAGATAATATTTAAAATACCCTCCCCTCCTAATATTTATAGTTTTTAGTATTACTCCCCCCTAAACTTCCACCTTGTCCTCAAGGTGGGTAGAACTAGAAATTGGCATTGACTTCACAGACTGGGCAACAATATTCAATGTCCTTCAGTCTTTCATACTCGAGAATGAGACATGACTTCATCTTGCGTGGCAGCTCCTCATGAGTAATTTATGTTGCTGGCTCGCGTGGCCTAGCTATGGTGAAAAAGTTATTGGGACTATGAGGGAGAAGTATAATGGAGTGTCTTGTTGTTTGGCTGTGGTGAGTCTGTGGGTGGAAAGGGTAGGTAGGGTATTTTGGTTTTGAGAGTGGGGTTGGTCGATGTATGGTGAGTAATGAAAAATTGGGGTCTAGAAATGGTGGGTTGGAAATAGAAAAATGGGGGTTGAATAGGTGGATAGCTTGGGTCTGGAACACTTAAAACGGGGCCAAAACTGCTCATTGTTAGTGGGCACGAGCAAGGATATTTTGTGTAAAGGGTTTCGTGGGCCTAGTAGAGAGTGGGTTGGGTTGAAGGGCACAAGATTTGCCATGGTTTACTTCATTAATTGGAGTGGGGAGGAATTTAAAAAGGAAGTAATGGGGAATGTGTTTGGCCACTGCATTGATGCCAACCCCCACCTTTACATAGTAAGTCACAACAATTACTATAATGCCCTTAATAATAGGGTTAGAACTTGGCTTCTTCTCCAAGCCATCAAATGAGTCACCAAAAATTCTAGACACCCTTTTCTTTCACACTCTCTTTTTAGAACCTTCTTGTGAAATACATAGTGGGCTGCTCCACCACAAGACCTACTTCTGGTAAAGTGGGCTTGAATTTATGCGGGAAAAATTACCCTTTATGTTTCCTTCTAGAATCAACCATTGCTTCACATCTTTTGTGAAGCTTCTCCAATATACTTAGACCTCTTTGCTGCGAGCTCCTCCTTGGCTTCGCCTCCACCGCCACCGTAGCAGCCACCTGGTCCACCTCTAGACTCGCTGTTCCCGACACCGCCTCACACGAATGTTTAACCCCGATTCTCACTTGCGAAGACTCCCGATCCACCACCATAGCTTTTACATGTGAAGCAAACATGATTTGGACATTCTTTACTACCAGATCCTCCGCTGTCAACACTACCTTAACCACCACTGGCGTAACTGCCTATAAAAGCACATCTTCCTTCCAATCTTCTTGCTCCCTTTGTGCACTTTAGAAATCACTCTCTGACCTTATTCTAGTTTCCACCACGGACCTCACGACCTCCATTTGGTCCACCTCTAGATCCATCAAGTCCTTCGTCGGACCCCTTTCCAGTTCTCTCCTTCGTGGCCCCAATCCTATTTCCTCTACCTCCACTTCGCATAGATTGGTTCACCACCATTTGAGCCTTCTCCTTCGTGAGTGAAAACCTCGCCATGGAAACCACCTAACTTTACTTTCTCCTAACCACCTCTTCTTCATCCTCCTTTGACTCTTTCTGGTTGTCTTCCTCCTCAAAATCCTCTCGATGTACCTTCAACTCTTGTTGGATTGGAGATAAAGCTTCACCGATTATCTTCACTATATCTTTTTGAAGGTTCTCAAACCCTCTTCTCATGATCTCCTCCATCTTTTTATTGATTTCATTTTGTGGAGCTCTTGCAACTTCCGTGGCAGTTTTTTTTTTTTAACATGAAAATCAGACACTTAATCATCCAGAATAGTGCTGCTCGCATACCATTTGCTAAGAATTAACTTAGCTTGGATAGATTATAGTGCTAAAATGGAGAAATTAAGGAAAGAAGATGAACCTTGATTGATTAATAACTGAAAATATAACAAAATGTAAAGATATTCAAGCTTTCGAGAGGCTTGACTCTCTCCCGAACTCTTAAAAGCTCACTCAAATTTTCATCTATTTTTAACATGCTTTTCTCATTCTATGTTGCTCTATATTTATACTACTTTTCTAACAAACCATCCAACTTATTCCTCAAGTAAACTAAAGAGATAATATGTAAAATACCCTCCCCTCCAAATATTTAGTTCTTAGCACCCTATGGTTGTAGATCACCTTAGTCTTCAAAATTGTGGACTTCACGATTCATGAATTTTGGATACTTTTGGAAAGAGAAAGGAAAGGTCTTGAAATTGAAGCTGAGTTTCAATAAGAAGTAGTGAAGGAAAGTAAGTGAGATAGGGGGCAACAACATATCATTTCTTATTAATGGAAAACAAGTTTATGATGATTTTTCTAATGCTAGTATAGTAAAAATAGATTGATTTTGTTTATGGGTATTATTTGTTTCTTGCTCGACTACTAATTTACTTGGATGAAATTTTTGTCTTCTTTTCTCAAGGGTGGCAGTTCAGAAACTTGTCCAAATTGTTGGGACATGGTGTGAAGACTAGTTTATTTTTTGTGGCTATTAGTTTTCTTTGGAGGTGTATGTAGTATCTAGTATGTACTATGTGCTTCCATCTCCTGTTTTTAAATTAGGAATTGAATGGATTAGTTAAATTAAAGTGCTACCCCCTCCATTCCTCAGTAATTGTTTTTTGAGGTTAGGCACGTGGGTTTAGAAGTTTCTTTTCATCTAATAGCATCAGTGTTTGAAATTGACAAGTAATCTTGATTCGTACTCTAGAAGGGAAAGTAAAACCACAGTGAAATAGTAGAGACATATTACTTTCAAATTTAAGGACAAAATCTAGCTATTTATGACAAACTAGTATTTTGGCGAGGACAATGCCCCGGGTCTGTTACAATCATCAAATATATTATTATTCATAAATTTTGTAATTGTTTTTATTAACTTTTCGTAATTTTGTGTCTAGTGCGAAATTGGATATGGACGTTATGGAATGATGAGTTGTATAAAAGAAACTTCTAAAGAATTGGAGATAAAAGTAAGAATTTCAATGGAATTAGGGTAAGAGAATGCTATTACCTTAATAAAAGTGTTAGAGACCATAAAGCTCATCTCTGTCTTTATAATTATATATGATTATAAGACTTTATTATGTTTTACTTTGAAACATTAATCATTGAAATTTTGGTGGATTGGTGGTTAAATTCTCACATTTCATTTCAAAGGTCATGGGTTCAATTCTTAGTAGCTAGTAGCTACACATTGTTAATTATTTTTAAATGAGATAATGAACATTTCTATTATAAGCTTGAAAAGAGTGTCACGTGGCACATATGTCGGAGAGTGTATGTGGCACCATTCCTTTGATAGGAACTTATTTTAATATATAGATACTTGAGATGGAGTAGAATTATGCTACAAATAAAGATAAAACTGACCTACTGCAATGAGATCTATACATGGACATAATTAGATATAGCAGATTATTGTCATAATTTTCACTAGTCCTATTGTCATAACTTTCTGTTCATCTCTTTGTAGGAATTAGATACAATGTTTCTCAAAGTACAACTGCCTTGGAATGTCATCATCCCTGCTGAACATATGGATGTCAAAGGACTGATGCTGCAAAAATCAATCATACTCCGGCTGATGGAAGATTTTGCCGCCAAGAAGGCAACCAAGGACCTTGGGTATTTGCTTGCAGTCACAACTTTGGACAACATAGGAGAGGGGAGAGTCAGGCAGCAGACAGGGGATGTTCTTTTTCCTGTTACCTTCAGCTGTCTCACTTTTAAGATATTTCGCGGAGAGGTTCTGGAAGGAACAGTCTACAAGGTATTGAGGCATGGGGTGTTCTTAAGATCTGGACCTGTCGAGACCATATTTCTCTCTGCTCAGAAGATGCATGGCTATCAGCTTGTTCCAGGTGAAAATCCGATGTTCATAAGTGAGAAGCAGTCGAAGATCGAGAAAAATGTTGTGGTGCGCTTTTCTGTGATCGGTACTAAGTGGGTGGAGACTGAAAGGGAATTTCAGGCTGTCGTTGGTTTGGAGGGAGACTTTCTTGGACCTGTTTGATATTGAAAGATCTAGGTATCGTGTTCGAGCACTTGTTTTCTACTATAGTAGGGTGTAAATATCTGGCGCTGAACACAACTGTAAGCTGTTGTGCTGCTTCTTTGCCAGAGCATTACTTCAGAACCTTTTAGCAGTATGCATTATGAATAGTTTACCGTAAAGAATTGGATGTAAGCATTTTGAAGGTGTGTATGTAGAATTCAGCTTGCAATTGCTTTCATATCTTCTTATGTCTGCGTTTTGTTCTTTGGAAGAAGATTCTTCCTGTACCACCGAGGGAGGCCAGGCAACGAAATATTACCTGTCAGATCTAGGAACAGTTGACGGCGACCTCTTGAATTGGAAGAGAAAAAAGGACGAGGCTTCTTAAGTCGGGAATATTGAAGGTTAAATTTTGACTTCTGTGAAAGCACATATTTTTGTGTCCCTTAGTTGTGCTCAACTGAAATCACTAATTTCAGATGAACTTACCTTAGTGACTTACTTTATCTGGAAAAATAAGTTTAATAAGCTTAGTCCAATGAAAAGTTACTTTATTTTTTGCACAAATGCTCAAGACAAGTTGGCAAAGGAAATTAAAGAGACTAACTTTTGTAGCTTGTAGGTGTGTTGGTGAATTTTGTTCTTGGATAGCTCATGCACCACCTAAAGGATTCTACTTGTTTCCTGATCGCCTGAACTGTCCACATTATGCTTCGGTCCACCAATTACTTATCCTGTAACATAGAGACCATGTTGTGATAATATGTTGTAACGTCTCTGCATGCATAGTTGAGGTTGAGTCCCATAAGTAGTGCATCCTAATAGTAGAAAATCATTTCTAGGATGTATTCCATCCCAGCTCACGATGAGGATTTGTGCACACGAGCCATCAGCTAATAGAAACCTTGTTTGTGGGAAGACATCTGGACTTCCAAAAGCATTCTCAGTTAGAATTGCCCGGAAATATCCCGGAGGTGTCTTCCCTTCAACGTCAGTAAGGGGGAAGGCTCGGATCCACAATGTGGTCGGGTTATAAATTGAAGCATGTTGGTGCAGACTCAAACGGATAGGTTGCCAATTGAGGCCCGAGTCATGGTTTCCCCTCGAAAGGTCTGATGATTGTGAGAAACCCACATATTCTAAAGTGTGTTAATGAAGTAAACACAAGGAAGACTATATTTTCCATCACGGCTTTGAAATAGCCAGATATAAGACAGGACCCACTCCACAAATGGACTCTTACCATTGGATTGTGAGTGGATGTCTAAGGACCCACCTCTCCAAGTTTCTTTTGCTTGATCGCAAAACCTGGAAATATGTGTTACATCTTCATCCATTGCCGAAAAACAATCATTGTTGCATGTATGCCACGTTTGTGTATGTTGACTTTTGTAGCTAATATATCGTGATTAAGCTTCCACGGGAACAATTTCCATTTCAGAAGAATTTCCATGGACCAAAGGATTTGGAAGAAGTTACCAACGAGTGGGTTTTAGTAACCCTGTTTATCAATCCGAGCAAGCATGACAAAAGTTGATTTAACAATTAGGACACCGGATGGGTGGAAGCACCAATACATGGAGTTAGATTCCTTCTCTAGAGGAAGTTCCATAGCCACTATCCTTTGAACATCCCAGTATTCGGAAGCTCTTCGTATCCTTGCATGGTTCCAAGTTCTCCCTGTTGGACTAATAAAGTGGTCAAGTATCCATTTTCGGGCTTCATGGAGGGTTACATGAGATTGGAAGACCAGAATTTCACCTTGTATCCATCTGTCACCCCCACCCTCAATATATATGGTCGCCCATTCCCGATCTTCCAGGCACACCCTCGGGGAAGTATATCTCTCGCTCTGCACAATCCCGTTAGCCATGAAAGATTCATGGCGACTGTCTTAGAACCCCTGCCATGATTAAGAGAGAGGGGAAGCCCGGTAAGGCTTTTATCTAATCGGGCCACATTGTGCACCCTTAAGCCTCCTAAGCTTTCGGAATATGAAGAATTTCCACCTTAATCCAGTGCATGCCAGGAGATCCTTTCTTAGCCCAGAAGAAGCGAGCAAGCATTGGATCAATCTTGGAGGCTATGGATAGAGGGAGCTCCACAAAATCCAAGGACATGATAGGTTGCAGCAACGAGGACTGAGTTAATCAGAATGAGTTTTCTGGGCTTGAGAGAGACCTATAGAGTTCCAAGCGGTGGTGTTAACGCTTATCTTATCTAGCAAATAAGTAAAGTGTTTATGCTTTCCCCGATCAGATCAATGGGCACCCCCCAAATATTGTCTGAATTGAGTGGTTTGGGTCATTTGCAGAATTGATCTACATCCTTCTTAGTCTTCTACTTTCGCATTTGGACGAACTTTAAAGAGTGACTTGCCAAGATTCAATTGTTGGCCTGAAATCAAGCAAAACCTTGAAATGATATATGAGATAACTTGATAGCTGGATGGAGTAGCTTTGAAGAATAGAATATCATCATCAGCAAAGAACAAGTCAAAGATCTTTGGGCTTCTTCGCGTTATGCGTATACCCTAAAATATCTTGAGATCAAACCCTAAAGTTATCATACGCGAGAGAATATCCTTACATAATAGGAACAAGTAGGGGGATAAGGGATCCCCTTAGCGATTCCCGCAACGCAATTTGAATTAATTTGAGGTTTCTCCATTTAGGAGGACCTTGTACGAAACTATAGAGATGCTTTGGTTGATTAAATGAGGCCAATGGCTCGGAACATCATAAGCTCGAAGAATCCTAACGAGAAAACCCTAGTGAAGCTGGTCATACGCCTTGCTCATATTGATCTTTATTGAAGCTAAGCATCCTCGTTGTCCTTTTCGTTTATTAATTCTATCTAGAAGTTCGTGACTTAGAAGGATATTATCTAACATACATCTACCGGCAATAAACACATGTTTTCTAAGAGAGATTAGATGGTGCAACATGTTTTTAAATGGAAGAGATAGACATTTGGCAGTGCACTTATAGATAGTATTGCACAAACTTATTGACCAAAATGACCACCTCTTTTGGAATGGCTTGTTTTGGAATCATGACTAGAAAAGAGTGATTTCGTTCCTTTAGAAGGTGACTTGTTGTGAGAAAGATCCTGCTGCAAAGACAAACGATCCTACAACTCCCAGTTCTATTTGAAAATTCCTATTGTAAAACCATTAGGTCCTCGAGATTTAGAATTATTTGGGGAGAACATAGAGGATTTGATATACACCTCAGTGAACGGAGAATGAAGTTGGGCTTGCTGGTCATTCATGAGCTGAGGGAGATCTAGCTAATGGAGTACACATTCAACCTCATTATCATAAGGAATGAAGGAGTCAGATTGAAAAACTTGTTTCAAAGCTTGGACCACCATATCCTGAATTGCACGATTACCTTTTATGGCTTTTGTTACCCGAATTGCTCACTTTCTAAGATGGGCACACTACAATTTCTCTCCCCAAATCAGTAGGAGTCACTCTTCCACAGTCACCCCCTAGTCAAACATAATTTCAAATACAGAAAAATTGCAACCGGTTGAGTGGTAATGTTTTTGACCAAATATATAGAAGAAGATTGTAGTTGAGGCCACCACAATGGTCAGAGGGGTTTTGAGGAGAGAGAAAGGGTTTTGAGTTTTGGGTTTTATGGAAGATTTAAGAGGAGATTTTTGAAAATGAATAGGATATTATTTTCAATGGAAAACAACAAGAAAATTGGGTTTTGAAGGAGAACGAAGAAATGGGTTTTGAGAAAGATGGGACGTTGTGGTAGCGGAGAGAGAAGGTTAATGGGTGTTGATGATGCTTGTATTTGAGTTGAGTGAAAGATTCCATTGTTACTACCTTGTAGTTTTTTATTTATTTAGGTAGTAGAATTTTTTTGTACCCAAATCAGTAGGAGATTGGTTCAAGCTCATGAGACAAAAACGTCCACCTCTTACGTCGTACACCTCTGCGCACTTAACCACCCTTATCACCACCACATCCGTCTCATCGTTACGTTGGGATTCGTTGAAGGGGGAAAAGTGGGACCGAAAGAGAGAGAAAATGAAGGCAACATTAAGGGGTGGTGGATGAAGGGAGGCAGTAGCAAGGAGTTGGCAGGGGTGGTGGTTTGTGAGGGAGGAAGGAGAGAGTCAGGGGTCTCTTTTTTTTTTTTTTTTAAAAAGGTTAACAAGCTTTTTTACAAGTCAAACAAGTCAAGGGTAAATAATTCCATTTTGAGCAAACATATACCAAAGTTGGAATTATTTCCATAATTTTAAAAGGTGGGACTGTTTTGAGCAGATCGGTTTAAGGTGAGATTATTCTTATTAATTTTTCCTGATTAAAATATAAGGCATGAATTTAATATGTTTGTTAAATTATTTAGTAAAAAGGATAAATTAAATGTGTTAAGGCATGCTAATTAGTTAATTGTCTATGCTAATAAAAATGAATATGAAAGTTGATTAATTCAATTCTTCAACTCTAATATTAAATATCAATGCTAGAAACTTAATATGATTTGATGGACTAATTAATTAATGGGCTATGGTAACATGAGTTAATTATTCGAATATTTATGTTGTCCGCTTAATATTATTGATCATATTTCACTAATGTACATGAGAATTTCTAATCCCTAAATGAAGTTGTTACAATGATATAATAATTAAATAAATAACTAAAATGTTATAAGCTTAGTTAATGACAAGTCACTTTAATAAGTATCATTTAAATGATAGTAGTGTGAAATAAAGGAATAAATGTTAATTAACTTAGAATTTTAAGTCACTTTAAAGTGTAATTTGAGTATTTAGAGCTTTACTAGTAAATATACTGCTATTTCACAACAGGTTCTTCAAAGGAGACTTGTGCAACAATATCCTGGTCAAAAGATCCCAAACCTGCAAAAAAGGGATCCATCCTGGAGGTTTGGGTGGTGGCTCCCCCTCCGAAACTTAAGTCGGGTATCAGGAGTAATTAGGAATGTTTAGAGAGAAAGTAGAGAGAGAGAGAATTATGACAGAGTAATAGTACACCTGAAAAACGTACCTTTGATCTCCTGATTTCAAGGACTATTTATAGTGTTTGGAGTGATTGTTGTACCTTGAGATCTCTCTAATTTAAGGACACCTGATTGACTAAGAAATAGGAGCATAATACGTGGCAAGCAATGATTGGGGAGTACACATCATCCAATCATATGCGAGTTTACTTGTGAGATCCTGGGCCTGAGTGTGTACCAAGAAAGGAAGACGGACTGGTACTTTTCCTAAATAGGGATTTGTACTTCAACTACTTTACTTTTGGCCTGGTACTTTTTTTGTGTAATCAGGGGACATATGGATGTCCTAGATAAGCCCACGTGTCTGGTGGAAAACCGTTGATTTTCAGGATACAACAATTATAGTTAAAGGACCTTTTATATCTTAAAGTATACAGTTAAGGAAAATTATGATTCGCCAGACCAAGGACCTTATGGATTGGAATTGGCGATACGATAGATGTTATGATTATGGAAACTGTGACAAAAATTTACTTAACCAGGTTTTCTTATAACTATAAGGAGAAATTCACATGAGTGGACCCAATTATTACCCTTTTTCTTTTATAAGTTTCGACTATGGATTATTCCCTACAAGTCCCAAGTTTGCCATCTTGTGATTTTTATAAGCCATGAATTACTTATAAACGGTTTAAAAGGTAAGAGTTTTGAACGTTGACCCCATTTTATAGGTCTTTATCACTTGCTGAAAGTGTTCGAAGATGGTAAATATTTAAAAATCTTACCTTCTAAACCGGTTATAATTAAGTAACTCAGGACCTATGAAAATCACAAGATAGTAAACTTGGAACCTGCAAGGAATAATCCATAGTTGGGACTTATAAAAGAAAATGGATAATAGTTGGGCTTCCTTTGTGAATTTTTCCTAACTCTAAAAGTTACTTTGACGAACGGTAAGCTCTAAATAACATTAATGCATGAAGTCTAAATAAAATGAATTATATTAATATGACCATTATAATCTTGGCCAGATTAAAACGGAAAAAAAACGATTCTACAAGCCCTCCGCGACTATCAAAGTCACAGCACAGATTGTAGGTAACGTCTACTACTAATATCCGCATTTTCCTTTTAAGTATGTTTTATGATAATATTATGTTAATATTATATTATTATTTTATATATAAATTGAGGGATCTGAAATGTCTTATGATAAATATGATGTTATGAAATTTTGATACACAATAATAACATTATGAAAGTATGATGATGTTATTGATGAAATGAAAAGTATTTGATTTTATGTGATGATTATGAAATATACTTAAAGGTCATGAAACATGATATATTCAAGTGACAAACGATTCTTGGAAGTATTATGTTATCTTGGCTTGTGGACCTACTTTCCGGCCAATTTACCACCTTCTGTTTATGAGGGCTGATGTCATCGGGTGACACCCCATTACAGTATGTTGGGCACTAATGCTACCTTCTGTTTGTGAGGGCTATTCCCTCGGCTGGCTGCCTTCTGTTCAGGATGATGCTATCTTTTTGGGATACGTCCCTTTCAGTGTACTCGCCAAATTACCAAATGAAATGAACTATATTGATGAACATGATAAAGAAGATATTTGGTTAAATGTTTAAATGCAATGTTTGTGAAATGATTACACTTATTCTTTCATTCTTGTTTGTGGATAAAATGAATTTACATTGTTAGAATAGTATATTACTAAGCCTTGGCTTATGATGTTTGTGTTTCTTTTTGCTTTTAGTTATTGACGGAGTTGATTGAATGGTGTAGTAGTGAGGTGTACTTTAATATCTAATATTATGTTTGTGGTTGTAATCTAGGTTAATATCATATTATGTATGTTAACTGAGTTGTTATTAGTTAATCTAATGATGAATAATTACTATTCTTTCTATTTATAACCTGCTTAAATTATGCGTAGTTGCCTTGTATTTTCCAAACAGTATGACAATAATGCACAAACTATTTAGTTTCTGCAGCTAATGTTTGATTAGTCAACTTAACAATGAAAATTTAGAGGAAAAGAAATACACGCCTATTCGATATTGTTTTTACAAGGAAAAATTAATAGGAACCATCCTAATTCTGAATGTCCTACCATAATAAGTCAAATTATTGAATATCTTACAACATGCTAAAGTTTATGTCATATATTACAAATGTGGTACCATTTAATTTGTGAGAAGCTGAGCTTGTAAAAAAGAGTGCTCCAACTTTTTTTTTTTTTAAAAATTGTCAAGTATAAATTAACATTAAAGTGATTTGCTCAAAACAAGTTAGTATTTTTTTTATTAAGTCAGAATAAGTAAGCTTCTGAGGGTACCTTTTCAAATTGGCTGTTAATTAGTTGATAATCTATTTAATAGGTTGATGATAACACATGTCACATTCTAATAGGTTTATTTTTATTTACTTTTTTAAATCTTATCTCTCTTCTCCATTCTCCACACTCATCTCTTTCCTCCCTCCATCCGTCCTTTAAGAATGTTGGTTGTAGTAGTGCTTCAAAATAGTGGGATGTGGGTTTGCAGTTAGCTAGTATTTAGGAAGTTGGGTCATTAGTTGAATGAGTATTCTTAGGAGCATTACGTTAGTCTTTCCGTTGAGTTAGAGACTCAAAAAATCTAGTTATTAGTGGGTTTGTAGTGGGTTTAATCATAATACTTTATTAGCTTTTAATTTGTTGTTTTGTTAGCCTATATATATGGCTCATTATTTTCATGAAGTGTAATGCAAAAAGACATTATTCAGTTTCTTTATCTTACTTGCTTCATGTTTCTCTAATATTCTTATTTTTCTCCTTTAAGTATTAGTTTCAAAATGGTATCAGAGCTTCAGGTTAGATTCTAGGGAGGAAAACACAAAAAAAGGAGGAGAAGGAGGAGAGGTTAGAAAGTGTCTGTCATGGCCACTAATGGTATTCATTCAAATACGCCCCAAATTCCAATATTTAAAGGTGAGAAGTATCATTTATGGAGTATCAAGATACAAACTATGTTTTAATCCCATGAGTTATGGGATCTTGTTGAGAGCGGGTATGAGGAACCGGAGGAGCCACCGGAGGTACCCGATAAAAAGTTACGTGACAATCGCAAATTAAATGACAAAGCTTTATTTATCATCCAATCTCCAGTGGATGATGATATTTTTTTTCGAATTTCAGTAGCTAAGACGGGAAATGAAGCTTGGGAAATTTTTAAAATGGAGTATAAAGGTGATAGTAAGGTAATTTCTATCAAGTTGCAAAACCTCCATCGTAATTTTGAATCACCTAAAATGAAAGAAAAGGAGTCTGTGCAAGATTATCTGTCTAAAGTGTCAAGTATAGTTAATCAAATGAGGTCGTTTGGTGAAAATATTAGTGACTCAACAGTTGTGCGAAAAGTTTTAAGGAGTCTTACAAAAATTACAATCATGTTGTTTGCTGCGTTGAGGAGTAAAAAATATGTCCTCTTATAGTTTTGATGAGAATGGGTTCCCTTTTAGCCCATGAAAATAGAATTTTAAGGTCGGATGAAAATGTCGAGGAAAAAGCCTTCCAAGTTAAGGGGGAAATGTCAAATGAATGGCATTTTAAAGATGGTCGTGGTCGTGGTCAGGGTCGTGGTATTGGTAGTCGAGGTCGAGGTCGTGAAGAAAGTGGTTGTCGTGGTCGATTCGAAGAGCAACGTCAATCTATGAGTAGCATTCAATGCTATTATTGCAAGAGGTATGATCACAACGAAGACCGATGTTGGGATAAACAAAGAGATAAGCAAGGTGGTGAACAAACCAATTTTGTTCCAAAGGTCGAAGAAGAACTCTTCTAAAGTCAAGTTAAGTGTGTGGTTACGAGTTCATGCTGAGATTAAAGTGTCGAGTTAAAATCGTGACTTCATTATAGTTCTATCTTGAATGCAACAAATTAAATGGTTTACATTTTAGAGATGCATTCTATTTGAAGCAAGGGGGTGTGTTGGTTGTAGTAGTGCTTCAAACTGGTGGGATGTAGGTTTGCAATTAGCTAGTATTTAGGAAGTAGGGTCATTAGTTGAATGAGTATTCTTAAGAGCATTACGTTAGTCTTTCCATTGAGTTAGAGACTCAAATAAATCTAGTTATTAGTGGGTTTGTTAGTGGGTTTAATCATAATACTTTATTAGCTTTAACTTTGTTGTTTTGTTAGCCTATATATATGGCTCATGTATTTTCGTGAACTGTAATGCAAAAAGACATTATTCAGTTTCTTTATCTTACTTGCTTCATGTTTCTCTATTATTCTTATTTTTCTCCTTTAAGTATTAGTTTCAACATGGTATCAGAGCTTCAGGTTAGATTATAGGGAGGGAAACACAAAAAAGGGGGTGAAGGAGGAGAGATTAGAAAGTGTGTCATGGCCACTAATGGTATTCATTCAAACACGCCCCAAATTCCAATATTTAAAGGTGAGAAGTATCATTTATGTAGTGTCAAGATGCAAACTATGTTTCAGTCCCAGGAGTTATGGGATCTTGTGAGAGCGGGTATGAGGAACCGGAGGAACCATCATAGGTACCCGATAAAAATTTACGTGACAATCACAAATTAAATGCGAAATTTTTATTTATCATCCAATCAGCATTGGATGATGATATATTTCCTCGAATTTCAACAACTAAGACGGCAAAGGAAGCTTGGGAAATTTTGAAAATGGAGTATAGAGGTGATAGTAAGGTAATTTCTATCAAGTTGCAAAACCTCCATGGTAATTTTGAATCACTTAAAATGAAAGAAAAGGAGTCTATGCAAGATTATTTGTCTAAAGTGTCAAGTGTAGTTAATCAAATGAGGTCGTTTGATAAAAATATTAGTGACTCAACAGTTGTGCGAAAAGTTTCAAGGAGTCTTACAAAAATTACAATCATGTTGCTGCAATTGAAGAGTAAAAAAATATGTTCTCTTATAGTTTTGATGAGTTAATGGGTTCCCTTTTATCCCATGAAGATAGAATTTTTATGTCAGATGAAAATGACGAGGAAAAAGCCTTCCAAGTTAACGGGAAAATGTCAAATGAATGGCATTATGAAGATGGTCGTGGTCGTGGTCGGGGTCATGGTATGGGTAGTCGAGGTCGTGAAGAAAGTGGTTGTCGTGGTCTATTCGAAGGACAACGTCAATCTATGAGTAGCATTCAATGCTATTATTGCAAGAGGTATGATCACAAAGAAGACCGGTGTTAGGATAAACAAAGAGATGAGCAAGGTGGTGAACAAACCAATTTTGTTCCAAAGAAAGCTTGGGAAATTTTGAAAATAGAGTATAGAGGTGATAGTAAGGTAATTTCTGTCAAGTTGCAAAACCTCCATCGTAATTTTGAATCACTTAAAATGAAAGAAAAGGAGTCTGTGCAAGATTATTTGTCTAAAGTGTCAAGTATAGTTAATCAGATGAGGTCGTTTGGTGAAAATATTAGTGACTCAACAATTGTGCGTAAAGTTTTAAGGAGTCTTACAAAAAATTACAATCATGTTGCTGCAATTGAGGAGTCAAAAAATATGTCCTCTTATAGTTTTGATGAGTTAAACGGTTACCTTTTAGCCGATGAAGATAGAATTTTAAGGTCGGATGAAAATATCGAGGAAAAAACATTCCAAGTTAAGGGGGAAATGTCAAATGAATGGAATTATGAAGATGGTCGTTGTCGTGGTCGGGGTCGTGGTATGGGTAGTCGAGGTCGTGAAGAAACTGGTTGTCGTGGTCGATTCGAAGGACAACGTCAATCTATGAGTAGCATTCAATGCTATTGCAAGAGGTATGATCACAAAAAAGACCGGTGTTGGGATAAACAAAGAGATGAACAAGGTGGTGAACAAACCAATTTTGTTCCAAAGGTCGAAGAAGAACTCTTCTAAAGTCAAGTCAAGTGTGTGGTTTTGAGTTCATGTTGAGATTAAAGTGTGGAGTTAAAATCGTGACTTAATTGTAGTTCTTTCTTGAATGCAACAAATTAAATGGTTTACATTGTAGAGATGGATGTTATTTGAAGCAAGGGGGTGTGTTGGTTCTAGTAGTGCTTCAAAGTAGTTGGATGTGGGTTTGCAGTTAGCTAGTATTTAGGAAGTTGGGTCATTAGTTGAATGAGTATTCTTAGGAGCATTACGTTAGTCTTTGCATTGAGTTAGAGACTCAAATAAATCTAGTTGTTAGTGGGTTTAATCATAATACTTTATTAGCTTTTACTTTGTTGTTTTGTATATATGGCTCATAAAGCAATGAATAAAAAACACCAGGATTTAACGTGGTTCGACTTCTAATAAGTCTACGTCCTCCACTCACTCATTCTTTTATTAATCAACTCAGAATAACAAAAGAATTACACTCAATCAGTTATGCGCCTATGCACAAGATGATTCCCCAACTTCCACCTATGGAAGTTCGACTCAACCACCAACTATGATGGTTCAAATGAAGTTGATCCCTGATCAACTTCCCCAGCAAACTGAACTCACAGAATGCTCAAATACAATCAGTTTTTCTCTCAAAAACAAACAGCCTAACACGCTTAGAATGAGAGTAATTTAAGATCTATGTGGTATTCGGGTTTATGCTTGGATTTGAGAGTTCAAGAGATGAAGTGCTTTTACTTAGAGTCTTCTGAAAAATATGCATTCAAAAGCTTAAGGTTTGTGTGTTAGCAAAACTCCTTAAATAAGCCTTTGGTAAGTAAATGTTTACATGATATTATGAGAGTATATTTTCTTAGAAAATATGAAAATTATTCCAAGGAAAATATACTCAGTATAATATCATATAACACACTTACCATAATTAAGAAATCTTGCTCACACAACAAACCATGCATCCGTGTATTTTGAAAATCAATTTTACGCGAAAAGAAAACTTTCCTAAAATACGAATGCATGAAGTAAAACCTTGAGGACTGGTTTAGATCTGTTCTCAGACTGTTTCAATCAACCAAGTTTTACTTGTAGTTGTGTATGACAAGTAACCGAGATTTCTTGTCATCCACAACTAGCTCATCTCTCTAGTTTCAAACCCTTATAGTGCATTCAAACCTTTATACCACTTACATTGCATCTAAGACCTAAATGCTACAACTTGATCTCGGTCTTCATGTAATTCTTCAAAACTTGGCTTCACTAGCTTCATCTTTCTATCCATTGAACTCGTACTATGGTACCTACACATGTAAACAGAAATATGCATGCAATATGATAATTCAATGTGGTTTGTCATCATTCAAAACTCAAAACAGGGAACATAACAAATTCCCCCTTTTTGATGATGACAAACACTGAAGTTCCCCCTGCAAATAATATCATTAGTTTTGGGAACTTTTTTCAAACAAATTGAATTCTTAAGATAAGAACTTAAAGCACTGGTCTCGTACTGTTCCTGCAGATTAAGCATCATTTACAAGTACACCAGTTCACAACTAACTGACAGTAGTTTAAGAAAGAGTTTCTAAGTACCATAGGCAAATACTGATTAGACTCAGAGCTCTTAGACTTAAACATGCATTCACAAGAAGAACATCAGTAGTGTTCAGACTTATTTCTAAGTCATTAGGGTGAAAAGAAGTAAAGTGCTTTGAATACACTCAAATCCAAACCACTTCTGGTCTGTCACCACTAACAAGGCACTCATCCTTGTTCTAATTGCTGCAACACACACAGGTTGTAACACCAGACCTGCTTCCCCCTAAGAGTAGGCGGAAAAGATCACAGAACTTCACACCTGCTTCCCCCGTTTGGCATCATCAAAATAAATCAAGGGTACTTAGCAAAGGAACAAAACACAAGCAGTAGATAAGAAGTAAGTCAAGCTAAATAGGTAGCGCTAACAGCATTCTAGGGATGCTGATGCTACCAAAGTTCCTGCAGAGTACCAGAAGCTACTTGTCCTAAATAAGAGTTATTACAGACCAGTAGTACACCAAATTACGATTAAATGTTTTTGTAATTTTCCAATGAGTGAATACCAAGGTCAGCCATCCTCCATAGGGCAGTGCATGCTTAGCCTTCTCCACACAGCAGATAATGTGACCCCATATCATAGCAGGGAGGTTGACTGGAATATGTTCCATGAGATAGTATATGAGAACACTATCCATAAACCAGACACTCATGCGGCCTTGTGCTCTGGGAAACACAATCTTTGAGGCTATGGTATGAAAGATTCTCATGATGGGCTCCCTTAAGTGGCCAATGGTGTACCCCTGCTTAGGGTCAGGTGGACCAGTGAACAATCTGGTCTAGATATGTTCTGCTGTGAGGCCTTTAACCGTGGGCCAGTTCTCCCTTGAGTACTCATCAAGTCCCTTGTTTGGGACTTTGAGAATTTCAGCCAAAATCTTCTCAGATAAATTGATGGGAGTGTCCTTAACAAAAGCAAAGTAGGACCCATCGTCCATAGTATGCAGGTGTTCATAAAATTCCTCAACCAAAGGCATAAACACATCAAGTTCTTTGGCAAATAACACAGACCATTTCTGAAAGTCTAAAGCTTCCTTAACCTCATGCAAGAAATTCTGACCAACCCAACTCTTTGCAACAGAAAAACCAACCAGAATAGACCTATCCCTCAAATCATACAAAAGCTCGAGAGTGATAGACTTACTTTTCTTGGGTTTAGAACCCTCTGCAGCAGCAATAGCAGTCAACTTCCTCTTTTTGTTGGCAGGGAACAGTTATGGTTCTGGTTCCTGCACAATCTCCTTGCCTTTGGAAGATGCAGCACCCTTCCTAGCAACCGTCTTTATCCTTGTGTCCTTGCTAGCACCAACCTTAACACCCACCTTCTTAGAAACTTCCCCCTCAACATCAGCACCTTCCTTCTTCTTTAATTTCTCCACTGGTTTAGGTGCGATTGTAGGGGTAGAGATCTTGGACTTGGTGGTTTTGACTGGCTGTTTTGTGGGAATGGGTTTGGTAACCGTCTTTTCAACAGACTTAACCGCTTTTGATGGCGGTTTCTTGGCGGCAGCCTTTTTTGCCTTTTCAACTACAACCTCCTCCTTCTCAATTTCTTCTTCCATCTCTTGATTTTCCGGTTTAGACTCACCCACAGGCTCCGACTCCTTTTCAGATTCTGACTCCTTCATCTTCTCCGACTCCTCTGGCTTAGACTCCTCAACCGGTTTTGGTGAGGAAGCCTTTGATTTTGGTGTAACAGGCTTTTTGGGAGTGGTGGTTTTTGTAACTTTGGGAGTGGCGGTTTTGGTGATTTTGGCGGTTGATTTTGGAATGACCGCTTTGGTGGTGGTAGATTTTGTGGTGGATTTGGGTGCAGTTGTTTTTGTAGTGGTGGAATTTGTGGTTGCTGGCTTCTTGGAGTTCCTTCGTATCAAAGGTTCTTCCTCCTCATCTTCAACCTCTTCCTCCACAATCGGATCCTCCACTAGTTCAGCCACTTCCTTTGCTTTCTTAGTTACAACTTCAGGAGATTCTTCAACCTCCTTTTCGACCAACCTAGTATTTCTTCTCTTTGACATGATGAGACTTAAATCCCTCTGTTTTGAGCACTTGAGAATAAGAGAAGAAAAACTTGAACAATTTGTGTTTCAAGAATTCGAGAAAGAAAAGAGTAGAAGAAGAAATTAGGGTTTGATCGAGAGAAAATAGGCAACAAAGAAAAAATCAGGAAAAATGTGATCAGAGAGAATAAGAGAGAAATAAGGAAAGTATGATCACATGCAAGAATATATATAAGATGGTAAGGAAAAAAAATCAAACGGATATATCCGTTCTTCGCAAACTGCAGTTGCCTTAATTACAACCGTCACTTCATTTATTTTCCTAATTTGAAATTTGAAAAATAAACAAAATATTCAGAGAATAACTGCCTCAAGAATCTGGTTCCCAAGTGGTCTGCAACTGGTCTGTGCCAACTTACCTTTTTAAGACTTATGCTTAAGTACCCAAGTATTAAGATGATCAGTTCAGCATTGTATAAGAACTTTGTAAGCCCTAAAAAGCAAAAGCAAAATGTACAAAATATATATATATATATATATATATATATATATATATATATATATATATATATATATACACAAATTGACATCATTGGACTAGCCAAAGGGACAAGTAAAGACCTAAGAGCTCATTGTCTAATATTAATCATACCCAACAAGATATGAAGCTTGATGAACACTTCTCTGCTCAAAGGTTTTGTAAATATGTCAGCTAGTTGATCTTCTGACCTGCAAAACTCCAACTCAACATTACCTTTTTCAACATTGTCCCTTAGGAAATGATGCCTAATCTCAATGTGCTTGGTTTTAGAATGCTGGACAGGATTTTTTGAAATATTGATTGCACTTGTGTTATCACATAAAATAGAACACTTCCGAAACAGACCCCAAAATCCTTTAGTTGTGACTTTATCCACAAGAGTTAGCACAGCACAAAGCAGCAGCAATGTACTCAGACTTAGCTGTGGATAATGCTACAGAATTTTGTTTCTTAGATCCCCATGAAATGAGACAAGAACCTAAGAAGTGGGCCATTCCAGAAGTACTCTTCTTGTCCACAAAACCAGCAAAGTCAGCATCTGTGTATCCAATGAGGCTCATGCTGCTGCCCTTTGGATACCACAAACACAAATCATCAGTACCATTGAGATATCTAAGAATCCTTTTAACAACCTTTAAGTGAGATTCTTTAGGGTTGCTTTGAAATCTCGCACACAACCCTACTGAAAACACTATATCTGGCCTACTAGCTATTAAGTAAAGCAATGAGCCAATCATACCTTTGTATAGCGTGCCCTCAACATCCTTTCCCTTCTCATCAAGGCTCAATTTTGTAGAAGTTGGAATAGGTGTTTCATAGGACTTGCTATCCTGCAGACCATACCTCTTCAACAGCTTCTTGAGGTATTTCTATTGATGGATCATGATTCCATCTTTGGTTTGCTTGATTTGAAGGCCAAGGAAGAATCCAAGTTCTCCCATCATACTCATCTCAAATTCGCTCTTCACCAAAACTACAAACTCATTACACAAATCAGGATTAGTAGCTCCAAACAAAATATCATCAACATATATTTGGACCACTAGCAGATCAGTTCCCTTTTCTTTCAAGAATAGTGTCTTGTCAACTGATCCTCTCTTATAGCCATTTTCTAAAAGAAAATGGAAAGTCTCTCATACGAAGCTCTAGGAGCTTGTTTGAGTCCATAAAGAGCTTTGTCGAGTTTAAAAACATGATTTGGCAAGTCACTATCCTCAAAACCAGGGGTTGCTTTACATAAACATCTTCTTTCAAATAACCATTAAGAAAGGTTGTCTTAACATCCATTTGAAAGAGTTTAAAGTTCATTTGAGCAGCGAATGCAATTAATATCCTGATAGCTTCAAGCCTGGCTACTGGAGCAAAGGTTTCATCATAATCAATTCCTTCTTGTTGATTAAACCCTTGAACCACTAGCCTAGCTTTGTTTCTGACTTAATTCCTGAATCGTCCAATTTATTCCTTAACACCCATTTAGTTCCAATAACAGACATGTTCTCCATCCTGGGTTCAAGATGCCATACTTGATTTCTCTCAAACTGATTGAGTTCATCTTGCATGGCTAGAACCCAATTTGGATCCATTAAAGCAACCTTATAGTTAGTAGGTTCAACATTTTATAAGAAGTAATATAATGCACAAAAGTTTTGCAAAGAAGAATTCCTTGTCTGCACCCCCTTGTTAATATCACTGATGATTAAATCAGTGGGGTGAGAGGACTTGTACTTAAAAGATTTGTTCATATCAAAGTTTGCATTTGTGCCTTCTAATGTTGAACCTGTTCCTGTACTGGTTCCCCCTGTCTTATTGTTGTTTTGAGCAGGTGAACCAGTTTCCATAGTGGTCTCATCTGCATCATCTTCATGTGGATGAGCATCTGAGTCACTATCTCCTTCCCTTACCTGTTAAAATGAAAGAAAAGGAGTTCAGCACCTTCTTCATCCTTAGCCCCTGTAAAGTTAAGCATACCAATTTCGAACTCATCAGCATCTTCAACCTGCACATGCTTGTTGAACATGTTAGTCTCATAAAACAAGACATGGATACTTTTGTATGCCTTGCTGTGTGAAGAGTATCCAACGAAAACAGCCTCATCACTCCTAGGGTCAAACTTGTCCAAACTTGATTTACCATTATTGTGTACAAAACATTTGCACCCAAAGTTACGTAAATGTGTGATGTTTGGTTTTCTTCCCCTAAGGAGCTCATAAGGTGTTTTCTTCAGTAAAGGTCTCAATATTACTCTGTTCAAAATATAACACGCAATACTCACAGCCTCAGCCTAGAAGTTTCGAGGAAGACCACTCTCTAGAAGCATTGTTCTTGCCATTTCTTCTAGAGTGCGATTTTTCCTTTCAACCACTCCGTTTTGTTGTGGAGTTCTAGGAGCTGAAAAATTGTGAGATACACCATGATCATTACAGTAGGTTATGAAGCTGACATTGTCAAATTCAGAACCATGATCAGACCGAATAGAGACCAGTTGATGACTAATCTTGTTTTGGACTTGTTTTACCGATATCTCAAATTCCTCAAAAGTTTCATTTTTAAACTTCAAAAAGATTGTCCAAGTGAAACGAGAATAATCATCAACTAACACAAACACATAACTATGACCATTTTGACTTTGCCCGCGCATGGGCCCACACAAGTCCATGTGTACAAGTTCGAAAGGTCTAGTTGTGCTTACAAACTTCTTTGGCTGAAAAGAGGACTTGACATGTTTACATTTAGCACATTCATGACAAATATGATCTGCAGCAAACTTGATGTTAGGAAACCTGTCACCAAGTCTTGAGATCTCAGTTTATTTAGTAAAGAAAAACTCACATGTCCAAGTCTCTTATGCCACAGACCAATGATCATCCTTTATAACACTAAACTGATGTCTTTGAATCTGACTTAAAAATGTTATGTAAACATTGTTATGTCGAAATCCCTTGCAGACCAGTTCCCTTGTTTCAGTGTTATGATATGACAAAGATTGGTTTCAAATTCAGCATGGTTTCCTTTATCACATAGTTGAGAAATGCTCAAGAGGTTATGTTTCAAACCTTCTACATAGTAAGCATCATTAATCGCTTGAGAAAGTGTCTTACCAACTTTACCTATACCTTTAATCAAACCTTTGCTATTGTGTCCAAAGGTGACACTTCCTCCTTCATAGGCTACGAGTGAGAGAAATTGACTTTTATCTCTGACATGTGTCTCGAGCAACCACTGTCCAAATACCAGTATGGTCTTGCTCTCACTCTAACCTGCACAAAAAATCAAGGTTTAGTTTTAGGAACCCAGACTTTCTTGGGTTCCTTGTCCTTGGCAAGTGGTTTGACTCTGTCCTTTCTAACCCAGATTTGTTTTACATTGGTCTTCTTAGTTTTATCATGTTTTCCATTGTTAGACCAATTGTGTGTGTGACCCTTCTGATAAAGGACATTGTGAACATGAGACTGATTTCTTTTATCATGTTTTTGCTTAGTCCAACAAGTATTAATAACATGACCATTCTTACCACAGTAGGTACATACTGTGCATGTCCTTTGCAAACACGTACTTACCTATCTTGAATTCGGAAATCCAAGTCTCATCTCTTCCCAACTTTGGTGGTTGTTGGGAACTGGTTCCAGAATACCCTAATCCAAACCTCTGAGGATTACCAGGTTGTGAAGTCAGAATGTTTAAAGTACTCTGAGCATCGAGCAACCTGTTCATCTGTCTCAAGCAGTCACTCAAATCCTGTTCTTGGTTTAAGTTTCTTAAGTTGAGCTTCATTAAATTCTGCAGCAATGGCAAGATCCAACTTTGCCTTATGAAGCTCATCCTTAAGTTTTGAGACCAGTTCTGGATCTGGTTCAGAAGTGGTCACAATGTTCTTGCCTTTTCTTAGTTCATATAATTCGGATTGAAGATCACAGATCTTACCCTCATATTCCAAACATAAGTCTTCTACATTAACACTAGGACCACTTGTGCCAGCAAAAGAAGCTTTCAAATCCACATACTCATTGAACAATTCTTCCACATCATCAATTAGATAGTTATGAGCCAAAATTAAATCAGAATGTTCTAAAGCAAAGCTTTTCTGTTTGAGTAACTCGAAATTTATACCTTCAACTTCAGCCTCCTTGAGTTTACTAAATCCTCTATCATTATTTTGATAAAAGTCAGTTTTTGAAAAATCTGATTGAGGTCTTAGCATCTCAAGCTCAATGTTCTTCTGATCCAAACTTATTTCAAGCTCTGAAATTTTTTCTTTCAGTTCTGTACAAATAAGTTCAAGTTCAGCACAACGACTTTCACTTAGGTCTAAGTTTCGAGTTACTTCTCTCAACTTCTTTTTGTTAGCTTTATAAGCAGCATTTACTTTAACATTTTGTTCAATAGCAGAATCAATAAAACCTAGTAACTCATCTCTATCACAATATCTCATTTGTTCTTGCATATTAGAGATAGTTACCTGTTCTTTCGGAAGAGCTGCTTCCTGTAGAGCACACATGTGTCCTTTCTTTCCTAAACTGGTCTGCTTCTTCTATGTCTCCAATCAGAGCGTCACACACATTAGGGCTTCATCTTCCTCGCTTTCACCACCTGAATCAGAATCACCCCAGCGGCTAGCATAGCCCTCTTAGTCATTTTCTTCTCTCTGTCCTCCTTTATCATTCTTCCATGCTGGACAATCCTTATCATGTGTCCAGTTTCTCCACATTTGAAGCAACCAGTGCTGAGAACTGGTCTTCTTCAAGTTGCCCTTGTTCTTCCAAGACTTCCCCTTGAACTGCGTTCTAAGACTCCTCTCAAACCTCTTAGCCATGAGCCAATCTCATCGAGATCTTCATCATTTTCCTCACCCTTCAAAGCTAACCCACGACTTTTGGTTGTACTTTCCTCCTTTGAATCCACCAACATCTCATGAGTCATTAATGACCCAATAAGTTGTTCCATGGACAATTTCGTTAGATCCTTAGCCTCCTGAATAGCAGTCACCTTGGGCAGCCATTTACCTGTCAAACTTCTCAAGATCTTTCTCACCAAATCTTCATTAGTAAAGTCTTTTCCAAGAGATTTAAGTTCATTAATAATTGTCATGAAACGAGTAAACACATCTCTTATATTTTCATCTCGGTTCATATCAAAAGTTTCATATTTAGACATAAGCATATCAACTTTAGATCTCCTGACTTCACTAGTGCCTTCATAGGCTAATTCTAAGGTTTCCCATATTTCCTTAGCAGTAGAACATGCTAATATACGGCTTACCTCATTATCAGCAATCCTTGTTGAAGTAGTGACATGGCCTTTGCATTCTTCTCGAAGGTCTTCAGATCTGTAGTAGTGTACTCACTCTCCTTCTTCTCTGTTCCATCTGAATTGTTAGCCACCTTCCTTGGTCCATTCTTGATGATCATCCAGTTCTCATAGTCTTTGCCAATGATCAGATTTCTCATGCAATTCTTCCACCAAGGATAGTTGGTTCCATTGAACTTTGGTAGCCTTGATCCTCCGGGTCCACTAGTCATTTCTTGAGTAGTCATTATGTCCTCCTTCTCTAGGTGTTACCCTTTCAAGAAGTTAGGCTATGATACCAATTGTAACTGCAAGAGACACTCAAAAGGGGAGGGGGGGGGGGTGAATTGAGTGTTTGTCCGAATGTTGTAACTTTTTCGATTATCATAAGAACAGTAAAAGAACAGTTCTCTAGCAGCGAAAATAAAATCAATGAATAAATAACACCAGGATTTAACGATATTCGACTTCTAATAAGTCTACGTCCTCCACTCACTCACTCTTTTATTAATCAACTCAGAATAACAAAAGAATTATACTCAATCACTTATGCACCTATGCACAAGATGATTCCCCAACTTCCACCTATGGAAGTTCGACTCAACCACCAACTATAATGGTTCAAATGAAGTTGATTCCTCATCAACTTCCCCAGCAAACTGAACTCACAGAATGCTCAAATACAATCAGTTTTTCTCTCAAAAACAAACAGCGTTACACGCTTAGAATGAGAGTAATTTAAGATCTATATGGTATTCGGGTTTATGCTTGGATTTGAGAGTTCAAGAGATGAAGTGCTTTTGCTTAGAGTCTTCTGAAAAATATGCGTGCAAAAGCTTAAGGTTTGTGTGTTAGCAAAACTTCTTAAATAAGCCTTTGGTAAGTAACTGTTTACATGATATTATGAGAGTATATTTTCTTAGAAAACATGGAAATTATTCCAAGGAAAATATACTCAGTATAATATCATATAACACACTTACCATAATTAAGAAATCTTGCTCACACAACAAACCATGCATTCGTGTATTTTGAAAATCAATTTTACGCGGAAAAAAAACTTTCCTAAAATACGAATGCATGAAGTAAAACCTTGAGGACTGGTTCAGATCTGTTCCCAGACTGTTTCAATCAACCAAGTTTTACTTGTAGTTATGTATGACAAGTAACCGAGATTTCTTGTCATCCACAACTAGCTCATCTCTCTAGTTTCAAACCCTTATAGTGCATTCAAACCTTTATACCACTTACATTGCATCTAAGACCTAAATGCTACAACTTGATCTTGGTCTTCATGCAATTCTTCAAGACTTGGCTTCACCGGCTTCGTCTTTCTATCCATTGAACTTGTACTTTGGTACCTACACATGTAAACAGAAACATGCATGCAATATGATAGTTCAATGTGGTTTGTCATCATTCAAAACTCAAAACAGGGAACATAACATCTGTCATGGCCAATAATGGTATTCATTCAAACACGCCCCAAATTCCAATATTTAAAGGTGAGAAGTATCATTTATGGAGTAGCAAGATGCAAACTATGTTTCAATCCCAGGAGTTATGGGATCTTGTGAGAGCGGGTATGAGGAACCGGAGGAACCATCGTAGGTTCCTGATGAAAAGTTACGCGACAATCGCAAATTAAATGCGAAAGTTTTATTTATCATCCAATCTGCATTGGATGATGGTATATTTCCTCGAATTTCAACAACTAAGATGGCAAAGAAAGCTTGGGAAATTTTGAAAATGGAGTATAGAGGTGATAGTATGGTAATTTCTGTCAAGTTGCAAAACCTCCATGGTAATTTTGAATCACTTAAAATGAAAGAAAAGGAATCTGTGCAAGATAATTTGTCTAAAGTGTCAAATATAGTTAATCAAATGAGGTCGTTTGGTAAAAATATTAGTGACTCAACAGTTGTGCGAAAAGTTTCAAGGAGTCTTACAAAAAATTACAATCATGTTGCTGCAATTGAAGAGTAAAAAAAATATGTTCTCTTATAGTTTTGGATGAGTTAATGGGTTCCCTTTTAGCCCATGAAGATAGAATTTTAAGGTCAGATGAAAATGACGAGGAAAAAGCCTTCCAAGTTAACGGGGAAATGTCAAATGAATGGCATTATGAAGATGGTCGTGGTCGTGGTCGGGGTCATGGTATGGGTAGTCGAGGTCGTGAAGAAAGTGGTTGTCGTGGTCTATTCAAAGGACAACGTCAATCTATGAGTAGCATTCAATGCTATTATTGCAAGAGGTATGATCACAAAGAAGACCGGTGTTGGGATAAACAAAGAGATAAGCAAGGTGGTGAACAAACCAATTTTGTTCCAAAGGTCGAAGAAGAACTCTTCTAAAGTCAAGTCAAGTGTGTGGTTACGAGTTTATGTTGAGATGAGTTAAAATCATGACTTCATTCTAGTTCTATCTTGAATGCAACAAATTAAATGGTTTACATTGTAGAGATGCATGCTATTTGAAGCAAGGGGTGTGATGGTTGTAGTAGTGCTTCAAAGTAGTGGGATGTGGGTTTGAAGTTAGCTAGTATTTAGGAAGTTGGGTCATTAGTTGAATGAGTATTCTTAGGAGCACTACGTTAGTCTTTCCATTGAGTTAGAGACTCAAATAAATCTAGTTATTAGTAGGTTTGTTAGTGGGTTTAATCATAATACTTTATTAGGTTTTACTTTATTGTTTTGTTAGCCTATATATATGGCTCATGTATTTTCGTGAAGTGTAGTGCAAAAAGACATTATTCAGTTTCTTTATCTTACTTGCTTCATGTTTCTCTAATATTCTTATTTTTCTCCTTTAAGTATTAGTTTCAACATGGTATCAGAGCTTCAGGTTAGATTCTAGGGAGGGAAACACAAAAAAAGGGGGAGAAGGAGAAAAGGTTAGAAAGTGTATGTCATGGCCACTAATGGTTTTGATTCAAGCACGCCCCAAGTTCCAATATTTAAAGGTGAGAAGTATCATTTATGGAGTAGCAAGATGCAAACTATGTTTCAATCCCAAGAGTTATTGGATCTCGTGATAGCGGGTATGAGGAACCGGAGGAACCATCGTAGGTACCCGATAAAAAGTTACGCGACAATCGCAAATTAAATGCGAAAGTTTTATTTTTCAGCCAATCTGCATTGGATGATGATATATTTCCTCGAATTTCAACAACTAAGACGGCAACGAAAGCTTGGGAAGTTTTGAAAATAGAGTATAGAGGTGATTGTAAGGTAATTTCTGTCAAGTTGCAAAACCTCCATGGTAATTTTGAATCACTTAAAATGAAAGAAAAGGAGTATGTGCAAGATTATTTGTCTAAAGTGTCAAGTATAGTTAATCAGATGAGGTCGTTTGGTGAAATTATTAGTGACTCAACAGTTGTGCGTAAAGTTTTAAGGAGTCTTACAAAAAATTACAATCATGTAGCTGCAATTGAGGAGTCAAAAAATATGTCCTCTTATAGTTTTGATGAGTAAATGGGTTACCTTTTAGCCCATGAAGATAGAATTTTAAGGGGGAAATGTCAAATGAATGGCATTTTGAAGATGATCGTGGTCGTGGTATTGGTAGTCGAGGTCGAGGTCATGAAGAAAGTGGTGGTCGTGGTCGATTCGAAGGACAACATCAATATATGAGTAGCATTTAATGCTATTATTGCAAGAGGTATGGTCACAAAGAGACCGGTGTTGGGATAAACAAAGAGATGAACAAGGTGGTGAACAAACCAATTTTGCTCCAAAGGTCGAAGAAGAACTCTTCTAAAGTCAAGTCAAGTGTGTGGCTTTGAGTTCATGTTGAGATTAAAGTGTCGAGTTAAAATCGTGACTTAATTGTTATTCTATCTTGAATGCAACAAATTAAATGGTTTACATTGTAGAGATGCATGCTATTTGAAGCAAGGGGGTGTGTTAGTTCTAGTAGTGTTTCAAAGTAATGGGATGTGGGTTTGCAGTTAGCTAGTATTTAGGAAGTTGAGTCATTAGTTGAATGAGTATTCTTAGGAGCATTACGTTAGTCTTTCCATTGAGTTAGAGACTCAAATAAATCTAGTTGTTAGTGGGTTTGATAGTGGGTTTAATCCTAATACTTTATTAGCTTTTACTTTGTTGTTTTGTTAGCCTATATATATGGCTCATGTATTTTCGTGAAGTGTAATGCAAAAAGACATTATTCAGTTTCTTTATCTTACTTGCTTCATGTTCCTCTAATATTCTTATTTTTCTCCTTTAAGTATTAGTTCAACATGGTATCAGAGCTTCAGGTTAGATTCTAGGGAGGGAAATACAAAAAAAGGGGGAGAAGGAGGAAAGGTTAGAAAGTGTCTGTCATGGCCAATAATGGTATTCGTTCAAACACGCCCCAAATTCCAATATTTAAAGGTGAGAAGTCTCATTTATAGAGTAGCAAGATGCAAACTATTTTTCAATCCAAGGAGTTATGGGATCTTGTGAGAGCGGGTATGAGGAACCGGAGGAACCATCGTAGGTACCCGATGAAAGGTTACGCGACAATCGCAAATTAAATGCGAAAGTTTTATTTATCAATCAATCTGCATTGGATGATGATATATTTCCTCGAATTTCAACAACTAAGACGGCAAAGGAAGCTTGGGAAATTTTGAAAATGGAGTATTGAGGTGATAGTAAGGTGATTTCTGTCAAGTTGCAAAACTTCCATGGTAATTTTGAATCACTTAAAATGAAAGAAAAGGAGTCTGTGCAAGGTTATTTGTCTAAAGTGTCAAGTATAGTTAATCAAATGAGGTCGTTTGGTGAAAATATTAGTGACTCAACAGTTGTGCGAAAAGGTTTAAGGAGACTTTTACAGAAAATTACAATCATGTTGCTGCAATTGAGGAGTCAAAAAATATGTCCTCTTGTAGTTTTGATGAGTTAATGGGTTCCCTTTTAGCCCATAAAGATAGAATTTTAAGGTCGGATGAAAATATCGAGGAAAAAGCATTCCAAGTTAAGGGGGAAATGTCAAATGAATGGCATTATAAAGATGGTCGTGGTCGTGGTCGGGGTCGTGGTATGGGTAGTCGAGGTCGTGAAGAAAGTTGTTGTCGTGGTCGATTCGAAGAACAACGTCAATCTATGACTAGCATTCAATGCTATTATTGCAAGAGGTATGATCACAAAGAAGACCGGTGTTGGGATAAACAAAGAGATGAGAAAGGTGGTGCACAAACCAATTTTGTTCCAAAGGTCGAAGAAGAACTCTTCTAAAGTCCAGTC
This sequence comes from Beta vulgaris subsp. vulgaris, assembly GCF_026745355.1. Lineage (NCBI taxonomy): Eukaryota > Viridiplantae > Streptophyta > Magnoliopsida > Caryophyllales > Amaranthaceae > Beta > Beta vulgaris. The sequence goes on along the minus strand of NC_079210.1, from coordinate 27,643,003 downwards.
AAGTGTGTGGTTACGCGTTCGCGTTTATTTTGAGATTAAAGTTTTGATTTAAAATCGTGACTTTATTCTAGTTCTATCTTGAATGCAACAAATTAAATGGTTTACATTGTAGAGATGCATGCTATTTGAAGCAAGGGGGTGTGTTGGTTGTAGTAGTGCTTCAAAGTAGTGGGATGTGGGTTTGCAGTTAGCTAGTATTTAGGAAGTTGGGTCATTAATTGAATGAGTATTCTTACGAGCATTACGTTAGTCTTTCTGTTGAATTAGAGACTCAAAAAAAATCTAGTTGTTAGTGGGTTTGTTAGTGGGTTTATCATAATACTTGATTAGCTTTTAATTTGTTGTTTTGTTAGCCTATATATATGGCTCATGTATTTTCGTGAAGTGTAATGCAAAAAGACACTATTCAGTTTGTTTATCTTACTTGCTTCATGGTTCTCTATTTTTCTTATTTTTCTCCTTTAAGTATTAGTTTAAACTTGGTATGAGAGTTTCAGGTTAGATTCTAGGGAGGGAAACACAAAAAAAAAAAGGGTGAGAAGGAGGAAAGGTTAGAAAATGTCTGTCATGGCCACTAATGGTATTCATTCAAATACTCCACAAATTCCAATATTTAAAGGTGAGAAGTATCATTTATGGAGTATCAAGATGCAAAATATGTTTCAATCCCAGGAGTTATGAGATCTTGTTGAGAGCGGGTATAAGGAACTCGAGGAGCCGCCGGAGGTACCCGATAAAACGTTACGTGAGAATCGCAAATTAAATGCAAAAGCTTTATTTATCATCCAATCTGCAGTGGATGATGATTTATTTCCTCGAATTTCAACAGCTAAGACGGCAAAGGAAGCTTGGGAAATTTTGAAAATGGAGTATAGAGGTGGTAGTAAGGTAATTTCTGTCAAGTTACAAAACATCCATGGTAATTTCGAATCACTTAAAATGAAAGAAAAGGAGTCTGTGCAAGATTATTTGTCTAATGTTTCAAGTGTAGTTAATCGAATGAGGTCGTTTGGTGAAAATATTAGTGACTCAACAGTGGTGCGAAAAGTTTAACGGACTCTTACAAAAAATTACAATCATGTTGTTGCTGCGATTGAGGAGTAAAAAATATGTCCTCTTATAGTTTTGATGAGTTAATGGGTTCCCTTTTAGCCCATTAAGATAGAATTTTAAGGTCGGATGAAAATATCAAGAAAAAAGCCTTCCAAGTTAAGGGAAAATGTCAAATGAATGGCATTATGAAGATGGTCGTGGTCGTGGTCGGGGTATGGGTAGTCGAGGTCGAGGTCGTGAAAAAAGTGGTTGTCGTGGTCGATTTGAAGAGCAACGTCAATCTATGAGTAGCATTCAATGCTATTATTGCAAAAGGTATGATCACAAAGAAGACCGGTGTTGGGATAAACAAAGAGATAAGCAAGGTGGTGAACAAACCAATTTTGTTCCAAAGGTCGAAGAAGAACTCTTCTAAAGTCAAGTCAAGTGTGTGGTTACGAGTTCATGTTGAGATTAAAGTGTCGAGTTAAAATCGTGACTTCATTGTAGTTCTATCTTGAATGCAACAAATTAAATGGTTTACATTTTAGAGATGCATGCTATTTGAAGCAAGGGGGTGTGTTGGTTGTAGTAGTGCTTCAAACTGGTGGGATGTGGGTTTGCAGTTAGCTAGTATTTAGGAAGTAGGGTCATTAGTTGAATGAGTATTCTTAGGAGCATTACGTTAGTCTTTCCGTTAAGTTAGAGACTCAAATAAACTTAGTTATTAGTGGGTTTGTTAGTGGGTTTAATCATAATACTTTATTAGCTTCTAATTTGTTGTTTTGTTAGCCTACATATATGGCTCACGTATTTTCGTGAAGTGTAATGCAAAAAGACATTATTTAGTTTCTTTATCTTACTTGCTTCATGTTTCTCTAATATTCTTATTTTTCTCCTTTAAGTATTAGTTTCAATATGGTATCAGAACTTCAGGTTAGATTCTAGGGAGGGAAACACAAAAAAAGGGGGGAGAAGGAGGAGAGGTTAGAAAGTGTCTGTCATGGCCATTAATGGTATTCATTCAAATACTCCCCAAATTCCAATATTTAAAGGTGAGAAGTATCATTTATGGAGTATCAAGATGCAAATTGCGTTTCAATTCCAGTAGTTATGGAATCTTGTTGAGAGCGGGTGTGAGGAACCGGAGGAGCCACCGGAGGTACCCGATAAAAAGTTACGTGACAATTGCAAATTAAATGCTAAAGCTTTATTTATTATCCAATATGCAGTGGATGATGATATATTTCCTCGAATTTCAATTGCTAAGACGACAAAGGAAGCTTGGGAAATTTTGAAAATGGAGTATAGAGGTCATAGTAAGGTAATTTCTATCAAGTTGCAAAACCTCCATGGTAATTTTGAATCAATTATAATGAAAGAAAAGGAGTCTATGGAAGATTATATGTCAAAAGTGTCGAGTATAGTTTATCAAATGAGGTCGTTTGTTGAAAATATTAGTGACTCAACAGTTGTGCGAAAAGTTTTAAGGAGTCTTTAAAAAAATTACAATCATTTTTTGGTGGAATTGAGGAGTCAAAAAATATGTCCTCTTATAGTTTTGATGAGTTAATGGGTTCCCTATTAGCCGATTAAGATAGAATTTCAAGGTCGGATGAAAATGTCGAAGGAAAAGCCTTCCAAGTTAAGGGGAAAATGTCAAATGAATGGCATTATGAAGGTGGTCGTGGTCGTGGTATGGGTTGTCGAGGTCAAGGTCGAGGTTATGAAAAAAGTGGTGGTCGTGGTCGATTCGAAGGACAACGTCAATCTATGAATAGCATTCAATGCTATTATTACAAGAGGTATGGTCACAAAGAAGATCGGTGTTGGGATAAACAAAGAGATGAGCAAGGTGGTAAGCAAACCAATTTTGTTCCAAAGGTCGAAGAAGAACTCTTCTAAAGTCAAGTCAAGTGTGTGGTTACGAGTTTATGTTGAGATTAAAGTGTCGAGTTAAAATCATGACTTCATTGTAGTTCTATCTTGAATGCAACAAATTAAATGGTTTACATTATAGAGATGCATGCTATTTGAAGCAAGGGGGTGTGTTAGTTGTAGTAGTGCTTCAAAGTAGTGGGATGTGGGTTTGCAGTTAGTTAGTATTTAGGAAGTTGGGTCATTAGTTGAATGAGTATTCTTAGGAGCATTACGTTAGTCTTTCCGTTGAGTTAGAGACTCAAATAAATCTTGTTGTTAGTGGGTTTAATCAAAATAAATAATTAGATTTTAATTTGTTATTTTGTTAGCCTATATTTATGGCTCACGTATTTTCGTGAAGTGTAATGCAAAAAGACATGTCAGTTTCTTTATCTTACTTGCTTCATGTTTCTCTAATATTCTTATTTGTCTCCTTTATGTATTAGTTTCAACAACGACATATCTGGATTTCCTCCTCATGTACCTCTCCTCCAGTGCCACTTTCTATGTCCTTCCTCACCCCAGCATCACCACCCCACCAACGAAATCCCCTGCGCTGCTACCTTTTTCCTTGGAACCCCCACCTTTCTTCATCCTCCTTCCATGGCACCTTCTTATTTCTCTCTCCTATTTATCTACAACAACCCTCTCTCTATATATCCTTCATCCCTATAATTTACCTCATCAAATATCCTAAAACCTCATACCCTCTATATAGCATACCACGAAGAATCTCAGCCATCGTCACAAAAAGCTCGCATTCTAACACTGCGATCATAAGACTGACATCACTAAACTCCTGGTTCAATTCCCTGTACCTTTGATTTACCAACGCTTTAAGTGGAGGAAGTATAGATTACAAGTTGTTTTACGCAAAACATCATTGTGATTGCTTACTCGGCAACAACAATTTTCCTGCGATATTGGGCGTGGAAATGTATTCTTTGCGCTCGAAGCAGGCGATTGAGACTTGCTAGTTGTTAGAAGGGGTCGAGAATAAAAGGATAAGGCTGGAAAAGGTGGGTTTTGGTGGTGGGTAAGTTGGATGGGGTTGATAAGGTGGGTATTGTGGTGAGTAAGGGTGGTGGAGGGTTAGTGTGGTGCTTTGGTGTTGTGGTCTGTCAAAATAATGGCTTTAAGAGAAGGCAGTGGTGGTGGTGGTTTTGTAATGGCGGGGGAGGGAGAAAGAATAGCTGAGGTTGGGATTTTGTGGTAGGAGTTGCCGAGTTGGTGTTTACGGAGGTTGAGGGATTTTACTCGTGGCGGTGACCTGTTATTTAGGTGGTAGTTTTTTTTTTTTGCAAGTACAAACATCAAAGATCAACAAATCAAATAACAAGACCTCGTCTAGCTCTAATAGCTAGATCATGACTATCCCTAACTATCTGTCTATCAACCTTAATAATTTTATATCTTGACATATACAAGCAAGTTGGAAATGCAGCGTCCCCCTGCTTAGATCTTAACTAGCATTTCAGAGTCCGTAAAACTCTTGACCTGAGCTTCCCTGCGAGCATCTGCCTCCTCCAGAGCCATTAAAACAGCTAGCCCTTCAGTTTGAAGTGCTGAATTTGCCTTTACCATTGCACTTCCTTTAAATATAATCTTAAATTCACCTTAGCTGTCCATCCTATACCTGCTCATGAACCATTTGCCCACTTGATTTTTTTCCATGCTCCATCTATAGAAATCTCACACACTCTGCCTCTACAGCTCCCAAAAGTTAATTTTGACACCCTCTCTCCATCCACTGGCATTGGGTTACTGATTCTACTGACTTTCCCACTTTCCAATATCATCCTCTCCTTAGCAACCGATTCTTCTGCATTGCGCATAATTTATAAGGATTGGGTTCTTCTTTTCTAAAAACAACATTATTTCGATGAATCCATATTGCCCATAGTATGGCACAAAACCATATTCCTCGCTCACACTCCCTTCCATCCTCTGTCTAGAATTTATTCACAAAGTTAAATATCCACTCTTTCAACGGAATATAACTAGCCCCTTGTGTTTGAACACCCAACGATGATGCCATCCATACTCTGAAAATTAGATGACAGTCTGTAAAAAGATGCTCTTCATCCTCTATCTCTTGATGACATATATAACACACTCTTGGAGTTTCAATGCCTCTTTTCTCCATGTTTGAACACAAAGCTAGACTTTTATTCAGCAATCTCCATACAAAGACCCTCCACTTCGGCCTTACTAGTAGAGCCCATATTCTACCCAGCTTTTCTTATACCTTGTTAGGCTATCATGGCTCTCTATTTTCTCCATTAGTAAGGAGTAGGCATCTTTTGCATTCATGACACCCTTCTCGTTCTTACTCCAAACATATTCATCCTCCTGTTTCCTAATTCTTGGTAAATGGGTCCCCAGTATTCTGTTGGCCGATTCCTTTTTGAAGATTTTCCACACTAAAGCCCTGTTCCAACAGTTCTTTCCTAAATTTATCCAGTCCTCAACATTCCGCAGATTCATGGAGGCGATGGAAACCCCATTTCTTAGGCTTAAAGGGTCCCCCTTTAACCACCTATCCTACAGTATTCTCGTTTTTGCACCATTCCAATAACAACACTGAATCCCCTCCTACACTCAAAGACTGCTTTGCACATCCCTTGAAGGCCCCACGAGGCATTTGCCACCTTCTTTCCCCTTAGACCATTAGTAACAAGAGAATCTTTATACTTGTCATGCAGTATCTTAGAGACCTAGGTTTCTTTCTTTTTGTGAATTCTTATAGCCAGTTTAGCAAGTAGGGCCAAGTTGTATGCTCGTACATTTTGGATCCCCAAACCACCCATCCCTTTAGGCAGCTCTATAACTTATCTTCTCTTCCAATGAATGGGTTGGTTTTCTTTATTATTCCGCCATAAGAAGTTAGCAGAAATCATATTGATACTCTCTGCAACCCTCTTCGGGATTAGGAAAACTGAAAGAACATGTTGGCAAAAGGAAGCAAATATTGAATTGATCAGCAATATTTTCCCTGCATGTGAGAGTGCCAGACTCTTTCAATCTCCCACTTCCTTTTGAATTTTTTCCACTAGTGGGTGATATTTACTAGCACTCTTCCCATTAACTTCCTCATTGATGCCCAGGTATTTCCCTAATTCCTCCGCTGATGGTGTACCAATTATACTTCTCATATATTTTTTGCTAAGTAAGAGAAGTATAATATCACCAAAAAAACTTTTTACAACCTAACCAGAAGTTCCAGAAATAAACAGCCCAACTAGGTTGGCCCCTTCATTAACTGAAACTCTGAAAACAGAACATCATCTATACATTTTCCATCCTACTATTCAACCATCTTTGATCTCTATTGCTAAGCTTCTTTGATTGAACCATTCTGATTCTTTGCTGAATACTTAGTTTTAATCTCTTGTAAACAGCTTCAGGTCTCCAGAGTACCTGATTCCAAATAACCTCATTTCTTACCCACCAAATATGATACACCAAACCACCAAAAACAGCTGCTATGACCTTCTTTTGGACTCCTGATCTTCTGCTTCCTTGGATATAATTCAGCTGCCTCTGGTATGTGTTATGTACAGCAGTCAGCTTCATCCAATTTTTCACCATCTCCAAACATTTGCTTGAGTATACACATTGGAAGAAAAGGTGATCATGAGATTCTACCCCAGTCTCACATAATCTACATTGGCTCGAATCCAACACACCTATTTTAACTAGAACATCAGAAGTTCTAAGTTTTCCATTCATCACCAGCCAGCTGATTACTCTGTGTTTTGGAACAGATAATCTATTCCAAACAAGCTTGTCCCAATGAATCACAATGTGATCCCCTCTCAATTTCTTATAGACTTCCTGAACCTTGTACTTCTGCATATTCTTCAAATCTTCCACACTGTAATGGAGCTTCAAGATGTTCTTTGATTTACAAATTTGTTTCCAATACCAGCTACAATCTACAGGAGGCTCATAATCCCACCATTCTGTATCCTTGATATACACCTCGTGTACCCACTTGACCCATAAATTATCCTGCTTTGTGGTAATTGCCCACACATATTTTGCAATAGCTGCCCTATTCCAAATTCTGATCTGTCTGAGACCTAAGCCTCCAGCTTGTTTAGGGGAGCAGACTCTCTCCCAAGCCATATTACCAGCTTTGTTGCTATGATATTCCCCTGTCCAAAGAAATGCCCTGCAGATCTTTTCAATCTCATGCAAGATGGCTTGGGGAATGATGAACAACTGAGCCCAGTATTGATGAATACTAATAAGAACTGAGTTGATCAAGGTGACTCTTGCCATATAGGACATGTTCCTACTACTCCAAACTTTAATCCTGGAACACATCTTCTCAATAATTCCAGTACACTCAGCAATCTTAATCTTCCTTGCACAAACTGGTACCCCAAGATATTTGAAAGGAAGGGTACTGTGAGCAAACCCAGAAACTTCTTTTATTCTTTGAATAATCTCTTGCTTCACTCCAGCTGTATAGAAGTTTGATTTAGCTTCACTTATCTGCAACCCTGAAGTTGCTGAGAAAAGCTTAAATGCCTTAAGCATGGTGTAAATAGCAGGGATATCACCAGCGCAGCATAATATAATATCATCAGCAAACGCCATGTGAGTGAGTTGGCTTTTCTTGCACCTGGGGTGAAATTTGAAAGAAGGATGAACTTCCACACATTTCATTATCCTGGTGAGGTACTCCATACATATCACAAACAACAGGGGTGAAATAGGATCCCCCTGTCTCAAACCTCTCTTTGAACTAAAAAAACCATGAAGGCTTCCATTCACCCTTAAGGAGAACTTAGGAGTCCTGACACAGGTCATGATCATCTTCCTGCACTTCTCAGGGAACTTCAAAGCAATTAACATTTCTTCTAAAAAATCCCATTCTATTGTATCATAAGCTTTTTTCAAATCAAGCTTCATGATGCAGCTAGGTTTTTCATTTTTTCTCCCATAGTGTCTCACTAGGTCCTGACAAACCATTATGTTATATGCAATGTATCTATCTTTTACAAAAGCCCCCTGGTTTTCAGCTATAATATCAGGTAAGATAAGACTTAACCTGTTACAAATCATCTTTGTAATGCACTTGTACATTGTGTTACAGCATGCTATAGGTCTAAACTCTGTAACTGAATTAGGACAATTCACCTTAGGAATAAGGGTTAAGACAGTAGCATTGAGTTTTAATCTGAACGGGGTATTCGGGCTTAAACACAATTACCGATTTGGTAAAGTTAATGACCTCACCCGAGAATATGCTAAATTCCTGGATTATCTCCTTGACTGCCATGCAAGCTTATGGATTTGCTTTGAAAAAAAGTAGTGAGTCATCTGCAAAAAAAAGATGGGAGATAGGAGAACCTCTCCTTGATAGTTGAATACCATTGATCTGCTTCTTCTCCTCTACCTGTGCAATCATCCTAGAAAGAACCTCCATGACCATAATGAACAAGTATGGCGAAAGAGGATCCCTCTATCTCAGCCCACATCTTGGCTTAAATTTCTTGGAGACCTCCCCATTAATTAACACAGAGTAAGAGATCGTGGAAATACACTGCATGATCCAGTGAATAAAACGCCGAGGAAAATGCATCCGCTCCATCATCCATTCTAGGAAATTCCAGTTTAGCTTATCATATGCTTTAAACATATCAATCTTCAACGCTGCTAGGAACTCGTTTCCCCTTTTCCTTCTTCGAATTAAAGTCACTAGTTCATGTGCAAGAAGACAATTGTCAGAAAGTCGCCTTCCCATGGCCAGCACGAAGGCGTTTTGAAAAGGGAAATTAATTCTCCTACACTTCCTGTCTAAGATTAACATATGGAGACCCATACACCAAAACAAGCTTCCATTCATATATGTGCCCTTCTTTTACATCAACTATTTTACAGGCAACAAAATTAGAAAGAGCTACTACAAATATCAAGTCTAATATAAGCATTCCAAAATAAGGCTAACCCTTCTACCATACCCGAGGCATTAAAGAAAAAGAGCTAGCATACCCTAGCACCTTAGAAATTTTAGAAATTAAACTACTATCCGATTTACTCACCATCAAGTATAGAATATCCGAGGAAATTTACGGACCAACCAGCACAAGTAGGGAATTGTAGGGGAGTCTTAATTAAAGTAGATGCCTTTTAATTATTCTAGGTTAATGAAAATGTTAAACTTATTTTTTAGAAGATCAACATTTTTTACAATTGTTTCTTTTTGATGTTTAAGCCATTATAATTCTTCATATTCACATATAATATTCACTGTTCTAGTGCTCTACTAGAGTTTTCTTTTGTTCAACTTCCACCCGTCGGACGACGACACGACGTTGTGGGTCACGGTGCCGGAGCCATTGACAATGATCCTCATATTGTTCTCGTTAATCGTTTTTGAGGAATCGCATTCATTGGTTTGGATTTTGGAGTATAACTAGTTCTTGTCCCGGGCTATACGCCTCGTGTTATTTAATGACATGCATTTTAAGTCTACAAAAATAGAAATATATGTATGCAAATGATTTTTTTCCTACAATAAACAACATGAGCATTATAATGTAGTTGGTTAGTGCATTAGTATATCAAATGAGAAGTCATGTGTTTAAGTCTTGAAACACATTTTTATGGTTTAATGTCTCATTTGATTTTGTGAAAGAGGAGAGAGTACATATGCCATCATGACATTTGTTTGTCTTGAATTATATATATATATATATATATATATATATATATCAGCTACATAACATCGATCAATAACTTTTAAGATTGCAAATTGATGTTTTTCTTGTTTTTTACTATTTTTTTGATTGAGAAGGAAATCTTAAGTCTTTTAGGTTTTCATTTTCAGTCACCGAAGGCAGGGCTGTCTTAAACATTTGGGAGGCTCTGTTCTAATCTTAAATATGGCCCCTTAATCTAAGACAAAATGGTGCCACTTTGATGATAATAAAATACTTATATGAGGACTATTATAACAAATTGAGCGTACTTAAAAATAAAATAATGTGAGATTTCAATATTTATTAAATAATTAACAACATATTATGTGATTGGAAGTGCATAAAGACAAAAAGAAACCTAGCAGAATAGCTATACTCCAATAAAAAAAAAATCTCACTAATTATCAATAATTTATAATCTCAATAAAAAAAAGATAGATAACTTGCAATTAAGTGAAAATATGTTTATCTCCTCAAAAGAAAATTGAAAAGATGTTTATCTCCTTTATCTAATTTTTTTAAAGAATCATTTCTAATATCAGTTTATAATCTTAGCCATTTTTTTTAAAAAAAATTCAACAATCTCAATATTCGATCCTCAACAGAAATATATTAAAAGAAAAAAAAAGGCAAATCACCTGGTCATATCATCTTCGCCTAGTTCAGCACTGCTCCTTTGTCCGATTTTCCATTGTGAAATTCTAGCAACCAGAAGCAATAATAATCAAGACTTAGAAATCTTGAATGATGAATTAATAATATGTATGTTATTTGTGTTTTTGTTTAAAAAAAAGTAGGGAAATTTCCTCAGGTACCCTTAAGTTTTGACGTAATTCTCAAACTACCCCTCACATTTGGGAAATTCTCTAGATACCCCCGAACTTTGACTTTGTGCTTAAAATACCCTTGCTATTGACGGAACTCTAACACCGTTAGGGTTTATTTCTCTTTTTCCTTTCTATCTTCATCTTCTTCATCTATTCTCCCACCATCCTCCATTAATGACATCCTAAACCTTCAATTTTCTCTCTCTTTGTCCACCTATATGCCTTTATCTCTCCTTCCATCTTCATCTCTCTTTATGCTCATGTCTCCCATCAATCCTTTTTCAACCCCTCTTCTCTATCTTCTTCATCTCTCTCTCTCTCCTAAACTTCACATCCCCTTTAACTTCATTCCTCGTTTCTCTCATAATACCATTCAAGCACAAACCTTGAAAATTTAACTCCCCAACATCGAAAATAACCATCATAAAAAAATGATAAAAATTCACAAGGAGAGAGAATTAACTTCACCATCATAAAAAATGGGGGAAATTCACAAGATGAAGATGGGAGGAGAGATAAAGGCATGTAGGTGGAAGAAGAGGGAGAAAATTAAAGGTTTAAGGTGTCATTAATGGACGATTGTGGAAGAAGAGATGAAGAAGATGAAGCTGGAGAGGAAAAAGAGAAAGAAACCCTAACGACGTTAGGGTTCCGTCAATAGTAAGGGCATTTTGAGCATAAAGTCAAAGTTTGGGGGTATCTGGCAATTTCCCAAATGTGAGGGGTAATTTGAGAATTACGTCAAACCTCAGGGGTATCTGAGGAAATTTCCCAAAAAAGTATGGAAGCTTTCTACGTGATTAATGCTTATGGAATTGAAATATGTGTGAATGTTTGTTTCCAAAAAAAAAAAAAGAAGATGCATGGGAACTAAAATGTAATTAGAGAAATACATTAATTAAATATGAGTAATTAGGGGAAGAGGAAGAGTTGTTCACGTGCTGCAATAGATTTTGTTCATCTATTTTTTTTCCCATTCCTGCTACTAGTTGGAACTTACCGACCTTGGGGCCCCCGATAATTTCGGGCCCTATTCTGTAGAACCGATTGAACCGGTAATGGGTCGGGCCTAGCCGAAGGATATCTCAGATTTTCAGTGGATGATAATTACAATTTGAACAAAATGCCTGGAGGTTAAGCAATATCGGGTGGAAGCAAGTTCTAAGTGCTTAGTCATGTGACCCAATTTTTTTCTGCTACAGTAGATCATTTACTTGCAAGGACCATTTGTCAAAGTATAATTAAGACTTATATTATTACATGACAACTATAGTTTGGACGTTCTTATCAATTTTTCCTTTTTATAACGTCAACATTAATCCTATTAAATATAGAATGAGTTCAAATACTCCATCTCTTTCATTTTAATCTACACACTTTGATATTTTACACTATTCACTAATTTCACTTTGACCATCATTTGTGATTTATACGCGGATGAAAATGTAGTCATGTGGGATCTTGTTAGATTCATCTTAACATGTATTTTATTAATATGTACTTTTTATAATTTTTACAAATACAAAACTAAAGATATATGTTCTCAAAGTTTTGCATTGGCATGTGTGAAAAATATAAGTGTGTAGATTAAAATGAAATGAAGGGAGTATGATTTTACACTAGGGGTTTAAATGGCTATCACTTTTTAAGTGATTTGAGTAAAAATGATTACCACTTGGCACTTCCACCATCACTTGAAAACACAAATTTTCTCCATTTCAAGTGATTTAAGTCATCACTCTTTTGGATTTGAGTTAAACCTCCATTATTTCTTGTATAAAAGCTTTTATAAAATCTGATTTAAGGCCAAACTAACAAATTGGTATAAAAAAAAAAATCGATTTTTACTAAATTGGTATAAAAGATGTCACCGGTGATATATTAATATCAAACATAGAGGTGGTATAAAAAACTTAATAATTTAGCGTCACATAAACCTAAATTGTAGCAAATTAGACTTTTTTCTATTTGAATTTAACATAAAATCAAATGTAATGTCAAAACATTACTACAAACATAATCTTTTCATTCTTATTACATCTTTAACCCCTTATTATTGTTCTTCCTTAATACGCATTATCATTATTGTTATCGTTATTATTGTTGTATCATTTAAGAGGAGAAAGAGAGGAAAAATGAAACGAGGTTTTAAATATTTTTGAATTGTTTATGTACAAGTTTAAATAAAACCAAGAACAAACAATTTAATCCTGCAAAAAATTTAGGTTAATATGATGACAAAACTATTTTTTTAATACCAATTTGTCAAAGTATCCTATTTTTTATACACATATATCACTGATAACTTTTCTTATACCATTATGTCAAAAACCCTTTTTTTATTCCAATCTCACAATTCCACCTTTGATTTGAACTAATATGATCTAATAATCGAACATAATGATGTAAAGATAGCCATAACCAACCAACATTTCATGGAATAAATTTAAAAGTTGTTTGGTTGACATAGAAAAAGATGAAAAGTGAAGCTTATTAGAAAGTAAAATGAAGTGTAATTGTTTGGTTGACAATAACGTATAAGGTTGTACTTTTTCGGAAGTTATACTTTTCAACCAAGTAACTTATGCCACTTTTTAGAAAATACAATTTTAAAAGGAAAACAAACCTTTTAGAAACTAATATTTTTCTTCCCTAATCTAATATGATTCTAAGTTTTTGTTTGGTTAACATAAAAAATGGGAAACGTAAATTTCCTAGGTAGTATGATTTCTTAGAAAGTGAAAAATAGTGGTTTTGTTTGGTTGACAAAAATATTGAATGTCACACTTCTCATAAAATGGAGGAATAAATTGCTTATTTAGGTCCCCTCAAAAATTCTAAGATGGACATAGTTGAAATATGACCATAGAAGATGTAGGCCTCAAAGAATGTAAAGCACACTATTAGAATAATTGTTTATTGTTGCGGTAGTATTGCTGCGGCTTTATCCATACGCAACAATAAATCACGTGAAAAGAAAAGGTAAAATTTAAAATAAAGATATTGCTGCGGTTTCGGCCGACAACCGCAGCAACATGGTTTCAACAGAAAATTTTTGAAAAAAATGATTATTTGACCAGACCTATTGCTGCGGTTTCTAACAAGAACCACAATAATATATTAAGATAATATTTAAAAAATTATATTTTAATATATTGCTGCGGTTTTTTGCCAGAAACTGCATCAATATGTCTGCGCCAGATCTAACAAAACACGGGTTTCTTTTTGTGTTCACTCTGATCTTTCTCTCTTGACTCTCTCTCTTTCTCTACTCTCACACTGTCTCACTCTCTCACACTCTTTTCGGCGAAAAGGTTAAGTTTTCCAGCGATAAGGGTTCGACATTCTCCAGATCTGGGTTCACACTTCTCCTCCCCTACTTTTTGGTTTAGTTTTCTCCTCTGCCACTTTTTGGTTCGGTTTTTCGCCCCTCTCCCCCGCTTCTTGCTTGGTCGGTTTGGTTTTTTGCCCCCCTCCTCCGCCAATTTCATACTTCACTACCGGCGCCACCCTCTCCTTGCCATATTAGGTTAGTTTTTTCATAATATTTCTAGTTTTGTAGTTTTCTTAATTAATACTCAATCCATTTCATTTTAATCTACACACTTTGATATTTCACACTATTCACAAATTTCACTTTGACCATCATTTGTGATTTATACGCGGATGAAAATATAGTTATGTGGGATCTTGTTAGATTCATCATAACATGTATTTTATTAATATGTACTTCGTATAAATTTTACAAATACAAAACTAAAGATATATGTCCTTAAAGTTTTGTATTGGCATGCGTGAAAAGTGTAAGTGTGTAGATTAAAATGAAACGGAGGGAGTAGTATTTTAATGGAAAATGGCTGAAATAGTAGTTTAAAATGCTTAATATAAGTATATATATGATTAGTTATAAGATTTGAGGATTAAAAACTGATTTTGTAATGATTTTGCTTAAGTTTCTGTATGCCGTAAAATGTTATACGAGATTGTTTTTGCTTAAGTTCTTGTGATGTTTTTGCAAAATTTTATTTGAAGTGATATGACATGTCTTCATATTGATAGACTCACTAATAGGAGGGGAAGGGAAATCTAAGGAATGGTTGGTACTTGCTGTTTGGTGATGACTTGGAATCGCTTGAATGCGATTGGTGTTTGGTGATGACTTGGAATAGCCTGAATACGATTGTTTTTATGTACATCATAATGCTTAGATACCCGTTCAAAACTTACTCATTAGGAGTAAGTCTTGAATAGTCCTTGTTTTGGGACTGCTCTTAAGGGGTTGTTTGGTTTAATATATGAAATGAAAAGGGAATGTATACAAAGAGAGGAGGGAAATGGTAACAAAAATGGTTACCTTTATTGAGTGTTTGGTTCAAGACAAATAATGGAAATGAAGGGTGACCATTACCTTCAAGTAATGGATTTTGTTACTTGAGGGAGAGGGGAAGGTAACAGATTGGGGGAATCCATTACCATCAAGTAATGGTAAGGGATTAATGTGGGATTAAACCAAACAAGAAGAAAAGGAATCGGTAATTGATTTCGTTTCTTGAAACCCAAAATTAATGAACCAAATGACCCCTAAATGTCACATCTCACTTAAGACGTGAATGTGTGTTGATTCTTGATGGCCAAAATAGGCCTAAAATGACATTTTTACGTTTCCGAAATTCAACCAATAATAAATTGAAGCCTAAAAATCTACACACAACTTATATTATCTTTATATAGTCATATTCCTCCTTACACAGACCCCCCCTCCCCTACATAACCCCCCCTCCCTGCACACCCCTCCCCAACCCCCTGCACACCCCTCCCCAACCCCCTACCCACCCCTCCCTTCCTCTACACAGACCCCCTCCCCTCCCCTCCCTTGCACAGACCCCCTCCCCAACACCCCTCCCCAACACCCTATCCTCCCTTGCACAGACCCCCTCCCTCCACACCCCTCCCCAACCCCTTGCCCACCCCTCCCATCCCTTCCCCTGCACATACCCCCTCCTCTACCTGCCCCACCCTTCCCCTTTGCTTGCACAGACCCCCAGCCCTCTCCCTCCCTTGCCAACCCTCCCCTGCACAGACCCCTAGCCCTCTCCCTCCCCTGCCAGCCCTCCCTGCACAAACCCACCAACGCCCTCCCCTGTAGAGTCCCGCCCTCCCTGCACATGCCTCCCCCCTTTCTTTAAGCCTTTATGTTTCCCAATTTCATTTACATGAAAATTTATGCACAAATATATAATACTTCCTCCGTTTCAAAATAAGTGCAACATTTCCCATTTTAGGAAATGTCATAATAAGTGCAACATAGCTTAAATTGGAAAGATTTTTTCTTTTTATTTACAGAATTGCCATTACTTAATTCTCCAACAACATAATCAACTTATCATTTACCAACTTAAATAGAACTAATTAATCAACTAATTAATCAACCCACCCAAATGACCCAACCCCTCACTCATCTCAGCCACCCACCACCCTCTCTCTCTCTCTCTCTCAACTTAACCCATCACCTCTCTCTCTCCTTAACCCACTCCCACTCTTGTCAACTCAACCCACTAAATCAACACCACCAGCACCAACCTGGCCGACGACACAACCCCGCCGACGCCACCGCCAAACCAACACCACCCTACCGGCACCACCACCCTACCGGTATTGCCTTCTATTTTCTAGAATTTTCAACTATCCTCTTCTCTTTCTCTTTCCTCTCCTTCTTTTCCTCCAACTCCTCTCCTTCCCTCACCTTTCCCCAAATTCGACGTTTGATTTCAACACTTCGACGGTAGTGTTAGATCTGGTGGTTTTTTGTTGTTGTGATATGTTGCTACGATGGTGGTGGTGGGTAGAGAGAGAAAATGACGATGGTGGTGGTTGTTGAGGTTGAAATGGCGATTTTGGGGGTGGTTTCGAAGGGGATGTTGGTGGTTTTGGTGGTTTTGAAGGGGATGATGGTGATTTCGAGGGTGGTTTCGAAAATGATGTTGGTGGTTTTGGGGGGTGGTTTCGAAGGAGATGGTGGTGATTTGGGGGGTGGTTTCGAAGGGGAGTTGTTGGTTTCGGGAGTGGGGGAGGAAAAATGGGTGTTTTCCGGTGGGCAGAGGTGCCAGAGAGGGAAAGAAATCATCTGCTGGTGGTGGTGGCGGCGGCGGCAGAAGCGGCGGTGGCGGTGGCGATGGTCAGTGGTGGTGTTGTTGTGGTGTATGGCAAATGAAAGGGGTTGGTATATAAAATTACTGGATAATTAGGGTAGATATTTTATTCAATTAAGTGGCCTAAACTCTTTGTTATTGTGGTCCCCAACTTTCTCTCTCTAGGAACATTGGTCTGTGTGCCACTTCTCTATGTTGCACTTATTTTGAAACGGAGGTAGTATGTAGTTTCATTCTACATCATATTGGCCTACGCAACAAAATTTTGGAGTTAGATCAACAAAAATATTGAAAAATGACGCGAGTCGGTCAAAATAGGCCTTAAATTACAATCGCGTTCCCGAAATCAATCAACAATAAAAGCAAGGCTAAAAATCTACACAATATTTATATTATACCTCATATTATCATGTTCAAAAAGAATTTGGGGTTAAGTGACTCGAGAAGTACAAATTGGACACGAATCGGCCAAAATAGGCCTAAAATCACATTTACGTTCTCGAAATTCGACCAACAACAAATGCAAGGCTAAAAATCTACACAATAGTTACATTATACCTCATATTATCATGTTCAAAAAGAATTTGGGTTCAAATGACTCGAGAAATACAAATTGGATGCGAATCGGTCAAAATAGGCCTAAAATTACATTTACATTCTCGAAATCTAACCAACAAATAATTTACACGCTAGTTATATTATTCCCCATATTATCAGTTTCAAAAATAATTTGGGGTTAAAAGCCTTGAGAAGAACAAATTGGACGCGAAAAGGCGAAAATAGGCTTAAAATGATCTTTTCGTTCCCGAAATTCGACAAACAATGAACAAATGCAAGCCTAAAAATCTACACAATAGTTACAAATGTGGAGAGTGAGGTCACATGGCAAGGGAATTTCCATCCGGTGGTAGCGGCAGAGGTTGTGGGAACTGAGGCCAATGTGGAAAGTCAGGTCACATGGCAAGGGAATCCATTAGGTGGTAGCGGCGAATATGGTGGTAACTGTTACAAATATGGAGAGTACTAGATGGGTATTCGATTGCCATGTGAACTCACTCTCCACATTTGCAACAGTTCCACCACCATCGCCACCTTACTGCACTCCCCCTTGCCATGTAGGCCTAAAATGACCTTTTCGTTTTCGAAATTCAACCAACAAATGCAAGCCTAAAAATCTTCACAATAGTTATATTATACCTCATATTATCAAGTTCAAATAGAATTTGAGTTTAAAAGACTCGATAAGTACGAATTGGAAACAAAAAGGCAAAAATAGGCCTAAAATGACCTTTTCGTTCCCAAAATTCGACAAACAACAAATGCAAGCCTAAAAATCAAGAGAATAGTTAAAAATGTGGAGAGTGAGGTCACATGGCAAGGGAATGTCCATCTGGTGGTAGCGGTGGAAGTGGTGGAAACTAAATCCAATGTGGAGAGTCAGGTCACATGGCAAGGGAATGCCCATCGGGTGGTAGCATTAGAGATGGTGGTAACTGTTACAAATAGGGAGAGCACCAAATCGGAATTCCATTGCCATGTGACCTCACTCTCCACATTTGCAACAGTTCCACCACCATAACCATCCCACTACACTCCCCCCTTGCCATGTAGGCCTAAAATGACCTTTTCGTACTCGAAATTCAACCAACAACAAAAATAAGCCAAAAAATCATCATATTAGTTACAAATTGGACCAATTAGACATACCTGAGTATATGCCTCATGATTTATTGACCTTTCACCATTTCTTACAACAACATGTATCCCTTCCATGTGATCTACAAGCATATAGTTGTCCGACATATTAACATCATCTTCCACTCTATTTTTGGGATAGGTAAAAGTTGGGATCATCTTTTTTTTACGCAGCGTCGGTTATCGTCAACCCATTTGCAACACAAGATGCAAATATGAAAAGTACACTAGTCCAGTTCCCATATTTCTTCAATTCGCCCATAATAATTGTTGTCAGCAAGTAAATGCAACTTATCCTTCGAGCTTCTGTATTATTTAGATGACGCCACAAGTGAAACACCACTATTTTGTTGCGATGTCGACTTATGATCTTGACGTTCAGTCCAAAATGTATACCCATTAATATCATAATCCTCATAAGATCGTAAAACATCATGAGGACCAAATGCTAACCACATGACTATTTTAGAAACACTTTCATCCAAATCATTCACGACTCGTTTATGAAACCAATCAATGAACGTCTTGTTATGCATTTGCGTCAATGTCCTTATTCCTTTTCCAGGGTTACTAACACGTAATTCCTTCATATGTTCATCTAGATAAGGATGGACAACTAATACGTGATGCAACACAAATAAGTGAGATTGTGTACGCTTCTCTACAAAAGGTGAGATCAATTTAGAACCAATTGTACTCTTGCCTTCAAGTCTGCCCTCGTGTAGAGATGTCAGAAGTCCAACAGGATCAACACTAGCAAAATACTCAGCCACAAAATTACTGACTTCTTCACCTACAGTCCCTTTGAATTATACTACCTTCGGGTTGTGCATGATTTCGAACTTTATCCTTCAAAATACCCATATATCGCTCAAAAGGATAGCACCACTACAGAAATAATGGACCAAACAACTTAATTTCTCGAACTAAATAGATAATGAGATGGACCATAATGTCAAAGAATGCAGAGGGAAATATCTCAAATTTGCATAGAGTTTCATCGACTCTAGCCTGCAAGGGATCGAGGGACGACAAATCTAGAACTTTGCTGCATATTGTATGGAAAAATGAACAAAGTTCTGTAATTGTGTGCCTCACATGCTTTGGAAGTATCCCACGAATTGCAATCAGTAAGAATACTTGCATCATGACATGGCAATCATGAGATTTCATACTCGATAACTTCAACTCACCATTTAAGGTAACAAATCGCTTCATATTTGATCTATAGCCAGTTGGAACCTTAATGCCACACTAACGACTCGCAAAAAATGCATTTCTCTGCTCTCGAAATCGTGTAGCAAGCTGGTGAAAAATAATTCTTCTCTGAATCCTCCACCTTCTTTTTTCTTTTCCGCGTTTCATGATCAACCCTTTCCTCCACTACTGTCTTCTTTCCTCTGTCCCTTTTATGAGCCCACAACTCTGGCCGAAGCCCGTGTTTTTTTCCAAGTAAAATCGTGAAACCTTAACATCTTTTATCTTGTCCTGAATAATCATAAGTGTCGTAAGAATAGCTTCACAAACATTCTTCTGTATGTGCATGACATTGAAATAATGTCTGACCTGTAGATCATTCCAATATGGGAGTTTTCAAAAAATTGACTTATTTTTCCATAATCTTGTAGGTCCATCAACCTCACTCACAGGTTTATCAAAGATTGTTTCAATGCCCTTAACCTAATTATAAACTTCAGTATCAGTGAATGGTCTACGAGCAACTTCCTCTTCAACCATCCCATCGAATACATTCTTCTTAAATCGATAAGGACGGTCGCGTCTGAGGAGCCTTCGTGTGCGCATATAAATATGTTTGCAGCCTTTAAGGTGTGTAGACTTCATCATCTACACAAATCAAGCACGGTTGTTTTCTTCTAATCTTATACCCAAATAAGTTCCCATAAGCTGGATAGGCGTTCATAGCACAGAAAAGCATGGCACGCAGAATGAACATCTCATTAGCATACTCATCAAATACTAACACTCCTTTGTTCCACATATTCTATAAATCTTCAACAAGCGGTTAGAGGTATACAACTATATCATTTCCAGGTTGTTTTGGCTCCGATGTAAGAAGCGACAACATGATGTACTTGGGCGTTTCAGGCACAGCTAAGGATGCAAGTTATAAACCACTAAAATTACTGGCCATGTATGTTGAGAACTAAGATTGCCAAAAGGGTTCATGCAATCCGTACATAATACAAGCCTCAAGTTCCTATCCTCATTACCAAATGTGTTATGCATTCCCCTGTTGATATTTTTCCACTTAAGCGAATCAGTCGGATGCTTCGGTAGACCGTCTTTCTTCCTACGATCTGCATGCCACCTCAAATTCTTCGCATCTCCTTTAATTTAGAACATGCGCTTAATTCCGGGTATTATTGGGTAGATACCACAACACCTTAGCTGGTGGTACTTCACTACCTCCAACTCCTTCACGCTTGTACCTCGACAATCCACAACGTGAACACTCATGAAAATGCTCAAATTCATTACGATAAAGCACACAATCGTTAGGACAAGCATGTATCCTGTAATATCACAAAATCTTAAACGTGTTTAAGTTAAATAATTAACTATAATAATGTAGTTAAAAGATATTTTATTTTATCGTTTTACTAATTAAGCAACGTATAATAAAACGAATACAAAATTTCAACATAAAAATTTCCGACTTAAAATTTGTTAATAACTAATGACGATAATTTATATTTTATGATTTCATGAGTTAAACAAGAAGGTTAGTTTTTGGTGTTAATTCACTAAAGCAAAAATATCCAAGTTTCACCAAAATTTTACCAAGCCACGTTTAGAGTGAAAGTGTGGGAATAATTTTCTGATTTTTGGATTACAAAACAAAAAGGAAAAAGAGAAAAAGGCCATGGTCAACTACTCCAATGATTTTGCCTTCTTCTTCACCCTTCCATGGCCACTTGGCAAGCATGCCATCACACTCCCTCCTTCTTCCTCTACCAAAAATTATGTCACCAATCTTTCTTCTTAGCTTCCTCAAGTAAAAAATTCAGAATAGTTACTTCAATCTTCTCCCTTTCAACCACTGATTTTGTATTCCTAATTTCACTATAAATAGCCATGGAAATCTCTCACCAAGAACACCATCAACAATAATTTTCATCCTTTCATCTCACCTTACCACCACCTAAGAACTAATCAGAATTTTCAATCAACAACTCGCCGGAAAACGCGACCCAAAGAAACTAAAAAAAAAACCTCAATTTTCTCTCTCTCTCCTCCGTTTCGGGCTTCAAACACCACCACCACCGGCTGCCCCTCTGCGTCGACCGTCACTCGTCAGAGCTCCGCCAACCAAGAACAGCCTCGCGTCCTCTCTCTTCCTCGCACTCTTCTCTCTCGCACCTCTTCTTCTTCGCGTGCTGCTTTACCGCACTCACCACCGGCGACCTGCGCCACACCGCCGGAGACTGACGTCGCTGATCGCCACTGCTCGTCGCCGTTCACCGGAGCCGGCGTCCATTCCCCTGCCGCGATTTCGTCCTTCCTGCTCCTAGTAGCAGAGGTAGAAATGCTTCCCTTTTAAAAAACAGAAATTCTGATTTCTTTTATGTTTATTAATCCAGCCCAATTACCTTTAGGGTTTTTATACATTATGCCCTCACATTTTTTCTTTTTCTATGTTGTACCCCATGTTTATGGGATTTCTACATTGAGCCCTTCAACTCTCATTTTTTAATTCAAAATAACATTGCCGTTAAGTGAACGTTAATTGTTCCGTTAATGAAATTAATATTGATTAATTATATTAATTTTTTTCTCATCTCTAGAAATTCTTCTCTTTCAAAAGTCCCCTTCGAGCTGAGACCAGAAGGATCTAGGCTTTCTCCTTCGAGCTCTGAAATGGTGAATCGTAAATGTTGTGTTCATCTCTCAAAGCAGATTAAATGTTCTAACTTTGGCTGAAATTTAAAGCATACAATGAGTTTTAATGGAGTTGTATTTCATATTGTAATTTGTACTATTTTGGCTGTAGAATTAACTTCACGCCCAAATTTGGTTCTAGAATTCCCCTAATTGTAATGTGTGTGCGCAGATACCACTTCTGCAAAGATGAGACCCTTTGCCCATATACCATTTCTGGAAAGGTTTCAGTTTTTGGTGATCAGAGAGAGAGAGATGTCGGCGTATTTCAACTGCAATTTTGGGTTAAAATTGCGCAATTTTGGGTTAAAATTTTGAGGTATGAGTTTTTTATTTAGGGACAGAGGGCAAAGGAGGAGTAGAGGAAGTTGAATGATCAGTAGAGGAGAGAGAGAGGGGGTATTTTAGTTTCTTTTTTTTGTTTCAATTTTCCACCATTGAAGAAGCTCCTCGTAATTTCATGAAATTAGTTGAGGCCTTTTGCTAAAATGTGTATCTTAATTACTAGGTAAGATTTAATACAAAGAAATTTTGGATTTTTTTCTTTTCTCAATCTCAAATATGCTATCTTTAGTTTTCTTCTTGTTGAATTTACTAGGATTGGATGAAGGAGGCAGAGGGAGAGCGAAGTAGAATGGTGGCAGGGGAGGGGAGGGGAGGGGAAGGGAGGGAGAGTGAGAGCGAAGTAGAAAGGTGGCGGGGGAAGGTAGGGAAGGGAGAGGTGCAGCAGCCATCAGGGGAGGGAGGAGAGAGAAAAGGAGGAAGAAGGAAAAACTGTTAAAACCAAACGGTTAATGCGAAAAGTAACGTCCGTAATTAATAATAGCTCATTAATGGCAATTTGAATTAGAAAGAGAGTTGAAGGGTACAGTGTAGAAATCCCAGAAACATGGGGTACAACGTCGAAAATGAAAAAACACGAGGGCATAATGTACAAAAACTCTTACCTTTAACAGTTACTAGTTATTTTAGTTTTGGCCTAAAAGAATACCTTTAGACTCAACTCAAGTGTTTATAATGTAAATTTTATTATGATTGGGCAAAAAAGATGTTTGGACTTGTTATGGTTATATTTAGACCACTGAATTTGACTTCCTAAAAACTATGATTAGGTTATATTTCATGATTTCTAACCTAGTTGAGCTAATTAACTATCCATTAAGCTTGTTATTTGAGTTTAAGTTATTATGACTTCACTAATCGTTAAGTTTATTTATAATAACTAGTTACTTGATTTATTAGTTTTAAATGACTAAATGATATTATAATAATGTTAATGGTTTTAGTATAGCAATAAACTTAATTAATTTATTAATGGACGATTAATTAATGATTAACTATGAACTCCTATAAGTTTATACTTTTGAATGGTTAGATAACATGTAATAATATAACTTTAATGTTTCGATAATACTAAAAAATGGGTTATTTCACCTATTTAGTTGTTAAAGAGTCACCTTAAGAAGTTATTAACGACTAAGAAATGATGACCTTTAATGAGACCTTTACGATGTTATAATGAACGTTATGATCTTAATAAGCGCTAACTAATATTTAGACTTAGAAGCTAAATAACAAAACATTCATTAATTATACTATTCTTGATTAGATTAAAGAAGACAAAGGATATTACAAGCCACCCCCGACTATCAAGGTTGTTAAGCAGGAATTCAGGTAACATCTACTGCTAACACCCAAATTACCCTTCGAAGTATGTTTTATGATCATGATTAATATTATATTTTATTTATGGATTGCAGGAAATGAAATATTTTATGATGGTTATGATGATATGATGCTATGAAATGATGATGATGATGTTATGGTTAAAAGAAATATAATTATTCATGGTGATGATGATATGCTTAAAAGAAATGAAACAAGATAAATTCAAGTGAAAGACGGTTCTTGGTAAGTATTCCGTTATCCCGGGACGTGCACGTACCTTCCGGCCGGTTAACCAGCTCTCGTTTAGTGAGGGTTATTGTCCTCGGGTGGCACCGCGCATTTTTGGGCATTAACACCACCTTCCATTTAGTGAGGGCTTTTGTCCTCGGGTGGCTGCCTTTCGTTTACGATGTTACTATATTCTGGGGAGACATCCCTTCTGTTGTACGAGCCAAGTTACCAAAGTAAAAGATATATGATGATGAACATGATAAAGAAGATAATGTAACATGTTATGATATGTTTGTGAAATAGTTTTACTTATTCTCTCCTCCCTGTTTTTAAATAAAATGATGTGAAATGAATTTACGATGTTAGAGTAGTATGTTACTGAGCCTCGGCTCACGACAGTTTGTTTTATGTTTTAGGTACCGATGGTGATAACAGGATGGCGTAGCAGTGAGGATTATTATAATATCTAGATTATGTAGACTCTCATGGTTTTAATTTAAGTTAATGTCAAAACTTTGATTAGTAACTAAGCTTCTATTAATCAAGACTAATGTTGGATCCATATTATATTTCACTTTATAATATGTTTAAGTTTATGAAGTCATGTTGCCTTGTATTTTCCTAACGGAAAGTACAGCAGTAATGCGCCGACTATCTAGCACCTGCTGCTAATAATCGATCAATTAACTTAACAACGATGATTAGAGGCCGGGGTGTTGCATATCCACTCCTACTCTAAACCGAAAGGACACATGAGTTTCTTAGCATAATAGTATGAATTTGGCAATTCATTTCCATTAGGGAGCATATTAGCTAAAACTTCTAACAACGATGTGAAATAGAGTCCGTCCAACCAGCTTTCGACTTAATATTGAAGAGTGTTATCATGGCGGAAAGTTTGGTGTACATTGTACAACCTGAATACAACTTTTCAGCAGCCTCAGACATAGACTAAAAAATACAATGCCAGTTGTACGACTGATCTTCAACCTCGTGTATCATCTCGTTTACCTGATCCCTATCACCATTTACATACTCATCATCTCAATTCTCATCCCCGACCTCATCAACGAGCTCTAAATCCTTCTTTTCTTCACATACATCGTTCATTACTCTAGAGCTTCCTATATACTTCCCCTCCTCACTATGCCAAACCCATATGTGGTATTGAGGCCTAAACCTACGACGAAAGACATGCTCCCTAAGCAAATGTATACTACTAACCTTGCTCACATTTTCACAATCGACACAAGGACAATAAAAGTCGACTGTTCCAGAGGATGCTTGATATTGTAATGCAGATTTACATAATTTCGAGACCCTCTTTACAAACTCAATCGATTCACGACTACCATACATCCAAGTACGATCCATCTCATTCAAGAATACCTCTAATAATTAAACACAACAAATAATTATAATGAATGAATCATTATGTAATTACATACACATGCAAGAAAGTCACATATTCAAATCACACACATTGACATGTTCAAATGTATGCATACAGTCGAAGGTCCTTATCACTCCAACCTGACCCATCCTTGGACGTCTAATCTCACTAGTGAATATATGCCAACTTTTCAATTCTAAGGAAAATCAGGCAATATTTCCCTACAGTTCTGCAAGTACACAATTTAGATAATTGCTTATCTACATATGTACCTAGAGAACAATTGATGTTATGATTTAATATAGAGTTTTTCTCCCCTACTTATATGGTAAAAGTGATGTTCATGGTGCTCTTAGGAGCCATTTTGTAATAACTTTCTCCATCTAGTTGTGGTTTGCTGTATTGTGTTATATTGCAGGTTTTAGGGAATTATTACCTACTTTATATCTGTTATACGACCGCTACACTAGATTAGAGAGGTTGGACACTGAGTCCCGAGATCCCGAGGATGCTTTTTGGAACTTTGAGCAAAAGAAGAGCCAAGAAACGAGTGAATGATGATCGGCCCAATAGGATCGGGCGCAGAAGAAAGACAAGGATTTTTGTTGCGAGCCCAATCGGGCGTTAAACCCAGTCGTAGTTCGTTGTTGACGCCCGATCGGGCGACATGGCCCGACAACATCGAGCGCCCCTGGCAATTTTGATGCGCAACTACTGAAATTTTTAGGCGGCCCGATGACATCGGACGGGTCAGCCCAATTTCATCGGGTGCCTATGATTTTGACCTGGTTTCTCTATGTTGGAGCCCGATGCTGTCGGGCGACTTTGGCCCCATTGGGTGACGTTACGCCACGCGTTTTTTAATGAATACCAGGCTGATTTTCGAGACTTTTTCTTTTTGATTTTAGGACTTGTATAAATAGAAAAATTAGAACACATCTAGGTTTTTATTATTAGTTTTCTCTAGAGAGTGTTTCAAGAACTCTAATTTAGTGCCGTTTCATTTCAATTCAAGATCGAACCTTTTTCTTATTCACAAGTTCAATATAATTCGGTAATCTTTCTTTATTACATCTTCTATTGTTAATTAGATTATTTTCTTAGTTATTTGCAATGTTTCAAAGTCTAACTTTTTATACTTCCTCCGTTTCAAAATAGATGATACATTTTGACTAAAACGCTTTTCGATGCACTACTTTGACTACTAATATCTTTAATTATGTATTAGAGTAAAGTATAAAATTTTGATTTTCTGAAAATATACATTAAGACCAATCCAACAACATATTACATTATAACATTTGATTTTACCTAATAGTAAATAATGCATGGTCAAACCTCATTCATGAATAGTGGAAAAGTCAAAATGTATCATCTATTTTGAAACGGAGGAAGTATTAATTTTGTTATTGTTTTCATAATTATGAGTGAGTAGTTTTATTTCTAGGATTGTGGGGATCTATGTATGTAATGAGGGATTGGTAGATTAGTTTGATTGCCTTGTATTTCAATTGTTTCCTACGGTTGAATTTTCATTATGCTAGATTTATAAGTTAGGCTTGATTTATATTTCTATTGTTGCAATACTGAATCTGCTTCGAGAGGAGAGATACCGTATAAGCTTTCAATTATTAGGCAAAGTGACCCTTGACCATGTGAGAATGGCTGGGTGACCTTTGAGGGAGGTAATGTTCAAGAGAAATTACATGTGCCCTAGATAGTTTGACTTATTAGGTGGTTATTGTTCGTCCCTGATTTCCCGAATTGCATGCATAGTGATCCATGATTCTATTGTTTTATTAATAGATTTATACCTTCTTATTTAGTTCTGTTATTTGCTTAGTTTAGTAAGACAACTCTATTCATCTGATTTTGTTAGTGTAATATTAGAGCTCAGATATAATATTATAACTTTCTCCCTGTGGATTCGATCCTGACTTCCAAGACTACTAGTTAGTGGACCCTAGGTTATTTTTGATTAGGTGATACGACTTTAGCCTATCAAATTTTGGCGTCGTTGCCGGGGAGACGATTTATTTTTATTTTGTCTGAATTATATTAAACTAACTTCTACATTGAAGAACACTTTTTCTTTGGAGCATCTCACGTTTGTTTTAGTGTTTTTGGTGTATGAGTAGGAAATTGATATCCCCAAATCTCATCCCGTTCGATCCGGAGATTGAAAAGACTGATCGTAGACTTTGAAAAAAAACTAAGCAAGCAAAGCTGTCTGCAGGGACACCCTCCCAAAAGACACCTTCTCCACCATCTTCCCCGCACCAAGAATTCCCCACCTCACCTATTACTCTCAACATGGGTGAGAATGTTACACGAACCTTTAGAGACTACGCACAATCATCTCCTGATAATGTGCCTACTAGGGTACGGATGCCCACTATCGCCGCTACAAATTTTGAGATCAAGTCTCATGTTCTGAATATGGTTCAGAACAATCAGTTCGTTGGGTTAATGTTGTGCATGTACATGTTATGTTTTATGCACATGATATGTTTTGATGATGAAAATTAATTAATATAATATGTTGTAGCATGAAAGTATGTAACAGTTGCAACATATGCATGAAGAAAGAAATTGATAAACGAAGACTTTGAAGAAAAGAAGAATCAAGAATGAAGTTCTAGTTTATAATTTCTTAGAATAGTTACTTTAGATTAAAATGTAATATGCTCTAACTTAGTGATATGCTATGTGCTAAATATAGAAATATAAAGTTAGTATAATTATTATTTTCTTTGAGTTAAGAAAGTAAATAATTATATTAAAATTATATATGTATATGAGAGGGAAATAGATTTTCGAAATCAGAAAGAAAAAGGGATTAAGGAAAACGAGTTTTTAGAAAAAGATTTTGGAAAACCGAGTTTCTAAAATATTTTAATAAAAATGAGTTTTTGAAAAGATTTTTAAAAAAAAATAAGATTTTGGTAAAAACGAGTTTTTGAAAAGATTTTAACAAAAATCAGATTTTGATAAAAACGAGTTTTAAAGAATTTTAGAAAAAGAAATTTTCGGAAAAAAACGTAAAACGTGTTTTGAAAAAAGGTTTTAAAACTGAATTTGAATAAAACATGTTTTGAGAAAATATAAAATCAGATTTTATTTTGGAAAATATCTTTTTGATAAAAGAAAACAGAATTTGAGTTGAAAAAGAAAATCTAATGTGGTTTTCGTGATTTATCCCTAAAATCAAGGATTGAAAGACAAAGATATTTTTAAGTGATTTTCGTCCTAACCAAGCCTATAAAAGGGAATCAGAATTCACTTTTAAATCTCACGTTTTCAGAGAGAAAAATCGAGTCTAGTAAAAGCTGAAAACTATTTCCTCCGGCACTGAGCATAGCACTGAGCGAGTTAGGTTTAAGTTACTATTTCATAATTGTAATTGTCCTCTATTTGCTTGACTAAGAACCACATCTTTGAGGATCGTTCTTTTCTTCTAAGTTTTACATTATAGAGAGTGTCAACACTTAGAGCTAAGTGTTGGGAGTCATTACTAGGGTTAGTAGTGAGGGGAATCGTATTATATCAAGAGTTTGATATTTTAGGATTCAAAGAAATAAAAGAGTTTTTGTTTCTTGTGGACGTAGATCTCAGAGGTGAGATTGAACCACGTTATATCTTGTGTCAAATCTAATATCTTTTAAGTTTATTATTCGCAAAAACTCAAATCAGCGATTTACGAGTGTTCGACTCAGTGCCAGGCACTGAGCCACAAAAGGATTTTTGCGAAAAACGATTATATTTCACCACTCAATTCAACCCCCCCTTCTTGAGTGTTCCCTTGGGTTACAACAGTTACCATCTGAAGACCCAAATTAGCACCTGCAGAGGTTCTTACAGTGTCGTTGTGCTACTAAGAAACAAGCTGGTGTTACTCCTGATGAGATGAAACTCCTCCTATTTGGCTTCTCTCTGCGCGATAAAGCTCTATTATGGTATGATAAGCTGCCTTCCACTATCACCACCTGGCCAGAACTTTCCAAGATTTTTCTTATCAAGTGGTACCCTTACCAAAAGACTGCCGATATGAGACATGCCATAGTTACTTTTACCCAAGATCCTGGCGAGTCTTTATATGAAGTTTGGGAGCGGTTCAAGGATCTGCAGCGTCTCTGTCCTCATCATGGTTTGGACCAGTGGTATTTGTGTCAGATTTTCTACAATAGAGTTGATGCAGATACACGACGGGTAATCGATGGAGCATCCGGTGGGTTCTTCCACTAGTGGAAAAATAAGGAAGGGCTGCGCTGAAAAAGGCCCTTAGAGCTGCGTATTCTGACAGCAGCCCTTTCCATAGTAGCCCTTCATGTGTAAAAGGGTTGCGTTTTTGGACTAAACACGCAGCCCTTCTTCAAGTGAAGGACTGCGTTTTGTCAAAAACACATCCCTTTTAACTTAGAAGGGCTACGGTTTTAGCTCAAAACCGCAACCCTTTTGGACGCCAAAAAAATAAAAATAAAAAAATTTATTAAAATCGAAGGCTCTAAACATCATTAAATTATTAATTATAATTGAAATACATGATTGAATTCGATAAATGCTTCATGCTGGTAGCTAAACTTGAGCGAAATATTACAAATATGTTTAATTTGTACATATAACTTAACCAATGGTAGGAGGACGAATAACAATTTCGTCACAATCAACCCAAACCCACACTCGAGTACACCTAAAATTTTCTGGAACTCCAGTGCCATCTGGTAAGACGATGGCTTTCACATTGACATTCTCACTTTCTAAAAAACAAAAAAATGAAAAACAGAAACTAAAAAAACGAAAATCAGAAACTAAAAAAAATGAAGAACCGAACACAGAACCTAAAAAAAAAAGAGTAACTAAAAAACAGAAACTAAAAAAAAACGAAAAACAGAAACTAAAAAAACGAGTGTTGATGGAGATCTGAACGAACGAACGAGAGAGGAAGCCGTCGGTGGATTTGTTGCGTCGAGCGAGTGTTGCGACAGTAGATTTGAACAGTAGCAATTTCCTTCCATATATTCAGAAGGACTTCGACGACCGACGGTTTGAGGAGGAGGTGGCGTCACAATGTTGCTGCATGTAGAGAAGGGCGTCGCAATGGTCAGGCGGCGTTGTTGAGATTTAGGAGAGGAGGAAGGCTATCTGATGGCGTGAGGGAGGGGTGGAGAGAGAGAGAGAATGAGTGAAGGGAGGAGAGAGAGAATTAGTTCTAACGTGAGAGAGGAGAGAGAGAATGAGATTGTGAGAGAGGAGAGAGAATTATTATGCCGCTTAACATTAACGTGAGAGAGGAGGAGAGGGAGGAGGGAGGGAGTGAGAAATAAACCCTGGCCCGCTTAACATTTTAAGCCCAATGCGCGCTTCTTTTCAAATAAAATAATAAAAAAAGCCCATAAAGGGCTGCGCATGTCTAAAAAATGCAACCTTATTTCCCGTTAGAAGGGCTGCGTTTTTTAGACAAGCGCAACCCTTCACTATAAAGGGTTGCGCTTGACTAAAAAACGCAGCCCTTCTTACAGTTAGAAGGGCTGCGTTTTTTAGACAAGCACAACCCTTTATCTAAAGAGTTGCGCTTTTCTTTAAAAACACAGCCCTACTGTAGAGAAGGGATGCGTTTTATTTAAAACCGCAGCCCTACAATAAAGAAGGGTTGCGTAATCAAGAATACGGAGCCCTTCCAGCGCAACCCTTCCTTTTTTTCCCCTAGTGTTCATGGATAAAGCGATTGAGGAAGGGTATGAACTTTTGGAGAAACTATCATCTAATCAAGCATCTATTATTCGTTCCTCTATGAAAAAGGGAAGTAAACATGATGTTGAAGCCATTTCCTTATTGTCTGGGCAACTAGCTGCTCTAACTCAAAAGATTGATTCCTTGAAGTTAGGTAATGACTCCTCCCACATGAGTGTTAACGTGATGGCTAGTGCTTCTAACTACAATTTTCACCTTTGTGATGCTTGTGGGATACCTGGGCACAACTCTCAAGAGTGACCTGCGCTCCTATCCTCTACTGTAGGGAGCAAGTGTGAGGCAGATGATGCTTTTAAGTCACAACCTAGGAACCAGTTCAACCCATATTCTAACACCTATAATCCCGGGTTAAGACACCATCCAAACATTTCATATAGGAGTACTAATGTGTTGAACTCTCCGCCTCAACAACCATATGTGCCTCAACAACAGGGTCAACAATATCAACCTCCACAACAAGCTCCACCTGGCTTTCAGAGAAATCAAGCACCTCAACAACCTGCTCCTACTGCCGACCCAGCCATGACAGAGTTGAAGAACATGATGTTCCAGATGCATAAAGGGTTCAATGCTTTTCAAGCCGACACAAAAACTCAACTGGAAAATTTTGGTACGGATGTTGGAGACTCAACTAGCTCAGTTGGCTAGTTATTCTGCTAGTAGGCCACCTGGGGCCTTACCTTCACAATCAATGCAACCAAGGGATATTGTCAATGCCATCACTCTTAGGAGTGGAACACATTATGATGGTCCCCCAATGCTTAAGGATGGTCCGGTTGAACCAGAAAAAATTGCAGACGTCACTGAAACTTCAACAGCTCCTGAGGCGACCACCAATGCAAATGCAGAGAAGCAGATAGTACCTGAAAAAAATTCATCTACCACTCCTGCGATAAAGGTACCATTCCCCAATCGTCTATCGAAAAATAAGCTTGATCACCAACTGGGTAAATTTATGGAGGTGGTGAAGAATCTTCATGTAACTGTCCCATTTACTGAACTTATTACTCAAGTTCCTGCATATGCTAAATTTTTGAAGGAAATTCTGACTAGGAAGAGAGCCTTTAATGTAGTTGAAACTGCTGCCTTTACTGAAGAATGTAGTGATCTTTTGCAAAATCAATCCCCTCCTAAATTGAATGATCCGGGGAGTTTATCCATCCCTTGTAATATTGGCACCATTTTTATTGACAAAGCCTTATGTGATTTAGCTGCTAGTGTTAGTGTCATGCCCCTTACTGTTTGCAAAAAGCTTGACATGGGAGATTTAAAATGTACCAACATTACTTTTCAAATGGCCCACCGTTCTGTTAAATACCCCCTAGATATCTTAGAGGACGTTCCTGCGAGGGTAGGTAAATTTTATATTCCTGTGGATTTTGTTGTGCTTGACATGGAAGAGGATACTCAAAGTCCAATCATCTTAGGGAGACCATTCCTTCATACTGCTGGAGCTGTCATAGATGTTAAAAATGGGAAATTGACTTTGACTGTGGGAGACGATAAGGTGACTTTTAGTTTGACCAATGCTTTGAAAAGTCCCATGCTAGAAGGAGCTGTCACCACTCACGAGGAAGAATGGTTAGTATGTGCTACTCAACCGGTAGAGGTAAAGAAACCTGAACTGAAACCCCTTCCCCCTTCTCTACGATATGCTTTTATGGATGAATCTGAAAATTTCCCTGTGATTGTTAGTGCTTCACTAAATGATGGTCAAATGTCCCTACTTTTGTCTGTTTTGAGACAACATAAAAAGGCCATTAGATATAGCATTGATGACTTGAAAGGCATAAGCCCTGACTTTTGTATGCATAAAATTCATCTCGAGGATGATCATTGTCCTAGTATACAAGGCCAGCGTCGGTTGAACCCCAATATGCAGGAAGTTGTCAAGAAAGAGGTTATGAAATTGCTTGATGCTGGGATCATCTATCCCATTTCTGATTCTAAGTGGGTGAGTCCAGTTCAAGTGGTTCCTAAAAAGGGCGGTACTACTGTAGTCAAAAATGAGAAAAATGAACTAATTGCTACAAAAGTAGTCATTGGGTGGCGTATGTGCATTTACTATAGGAAACTAAATGTTGCCACTAAGAAAGACCACTTTCCCCCTCCCCTTTATTGATCAGATGTTGGAACGACTAGCTTGTCACTCTCATTTTTGTTATCTAGATGGCTATTCTGGTTTCTTCCAAATCCCTATCCAGCAAGATGACCAGGAGAAGACCACATTTACATGTCCTTATGGTACCTTTGTTTATCGAAGGATGCCCTTTGGACTATGTAATGCCCCCGCTACCTTCCAACGTTGTATGATGGCCATCTTTTATGAGTTTATTGAGTCCATTATGGAAGTATTTATGGATGACTTTAGTGTGTATGGCATTGATTTTGATACATGTTTTCTAAATCTAGCTAAAGTATTGAAAAGATGTGAGGATCTCCACCTTGTATTGAACTGGGAGAAGTGCCACTTCATGGTTACTGAAGGAGTGGTACTTGGTCATATTATCTCTGAACGAGGCATCCAGGTGGATAAAGCAAAAATTCAAGTGATTGAGCAACTACCCCCTCCTATAAATGTCAAGGGAGTTCGAGGTTTTCTTGGTCATGCGGGATTTTATCGCCGCTTTATCAAGGACTTCTCTAAAATTGCTAAACCACTTACTCAATTGCTCCGCAAGGATGCTCCATTCCTGTTTACTGATGAGTCTCTTGTGTCTTTTAACAGGATCAAGCAAGCTCTGATTACTGGTCCTATCATTCGATCCCCAGATTGGACCCTTCCATTTGAGATTATGTGTGAAGCTAGCGATTATGTGGTGGGAGATGTACTTGGTCAAAGGAAGGACAACATCCTTCATGCCATATACTATGCTAGCAAGACACTAGATGAAGCTCAAGTTAACTATGCCACCACGGAGAAAGAGCTTCTAGTTGTGGTTTATGCACTGGACAAGTTCAGGACCTATCTGCTTGGGTCTAAGGTCATTTTCTACACCAATCATGCTGCATTGAAGTACCTCCTAGCATTGATGTACTTGGTCAGAGGAAGGACAACATCCTTCATTCCATATACTATGCTAGCAAGACACTAGATGAAGCTCAAGTTAACTATGCCACCACAGAGAAAGAGCTTCTAGCTGTGGTTTATGCACTGGACAAGTTCAGGACCTATCTGCTTGGGTCTAAGGTCATTGTCTACACCAATCATGTTGCATTGAAGTACCTCCTAGCCAAAAATGAAGCAAAGCCTTGACTCATTCGGTGGATTTTGTTGCTCCAATAATTCGACTTGGAGATCAGAGATAAAAAGGGCGCAGAAAATGTAGTGGCTGATCACTTGTCCAAACTGCAGTACGAGGATATGGAAGAAGGCCTACCCATTGATGACTCTTTTCCTGATGATAAGCTCCTAGCAGTCACTTTTGTCACCCCGTGGTATGCAGACTTCACCAACTTCTGTGTGAGTGGAGAAACTCCCCAAGAGCTGAGTTACCAGGAGAGGAAGAAATTTCTCCATGATCCCAAGAAGTACTTTTGGGATGATCCTCTTCTTTACAAGCTTTGTGCTGACACCATCTACAGGCAATGTATCCCAGAGTGGGAGGTGCATGAAATTATGAAGCACTCTCACTCTCTTCCATGTTGAGGACATGCTGGGCCCTCCAAAACAGTCGCTAAGGTACTTCAGTCTGGTTTTTACAGGCCGACTCTATTTCATGATGCTAGTACTTCTGTTAAGTCTTGTGATGCATGCCAACGAACAGGAAATATTTCCCGTAGACATGAGATGCCCCAAATCGCCATTCTGGAAGTTGAACTATTTGATGTATGGGGTATTGATTTTATGGGTCCTTTTACCTCTTCCTCAGGCAACAATTTCATACTTGTCGTTGTTGACTATGTGTCTAAGTGGGTAGAGGCCATTGCATCACCAATTAACGACTCTAAGGTTGTCATGAAAATGTTCAAAAAGATTATCTTTCCAAGGTTTGGGGTACCAAGGGTTGTCATTAGTGACGGTGGATCCCATTTTCACAAAAGAACTTTTCAAGCCTTACTCGAGAAATATGGCGTCTACCATAGGACTGGTCTAGCATACTATCCTCAGACAAGTGGGCAAGTAGAAGTGTCTAATCGTGAAATAAAGACTATCTTGGAGAAAGTGGTAGCTAAAGCTAGAAAGGATTGGAGTGATAAGTTAGATGACATGTTATGGGCTTATAGAACTGCCTTTAAGACCCCTATTGGTACCACCCCTTATAGACTAGTATATCGAAAGGTTGTGGATAAGCATTATCATTCTTAATGGTTAAGAAAGCGTGTGGATAAGTACTATCATTCTTAGTGGTTAAGAAAGGTTGTGAATAAGGCACTATCTTTCTTAATGGTTAAGAAAGGTCAAAGAGTATAAGAAACATCATTTTTATTGGCTAAGAAGGCTTTGGAAACCAATAGATAAGTTAGAAAGTCCTTGATAGCCTCAAACATCAAGATTATGAAAATCGTTTGGAGATTGTTTTATCGGGTAACGATGAACTTCCAGTTAAAGAGCCTTTCGGGGTTGAATCCGAGTTCAAAACCTAACCAAACTTGATATATGACATGCTTGGGATGCCTTAAGGTTAAAATAGTCATTTATGCCCAAGAATTACGTGGATCAATAGGGTAGATTGCTTACATAGTAAAAACTGGCCAGCTGAAATTACAACTCAAACCTATACTCAAAGAAAGCTGCTTAGCAGCTACTCAAGTGTCGATTTCTCAAAACCCTTTCTACGCATGAAAGCCAACACCTAAGGTTAACACCTCAAGCAAGAATCACCCAAAAACTCCAAGAAACCGACCTTGCCCATAAGAGGTTTCTCTCCTCTGGGGGTACCGCCAGAACATACTATAAAAGTCTATTCTGGATTTTCGTCTCTTTTCTCTTATTTCTTCCTCTTGGACACACAGTTTTCTCTACCTAAAACTCTTCTAAACATCCATACAAAGTCGTACAAGCTTTGGTTCTAACCTTTAGACCATAAAATCATATAGAAAACCTTGCTGAAAGATCACATAAGTTGTTGTAAGTTCAACAGATTACACCTCTTGTATTTAAGCTTAGTTTTTCATATCTATAAGCTTGTTAAAACTAATCTTTAGCATTTTATATACTCAAAGGAAGTTGTAGGAGTAGTTAATCAACTGGATTAAGAGGTTTCATTGAGTTAAGCATCCTTAGTGAAGGTACACACTTAGTTTGGTTTTACCCTAGAGATTTCCATACCTATAGTTAGGTGATTGTTTCTTTCTAGTGTAAAGCATGTTTCTGAAATGAATTTACTTATGATGTGTATTTTATTATGTGTAATATTGAGTATGTAACATGGATATAGCATGCTAAGGTTCATTAGAGATGTTTTATTTGACCTAAACAACACTTATACACTAAGTAATACGATTATGCTTCTTAATGGAATGTTTTTAGTACATGGACTTGTGAAGCAATTGTGATGATTGAGGTGGAGTTGTTATGTTATTGTTATTGTGGTGAAGTTGTTGTGGAGTTGCTATTGTTGTTGTTGCTCTATTGTAGTAGTGTTGTTGGGTTATTGTTGTTCTGTCATTGTGGTTGTGGTGGAGTTGCTGTGAAGTTGTTGCCTATTGTTGTTGTTGCGCCGTTGTTATGGTTGTTGTTGTAGTTGTGGTGGCTATTGTGGAGTAGTTGTGATGGTTGTGGTAGAATTATTATGTTGTTGTTCTGTTGTTGTGGTGATGTTGTGGTGGGTTATAGTTAAAATAGTTTACTAGTTTGGAAGATGAATTAGTTTGGATATGATTAAAAAGGTTACGATGATGTGTCCAGAGCTAGTATCATGTGGTTTATAGTTTAAGTATATATATCCAAAGTATTCAGTAGAACAATATGGTTCATCTTGTTATTATGATTCAAGAAGTTGGAGTGATAAATTTGGGAATATGATTTACTTAGGTTTATTATGAACATAGTAGGTGGTGGTTTCTGTTATTGGTTGTGCTGATGTATTGTGGTTGTGTTGTTCTGTTATTGTGCTTAATGTTGTGTTATTGGTGTTGGTGTTATTGTTGGTGGTGGAGGTGGTATTATTGTTGTTTGTGCTGTTATTATTATGTTGTTGTTGTATCGTTCTTATTGGATAGTTGTTGTTGATGATGCGAGGGAAGTCATAATCTTAGAATTGGGAGACTGTTATAATTATTGTAGTTGGAGTTTATATGTATGAAGTCAAGTTATGAGTTATGGGAATGACTTCGTTAATTTCTATTTGCGGGATTAAGTTTGATTAGCATAATGGTTGCGTTAGAAGAAGATAATTAGAATAGTTAAGTCTGGTTATTGATTATTGATGTTACTGTGAGGTGGTTGTTGGAGGATGGCTATGTAAACGTATATAATTAAAGATGATATGGGAAATCAAGTTATGATGATTGAAGGTTTCGTATAATTGTTATAGAGTTGAAGTAACCTTTATGTTCAACAAAATATATTTAAATGCTCCTGTGTGCGTTATACTAAATTTTAGATATCATATATCGTTTATAGTAATGGTCATGACTATAGATGCATCTTTATGAGTTAGTTGTGAATTACTATTGGATTGTTATAAAAGTATCCTTTTGTTCAATTATTGGAATTGTTCGAAAATACTATGTTTCTTAAAATATGATTTGGTATGATAATGAGGAAATGATTCAAATATGAGTTAAGACCAGATAAGGCCGAATATGGTGTTATGTTATGAGTATTGAGGATTCAAGTATGAATCATTAAATATCTTATATTATAACTATGAAAGTGAGGCATGAACATGCACCCGAGTTATGGCGGGTAGAGTCCCTAACTGTTGCCTTCCAGGAAGGGCGAATTCCTGGCGTTATAGGACATGTCCGGTTAAGTCTTGCAAGCATAACAGTAAAAGGTGGGGTGACGACCCTCAACAGTTTGGAGACAGTTGGTACTACGTGGTACCCCTCTCCATTCGCGTTCATGACAAACGATTGATTTTGGAAAACTATAATAACTGAGTTGAATGTGATTATCTGTTATTATAACTATGTGTTAGTTTTCAAAATACACCTAAACTTGTATTTTCTATTACACAGTGTGTACTCAGCTTTGATGATAGTATTGTCATTTCTTTGGCCTGTCACTTGGTGGGTGGCAGAGTCTAACATTGTTGCAGGTTTGGTGTTGTGAGCTCAGGATTTTGAAGTGAAGCAAGATAAAGATGTCGTCGTAGCTTATGGATTGAGTTTGCATTTTAGATAGTCAATTAAGGAATAGTTTCTGATATATTTCGTTGTATACAATATTTGGGAATATTAGTCGAGATATTGGTGTAATTGAAGTCTTATATAAAGGATTTTGTTTTGTGGGCCAATAACCCACAGGTCCAGGATCGTTTTCTAGGTTATGTTTTCGCTGCGAGTAAATATTTAATTCGAGGCTTATTAAGCATTAATTGTGATTAGTGAATCTTAAGTGTGTTTAGCTATCAGCTCGGGAATCGGCTGTTATATGTACCATACGGGAATCCCTGTTGGATTTGTGGAGGAGTTATACCTTCAACCCCCATCCCCTTCTGTTTGAGGAATGAAGCATTATGGTCGTGCAGAACCTTTATAAACCAGCGCTGATCGGGAGAGAACCCAATTTCTTTCCTTCCTTCTCTTTTCTTCTTTTTATTTTTTTCCGTAGTTTTGCTAAATTTTGTAGCTTGGTGAGAGAGTGAGAGGGTACTAATCATCCTTTCAAAGCTACATTTGTGCAG
This sequence comes from Beta vulgaris subsp. vulgaris, assembly GCF_026745355.1. NCBI lineage: Eukaryota > Viridiplantae > Streptophyta > Magnoliopsida > Caryophyllales > Amaranthaceae > Beta > Beta vulgaris. The sequence continues at coordinate 27,603,925 of NC_079210.1, read as the reverse complement.
GACTGGTGATCAATTGGAGAAACCCATGAAAATTCGAGCCCTCACTTACTGGAGAACCGCCCGATGCCATCGGGTTGCGTCCCCCGATCGGGCCCGTAACGGAAAAATGTGAACTGTTAAAAATGGGGAACGCCCGATGCCATCGGGCCATAACGCCCGATCGGGCGAACCTCAGTCAAACTTAACAACGACAGAAAAAAAGAAGAAAGGAACGCCCAATGCTGTCGGGCGACAACGCCCGATCGGGCCCACAACCAAAATTGAAAAAGAGGAAAATAAAAGCTGACGCACGATCTTGTCGTGAAAGGAACGCCCGATCGGGCCCGCAACCTGATCCATAAATACAGAAAAAAGGATTTCCGCCCGATACTGTCGGGCAACTTCCCCCGATCGAGCCCGTAACTAAACTGGCGGAATTTACAAGATAGAAAAAGACGCCCGATAGGCCTCGGGGGCCGGCTGCTTTTATTAAAGAGGTTTTTTCCCTTTCTTTCACTCACTTTCTCTCACACACTCTTTCTCCTCGAAACCCTAACACCCAAATTCTCCCCATCTTCTTCTCCAAAAACTCACCTTCCACCATTGAAGAACTCCACTTAAATCTTCAAACTTTCACCAATTTACCTCCCTCATCACTCCCTACCCATCTCTTACTTCACTTTCTTAACTTTCTTCCACTCTATCTCTCACCTCGATCTTCTTCATCATCCCTTCCACCATTAAAGTGAGGTTGAGTGGGTACAAGCTTTCTCTTCTCTTCCGCCATTAAAGAGTGAGTAGAAGCTTCTCAATTATTAGGCATTCAAGCACTATGTATACAAGGCGGCGAAAAAATGGCACCGGTTCACAAAAACCACCACCACCACCGGTCATCCCCTGGGATGACACCTTCCCGGATGTTATTTTCTCCACTGAAGAACAGCGGGAACGATTTCAGCGCCTCAAGGGGTGCGAGGTGAGTCCTACTACTTTTCTTGACATTGAGTTTTTAAGTAAATTAGGGATTTCCTCTGAATTTTAGGACTTTATGAAGATAATTGGCATGTAATCCTTTTTTTCCGTACATGTTAACACGTATCAGGTGCTTGTCTATGAGTTTTATAACAGCCTAAATGTCACACACCCTCGAAACGGACCGATATCACATGTGACCTATAGGCTACTTAATCAGGATTTCACACTCACCCTCCCGGAGTTTGCTAGAATACTCCGTGTCCTGAATCGGGGGGAGATTGGGCATCCCCTCGATTACCATCACCGCGATATCTACTACGCCCATACGGGTGACGATACTGATTTCACCCTCCAACATTGTCATGCTAAATATATCCACCAACCCATTTTTAAAATTTGGGTTCGATTCATGTCAAAAACATTGTTTGGGCGGGTAGCACTACAAAAAACATAGGCTATAGAGGCACATCATTTGGCCGACTTGCCTCTAAAAGCCCCTTTTACCATCACATAAACATGGTTGCCTCTAATTATATGGTTTTTAGTGTCAAGTATATTCTGGTGCCTCTAAAGATACATTTCAGCATCAAACGAATGTTGGTTGCCTCTAAAACCATGTCTTTAGCATCACATGAATATTGGTTGTCTCTAAATTCATATTTTTAGCATCACATGAATTTAATTGTCTCTAAAACCTTTTTTTTAGCATCAACTATAGTTAGTTGTCTCTAAAGCCATGTATTTAGCGTCACGTGACTTTAGTTGTCTCTAAAGCCATTTTTTTCAGCATCAATTGTAGTTAGTTGTCTCTAAAGCCATGTATTTAACATCACATGAAAATAGTTGTCTCGATAGCCATTTTTTCAGCATCACATAGATTATTGTTGCATCTAAAGATATTTTTTTAGTGTCACTTGAATTGTATAAGGGAAGGGCGGACACCATTCCCATGTTAAAACAATTAACTATCACTTAGAGGAAAAAAGCTCTCATAAAACTGGCAATCCCACCATAACATAACCAATAAATCTATAAAAACAAGGTAATCCAACTTTAACATAACCATTAATTCCATAAACAAGTAATAGAAAGAACTAAACGAATGAAATAAATACTACAGATTTGTGCATCTTTTCCACCAACTTTCAGCTAAAACCATCCAACCACGAACACCGACGAACCCAACAAACCCGCCCAGCCATCCTTGGAACCGATTCACTCAACCAACCCCAAATTCGATCAAATCACCCCAAATTCGAACCAATCTAATGTGTAGAGTGATTTGGGGTGATGTTTATTGCATTTAATTGTTCGAAAATAGCCTAGGGTTTGAGTTGTTGAAATTAATTTGGGGTTTTTGATTTAGGCTCATTTTTTCTCAAATTGGTTACTTAATTATGCTCGAACAAGGGTGGATTTCGTGTTTTAGAGTAAGTTTCGTGGTTTAGGGGTTGTTTTGGGAGTTTTTCGTGTTGATCAATGGGATGGGTGTTAGTAGTTGTGCTAATTACCTTAATTTTGTTAATATATTTTCTCTTTCCTGCTTAATTTTTCTGCTTTATGCTTTTATCAATATAATACGTCATTCCTAGTTTTCTCCCCAAACAGTAAATGCCCTGAAAACTATGGAACTGAGGGAGTATTATCTGCTAATATGTTGTGGATTGACTATGTTTTCCAATCACTTAATTCTTGTTCTAGATAGTTGTGTAAACCTACTAGAGGTAGTTTCAAGAAGAGTGTTATTCGATGTTGTAGTACAGCCATGCTATATCATATTTAGAGCTAAAGAAATTAAGCGAAGTGGAACCAGATTGCTGTCTGCAGCCCTGATATTTTAGTTCAGAATGTTAAACACAATGTATATGCTAGAATTAGCTCTGTAATGCCTAAAAATCCAGTTGCAGAGATAAGGACTGGTTCAATTGTACTCTGGCTTAGCTGATTGTATGTGAGTCTATTGTCTCTTGGTCTTTGTTGTTGTTTTGCGGGTGTTTCTACAAGTGATTAGGGCTTTGATGGTACCCTTTCTACAAGGTGAATATATGTTGCTCAATGATGCATTTGCAACTCTATGGTTTTGTACAAGGTAACTTTTAAGTATTTGATCTTTTGCAACGTTTTTATACCTTATAGAAACGCTATTGAAGCGTTACTATAGCTTAGTTATGTAGTCGAGCTCGAACCACCCTGTCTTTTCATTATTGTTGAGGGGTTCTCTGTTTTACTACTCAATGCAGTGAATTGAGTTACTTTTGTTAGGAAGGTCCCGATAGTAGGTAACTATTACTTTGCTGTTCATTATTTGCTTTTTTTTCTTTTAGCGAGTCTAAGTTATTGCTGTTTTTTTAGCGTGGTGTTTGCTTTCATATAGGGAAGTAACCTTCTTTCTATACCATAATAACTTAGGATTGCGTTCATATTGATCTTTTTATTGGGTTGAATTTGCAGATTGAATTGCGTTCAAGTTGAAGTTTTATGTTGAAGATTCACTGAAGGTTGAATGTCGGTTGAAGATGGAATTTCTACATATTTTTTATTTTTTTATTTCCTCTTCTAAAAGTTTGTATCAATTCGTCAAAATTGTTAGTAATAAGATTATATTTCTAGTTTCCTTTATTAATTTATAATGTTATTTTTTCTTGTTGACGTAAGAATGTGCTTGTAACTGTTACTATACTAATAACACAGTGTTGGCGCTTACAAGTGTCTATATAGTAGCTTCAAATTGCGGCATCTTCAATTGCAATGATGCTAAAAAGCCTCAACATTTTCGAAGCCTATGAGTGTTGTTAATTATCGGTGGCTAAATGTTCGCTGCTCCTTTAGAAAGTCGATAATTTTTTATTTCGATGCTTATAAATGTCAAAAAATCCCAAAAAAATTGTCGAAAATGTGGAAATTCTAGTTGTTGTTGCATCTAAAAACATCATTTAGCGACAGAGTTATGGTTGCATTAGATGCAACTTAAAATTGGAGACGAACTTATGGTTGCCTCTAAATATAAATGGCCTTACCACCAATGTAACATGTGTGCCCCAAAAAGGTGGCATTAGGGGCAACCTATAATTACCGACTGGCTTATGGTCGCCTCTAAATGTAAGTGGCTTTAGCAGCACTATAATTTCTGTGCCTAAAAAAGGTGGCATTAGGGGCACCAACAATTAGCGACAGGCATATGGTTGCCTCTAAACAGAAGTGTCTTTAGCGGCACCATAACTTGTTTGCCTCTAAAAGGTGGCATTAGGGGCAACCTATAATTAGCGACGGACTAATTAGAGGCAGCGAGAAAATTGCTTCTAATCACCATTAGAGGCTACAAATATATATTTAGATGCAATTTTAGATTGCTTCTATATGTAATTTTTTTTTGTAGTGTAGAAGGCCAACTAATTCAGGGGGATGCGCTTTGCTTGATAGGTAGTTACATGTACCGAGGCACCCCGCGCCGTTTTCACTATAACATACCCCATCACGTTGCGCTCCAAATGGAGCGTATTCCACCACCTACCCTAAGCGGCGGGCCGACGGCACGTTGACCTCTCGTCCCATAGTGAATGGGGGGTTAGTTACTTTGTTTGCCAGGACCGTTCCTGGTTTTGATGAGACTCGTTACCAACTAGCCTTAGGCCCGACCTTACTTGACTATGCCTACCTCACTCGCCTCCACTGGTTGGAACGGGTTGGGGATACCTACCAGTAGCGCATTAACGGGTTGCCCTATGTCAAACTGCCCAACCCTTTAGCGAAAATCAAACCTGGCCAACCTCATTACCATCTTCCTATTGCTGGTTCTGCCTTTCCTCATCATATTACCCCGATACCCGAGCGTACCTACCATCGTCGCCCCGCCCACATTGAAGATATCCCCTCTACTTCTGATGCTCCCCCTCCCCCATATTCTATTGTTTCTCCCTCTTTTGATTTTCAGGCGATGATGAGCATGCTACAGCGGATAGAGATTGGCATTACGGCCAACGCTATCTAGGGCATCAGCCAGCAGATTGACGCCAATGGTGCGCTTCTCCAGAACCTCAGTCAGCGTGTCGATACATTGGCCAATGATCAGCACCTGGCTCTCAATTCGATGTATGACAAGAACTGCCGTCTTCATCGAATGGCTGAGCATGATGCACAACCTTCTTGGTACACTTGGAACCCGAGCTACAGCCAGCCGAGATCCTATAGCCAAGGCGGCGGCGATGAGGATGATGGAGGTGACGATGACGATGGTGAGGATACTCTCATGGATGACTGATATGCATGTCACTCTTTCCCCTTGTTGCAATGCGGTCATTGCCACGTTCAGCTTGGGGGAGGAATTCTGTAAGTATTACTCTCACTGTTACTGCTTTTTAGATGGATTAGTTTTACTGTGTTCTTTAGGCTAGCTAAGTTAGTTAATTGCTTCAAAATAAAAACAACAAAAAATTGAAATATTGCTGAAAAAATACCAAAAATAAGAGTTGAAGATGTTAATTGCTTCCCTGTGCCTCGAACTTTGCTTTGAAAAAATGATTTAACTCATTATACTGGATAGTTGGGCATTTGTGATTGGGATGTTATGATGTGATCTCTGATTGCTGGTCTTGAGTAGATTTTGATGATAAAGCGCCTACTTTAACTGCATGCTTGAATTGGCTACATTGTAAGGATTCATTCTAGCCTTCGGGTGTATATTTATGTCCGAACTATCCTTTAGTGTTAGTTCCTCATATCATTCTTATCTTGACTTTGGCATTGTACTCGTTGATTTCTAATGACTTTGGACATGTGTTGTGATAGAGGCGTTCATTTGTTTGGTTTTTTTAGCCTCAAAGTTAGTAATAGAATCACTTTTTTCTTTCTAGCCCCGCTGAGCCTAGTGACTTTTTGGATCTATATTAAGCCACATTACATGCCTTGAGCCTTTTCAATGTTTATTGTCCCAAGCCTAGCTTGGGGGAGCATTTTATAGGTTAATAATATATTGCGTGGTTGATTTTGCGGGTTGATTGGAAAATGGTATGTTTTGTTGACACGAAGTGAAGTGAAAGAAGAGAAAAGAAAAAGAACCAAAACAAAAAAAATAACACATGAAAAGTCTCCATGATTTCCATTCATTAAGTTTCTAGAAATCAAGATTCATGAAAAGAAAAAAGAAAAAAAACAATATATTTTGTTGAAAACTATATTCAAGGAGACAATTGTTGGTTGGTTCGAAAAATCTAAAGTTGGTCATTATTTTGGGCATGTGATTGAGGCCATGGGAGTTGTTTTTACCACATCTAGTTCTACTAGTGCTATTTGCTCCCCTATTATGGGCTTTTCCACCACATTCCTCAAACAATAATTTCCGTACCTTTACCCGAGCCCCATTACAACCCTCAGAAAGACCTTTTGAGCACATGTTTGAATGTTTATTGGAATGATATAGAGTCAATGTGCCAAAGTTGAAGTTTAAGTTTCTTATACGAGTCGACTTAATTAGGATGAACGATATTATACCTTTTCTAAACACATGAGAGTGTGAGAGGGAAGGGATATTATGGTTGGGTTGATGAGCGATCGGGGACACTTTATGCTCGCCACAAAAATTGAGAGGAGTGACACCTTGGTGAGTCCATCTTCAAGATGTGCGAGTTATATAGGGCAGCTATGTCTGACAATTTGCTTAAGTGATTGGTGGTCAAAGTGATCAGATCAAATGAACTTGAATTTTGCTTACTTGAAGGGTTTTGAGTTGAAAATGTTTGAGTTGAGTTTCATATTTTGAGGGGTGAAGCAATTCTATTCATATTCATGTTGCGCTTTACTTGGGGACAACCAAAGGTTTAGCTTGGGGGAGTTTGATGTTATGTAGGCCTACTTATATGCTAAGTGGTGTTTATGGTGCTCTTAGGAGCCATTTTGTACTAACTCTCTCCATCTAGTTGTGGTTTGCTGTTTTGTGTTGTATTGCAGGTTTTAGGGACCTATTACCTACTTTATAGAGTTAAGTACACAGGAGGGTACTGAACTTTGAGAAAAGTTTCAGTTAAGGTACTGAACTTTCAAAAGTTCCAGTTAAGGTACTCAAATTGGATGTCTGTTAACTTAAGGTACTAAACTTTGGTTTGTACCGTTATCAGCCCCAAAAATAAAAGAAAAATATGACATGGCATTAATTAAACAGAAAAAGGTGACATGACATTAATTATAAAAATTCCAAACTCTTTTCTCTCTCCTCTAATTCCTCCCCCTCTTTTCTCTCTCCTCTGATTCCTCACCCTCTTTTTACTTTTTGCTACTTTTTCTTTTCTTAAGTTTCTCAGATGATTATTAGAAAAGTGTTGCTCTAAATTTCAGCAAGCATTATTCCTAAGGTTTGCTTGAATTTTTTTTGCTATTATTCTTCCATTCTTTTAGAAAAAAAGTTTGAGTTGTTGTGGAATTATAAATATTTTCTTTGACTATTTGAGAACTTTTTTCTACTCAGATTTACCATTATCAAGGCAGATTTATACTAGTATTTTGTTTTTAGAATTTCAAGGCAAACTTCATTAATTATTTGTTCTGAAACCATCACAGATTAACTTACTCTTCTTAAAAATTTAGATTCATTCATTCATTTATCTCCCATTGTTCTATTTACTTCAATTTCCTGGGTATTTCCTCATAATTGCTTGCTGATATATTTTTTTATTATTCTAAAACAAAATATACTCTTTATGTTTCAGAAAATTTGCTTCAAATTATCATAAGGGTTGAGCGGGAAATTGAAAGCTTGAAACTCTACCTTATCTTTGGCAGAAAATAAATCATGGGTATTGCTGAAAAAAAGCAAAAAACCCAAGAATTTTGCATAATGTGTAAAGTTGAAGATGGTGAAGTAATTAGAGAAAGAAAAGGTGTTAATGATGGACGTGAAAAAGAATGGAAGATAGATATAAGTTGGAAAATCTACTGGGTGATGCACAAAAAGTTGATAGATTAAGATTATCAATGGCAAATCGATCTAGAAGTAAAGCAATGGATGATTAGAGGATTAACTTTGATAATTTTGTGGGTTTGTTTGATAAAAGAAAAATGTGACATGGATCCTTTGTGTCGCGGTACATGCTGGACCTTCACCTAAAAACCATACTATAATCATCACTGTTGATTTCTAATCCCATCAAAACAATCAAACAATCACAACCATCATCTTATTCCTATTTCCTATGTTTGCATCACCATTCACCACATAACAATACTGCAATGGTTGAACTTTGAGGAATAATAGAGGAGGAGAGAGAAAAGAGGGGAGGAATTAGAGGAGAGAGAAAAGAGTTTGGAATTTTTATAATTAATGTCATGTCATCTTTTTCTGTTTAATTAATGCCATGTCATATTTTTCTTTTATTTTTGGGGCTGATAACGGTACAAACCAAAGTTTAGTACCTTAAGTTAACAGACATCCAATTTGAGTACCTTAACTGGAACTTTTGAAAGTTCAGTACCTTAACTGAAACTTTTCTCAAAGTTCAGTACCCTCCTGTGTACTTAACTCCTACTTTATATCTGTTATATGAACGCTACACTAGATTAGAGAGGTTGGACGCTGAGTCCCGAGATCCCGAGGATGCTTTCCGGAACATTGAGCAAAAGAAGAGCCAAGAAACGAGTGAATGTTGATCAGCCCGATAAAATCGGGCGGTATGGCCCGATCGGGGGCAGAAGCAAGACAAGGATTTCTGTTGCGGGCCTTATCGGGCGTTGAAGCCCAATCTTAGTTCGTTGTTGACACCCGATCGGGCGACATGGCCCGACAACATCGGGTGCCCCTGGCAATTCTGATGCGCAGCTATTGAAATTTTTAGGCGGTCTGATTTCATCGGGAACCTATGATTTTGACCTGGTTTCTCTATGTTAGAGCCCGATGCTGTCGGGCGACTTTGGCCCGATCGGGCGACGTTACGCCACACGTTTTTTAATGAATAACGGGCTGATTTTCGAGACTTTTCCTATTGATTTTAGGACTTGTATAAATAGAAAAATTAGAATTATTAGAACACATCTTGGTTTTTATTATTAGTTTTCTCTAGAGAGTGTTTCAAGAACCCAAATTTAGTTCTTTTTGATTTCAACTCAAGATCGAACCTTTTTCTTATTCACAAGTTCAATATAATTCGGTAATCTTTCTTTATTACTTAATCTATTGTTAATTAGATTCTTTTTTTAGTTATTTGCAATGTTTCAAAGTATGAGTTTTTATATTATTTTTGTTATTGTTTTCATAATTATGAGTGAGTAGTTTTATTTCTAGAATTGTGGGGATCTATGTATGCAATGAGGGATTGGTAGATTAGTTTGATTGCCTTGTATTTCAATTGTTTCATATGGTTGAATTTTCATGCTAGATTTATAAGTTAGGCCTGATTTATATTTCTATTGTTGCAAAACTGAATCTGCTTCGAGAGGAGAGATACCGTATATGCTTTCAATTATTAGGCAAAGTGACCCTTGACCATGGGAGAGCGGCTGGGTGACCTTTGAGGGAGGTAATGTTCGAGAGAAATTACATGTGCCCTAAACAGTTTGACTTATTAGGTGGTTATTGTTCGTCCCTGATTTCCCGAATTGCATGCATAAGGATCCATGATTCTAGTTATCTATTAATAGATTTATACCTTCTTATTTAGTTCTGTTATTTGCTTAGTTTAGTAACACAACTCTATTCATCTTATTTTGTTAGTGTAATATTATAGCTCAGATATAATAATATAACTTTCTCCCTGTGGATTCGATCCTGACTTCCATGACTACTAGTTAGTGGACCTTAGGTTATTTTTGATTAGGTGATACGACTTTAGCCTATCAATAATGTAGAGAAACGATAAGCCAAGACTTTCCTCAAAATTGAAAAGAAGACACACATTCACCACCTAAGTGATGAGATCAAATGTCCAAGAACAGTCCCAAACCGAGGACTATTCAAGACTTACTCCTAATGAGTAAGTCTTGAACGGGTATCTAGGCATATGATGATGATTCAAATAACTTGTAGATTCCATAGCTAAATTACATTATTTCATACAATCTCATATCAAGAAATATATACACATCATCATCTCTTACTCAAATTGGAACACATATCAATTTTTCCTCATCAACATCCAACATATTAAAAACAACAAAATTAGGCTAATTACCTCTCAACACCAAAGAGGAGCAATTAATTATGAAAATAGATATGATTAGCTTCTTTTTCCTACAATTAATAAATCACACATGGTACATTAATCAAATAATTCAATTAAGAAAAGCATCAACCAATAGAATTACATATGATAAATGCAAGATCACACAACCCCAACCCTTCCTCACCCCCAGCAAGCCCTCCCCAACCCTCCCCCAACCCTTGTCAGCCCTCCCCCACCAACACACACCCCCTTCCCAACCTTACCAGCCTCCTCACCCCCTACCATCCCTCCCCACCCCCTACAATCACTGTTTCAGCATATTTTATAGTAAAAAAATAGAAGTTGATTTCAAAATGCCATAAAATTAAACAAGTTAATTAGAAGAAGTGAACAAATTATGCTTTGGAAAGTTAGAAAAAATGAAAAAGAGGAGAGAGAGTGGGAGAGGGGAATTACCGGAAGAGAAAGAGAGAATGGTGTGGTGGTTGTGCGTGAGATAATGTCTTGGTGGTGGTGCGTCAATGTCGTGTTGGTGGTGGCGCTGCATCGTGGTAGTGGCGTTGCATTGTGGTGGCTTCCTAAACCCACTAAAATCAACCCAATACTATGAGAAGAGAAAAGAAGAGAAAAGAAGAGACAAGAAGAGAAAAGAAGAGAAGAAAAGAGAGAGAAAAGAAGAGAAGATAGGAGAAGGCAATGGTGATGGTGTTTGCGGTTTTTCGGTGTTAGGGCTCCGGTGATGGTGAGCGTGGTCTCCAACGTTAGTTAGGGTTGTGCGAGTGAGTGAGACGGAGGGGTTTTGGGCCCCGTTCGAGGGAGCGAGGGAAATTCGTGCTGTGAGTGAGAGGGAATGAACAAGTGTGCATGCAATTGAATTTTAGTTAAGTGAGGGGTTGTGGTTATCTCTTCACCACACCTCTTCACATAGAAAGGGCTACAATTTTTGGGCTAACTGCAACCCTTTACTAAAAGGGCTGCAGTTTCCTTTAAATCTGCAACCCTTCGTATTAAGGGCTATGTTTTTCAAAAAACGGATCCCTTACACCACATCCCTTCCATTTTTTTCACTAGTGTTATAAAATCCATAATTTTACGGGGGATTGTAAGAGATACCTATCTTTACATCTTTTTAGTGTAATTTTATTGCTTTTTAGGTGTTGTACGCTTTGTACCATTCATTAAGGATGGGATTTTACGTACAACTAAAATAATTGTATTGCTTTATAGTTGCATAGTATATTATTTTTAGTTTTAGTTGCATCTTTGGACTATTGCCAACATTTATTCTGAATCTTGTTGATATATCAACTGCAGTTTTAAGCAAAATTCATCTTGTTCAAGATACTTCATAGCATAATGGTTTTGCAATTAATTTTTAGTGGTAAGATTGGGTTATCTCTTTCTTGATGGCCCTAAACTGACTGTATAAATACCGTCACCCAAGTGGGCTTTTGTGCCTCGTAAACTGAAATATCGTCTCAATTAATTTTTTCAGCTTAATGTGTGATTAGTCCCTCATTTGGTGTATTGATATTGATTTTGACTTTGTACTCCTTGATATTCGCTTATGTGAGCATTTTGATATGATAGAGGCATTTATTTTGTTAGCTTAGCTCTAGAACTATTCTAATTTCTAATGTTTTTTCCTTTCTCTAGTCGAGTTGAGCCTTTTGGACTGTCAATTGTTTGATATCCATATTACAATCCCTAGCCTTTTGATTCTTCTCCCAAGCCTAGCTTGGGGATTACATATTAGTTTAGGTTTGGTTTGTATTATATATTGATAATGTTCAAATTGTGGTTAGTCGAAGGAACAAAATGTCATGCGAGCTTAAAAACAAAAAAGGAAATATAAATGTTTTGAAAGGAAAACAAAGGATTGGAATAATTTGGTTACAAATTGGTTATGTTGAATCAGTTTGAGTAAAAGGTTCAATTATGATGTTTCGAGAAAGTTGGTGTTGAAAGGAGTTGTTTCACCTCTCTTGGTTGTGTTTTTAGTGTAAAATACTCCCCCCGTCTTGGTTTTTTTGCCACATTTCCCAAAATATTATCCATACCATTAACTTCATCCCCATTGCAACTTTTAAAAGTCCTCTTGATCATTGTGTGCTACGATATTAAGTGAAACTTGAGTCAAAAAGTCAAAATTAAGAGTATATGTTCCTTCTGGGTCGACTTGGTCTAGGATGAGTGACGTCAATTATGGAATAAACACATGATCAGATATTAGAGTGCACATAACCATAGTGAGGTTTGCCAGGTTTAGTTAGGTCCAGCTTGGGGGAGCTGGCTTGTGGTTTACTTGGAGAGTTAATTGTGTCACATGACTTGGTATGCGGATTTGTACGCAATCATATAGATTCTTGACTCGTGTATTAATGATATCTCTTGCGTTCTTGATTGTGTGTTTGGCCCAATTGGCTATCACAATCCCATTTCTTTTTGGTCATTTTTATTTTCCCTTTTCTTGGTACGCTTGCTTGGGGATGAGAAGCCTAGCTTCGGGGGAATTTGATAAGCCGCATTTGCATAAGCATTTTAGGTATATTTAGGTTGCATTTGTAGGTATTTACTTCATTATAAGGTATTTAGAATCAGTTTTGCATTAGTTATGGATTTTGTAGATGAAAATTTTCTCCCAATGAGTACTTCATTTTCCCTTCTTTTTTTTTTTTTTTTTTTTGCTAAGCCGAGGTGAAAGTATATTAGTAATGGTGTATATTTTTTTTAGACTCTCTTTCGAAAAATCTTGGTAAAATTAATATCCTCTAAGCCATCGTCATATAAGGCCACTCACTCGAAGTCCAACAACCCCCAACCCCCAACCCCCAACCCCCAACCCCCAACGTCCTTAATTTGTTGGTTGACTTTTCTGTAAGTACTATCAATCTGGTTATCATCTTTTCATTTTCCTTCCCAGAGTACCATTTTGCAAGAAAAGAGGAGGGTCTCCCTCACAGAATAAAATAAAATAGAAGAGGGTCTGATACAAATATCAATTCCTTATTTCTAGTCCAAACTATAGTCTCACTCTTTTCTCTCAAATTATCATCAAAATCACACTCAAAAATCAAAATGTCCGAATCGCCACCATCAACACCACCACAAACACAGCCACAAACACAACCACAACCATCAACACCTCCACAACAACTCAAACAATCGCAAGAATCCGACACTCAAAACCCTAACCCTAATCCTAACTGTACCTCCATTTCTGAAGACCCACCTCAAAATCCTGCACCTTCAACCACAGAAACTCTAAACCCACCTCCCGAAAACCCAATTGATCAACAAATTCAAGCCGAACATGAAAAACCCCAAATTATAGTTGAAGATCACGAACAACAGGACAACCCATATCCGGAAACCGAAAATCCTGAATCAGAAGGTATGACCGTCTCTTTCTCTCCTCTCTCTCATAATACTATTGCGCACGAAATTAAGGGTAACAACAACCCTCCTTCTTCTTCGGTGCGTCGTACATCAAAGCGTAAGAAGGTTGGAAAAAGTCATGTTAGTAAGGTTGCTTTTGAGAGAAAAATGCAGCAATTGTCTCAAGGTTTTAATCCTATTGCTTTTGTTCCTGGGAAAGTCCTCGATTTTTCGCGGTACGAAGATTTGTTGAAGAAGTTGGGTTTGTGGGATTTTGCTAATGTTGAATTTGATAGGAATATTAGGGTTGATTTGATTGGAAAGCTCATTGTGAATTACATGCCGAAAGTTCGACGTAGTAGTGTCGATGATGTTAAAATTAGTGTTAGTCGGGCTGATTTGGCGAGGGCATTGAAGTTACCCTTGCCAAAAAAAATTGAATGCGATGTCGAGAGTTTTCCTGCTGATTTTTTGTGTTTCCTTGAGGAGTTTGTGTCGAATTGGATGTTGTTGCATGAGGATATTTGGTGTACGCCGACTGAGATTGTGAACTGGATGAAATTGATACGAGAGGGGAATCCTCCGAAGGTTGATTGGGCTGGGCTGGTTTGGTTTATGGTGGAGAAGGAGTTGGCGCAACGAGCTAGCTTGAAGGACTGTTATTACGCCTCGCATTTGCAGCAGTTGATCAAGGTGCAGAAGGAGGAGCTGTTTAGGGAAATTCCAAACGTGGATTTGGAGAAGTCGATTGTGGAAGTGGAGATGTCGAAGGAGGCTGTTGCTGTGGAAGATGATGAAGATGACAGTGATGTGAAAATGATGGATTTTGAGGAATCGGGTAATGCTAGACAGAAGGTAGAGGAGCAAAATGTTGAACTGAGGCTTGGCCAAGAGTGTTATGCTCAGGTTGAAAATGCTGGCGACGCTGATAAAGTGGAAAAGGATAGTGATTGTCATGTGGATGAATTGAAGGAGGTTGAGGATGTTGATAAAGAGGAAGGAGTGGATGATATTCAGAATTCTGTGAGTATTGATGAGGTTGACAATGTGGAAAATACTGAGAGTGCTGAACATGGTTATAATGCTGAAAGTCCCATGGAGGAGAATAAGGATTTGCAAATGATGGATTTTAGGGATTACAAGGTGGAGGAACAAGGCCAGGAGCAGTGGCTTTTGGATGGTAAAGTTGGAGGGCAGCACTTTATTCAGCGTTGTAGTATGGCTGAGGTGACGGTTTCTGAGGACAGAAGACTTGAGGGTATTGGTGATGATGTTGAACATGAAGATATTGAAAACATTGAAGATAGCGGACACGTAGAAGGGTTTAAAATCCTGCCAAAAGGTCCCTTAGATGGTATGGCTTCTGCAAATCTCATGCAAGCTTTTGAAACAGGGCAGCTGCCTTATTCATCTAATGAATTCGGGGGCCAGTCTTCTTTGGAGCTCATGTCATCCAGACCTGAGAACAATATGATATTGGGTGGACCTTCCATGTTTAATCATACTGTAAAAAGAGAAATCGACCATGAGCAGGACATTTCTCATCATGGACTGAATGATAATCATAAGAGGATGCGAGTTGATGGCAGTTGGGATAATAAATCTTCTCAATTTGATATCTGCATAGAGCAAATACAACACTGGAATGAGAAAGCGAAGATTTGCCATATGGCTGCCATGGATGATACTTATCAACAAGCACGTATGAGTCAACACATATTCCAGCAGCAGTTGGCAGTAAAGGATAATGAGATTGAGCAGCTGACATACAAGCTTCATGATCTACAGAGTAAACAAGTTGAAATCGATCGTCTTGATAGGGAGCTTTATCTGATGAGCAGTGTAATAGATGGTTACAGAAAGGCTTTAAAACAAAGCCAGAGGACATTTGCTGATTATCGAAAGCGCTGTCAAGTACCCGATGAACCAATATATAGAGATGCTGGTCTTGGTGGTGTTGTGAAAAGCGTTATGGAATTGGAGAGAGAGCGGTTGAAGCAAGAGGAAGAAAACAAGATGATGCGCAATTTTATCGAGGAAGCATTTAGGAAAACTCTGAATGATTGTGAAGCAAAATGGGACGGCGAGGTCTTGGCAAAGGTTCAGTCTCATCATAGCAGGCTTGTGGCTGCTGTAAAGGAAATGGGACTATTCAAAGATCATCTTATCAAGCATACGACGACAGCAAATGTTCAGAGTGAACCACAATCTCCTGTGGAGGGATGATAACTTTGTTCCATGATGTAAAAAAGGTGATGTTTTCTCAATGAAGTGTTTTTTCTTCTCTAATATGAGTAATGCCAGTGTTTAAGAATATCTAAATGCCTATTCCCCTGTCGCTGCTAAAACATATCGACCAATAGTTGCATCTACTTTTGCATGTCAGGCTTCTTGGATATTGCTTCATTGACATCTATGTTAATTGAATTACTAATGCTGATTATTGCTGGAAATAGTGTTGCTAGGAATGTGTTACCCAGGCTCCCCAAAGTCCCAAACTACCATTATGCAGATACATTCTGATATCTGTGTGGTTTCATGATTACTATTTCTATCGCATATCTTGTCTCCATTTACATTGACCTTTCTAACTTCAGGCTAATTCTTCTGATCACGAAATCTAATTTTGGGACATTTTCATCTGTCCTCTACTCTTTAAGTTCCTCTTCCTGTTTCAAGGATTTCATTTCTAATGTCTTAAGTTTGGAGTATCACAACATCTAATTTATTTTTGAATTAATCCTTTCAGATAAGTTTTGTATTAGTTTGACTACTTGAGCAAATTTTAATTACTTCAATTTCGAATTCTTTGGAAATAGTATTTGTCGTCTCTGTTGCTTCGACACCTTAATGTACTTCAGGGTCGCGTGTCGGACGTGAAACGGGCATTTGGATACTTCATCCCAAACCAAAATCTTGACATTTTTCTGCGGAATGGCGGAGTCCGACACCCGGACACTTGAATCCGAGTAGACACTTTATCTGATCTGAGTAACACTGTCACCTTGTTTGCTCTCAAGTCTCAGGGACGCATCTACAGCTCCTCCTGGTTTAAAGCCCTGGCAAGCTAAACAAATGTAAAGCTACCTGATCCTTTTGCAGCCTCTACCTGACAGTATCTTTCCAGCTTTCCCAATTATGTTGAATTGGCTTTATTTTATTGTGAGAATTTGATTTCTAACTTCCTATCTTTAGTCTATTGAAGAGCATTAAAATAGTTTGTGGTTGTTTATGTTGTGATCTTGACATTTAAACTAAGTGGCAATATTGCTGATGCCACTTACAAATTCTTCAGCTGGCTGTGGCGAAGCCTATAACTGTCTCTTCTCCTGGTATGTGGAAACATATGATTTGACTGCTCGTTGCTTTGTGTATCTTACTTGGCCATTTAGGTGTAATTACAAAGCATCCTGCAAATTTAGGGTAAGACTAACATTATTCAGAAAGGTATAGTCAAGTTTTCCTTACATTGCTATCTCCCACGTCAGACTGTTGTTTTGCTAGTTTACTGTGCGGGTTTGTAAACTTGCACTCTGTTTGAACATACTATCTGAATGGTGTTTTTTCCCCTGTATATTATGAATTTGTTTACCAGTTTGAGATTTGGCTTTTGGGTCTGTGCTTTGGCTAGAGATGACATTAACCCTATTTTGGAACCATTACTTCTTTCAAACATATCCTTGTATTCTGGATGGGATGATGTTAATACTACTGGGATGTGGGTGCTTCAACTAACTTTCATTTGGACGTGATAGAATCATCTATGTGACAAGGAGAAACCAGAGGAAAATCTTTACATTACTTTGTACAAAGAATGCTTCTGACATGAAGTATTACAATATACCAGAAGAAATCGTTCTCTTTTAACCTATAAGTTGCTCATTATCGTTAACCCTGTTGTCGGGTGGTGGGGGCTGAGCAGTTGTAGGTGGTAATGATGATGATGAAGGTGGTGGAACGATGCTTTCCGTCTTGTTGAGGTTCTGTTGGTAATATACTTGTCTCAACCTCTCGATTTCTCGCTTCATTGCTTCTTGATGAGCTGCAATTTATTGGAGCAAATATATATCAGTAACAATGCAAAGTTAGGAACTTTTAGTGGTCAATTCCTTAAAAGAAAAAACACTTGAACTTACCATCTTTGAATATTTTATCTTGGGCAAGAGCTGCAATTTTGGCTTTGAGAGTGCTGTTGTCCACGTTTAGAATCATGCGTTGGTGATCTAAGAATGCAACTCTTGGAGACAATGCTGATACCTCACTCTATTATGGCAGCAAAAATAAGCCAAATTTTGAAAAAGTTGAAAAGAAAGAAAGACCAAAATTAGTACAGATTTGTAATTTTCGACTACTAATATAGAAATTGCAGTAGATGAATGAGAATGAGAGAATGGGGGAAAATACTAACTTGTAAAGCAGTAACACTGCGTTCAAGCTCGGATATATATTGTAGCTTCCTCACTCTTGATCTTTGAGCTGATTGTCTGTTTGCCAATATTCTGTTTTTGTTTTTCCATGGATTCCCATTAGAATAGTATAGAAATTAGCACAAATTGTTTTTAGAATATTTGGGTGTTCTTATATTTTCATTAGGATAACCTTCAATATTTTACAAGTTATTGTAAGTTCATATCATCAGATATTACTCTACCTGTCTGTACCTACCAGTCTCGTTATGGTTTGATTGCCTAAAACTACAACATTTGGGTTTTCCTTCTCAAACAAGAAGAGGTTACGAAGAAGTCGTAATGACTTTGTAAACACACAAAAGGATATATGTATGAATGTTTACTTTGAGATGTCTAATTTTGCTGTGTTTGGAAATCATATTATTTTCTAAAAATGTAATAGTGTAAAATTAATGAAACCTTTTATTGTTAGGGTTCTAATTAACACATAACCATAAGCCATAACCTTCACTCTTTAATCTATTAGAGTTTAGACTATTACGCAACAACAATATCCCTGCCACTTAGGAAGGCGATAAAGCACCAAACCACCAACCATTTTTCTATCTCCTGATTATTTGGAAATCATGGTCATGCACATGTCCCACATGCTCGAAAAAGCAGCATGTTTGAAGAAAATTTGTTACTTTAAATCAATTCCCCACAATAAGAGTGAGGTATCAGCATTGCCTCCTACTAAATTTGGAAAGGATTATAAAAGAAAGAAAGGCCAAATTAACTAGGATAGTAAATTTGGCATTATCTCTTAGTAAACATAGAAAGAAACGCATTATAAATTTGGCATATTTTTGGGAATAAAAAGATTGACCTAAATGAAATAGGATTATAAAACAAAGAAAGACATTATAAAAAAAGTATTTGGAAACGAGAAACTGGGGACATGAAAAAGGGCTCAAGTTTTAAAGGAGATACTAGTATTTGGACTCGGGTGTTGTCCTGGGTTGGTATTAATATTTTCGACTTGATATGCATTTTTTCCCACTTCCACTAAAATATATTAAGGAAAATTCAACATTTAAAAGGTACAAATATAATAACGTGGACACTTAAAGTATGATTAAAAGTTGGTTAAAAGGGTAATCGTGTCACGTATAACAACAAGAGCTCACGCGTTCAAATCTTGTTGCAAGTTAATTTTACTTTTGTTAATTGACATGGCTTATCACTTATGTACACATTGGGCAATTCTAGTGGAGTAACAGAGGTATCACATGGCGTGTTTATATTATTATGCACGCCTTTTAATATATTTGTATAGATTTTGTTTTTCAAATAGTGAGGGATAGTCTAGTGGTTAGAGCTTCTCTCTCGGTTTCAGAAAGTCGTGGGATCGATTCTTACTCTTGACAAGTTGGGATCGCCTTTATTTCTCCAAACTTGTCAAGGTTTCTCCTTACTTTATTAAGAACACCATAGTATATGCAAAGATTTATAGATACATTGGTATAATTGATTAATGGACAAAACAAGTGCAAGACTCCATGCGTGTGTGCCCTCATTTTTCTTAGAACAAAGATACTGTATCCGAAAATAAATTGTCAGAAAATGTAATTTGATCAGAAAATATGACATTCTTACCTCTTTTTTTAATAAAAAAAGAATTAGCAATATATAAAACAACTAATGCTAATGAATTCCAAAAATATCACGAGAATAAAAAAAAACTATATAAGAATGTCTTTCTTGTACTTCAAGATGATTTTGGACCATAAATATACTTCTATTTTAACTTTGCTTATGCTATGCCACAAATCTACGTATATGCTTCCCATTACAGATAACTAATAATATTGCGATATTATTGTCAAATAAATGACTTTTAGATCAACTTGTATGAACTCGAATTTGAATATCAAAATACTACTTGAAACTTGAAAGCTATCAAATGTCAATGTTCACATTTTTTATCAATTCCATGAGACAGTCCTATGGGTAAGTTAAACTAATGAAACAACTAATATACACTCCACTAACCTTGTCACTTTTTTTTAACTACTAATGATTTAATAATCCTATTTTATATAAGTCAATTCCAGAGAACCTCCATACGTTATAAAAGGGTTACATTAACACGTAATGTAATAAAAAGTTTTTGAAAACTACTGGGAAATTTTAGATAAGCTTAGATATACCTCTTAACCCTCTTAGGATCAACCACCAGTTGCTGATCAGCACCACCTGTATTATCATTATTATTACCACCAAGAGCAGTTACATCACCACCAATTTGCTGATCAACTTTTGCTTGCACTTGTCCTTGATTCTTATCATCAAATTTACACGAACTCTCCGCCTCCTCCGTCTTCTCCCCGTCCTCCACTCTCTCCCTGCCCCCTAAACCCCCCTCATGCCTCCCCGTATTACTACCTCTCTTCTGGTCATCATTCGTACTATTATGGTCTGACGTCGACGAAGGGTTTGAAGACGACCTCCCTAACTCATTGCTAAACATGGACATGAATTGCTCATCGTCAAACTTATCAAACTCGTCATCATTGTTGTTTTTACTACTCCTTGGTAACTCTGGTGGACGAAATTGTCCGCCTATGAATGGAACTGCCGTCCCCACCTCTACGAATGCCACTGACGAGTCGCTCACTGTCCTCCGGTGAGCCCCTCGTTTCGCTGCCGAGAATTCCATGAACTCGTCTACCCATGGTGGGTTTTGCACCTCCTCCTGCTGCTGCTGATCATGATGATAGTTATGAGGGTGCATGAATTCTTGCCATTGTTGTTGTTGTTTTTGGGGTATAATGTTGGGCACTTTTGGAGGTAATTGTGCCATTTCTTGTATCCTTAATCTCGAATACACAGTCTTATTCTACCAACGTTTAAATACAACAAAGTTGCACCAATGGAAACAACAACAAAGAATGATCACAAACACCCTCCAACAAACAATATCTATACTAACATTACTAATCCTCAAGAGGAAACTAATTAATTTAGAATACTTTTTTTTCTTAATAACTTTTTGGAAAAATATCTTATTGTTTTTCTCCTTTCTCTCTAAATCAAGAATTTGCCCACAATGAGTTTGTGAGTATGCCTAGAGAGAGAAAGGAGCACAAAAGACAGCTATCATACAACTATGAGGAAAATGAGGGGGGATTTGTAAATGAAGTTTGATGGTATAACAAGAAAATCGCTAATAGTTTAATTGTTTTGTAAAAAAAGTAAATTGGAAGATTAGAATCTTGAATTCATATCACGTGGTCTCGTGCCCGTCTCTTTAGGGGAGGAATAATTGAGCATAATCATCGCTAAGTCTGTAGAACTAAAAAGCATATCCTCAATCCCTCCCCTCAAATATAGCTACCATTTTGCCTCCCTAAACCTGCGGCGGTGAATAGCTTTGGATATTACTCTTGACATTCTAGAGTGTCAATAAAACGAACTTGAAGATGTTCAAATATCACGTTAATTGTGATCCTTGTCTGTTGACAGAAGATAACACAATACATAATACATGTAATATTGAGACTTGGGAGCGCAATTTTGTAGGTGGACTAGAGACCACCATGTTCTTTGTGGTCTTGGAATGAAACGCACGCAACATCAAACAAAACGCCATGAATTTAAATAATTTTTTTTTTTAAAAAAAACAAAATGGCAGAAATTATTGGATTTCTCCCACAAATTGCGGCTGAGGAACTCCCCCAACATCGCTTGGAATTTTGTTTTTTTAAAAATTAAATTACTATAGTATTATCTATTAGTTTTTCTTTTGATAAACATTATTATTTATTAGTTTGATTAAACTTTCAAAAATTTCCTTTGAAACAAATCACTGGTTTTATATGTACCTTTTATCAATCAATCATACAATTTTTTTTTTCCAAGTCAATACCATATTCTAATAGAACTGACAATATGTTCTTTATATTTTTATTATATGTTCTTTATAAGTTACTATAATGTTATAATTCCATGAGTCATGCGTTCTTTTTTTCATACTGGTTTTATATGTACCTTTTATCAAACAACTATATAATGCTTTTTTCCAAGTCAATACCATATTCTAATAGAACTGACAATATGTTCTTTATATTCTTATTATATGTTCTTTATAAGTTACTACAATGTTATAATTCCATGAGTCATACGTTCTTTTTTTTTTTTTTATAATGGTTTCAATGTTTCATATGTACCTTTTATCAAACAACTACTTTTTAACAAGTCAATGACATATTTTAATTGAACTTGCAATATGTTCTTTATATTATTATCGGATGATCTTTATAAGTTACTATAATGTTATAATTCCATTAGTAATACGTTCTTTTAATCCAGTACTTCGTAATTTTAGTGTCAATACTATCTCAAACTTACATAAAAGATATCAATGTTTCCCAAAACAAAAACTAATAAATAATAGTTATTTTTTTTAAAAAAAAAAGTTTACTGTGATATCATCTGTGGGAGTTATCCGCAATTCTTGGGGAGTTATCAACCATTATATACCATTTTGTTTTGTTTTTATTTTCCTTTTCTTCAAAATTACATGTTCTTTTTACGTAAAAAGTATGTTCTTTCAATTTAAATTATATGTTCTTTTTACCTAAAAAGTATGTTCTTTAAATTATATGTAATTTTCTTTTCCAGAATGAGTTAATCCAGTACTTCGTAAATTTAGTGTGAATAATAAGTTAAACTAAAATAGA
This sequence comes from Beta vulgaris subsp. vulgaris, assembly GCF_026745355.1. NCBI lineage: Eukaryota > Viridiplantae > Streptophyta > Magnoliopsida > Caryophyllales > Amaranthaceae > Beta > Beta vulgaris. The sequence goes on along the minus strand of NC_079210.1, from coordinate 27,581,317 downwards.
ATATATCAATGTTTGCAAAAATGAAAGCTAATAAATAATGGCAGTTTATTTTTTTGTTTTAAAAAAAAAATAAAGTTTACAGGATCATTCCACAAATCTTGCATGGGTAGTTATCAGTGCAAATTAACCATTTTCTTTTTTTTATTTATTTTTCTTTCTCCTTTTCTTATAAATTTCACGCCATCTAGCGCAATTCTTGGGGAATTTTTATCATTTTGTTTTTTTAAAAAAAATTTATTTCCTTTTCTGTTTTTTTTTTTATTTTTATAATTTATTTCTCTTCCTTCAAATTGCGTTTCATATTTAAGATCATGCGTTTTACAGTAGGACCACGTAGAGGAAGGTGGTCTCTAGTCCACCATCCATGCTTTGGGGAGTGGCATGTGAAATGTGATATGATTACTAAATCAAGAAGTCTAATAATCAAGTATGAATATGAATCTTGAATCAAGATCTTCAAGAACTTCGAATAATCAAGCATAAAAGTGGAACAAGGATATGAATTTACTCAAGATCACTCCTGAAACATGAATAAAGACTCTAAACACTCTTAAAACGCTTTTGAATTAAGATGTTTAACACTAAGTATTCAACATTCCTGAAGAATAATTAACGGTTTCAATTGTTAAGCTAGCAAGAAAACAATCAAGAAGGTGTTTAAACAAAATCTAATCTAAGTATTTATTGAATAATTTCGTCCCTTATATATAGGGTATAAGCTATACTAATCCAACTAGAACTAGCTATGTTAATCTAACTAGGAAAACATAAACTTATCCTACTCTAAGTATTATTAATCACACGCCTAAAGATAACATGTACAAGCCACATGTTTATCTTGTAAAACATAAAATCTATCTATAACATAGCAATCCTAACAGAACTAGGATTCTATGTTGTGTCCAAGAAGCAATCCTAACAGAACTAGGATTCTTCTTCACTCCATGCCACGCCACTTTCCAAGTCCCAAGTTACCACACAAGCGAACACTTGATTCTTATGCATCATTTCGAACCCCAAGGTGTCCATGATCAAATCAATAGGCTCATGGCTAACAAGTGCCTTTGCATCCATATCATTCTTCCCCTCCACAAAATAATTTTCCCTCAAATTCTCATCATCATAGTAAGGAGGTAGATCACCCACATTGAAAGTAGCACTCACATTCCCAAATTCATCTGGCAGGTCTATCTTGTAAGCACTATCTCCAATGACTCCAATTACCTCAAATGGACCATCAGCTCGAGGCATGAGTTTGTTCTTCCTTTTGCTAGGAAACCTTTCCTTCCTCAAATGTATTCATACAAGATCACCAACCTTGAGCTTATGTTGTTTGCGCCCCTTGTTAGCTCTTGTCTTGTATTGGATGTTCATCTTCTCAATCCTTGCCTTCACTTGTTCACAAGTTTTGTTGAATGCTTCTAACCTCTTCTTTGCATCCGTATGTATATCATGTTTAGGCATTGCAACAAAATCAATAGGAAGTAAAGGGTTAACACCATATACTACCTCGAATGGTGAACGAGATGTAGTAGATGAATGTGCTCTATTATAAGCAAATTCTGCATGAGCAAGCTTGATATCCCAATCCTTTTGTGTCTTACTCACCAAGCCTCTTAGCAAAGCTCCCAATGTGCGATTTGTCACCTCAATTTGACCATCTGTTTGAGGTAATTGTGCCATTTCTTGTATCCTTAATCTCGAATACACAGTCTTATTCTACCAACGTTAAAATACAACAAAGTTGCACCAATGGAAACAACAACAAAGAATGATCACAAACACCCTCCAACAAACAATATCTATACTAACATTACTAATCCTCAAGAGGAAACTAATTAATTTAGAATACTTTTTTTTCTAATAACTTTTTGGAAAAATATCTTATTGTTTTTCTCCTTTCTCTCTAAATCAAGAATTTGCCCACAATGAGTTTGTGAGTATGCCTAGAGAGAGAAAGGAGCACAAAAGACAGCTATCATACAACTATGAGGAAAATGAGGGGGGATTTGTAAATGAAGTTTGATGGTATAACAAGAAAATCGCTGATAGTTTAATTATTTTGTAAAAAAAGTAAATTGGAAGATTAGAATCTTGAATTCATATCACGTGGTCTCTTGCCCGTCTCTTTAGGGGCGGAATAATTGAGCATAATCATCGCTAAGTCTGTAGAACTAAAAAGCATATCCTCAATCCCTCCCCTCAATATAGCTACCATTTTGCCTCCCTAAACCTGCGGCGATGAATAGCTTTGGATATTACTCTTGACATTCTAGAGTGTCAATAAAAAGAACTTGAAGATGTTCAAACATCACGTTAATAGTGATCCTTGTCTGTTGACAGAAGATAACACAATACATAATACATGTAATATTGAGACTTGGGAGTGGCATGTGAAATGTTTGGGCCCATTTGCTCTCATCAAAGACCCAGCGCTAGCTGGCATGATATGTGGCCATGGTGGGTCCCACTCTATGTGATGTGGCCAGAAGCTTCTTGGATCCCTCACTGGGCCAACAAGAGTCAAAAGCTGAGAAGACAATATAACTAATTCCAAGGAGGTGCATCCCATCAAAAAGGTCTCCATCTAAGGATTTTCTTTGCTATAAATACTCCTAGTCCCATCAATGGAAATGCATTGAATTCTCACCTAACTAACTAGAACTTCTCACTCTACCTCAATCATCAACTGACTTGAGCATCGGAGGGGTGATCCCGGAACAACCCCGGGATAGTCTAACGTATTTTGCAAGATTCCGGTGAACAGATACCCAGCTCAGAAACAGTATCTTTGGACAGTAGACCTGCTCGGCATTGATCACTAACCTTAATTTCTAAACAGAAACAGTTTGGCGCCATCTGTGGGGACAGTACAAGAAGTTACTTCGCCACCACTCAACAAGATCCACCTTGTTGCTACAGCAAAAACTCAGTTCATCACTACTCAGCAATGGCTCCGACCAAGAACACCCGAAGTCGGTAACCTTTCACACAAGCCCAAAAGGTCAGAAAGGGGACCTTCGCCTTCACATCACAAGAGGTCCGGTCGGGCACCCTCCCCCGCTCGTCATTCTCCTACGGTCCAAACCATGGACCCTAATTAGGAATTCTCTCAAGATCATCAATCACCCTCTCAGCAGATACAACGGGCTGAACCGCAACCACTGTTCGCAACAGACATTGCTCTTATAGTAGCTCAACTCCAACAAACTCTGCAACGCAGCATCATGGACATGCTGACCGCCTTCCAGCAGGGGTAAACCCAGATTAACCTCCACAATTCCCCCGAACCAAGAGATAATGCGCTCATCCACTCGCATAGAGAAGAACACAACCCTCGCTCCCCTCGCGGCTAGCCTAGCCCTCAAAGGTCCGAGGAAAGGGAGCCCAGTCGGCACGGTAAGGAGCGGTCAAGGCAAGATAAGCGCCCCCCACCCAAGGAGGGATCGGTTCGACATAGCTCAGCTCGTCGAGGAGAGGAGACACACGTCTCCAAGTCGCCAAGAGGGGACCCCAGGCGCAAACTAGAAGATATCAGACACTTCCTCAACCAAAAACGTCTCAGCCAGGGGTACGATGCCCGATAGATCCTGAACCATAAGGCAACTTAGTGGGAGGGGCAGGGCAACTCCGCACATTCGAGACCCCCTCGGTTGAGCAGCGGGGGCCTCGAATTCATGGGCCCGTTCAGCCAAAAAATCCTAGAAACCCCTACCCCTGAAAGATCAAGACTCCCCTCATCGAACAGTTCGCGGGCCTAACCGACCTGAATGACCATATGGCCACATACAAGGCTCAAATGAGTGTGCAGACCAGCTGCGAGGCTACATGGTGCCGTTTCTTCTCTACCACACTAAAGGGCCTCGCTTTGAACTCGCTTCAAGAACTTCCTACCGGCATCATTACGAATTTCTTAATATTAGAAGACATGTTCATCCACCAGTTCGTGGTAGGGAAAAGGCAAAAGAAGACAAGCCTCCACCTTATGGGGGTCAGACAAGAAAAGAACGAGAGCCTGACTGACTACATGAAGAGATTTAATGGAGAATCACTAAAGCCTCAACCTTCAGGATGCGGTAGCCTTCGCCACTCTAATGTCCAGGCTTCAACCCGGTTGGCTCAGATGGTCCTTGGCAGAAAGTGAAGTCAAAACCTTCTCAAAAGCCATGACGAAGGCCTAAAGGTTCATCCAGACGACTGACATATGCTGCCACTCGGATGACGGGAGTAAGAAGAGGAAAGAAGAAAGTAATCACAAGGACCAGCAGAAACAACAGAAGATAGGGGGTCGATCGGACCAGTTCAGCGACCATGGCCACGACCCCCGAATCAGCAAAAACCGAGGGAGATCTATCTGGACATGAAAGAAAAGTCCATGCTTCCCCGTCCATCTCCCATCAGGACATCATCCTCTCGGCAGGATAAATGTCAGTGGTGTGAGTACCATCGGGAGTGTGGTCACACAACTAAAGATTGTCGAGAGCTAAAAAAGGGGTTAGACAATATGGCTGACCAGGGTAAGCGGAACTGCTACCTTAAACACACCGGCGAGGAGAAGGGCAAGCAGAAGGACGGTCAGTCGAACAGTGGGGACACCGAAGGGTTCATTTGCGTCATTGCAGGCGACTTTGCCTCGGGAGGCCTAACCGGCCGAGCCCGCAAAGCTCATCTCCAGAGTCTCACGCATCAAGTGCTTAACGTCCAACAACCCCGACCCGACTACCCCATCATGACCTTCAGGTAGTCCAGTCGGTCGTTGAGCACACCTCATGATGACCCCTTGGTCATCGAACTCAAAGTGGCCAACACTAGGGTTAAGCGAGTGTTGGTCGACAGTGGGTCGTCGGCTGAAATCATCACATTGGAGTGCCTACGGAAGTTGAAGTATAGTGAGAAGGATGTCACCCCACTCAATCAGCCACTCGTAGGCTTTTGGAGAAACTCTGTACATCCGGTTGGATCTATAAAGCTACCCACTCGGATGGGTGAAAAAGGTAACAGGAGAAACCTACCAATTGACTTCCTGGTGGTGGACATCCCCTTACCCTACAACATAATAATGGGGCGACCCACTCTAAACAACGCAAAGGCTGCTATCTTCACTTACCAACACCTCATACAGTTCGAAACAAAAGAGGGTAAGGTAGGAAAGATCCAGGAGGATCAACAGGTAGCGAGAGAGTGCTATGTAAAAAGCTTGAAGAATAGAACAGACGTCTAAGAGGACTCGAAAAAGAGGAAAAGAGAAGATGGGCCATCAAGTGGTCATAGAGAGGGTCGACCCTCAAGGGGCCTCAGGGTCTACATTGCACAAAATCCCAAGCAATACGAACGACCTCACCCAGCCGAGGAAGGTGAATAAATGGCAATCGGCAGTTAACCTGGTCGGACAGTGAGGGTGGGCAAAGCTATGGACCCTAAAACAAAAGCAAAAATCGTCCAAGTGCTTATCGAATTTTAGGATATGTTCGCCTACGAGGCCACATAAATTCCCGTACTTGACCCCAAAGTCATGTGTCACGAACTGAACATCAAAGAGGGGTCCAAGCCGGTCAAGCAAAAGCTGAGACACCAAGGTCCTGAAAGAAGTGCGGCAGCAGTCGAAGTCAAGAAATTTCTCAAGGCGGACTTCATAGAAGAATGCCAGTACTAGAATGGCTGGCCAACATTGTATTGGTCAAGAAATCGAGCGAGGCGTGGTGCATGTGCGTGGATTTTACAGACCTGAACATGGCCGGCCCGAAAGACAATCATCCGTTACCCAAGATAGATAGGCTGGTCGATTCCACAGCCGGCCATGCCCTCTTGAGCTTCATGGACGCAATTGTCAGCTATCACCAAATACTGATGGTCGAGCACGACAGAGTCCACACCGCCTTTGTTAAACCTCAGGGAGTTTATTGTTACAAAATGATGTCGCTTGGCCTGAAAAACGCGGGAGCTACATATCAGCAAACCGTTAACAAAGTCTTCAGTGATCACCGAGGTCGAAACATCAAGGTATACGTTGACGATATGATAGTCAAGAGTAAGGCCCACTCTGACCACCCATTGGATCTTAGGGAAACTCTGAACACGTTAAGGAAATACCGCATGATGCTGAACCCGAAGAAATGTGTGTTTGGAGTAAAGGGTGGAAAGTGCCTCGGTTTTCCGGTGAATGAGAGAGGCATCAAGGCCAACCTAGACAAGATCAAGGTAGTGCTTGAAGTGAAACCCCCCGCATCGTTCGGGAAGTGCAGCGCCGAACTGGTTGTCTAGCTGCACTCGAAAGCTTCTTATCGCGGTCGGCTGACAAGGGCTTGTTTTTCTTCAAAGCTCTAAAAATAAAAGAACAAGAAGGCAGCTCAGCGGGAGGGGCAGGGCGACTCCGCACATTCTAGACCCCCTCGGTTGAGTAACGGGGGCCTCAAATTCATGGGCCTGTTCACCCAAGAAATCCTAGAAACCCCTACCCCCAGAAAGATCAAGACTCCCCTCATCAAACAGTTCGCGGGCCTAACCGACCCGAATGACCATATGGCCACATACAAGGCTCAAATGAGTGTGCAGACCAGCTGCGAGGCCACATGGTTCCGATTTTTCCCTACCACAGTGAAGGGCCTCGCTTTGAACTTGTTTCAAGAACTTCCTGCCAGGATCATTACAAATTTCTCTATATTAGAAGACATGTTCATCCACCAGTTCGTGGTAGGGAAAAGGCAGAAGAAGACAAGCCTCCAACTCATGGGGGTCAGACAAGAAAAGAACGATAGCCTGGCCGACTACATCAAGAGATTTAATGAAGAATCACTAAAGGTGTCCGATCTTCAAGATGCGGTAGCCTTCGCCACTCTAATGTCCATGCTTCAACTCGGTCGGTTCAGATGGTCCTTGGCAGAAAGTGAAGTTAAAACCTTCTCAAAAGCCATGACGAAGGCCTAAAGGTTCATCCAGGCGACTGACATATGCTGCCACTCAAATGACGGGAGTAAGAAGAGGAAAGAAGAAAGTAATCACAAGGAACAACCGAAACAACAGAAGACAGGGGGTCGGTCGGACCGTTTCAGCGACCATGGCCACGACCCTAGATTCAGCAAAAACCGAGGGGAGATCTATCTTGACATCAAAGCGAAGTCCATGCTTCCCCGTCCATCTCCCATCAGGACATCATCCTCTCGGCGGGATAAATGTCAATGGTGTGAGTACCACCAGGAGTGTGGTCAGACAACTAAAGACTACCGAGAGCTAAAAAAGGGGTTAGACAATCTGGCTGACCAGGGTAAGATGAACCGCTACATTAAACAAACCGGCGAGGAGAAGGGAAAGCAGAAGGTCGGTCAGTCGAACAGCGGGGACACCGAAGACTTCATTCGCGTCATTGCAGGCGACTTTGCCTCTGGAGGCCTGATCGGCCGAGCCCGGAAAGCTCATCTCCGGAGTCTCAAGAATCAAGTGCTTAACTTCCAACAACCCCGACCCGATTACCCCATCATGACCTTCAGGTAGTCCAGTCTGTCGTTGAGCACACCTCATGATGACCCCTTGGTCATCGAACTCAAAGTGACCAACACTAGAATTAAGCGACTGTTGGTCGACAGTGGGTCGTCGGCTGAAATCATCACATTGGAGTGCCTACGGACGTTGAAGTATAGCGAGAAGGATGTCACCCCACTCAATCAGCCACTCATATACTTTTGGGGAAACTTTGTACATCCGGTCGGATCTATAAAGCTACCCACTTGGATGGGTGAAAAAGGTAACGGGAGAAGCCTATCGATTGACTTCCTGGTGGTGGACATCCCCTTACCCTACAACATAATAATGGGGCGACGCACTCTGAACAAGGCAAAGGCTGCTATGTTCACTTACCAGCACCTTATGCAGTTCGAAACAAAAGTGGGTAAGGTAGGAAAGATCCAGGAGGATCAATAGGTAGCGAGAGAGTGCGATGTATACAGCTTGAAGAATAAAACCGACTTCCAAGAGGACTCGAAAAAGAGGAAAAGAGAAGATGGGCCATCGAGTGGTCATAGAGAGGGTCGACCCTCAAGGGGCCTCAGGGTCTACATTGCAGAGAATCTCAAGCAATACGAACGGCCTCAGCCAGCCGAGGAAGATGAATAAATGGCAATCGGCAGTGAACCTGGTCGGATAGTGAGGGTGGGAAAAGCTATGGAGCCTCAGACAAAAGCAGAAATCGTCCAAGTGCTCACCGAATTTCAGGATGTGTTCGCCTACGAGGCCAAAGAAATTCCCGAATTGGAAACTTTTGAGACCACACTTTGTTTATTTTCTTAACTGAATAGAAACTCAGTATTCTAGAATTTAGTGATTTACATGAACATTTGTGCAAAAACGTTATAAAATTTTATGAAATTCATAGGAACATTATTTTTATATTTTTGGAAATCCAATGGTGTTATATTTAAAATTAATGTTTTTATTTTTATCTAAATTATTTTAGTTTGAACTTTATTGTCAGAACAAGCTTACATGGTACTAGACAAAATCAATTTAGCACAACAAAGTTGTATGATTTTTATTTGTACAAAATTCTTTTTTTAGAAATTCCAAATCCTAGTTGCTGGAAACATCTTGCACTTAATAGGAAAAATGTTACATCCTAAAAACTATTTATATGATATAGATAAAAAATGAAATAAAATACAAAATTTAAATTGATTATAATTACATCATCATTTTTTTTTTGTGGAGATGTTTATGCACATCTTTACTTGTATTTTTATGAAAACACATTTTTTTTTGATGAATAATAACTTAATTAAGGAAAATAATATAATAACATTGTTTCCTAAGAGTCTCCCCATTAAAGTCGACTATTCTAGGTGAAGTGATTTAAGGTTGTGAACCTATTAGGACTTCCTCATACCCAAATCACTCGAAAATAAAAAATGGTAAGAAGAAACAAAGAGACATTTAGTAGATTATTAAGGAGATAATAAAAGGAAATAACAAATCAGTTCCTCATACCTAAATCACTTCAAAGTTACCTTGCTAGCTCCGTGATGCACTTTCTCTTTGCAAGTATTTCTACCTTTTTTTGTGATTTTCTTAATTTCTAACTGAGTTTCTAAGTTTACTTAATTACTAACTTAAAACTCCTTTTGCGTTTTATTTTTCTTTTGATGAACTTTTGTACTTACTAATTGCTTTTCTAACTTCTACTTTTTTTTTATTGAATGTGACTTTAAGAGGAAGGGAGTAGAGAAGATGCGATTAGTATTGAGAGAAGTTATGAAATTAAGTTTATTTATACTTAACTTGGTTTTGAAGTAAAAATAAGGAGGGTATTTATAGAGAAATGAGAGAGATGAACTGGGGTTTTAAAGAAGTAGAAAATCAGAATTTTATCCCGAAAAATATGATTTTCCTCATCCTTAGTCACCCTAATGACAGCACTCTAATGACCTCACCCTAATACGTAAAAAAATGCATCGAAGAACATGCAAAACAAAACTGATCATAACGCTGCTCCAAATACAGGAGCCTACACTAAGCACATTGACGTGCGCTAGACACAAGGCTCTGCGTCTAGCGTAGGGCGTTGCTGTGCACTGGGCGCACGGTCATGTGTCTAGCGCATATCGTGTGCCTGACGCACACTCGAATTTTCCAGAAAAAACGCGGATTCTCCCCTCTTACACAAGGGACTTGATTCTTATTCACACTTCTTTTCATAATTCTTATTCTCTAACTAATGGATAAAGGATGTGCTTAGTGGATGAAGAATATATTCTGATTCTTTATTCAATGAACAATGACTTAACCATCAATAAAACCGATTCTTGTTAGTTTGGAAAGACGATTAAAACTTTAGCGCCTAATCGCGACTTATTTTTCAGATTTTCGAAAAACTAACTTGAAATAATTAACAAACATTCGTCAGATTATGAAAGACGTACATGATTCGTCGACAAATCATTTTTACTAAAATTGGTGGTGGTAGTCGTTGTCTATGATTTTCAAAAAATTATATTTCTAAACCGGGATCGTGTGACAAACACGTAAAAAAAGGAAAACCTGACGACGGAAAGAAACCCGTGTTCCGAGACGTAACGTGCATTTGACGGGGCGCACGCTCCACGATGCATAACGGTTTTTGTTAATTTTATTTCTTTTCAAAATGTTTATTTATCCAAAAAAGGGTCCAAAATTTGGTGTCTACAAAATGCCACACATTGGTCGAACTTTGTAGGAAATGATGGCTAATGTTTGAAAAGACACAAACTTTTGTCCTGACAATGTCCTAATTTAAGGTGACATGATAACTCACTTTTTATGACTCCATGAGTTATCATGTCACCTTAAATTAGGACATTGTGAGGTCATGTTACCTTAAAGTGATACATTGTCAAATCATGTCACCTAAAAAGGTTGACTGAAGATTATTACCATATATATGTACTATGATAGACCAACCATCATATGAAAAAAAATTATTTTTTTCGAGAATCTTTCAGATGATTTTTCATGCATAATGCTTATTTGCTCTGTCGGAGAATGATGATCGCTATATGAAATAGATTGAACAAAGTATCTTGGATGATCATTAGGAAAAGGGATCGTATCAATCTTCTTGATTCATCATTGACATAGTTTTTTTTTAATATATATATATATATATATATGTTTGGCATCAGCAAAAATTATCATACCACAAATAATTGATCATTAGCCATGGTGAAGGATGCTCCTTGTTACCCCATGGACAATACTCAAATGTATTATCCATGGAATGAATCATGGATGATCCTCTTTTTTATCTATGAAAGGGGCATGGTTCTTAATTTCCAAATGCACCATCTTCACTACTCCAATCTTTTCTCTAATTTTTTTTTTCATAAAATGGCTCTTGACGGTGAAGAAGCTAATGAAATGGGGATTCCTGAGAAAAACAACTCTCGGGGGTCCAAGGAAATGTTCTTATTCTTCCTGCTTCACTAAGGCTTTTATGCCTCTGCTTTCACTTTCTATTTGTTACGACATGATTCATGTTGCTTCCCAATTTTGGGATGAAACTCGTCAAGTATTTCGCTTTGAAGACCGGGAGATTGTGCCTCTTGTTGAAGAGGTTGAGGATTTGTTAGGCTTATAATCTAACGGTCCAGTTATTACACCTAGATCTTCTACAAGAATTTCAGGAGATTTATCAACAATTTTATATGTTCTTGAAAACCGTCACGGAAACTACCTACAATATGGTGAGGAACTTCTTATTAACTTATTGTTGAGTTTCCGATTTGGCACTTGGAAATTCTCTAATAATGCCAACTATAAATGCTTGCATTCTTATGATTTTGGGAAGTACCCTAACTAAAGGGTCTTTAAATGCTTGCCATGTTTGCTGCCTTTCATTTATTCCTCAAATTATCAGTGGGGGTTTGTCTTGGAGCACTTATTATAGGGGAAATGTTCCTTGGCTTAGATGAACTCAAAAGAAACCCTGAAACTTTTGTGAAGATATGTCCATTAGCCCTTCACTTATGGTTGCTGGAAAAGTTTTCTCTTATGAAACCCCACTAGAGTCTTACTTACAAAACTAATCTGTTGTGGAGAGAAGTCTTCTTCATTTCTTCTATCAACATAGCAAAAATGATGGGTGGGAGGATTTTTTTCTACATCAAGACATAAAGTGGGTTACAAGCCACCTTGCCATTATTGCAATTGTATATTGCAGTTCTGGTCGTACAGGTGACAATTACCCGGGCTTTGCCAAGTCATTTTTTACCTTCCATGGAGGTGTATAAGGTAAATTGGTTGGAGGAAACAACACATTCCTACTCTCCAAACTCTTCCAACATGTACCGCTTATGAGACTGATATGAGTGGTATTCAGAGAATGCCTACTATATAGCAGGGGCTAAAACTATATCAACTCTATCGGAACCTCCCTTTTCGACAATTGATGATGATTACCTTCAGTGGCTCCTGTAGGATATTGGTCAAGGCAATGGTTCAAACGGGCCTACCATGAAGAGGAAAAGAGTTTGAAATGAATATCATGTTTAATTTTCATGTTGTTGCTTTTTTTACGTTTTTTTTTTTTTTGCTTTTTTTTAAAAGTTTGAAGGAAATGGAAGCTTTATGTCTTTTTATGTATGAAATGAGGTACCCCAGTTGGTATGAATAAAAGATTTATTTGTGAGAATTATCTGCTTATGAGAAATTGAATGTGAACACAATTCTAAACACGCGCACACTTTAACATTAAAAATGACATACAAATTATAATTAATCAATCATATGACACATAAAAGCACAACCTATAAAACATTAACAATCAAAAACATGTTTCATCATTTTTTCCTTTTTCTTTCTTTTTTTTCTTATTTCTTTTTCCATTTTTTTTCCTTTTTTTTGTTTCATTTTTTTGCATACATGCATGTATATCTAGAAACACATGGCACGTTTATTAAAAATAACCAGATAGGATAGAAAATCCACAAACTACTTGGTTACTTGACCACGACAATTACAATTACTTTGATGCCTAAGCATAATATTTCTTCAATTGATCGAGATAAGTGAAACGGGCGAATTCATTCCCATCAAAATCCATTAGCTATATTGCTCCAACAGTGGTGACATGCTTGACTAGGAATGGTCCAAACCAGTTAGGCTGGAATTTTCCCCGAGGTTCATGCAATGGATCTATTTTCCTTTAAAACTATATCACCTTCTTGCATGTCTCTATCTCGAACCTTTTTGTTAAATGCACGAGCAATTTTCAGTTGATAAAGTTGAATGTTGTGCAAAGCTTGCAGTCGGCGCTCATCTACAAATGAACCTCATCATAACGAGTTTTGTACCATTGATCTTCTGAAACTTCACTTTCTACTATGACCCTTCGAGATGTTATCTCTACCTCAATCAGTAGGACTAGCTCCATACCATACACTAGAGAATACGGGGTTGAGCCTGTTGGAGTCCTAATTGATATCCTATATCTCCAAAGGGCATACGAGAGTTTGTCATGCCATTTCCTAGTCTTTTCAGTCATCTTGGCAGCAATAGTCTTAATTGTGTTATTGGGTGCTTCCATGATCCATTGGTTTTGGGTCGATAAGGTGAGGACTGATGATGCTTGATTGCATATTTTGAGAGAGTTGTCTTCATATGATGCACAAATTATGATCAATTATCGTAGATGATTTCAAAAGGTATGTCTAACGATAAATAATATTATTACTCACATACTTCGAGACTTTGCTTTGCCCTTTGAAAATGACGCAACTTCAGCCCACTTCGAAAAGTAAGCAATTGCTACAAGAATATATTGAAGCCCATTTGATGCCTTCGGATGAATTTGTCCGATTATGTATATGCCCCAACTTGAAAACGGCCAAGGAGAGGTCATATCATGTCGTGACACAGGCGACATATGATTGAGGTTAGCAAATATTTGGCATTGCTTTCACGCGCGGACAAAGCTGATGCAATCAACTTCTAAAGTGCTTTAATAGAAACGTGCTCGAAAAATTTTATGAGGGCGCATTCTTCCATTCATATGGGGTCCACATTCTCCTGCATGAACTTCTTTCATGATGGCTTGCTTTTCGCTGTCATTCACGCAGAGTTGCAAAGTAACATCAAACCCTTTGTGATATAGTATGCCTTTTAGAATGAGAAAATAAGCAAATAACCTTCTAATAGCTATGGGGTCCTTTTTGCCACTTCCCTCTGAATATTGCATAGTTTCTAGGAAAGTCTTGATATCCTTATACCAGACTACATCATCATCATCTTGTTGAACAAGCGTGGAGACAACTTGTGCTACCATCACTGTAGGTTTCTTCCTTTCTTCTATTAAGACTAACTGGATATTCGTACCATTTTCCCATGTTACATTTAACAGCTTGATTGGCTAAAGCATGAATGAGACTATTTGTTCCCGAGGAAGATGTTTGAAAGTGATATCATCAAAATAAGGGATCAATTCTTGAAGGTACTTTGTGTAGAGCTGAAGTCTCATCTCTAACCCTCCAGATTCCTATTGTTTGAGATATAATGAGATTAGAATCTACATACGTAGTGAGATGTCTTGCCCCTGCTACCATGGCGGCCTTTACTCTATATATGCAGACTTCATACTCGGTTGTATTATTTGTTGTTGAGAGATATAGCTTGAAAGCAAATGGAATATGGACTCCTTTAGGATCTACTAACAAAACCCCTGCTCCATTACCTCTCCTATTAGAAGCTCCATTACTCGTCAAGGAATGCATCATCATATTCATCTCCTAACACTGGTCCTTCTACTAGGGCCTCATATATTGCTCTTCCTTTAACAGATTTATGGCTGACACATTGAATATCAAACTCAGAAAGCATAGCATGCCATCTTGCCAATCTTGCACTAAGAATGGATTTTCCAAACCAATACTTAATGGGATTAATTCTCGAGATTAGGTAAGTGGTATGAGCTTGAAGGTGATGCCTCAACTTCTTTGTGGCATAGGCCAAAGAGATACATGGTTTTTCCAGTGGGGTATATATTGTCTCATACTTCAGGAATTTCTTGTTAAGATAGTATATGGCAACTTCCTTCTTTATTCGCTCTTGATATTGGGCTAAGAGAACTCCCATAGTCGTTTCAGCAATAGTGAGGTACAAAATTAGGGGTTATCTTGCCCTAGGTGGCATTAGAATAGGTGGATTTGAAATTCTACATTCCAATCATGGGATGCCCATCTTCTGAGCAACTTAAATATAGGTTCACATTTCATAGTGAGCTGCGAGATGAACCTGGTAATATGTTGTATTCTACCGAGAAATTCTCTTACTTCTGTTTATGTTTTTGGAGGAGGTAGCTCTTGAATAGCTTTCACCTTTTCAAAGTCCACTTTGATGCCGTCTTGACTGACAATGAATCCCAACAACTTCCCCGATGTGTCGCCAAACACACTCTTTTGAAGGTTAGTCTTAGATTGTATTTTCTGATTCTTTCAAAGAAGGACCTTGGTGCGGGATTATGCCCCTCACGATCTTCACTTTTCACAATCATGTCATTTTCATAAATCTCCACAATGTCGTGGATGAGGTAATGAAGGATAGTGGTTGCAGCCCTTTGATATGTGGCTCCGATATTCTTGAGATCAAAAGCATAACTCGATAGCAGAAAGTGCCCCATGGTGTGATGAAACACGTCTTTGTCATATCTTCTTGAGCCATGAGTATTTGATTATAGCCTGTCAAGTCATTCATCATTATTAAATTCAGTGCCAGAAATAACACCTTGCATGCAAATATACTTAGATAAACGTTCACATTCAATTTCCTCACAATTAGAATCTTCTAACTGAGCATGCAACGTAGATTGGCTGGAAGATGAGCTATCCGTATGATAGCCATCTAAAAGGGGTGACAAGATAGCTTCATGAGATGGATGTGGAAGATTGTTTCCTAAAAACATTTTAAATCCCATAGACCCGTCTTTTGCCTGATACTCAATACTCCACTTATGAGCAATGTTTTCGTCAGAAGGTATCATCAAAGACACCGGATTCAAGTCTCCTACCTTAGGGGACTCAAAAGTAAAAAGTCTCTTACGGACTCCATGTTCCAGATTATGTACCTAATCATATTCTTTTTTAATTTTTTGTTCTCGAACAAACCAACTTTTCATTAAATCCATATTTCTAACCTCATTGTAGAATATCCACAATCCTGGTAAGATCTTCTGTTCCTTCCTACTAAAACAAGGCTATGGAAACTCATAGTATGGCTCAGTATCTCCCTAAAGAATGAACTCATAGTATGGTAATTGGTCATCATTAGAGAAGGGATAAATTTCTTCTTTTTGGACCTAAAGGTAGAGAAAAAAAATTAAAATAAAGGAGAAGAAAGCTACATATTATAGAATGCATTGCGGAATAAAGGACATTTTTTAAAACAATATTGCAATATTTTGACTAGAATAGTCCACCATTATAATTTTTGTTTTATTTATTTATTTATTTGACCCTCTTGAATGATTTTACTGTCATTGGAGTTGAAATTAGATTGTTTTCATTCGTCCATTCCCTGCTTAATATTTGAACAAAGACATAAAATATAGAGATTAGGGCATGTATCCCCATTGATCAGTCAATTGAGCATTCTTAAATTGCTCCTATGATGACTGATATCTTGAGCTGATTACATTGCCCAAACTACAATGGTTAATAAATTTGAGTCGAACTCGAAGGCTGCCTACATATCCCCTTTGCTCCAGGTGCATTTTATGGGTAATCAAACTCAACGTAGTTCGTTATTTTAGAAAGAACTAAATTTTTAATCTAATAAAGCAGCTGCACTCATATTGAGTTATCTACGTTCTCCAAGTGCTACATAGGTGGAGTGATCTCATAGTGCATGTGTACGTGATAATGGGGATTGAAGCTGCTCGTAGTTCTCTAATACTAACAAGTTGAGAGATTTTTTTTTCCTTTTTTTTCGATGGGCTAACCCCCTACATGACTTTTACCGAAGACTTGTCTTATGTGAGATGATCAAGTAGCTTTGCGGTAGACAAGAGCTATGCTGGTGATTTGCTGGATGCAATAGCTGAGAGCATGACATTAGTTTGTGTCGTGACCATGCAACTAATGATATTGGCAGTACTTCTGGAGAACTGGCCTTACGGGACTTGCCCCCGGGCTTCTAGGAAATGGGTAAATCAGACCTTGCTCGACTAATTTGGGGAAGATATCAATTTGGGATTGATGTTGAGGGCGCGCTGACACTTCCCTTGAGGACACTTCCTTCATGGTTGGAATAATGATGCCTCGATCAACCAGGTTTTGAACTTTATGGTAAAGATCATGGCATCGATCAGTTTCATGCCCAAATTGCCGACAATAAGCGCAGAGTTTGCTCATGTCTATTTCAGGAAAGGGCTAAATAGTGGACATACGCTAAGGCTTGAATTATACGTTGGCCTTGATGGCGATCATACACCGTACTCAATGGTTCGTCCATCTTAGCATATACCCTTGGATTTGTGCTGGGAGTTTCCAGATCTTCTTGATATCCTTTTTCAACTTGCAACTTCAGAGCATTAATGTCAAAGCCATGTTGTTCCATGTGGCTGAGGCAGGTGTAAATAATTGCAACCATGTGACAATAATAGAAATCGTTCAGGTTCCGCAGCAACACGAGCATAAACTCTGGATCATTAATGGGGAAACGAAGTTGTGTGCGGATATGAGTGCATCTTGAACAAAAGTGCGAGAACATTTCTAAGGCGTTCTAACAGGCTAATGTCGTATCATCTAATCAAAAATATCCTAAGGTCCACTAACTAGTATTCAGGGAAGTCAGGATCGAATCCACAGGGAGAAAGTTATATTATTATGTCTGAACTCTAATATTATACTAACAAAATCAGATGAATATGGTTGTGTTACTAAACTATGCAAAAAACAAAACTGAATAAGAAGGTATAAATCAATTAATAAAGCACTAGAATTATGGATTACTATGCATACAATTCGGGAAATCAAGGACGAATAACAACCAACTCATAAGTTAAAATTTTTAGGCCACATGTAATTTCTCTCGAACATTACCTCCCTCAAAGATAACCCAGCCGCTCTCGCATGGTCAAGGGTCACTTTGCCTAATGATTGAAAGCCTATACGGTATCTCTCCTCTCGAAGCAGATTCAATATTGCAATAATAGAAATATAAATCAGGCCTAACTTATAAATCTAGCATGAAGATTCAATCACATGAAACAATTGAAATAACTAAGAAAAGAATCTTATTAACAATAGAGGAAGTAATAAAGAAAGATTACCGAATTATATTAAACTTGTGAATAAGAAAAAGGTTTGATCTTGAATTGAAATAAAAAAGCACTAAATTAGGGTTCTTGAAACACTCTATAGAGAAAACTAATAGAAACTAAGATGTCTTCTAGAAATTCTAATTATGCTATTTATACAAGTCCTAAAACCAATAATAAGAAGTCTCGAAAATCAGCTCGAGATTCATTACATGCGCGTGCCGATAATTCGCCCGACCCAATCGGGCTCCAACATATAGTAAACAGCTCAAAATCACAGGCGCCCAATGATATCGGGCTGACCCGCCCGATGTCATCGGGCCGCCTAAAAGCTTAGCAGTTGCGCGGCAGATCTTCCATGGGCGCCCGATGTGGTCGGGCCAAGACGCCCGATCGGGCATCAACAACGAATTATGACTGGGCTTCAACGCCTGATCGGTCCCGTAACAGAAATCATTGCCTTGCTTCTGCGCCCGATCGGGTTGTACCGCCCGATTCTGTCGGGCCGATCATCATTCACTTGTTTCTTGGCTCAAGAGCCAAATCTTGGCTCATTTTTTCTCAAGGTTCCGGAAAGCATCCTCGGGATCTCGAGACTCAGCGTCCAACCTCTCCAATCCAATGTAGCGGTCATATAACAGATGAAAAGTAGGGAATAGTTCCCTAAAACCTGAAATACAACACAAAACAACAAACCACAACTAGATGGAGAGAGTTAGTACAAAATGGCTCCTAATAGCACCATAAGCATCACTTTTAGCATATAAGTAGGGGGAAAACTCTATATAAAATCATAACATCAAACTCCCCCTTAGCAAAGCACAACATGAATATGAATAGAATTGCTTCACCCCTCAAAATGTGAAATTCAAACATTTTCAACTCAAAACCTTTCAAGCAAGCAAAATTCAAGTTCAGTTGCTAAGATCACTTTGACCACCAATCGCTTAAGCAAATTGTTAGACATAGCTGCCCTAAATAACTCGCACATCTTCAAAAGGGACTCACCAAGGTGTCACTTCTCTCAATTTTTAATTTGTGGCGAGCATAAAGTGTGCCCGATCGCTCATCAACCCAACCATAATATCCCATCCTACTCACACTCTCATGTGTTTAGAAAAGGTATATATATAGCTCATCCTAATCAAACCGACTTGAATAACAAACTTAAACTTCAACTTTGGCACATTGACTCTATATCATTCTAAAAAACATTCAAATACGTGCTCAAAAGGTCTTTCTTTGGGTTGTAATGGGGCGCAGGTAAAGGTACGGGAATGATTTGAGGAATTGGTGGAAAAGCTCTGAATGAGGGAGCAAATAGCACTAGTAGAACCAGATGTGGTAAAAACAACTCCCATGGCCTCAATCACATGCCTAAAATAATGACCAACTTTAAATTTTTCGAACCAACCAACAATTGTCTCTTTCAATATAGTTTTCAACAAAATGTATTTTTTTTTCATGAATCATAATTTCTTGAAACTTAATGAATGGAAATCATGGAGACTTTTCATGTGTTATTTTTCTTTTCTTTTCATTTCTATTCTTTCACTTCACTTTGTGTCAACAAAACATACTATTTTCCAATCAACCCGCAAAAATCAACCACACAATATAATATTAACCTAACAAATGCTCCCCCAAGCTAGGCTTGGGACAATAAATATTGAAAAGGCTCAAGGTGTGTAATGTGACTTAATATACATCCAAAAAGTCGTTAGGCTCAGCGGGGATAGGAAGGAAAAACTGATTCTTTTAACAACTCCGAGGCTAAAAAATCAAACAACTGAACACCTCTATTACATCACATGTCCAAAGTCATCAGATTTCAACGAGTACATTGCCAAAGTGAAGATAAGAATGATATGAGGAACTAACACACAAGGATAGTCCGGACATAAAAATACATCCGGAGGCTAGAATGAATTCTTACAATGTAGCCAATTCAAGCATGTAGTTAAAGTAGGCCCTTTATCATCAAAATATACTCAAGACAAACGCAATAAGAGATCACATCACAACATTCCAATTACAAATACCCAACCATCCAGTATAATGAGTTAAATCATTTATCAAAGCAAAGTTCGGGACACAGCGAAGCAATTAAACTATTCATGTTCAACTTGTATTTTTGGTAGTTTTTCAGCAATATTTCTTATTTTTTTGTTTTTAAAGCAATTAAACTAACATAACTAGCCTAAAGAAAACAGTAAAACTAATCTATCTAAAAAGCAGTAATAGTGAGAGCAGTACTTACAGAATTCCTCCCTCAAGCTGAACATGGCAATGACGACATTGCAACAAGGGGAAATAGTGACATGGATATCAGTCATCCATGAGAGTATCCTCACCATCGTCATCCTCACCTCCATCACCCTTACCTCCGCCGCCTTGGCTATAGGATCCCGGCTGGCTGTAACTCGGGTTCCAAGTGTACCAAGATGGGTGTGTATCATGCTCAGCAATCCGATGAAGGCAGTAATTCTCGTCATACATTGAATATAGAGCCAGGTGCTGATCATTGGCCAATGTATCAACACGATGACTGAGGCTATGTAGAACTGCATCATTGGCATCAACCTGCTGGCTGATGCCATGGATAGCGGTCGTGTTGGCTGTAATGCCAATCTCCATCCTCTAGAGCATGCTCATCATCTCCTGAAAATCAAAAAAGGCAGGAACAATAAAATATTAGGGAGGGGAGCATCAAAAGTAGAGGGAATATCCTTAATATGGGTTGGGCGACGATGGTAGGTACGCTCGGGTATCGGGGGAATAGGGGTAGGAAAGTCAGAACCGGCAATAGGAAGGTGGTAATGAGGTTGGCCATGTTTGATTTTTGCTACAATGGTTGGGCAGTGCGATGGAGAGCATCCCGTTAATTCGCCACTGGTAGGTATCCCCACCCCGATCTAACTAGTGGAGGCAAGCTAGGTAGGCATAGTCAAATAATGTAGGTCCCAGGGCCGTCTGGTAACGAGTCTCATCGAAACCGGGATTGCCCGGGCAAAAAGAGTAACTAAACCCCCATTCTCTATGGGACGAGAGGTGAATGTGCCATCGGCATGCCGCTTTGGGTAGGTGGTGGCGATACGCTCCATTTGGAGTGCAACATGATGGGGTATGTTATAGTGAAAGCGACGCGGGGTACCTCGATACATGTAATTGCCTATCAAGTAAAGTTCATCCCCCCCCCCCCCCGAATTAGTTGGCCTTCTACCCGCTCAAACAATGTTTTTGACATAAATCAGACGCAAATTTTAAAGATGGGTTGGTAGATATATTTAGCATGACAATGTTGGAGGGAAAAATCATTGTCGTCACCCGTAATGTCGTAGTAGACATCACGATGATGGTAATCGAGGGGATGCCTTATCTCATCCCGATTAGGACACGGAGTATTCTAGCAAACTCCGGGAGGGTAAGTGTGAAATCCTGATTAAGTAGCCTATATGTCACATGTGATATCGGTCTGTTTCGAGGGTGCCTGACTATTAGACTGCTATAAAACGCATAGACTAGCACATGGTACGTGTTAATATGTATAGGAAAAAAGGATTCCATCCCAATTATTTTCATAAAGTCCCTAAATTCAGAAGAAATCCCTAAGTTACTTAAGAACTCAATGTCAAGGAAAGTAGTAGGACTTACCTCGCCCCCTTTAGGCGCTGAAATCGGTCCCGTTGTTCTTCGGTGGAGAAAATATCATCCGGGAAGGTGTCCTCCCAGGGGAGGACCGGTGGTGGTGGTGATGAGCCGGTGCCGGTTTTTCGCCGCCTTGTAAACATATTGCTTTAATGCACAATAATTGAGAACTTCCACTTACTCTTTAACGGTTTTTTGCCGCCTTGGAAAGCAAAACAATATGATTACTTTATATTTTTCTTTTTCTTTTTACGTGGTATATTGCTGCGTATGGGTAAAACCGCAGCAATAAACTTTTATTCTACTAGTGCCTCACTTTAATGGTGGAAAGGATGAAGAAGAAGATGGAGGTGAGAGATAGGGGGGAAGAAAGTGAAGAAGGTGGAGTAAGAAATGGGTAGGAAGTGATGAGGAAGGTAATTTGTTAAAAATTTGAGGCTTTGAGTGGAGTTCTTCACTGGTGGAGTGTGAGTTTTTTGGGGAATAAGATGAGAGAATTTGGGGGTTAGGGTTTGGAGGAGAGAGAGTGTGAGAGAGAAAGTGGGTGAAAGAAAGGAGAAAAACTCCTTTAATTAGAGCAGCCGGCCGCGAGCTCGATCGGGAGACATTTTTTTCTTGTGAATTCCGCCTAGTTAATGTTACGGGCCCGATCGGGCGAAGTCGCCCGACAGCATCGAGTGATACTTTTTATTTTATGGAATTCATGATTTGGTTACGGGCCCGATCGGGCGTGCCATGCCCGACGGGATCGAGCGTCTATTTTTCTTCCACTTTTCAATTTTAGTTGCGGGCCTGATCGGGCGTATGAGCCCGACAACATCGAGCGTTTCTCTTTTTTTGTTTTCTGTCGTTCTTAAGTTTCACGAAGGTAACGCTTGATTGGGCGAGATGGGCCGATGGCATCGGGCGTTCCACATTTTCAGTTGTTCGTTTTTTTCGTTACAGGCCCGATCGGGCGAAGCAGCCCGATGGCGTCGAGCGTTTCCTAGCAAGTGATGGCTTGAATTTTCATGGGTTTCTCGAATTGATCACCCATCCTGCACACATGTAGCTTTAAAAGGATGATTAGTACCCTCTCACTCTCTCACCAAACTACAAAATTTAGCAACTACGAAAAAATAAAAAGAAGAAAAGAGAAGAAAGGAAAGAAATCGGGTTGCCTCCTGATCAGCGCTGGTTTATAAAGGTCCCGCACGACCATAATGCTTCATCCCTCAAACAGAAGGGGATGAGGGTTGATAGTATAACTCCTCCGCCGATCCAACAGGGATTCCTGTATGGTATAACTTCAAATGTTGTCCATTAACTTTGAACTTCTCACCTGTAGCATTCATCACCTCAATAGATTAAAACTTGTTAGTATTAGTGACATAAGATGGACCAGACCACCTAGACTTCAACTTACCAGGAAATAGTTTTAGTCTAGATATGTAAAATAAAACCTTGTCACCGTCAATAGAGAACTTCGTGTTCAAAATTTTCTTATCATGCCATCTCTTAATGCGCTCTTTGTAGAGACGCGAACTATCATATGCATTCAATCGGACTTCATCAAGCTAATTGATCTGCAATTGGCGTTCTCTTGTTAATTTAGCATCAAGGTTTAACTCCTTAGCACCCCAAAAATCCTTGTACTCTAGTTTGACAGGTAGGTGACATGCTTTACCATAGACTATTCTATAAGGGTGGTACCAATATGGATCTTAAAGGCAGTTCTATAAGCCCATAATGTGTCATCTAACTTATCACTCCAATCCTTTCTAGATTTGGCTACCACTTTCTCCAAGAGTCTTTATTTCACGATTACACACTTCTACTTGCCAACTTATATAAGGATGATATGCTAGACCATCCATATGGTAGACGCCATATTTCTTGAGTAAGGCTTCAAAAGTTCTTTTGTGAAAATGAGATCCACCATCACTAATGACAACCCTTGGTACCCCAAACCTTGGAAAGATAATCTTGTTGAACATTTTCATAACAACCTTAGAGTCATTAGTTGGTGACGCAATGACTTCTACCCACTTAGACACATAATCAACAACAACAAGTATGAAGTTATTGCCTGAGGAAGAGGGAAAAGGACCCATAAAATCAATACCCCATACATCAAATAGTTCAACTTCCAAAATGGGGGTTTGGGGCATCTCATTTCTACGGAAAATATTTCATGTTCGTTGGCATGCATCACAAGACTTAAGAAAATTACTAGCATCATGAAATAGATTCGGCCAATGAAAACCAGACTGAAGTACCTTGGCGACTGTTTTGGAGGGCCCATTATGGCCTCCACATGGAAGAGAGTGATGTAAGTTCTATTGACTATCAATCTAAGAATAATATCAAACAATAATAGAATATCAAATAATAAAGCAGGAAAGAACACACCAGAAATTTTACGTGGAAACCCAAGAACTGGGAGAAAAACCACGAATCTGCACTAGGAATCGATGAATATTCAAGAAAGATTACAAAAGCACTCAAAACTCTCTCTACAGCTTTTTCTCTCTCAAATATTGTTTAGAGATGAAGAATAAATAATCATAATTAGGGCACCTATTTATACCCTCATTAACAAAAAAAAAACCGGAAAACGCATCCCGCAGCTCGACATCCGCGGCGCAGGGTCCTAGCCCGCGGGGACAGAAGCTGAAGAAACTGTCATTTCGTCAGTTCTTCGTAAAACCGTCATAACTTTCTCGTTTCTCACCGGAATTGGACATATGACCTATCATTGGAAAGCTCTCGGAACAAGCTATCACCTCCACTTTGAATCACCTCAAAATCATTTATGATTGAAAGATATGTCCATTCAAAGTTAGCCTTATGTCCCAAATGACGTTTTCCTTCTACGCAACCTCATCTCCACACCCATACACCTCCATGAGCTTCATATACTACCATATACCCAACAATCTCCCACTTGGAGATAGGTGTAAGTAAGAAAACTTCATACCTTCATCATCCTCTCATTCATCATCCTACACACAACTCCCACTGCAAAAGCAATCTCGAGTCGTGTCCAAACCATGACATACCTAAAGCATCCCATGACAACACATCTCCTCTACACCAAGGAAAATAACATTGAAGTTTGCACCAACTCCAATACAAAAGATATCAAAGTCTACACCGATTTTGATTCTTAATCACTAACTCCAAATCATTGCACCATCACTCCATGAACCTACACACCCTCCTACCCCGGAGGTCGGATCACCTTAGAGACAAGCACAACCAAATGAAGATCCCTTCCTCTACAACTAAAGAAGATAATCACTTCCTCTCCAACCAAAGAAGCACATTGAAGTCTCATCAAACTTCAATAAAACCAATTACCACCTAAGCCAAAGAAGCTTCTCATTGTTCTAAAAGCAAACTCACATTGCTCCCACTCGAACAATACACCCTTTGTTCCACTTAGGATTTCCGGCACATACATGCTTGTGTGCCGTCCTTCACCTTGTGTCGCTTACCGGTCAATTTGCCACCGGGATACCGCTTCACCACGGTTCTCATCCCTTGCCCACTATCGATAGTTTTCCGACCAAACGACACCTTACATGAAGTTCTCATCCCAATCCCGGGCCCCTTCACTGTGCTCCCCATGGTGTAAAGTGTTCCACTCCTTGTCCCACGAGCTATGATCATTGCTCCCTTGACAATCTTCCAAGAACCACCATCAAACACAACCTTGTAACCCGATGTAGCAAGTTGGGCTACGATATCAAGCTTTTCTTCAACCTTGGGATAAACTTGACATTCTTCAACTCCAACGAGCCACCATGAGTGAGTTTCACACTCACATCACCTTTCCCCATGACTTCCACTGCCTTGCCATCCGCAAGGTAGACCTTTTCAAGTTTTCCGGGTTTGAAATTCCGAAACAACTCCCTGCATGGTGAGGAATGATGAGAAGAACCCGAATCCAAGACCCATGATCCCGAGCACCCAACCAACTCTTCCTGATCATCCATGCTTACCATCAAAGCATCGGAATCGTACTCAGAAATCAAGTTAGTTGATGCTTCTTCTTCATCATCACTTTCTTGAACCTTCTTCTTCCCTTTCCCATTCCTTTCTCTAGGACAATCTCTCTTTAAATGTCCTTCATTACACACCCCCACAAGTAACACTAGCCCTGCCTTTTGACTTACTCCGGTCCCCCTTTGACTCCGATTTTCCCTGAAAGTTCCTCCCTTTTCCCCTCCCTCTACCTTCTGCACTGTATGCTCCAGATGATTCTCCACTCTCCTTCCTTCGAATGCTCTCACTCAAAATCAGATCACGGACAACATCATAAACCAATTTCTCTTTACCAGAGAATTACTAACAGCAGTTACAACAGTTTCCCAAGCAGTAGGTAAAGAGGACAACAAAATTAGGGCTTTCACTTCATCCTCAAAGACAATATTAACCGAAGATAACTGACTTATTAATGAATTAAATTCATTAATATGTTCAGCAGCAGAACTACCATTATTCATCTCAAATCAAAAAACGGCGCATCAGATATACCTTATTCATTGCGAGCTTCTCATACATATCTGACAGTGCTTTGAATAATCCTGCCGTTGTTTTGATATCCTTGACATTGAACGCCACAGTCCGAGCCAATGTCAAACGCACCACCGCTAGTGCCTGCCTATCCAGTACTTCCACTTAGCCTCTCAATCTCAGCAGGCTTTTCAGACAAAGGTTGATACAGTTTTTCTGATATAAGATGTCCTCTATTTGCATCTTCCAATATCCAAAATATGTCCCATCAAACTTCTCAATTCTAATATTTGAATCCTCCATTGTTAATTATTCCAGATCTAGACAATAATTAAACCTAGCTCTTGATACCACTTGTAAGTTCTATTGACTATCAATCTAAGAATAATATCAAACAATAATAGAATATCAAATAATAAAGCAGGAAAGAACACACTAGAAATTTTACGTGGAAACCCAAGAACTGGGAGAAAAACCACGAATCTGCACTAGGAATCCATGAATATTCAAGAAAGATTACAAAAGCACTCTATAACTCTCTCTACAGCTTTTTCTCTCTCAAATATATGTTTAGAGATGAAGAATACAATAATCGTAATTAGGGCACCTATTTATACCCTCATTAAACGAAAAAAATCCGGAAAACAGCATCCCCGCAGCTCGACATCCTACGGGCGCAGGGTCCTAGCCCGCGGGCGGACAGAAATGCTGAAGAAACTCGTCATTTTCGTCAGTTCTTCGTAAAACCGTCATAACTTTCTCGTTTCTCACCGGAATTGGACATATGACCTATCATTTGAAAGCTCTCGGAACAAGCTATCACCTCCACTTTGAATCACCTCAAAATCATTTATAGATTGAAAGATATGTCCATTAAAAGTTAGCCTTATGTCCCAAATGACGTTTTCCTTCTACGCAACCTCATCTCCACACCCATACACCTCCATGAGCTTCATATACTACCATATACCGAACAAGTGAGAGTGCTTCAGAATTTCATGTACCTCCTACTATGGGATGCATTGCCTGTAGATGGTGTCGACATAAAGCTTATAAAGAAGAGTATCATCCCAAAATTACTTCTTGGCATCATGGAGAAATTTCTTCCGCTGCTGGTAATTCAACTCTGCGGGAGTTTGTCCACCCACACAGAAGTTGGCAAAGTTCGCATACCACGGGGTGACAGAAGTGACTCCCAAGAGCTTATAATCAGGAAAGGAGTCATCAATGGGTAGGCCTTCTTCCATTTCCTCGTATTGCAATCTAGAGAAGTGATCAACCACTACATTTTCCGCTCCCTTTTTATCTCTGATCTCCAAGTCAAATTCTTGTAGCAGCAAAATCCACCGATTGAGTCTAGGCTTTCCTTCCTTTTTGGCTAGGTTGTACTTCAATGCAGCATGATCGGTATATACAATGACTTTTGACACCAGCAGATACGTCCTTAACTTGTCAGTGCATAGACCACAGCTAGAACCTCCTTCTCCGTGGTGGCATAGTTAACTTGAGCTTCATCTAGTGTCTTGCTAGCATAGTATATGGCATGAAGGATGTTGTCTTTCCTCTGACCAAGTACATCTCCCACGACATAATCGCTACCATCACACATAATCTCAAATGGGAGGGTCCAATCTGGAGATCGAATGATAGGAGCGGTAATCAGAGATAATATGACCTAAGTACCACGCCTTCAGTAACCATGAAGTGGTACTACTCCAGTTCAATAACAGGTGGACATCTTCACATCTTTTCAAAAATTTAGTTAGATTTAGCAAACATGCATCAAACTCAATGCCATACACACTAAAGTCATCCATAAATACTTCCATAATGGACTCATAATAAACTCAGAAAAGATGGCCATCATATAACGTTAGAAAGCAGTGGGGGCATTACATAGTCCAAAGGGCATCCTTCGATAAGTAAAGGTACCATAAGGACATGTAAATGTGGTCTTCTCCTTGTCGTGTGGAAGGATAGGGATTTGGAAGAAATCGGGAGTAGCCATCTAGATAACAAAAATGAGAGTGACAAGCTAACATCTGATCAAAGAAAGGGAGGGGAAAGTGGTCTTTCTTGGTGGCAATATTTAATTTCCTATAATCAATGCACATCCGCCACCCAGTGACTACTCTTGTACAAATTAGTTCATTTTTCTCATTTTTAACTACAGTAATACCTCCCTTTTTAGGAATCACTTGAATTGGACTCACCCCCTTAGAATCGGAAATGGGATAGATGATCCCAGCATCAAGCAATTTCATAACCTCTTTCTTGACAACTTCCCGCATATTGGGGTTGTATACTAGGACGATGATCATCCTCGACATGAATTTTATGCATGCAAAAGTCAGGGCTTATGCCTTTTAAGTCATTAATACTATATCCAATGTCCTTTTTATGTTTTCTCAAAACAAACAAAGGTTGGGACATTTGACCATCATTGAGTGAAGCACTGAGAATCACAGGGCAATTTCAGATTAATCCAGAAAAGCATATATCAGAGAAGGGGGAAGGGGTTTCAGTTCAGGTTTCTTTACCTCTACCGATTGAGTAGCATATACACAGGTAAGAGCTGCTTCCCAATCATCCACTTCAGTATTCATGGTATTATCATCACCTGTGGAAGATGTAAAACAAAGCAAAGCCTCCAAAAGGATCCGACAGAAGGGATTGAGGCATGTCATCATTAACCAACACATCGATGAGATCTATTTTATAACAGGATTCCTCTAGCATGGGTCAAAGTCAATTTCCCATTTTAACATCTATGACAGCTCCAGCAGTATGAAGCAATGGTCTCCCTAAGTTGATTGGGATTTGAGTATCCTCTTCCATGTCAAGCACAACAAAATCCACAGGAATAAAAAAATTTACCTACCCTCACATGAACGCCCTCTAAGATACCTATGGGGTATTTAACAGAATGATCGGCCATTTGAAGAGTAATGTTGGTACATTTTAAATCTCCCATGTCAAACTTTTTGCAAATATTAAGGGGAATGACACTAACACTAGCACCTACATCACATAAGGCTTTGTCAATAAAAATGGTGCCAATATTACAATGGATAGAGAAACTCCCCAGATCTTTTAATTTATGAGGGGAATGATTTTGCAAAAGAGCACTACATTCTTCAGCGAAGGCAACAGTTTCAACTGCATTAAAGGGTCTCTTCGTAGTCAGAATTTCCTTCAAAAATTTAGCATATGCAGGAACTTGAGTAATAAGTTCAGTAAATGGGACAGTTACCTGAAGATTCATCACTACCTCTATAAACTTACCGAATCGGTGATCAAGCTTATTTTTCGATAGACGATTAGGGAATGGTACCTTTATCGCAGGAGTGGTAGATGAAACTTTTTCAGGTACTATCTGCTTCTCTGCATTTGCATTGGTGGCCCTCTCAAGAGTTGTTGAAGTTTCAGTGACATTTGTAATTTTTTCTAGCTCAACCAGACCATCCTTAAGCATTGTGGGACCATCATAATGTGTTCCATTTCTAAGAGTGATGGCATTGGCAGTATCCCTTGGTTGCATTGGTTGTGAAGGTAATGATCCAGTTGTCCTACTAGCAGAAGAACTAGCCAACTGAGCTAGTTGAGTCTCCAACATCTTGTTATGAGTACCCAAATTTTCTAGTTGAGTTTTTGTGTCGGCTTGAAAAGCATTGAACCCTTTCTGCATCTGGAACATCATGTTCTTCAACTTCGTCATGGTTGGGTCGGCAGTAGGAGCAAGTTGTTAAGGTTGATTTCTCTAGAAGCCAGGGGGAGCTTGTTTTGGAGGTTGATAATGTTAACCCTGTTGTTGAGGCGACATATGGTTGTTGAGGCTGAGGGTTCAACACATTAGTACTCCGATATGAAAGGTTTGGATGGTGTCTCAACCCGCGGTTGTAGGTGTTAGAATATGGGTTGAACTGGTTCCTAAGTTGTGACTAAAAAGCATTAACTGCCTCACAGCTTCCCCCTACATTAGAGGATAGGAGCGCAGGACACTCTTAAGATTTGTGCCAAGGTATCCCACAAGCATCACAAAGGTGAACATTGTTGTTAGAAGCACTAGCAATTGCCTTAACACTCATGTGGTAGGAGTCATTACCTAACGTCAAGGAATCAATCTTTTGGGTTAGAGCAGCTAGTTGCCCAGACAGTAAGGAAATGGCTCCAAGATCATGTTTACCTCCCTTTTTCATAGAGGAACAAATAGTGGATGCTTGATTAGATGCTAGTTTCTCCAAAATTTCATACCCTTAGAACCCACCGGACGCTCAATCAATGACCTGCCTTTTATCTACATCAACTCTGGTTGTAGAAAATCTAACATGAATACCACTGGTCCAAACTATAACGAGGACAGAGACGCTGCAGATCCTTGAACAACTCTCAAGCTTCGTTTCAGGACTCACCAGGATCTTGGGTGAAAGTAACTATGGTATGTCTCATATTGGCAGTCTTTTGGTAAGGGTACCACTTGATAAGAAAAATCTTGGAAAGTTCTGCCCAGGTGGTGATGGTGGAAGCAGCTTATTATACCAATATAGAGCTTTGTCGCGCAGAGAGAAGCCAAATAGGATGAATTTCATCTCATTAGGAGTAACACCAGCATGTTTATGAGTAGCACAACATTATAAAAACCTCAGCAGGTGTTGATTTGGGTCTTCAGATGGTGACCTAGCAAACTGATTATTCTGAACCATATTCAGAACATGAGACTTGATCTCAAAATTCATAGCAACGATAGTGGGCATCCGTACCCCGGTAGGAACATTATCAGGAGACGGTTGTGCATTCTCTCTGAAGGTTCGTGTAACATTCTCACCCATGTTGAGAGTAATAGGTGAGACAAGGAATTCTTAGTGTGGTGAAGATGGTGGAGTAGGTGCCTTTTGGAAGGGTGTCCCTGCAGACAGCTTTGCTTGCTTAGTTTTCTTTCTGAGTCTACGAGCGGTCTTTTCAATCTCCGGATCAAATGGAATGAGATTTGGGGATTTCAATTTCCTGCTCATACACCAAAAACACTAAGATAAACGTGAGATGCTCCAAAGAACATGTGTTCTTTAGAGTAGAGGTTAGTTTAATACTATAATTCAGACAAAATATAAATAAATTGTCTTCCCGAAAACGGTGCCAACATTTGACAGGCTAAAGTCGTATCACCTAATCAAAAATAACCTAAGGTCCACTAACTAGTAGTCAGGGAAGTCAGGATCGAATCCATAGGGAGAAAGTTATATTATTATATCTGAACTGTAATATTATACTAACAAAATCAGACGAATATGGTTGTGTTACTAAACTAAGCAAATAACAGAACTGAATAAGAAGATATAAATCAATTAATAAAGCACTAAAATTATGGATCACTATGCATACAATTCGAGAAACCAGGGACGAATAACAACCACCTAATAAGTCAGACTGTCTAGGGCACATGTAATTTCTCTCGAACATTACCTCCCTCAAAGATCACCCGGCCGCTCTCGCATGGTCAAGGGTCACTTTGCCTAATGATTGAAAGCCTATACGTTATCTCTCCTCTCGACGCAGATTCAGAATTGCAATAGTAGATATATAAATCCGGCCTAACTTATAATCTAGCATGAAGATTCAATCACAGGAAATAATTGAAATACAAGGCAGTCAAACTAATCTATCAATCCCTCATTGCATACATAGATCCCCACAATCCTAGAAATAAAACTACTCACCCATAATTATGAAAACAATAACAAAATTAATATAAAAACTCATACTTTAAAACATTGCAAATAACTTAGAAAAGAATCTAATTAACAATAGAGGAAGTAATAAACTTGTGAATAAGAAAAAAGGTTCAATCTTGAATTGAAATTAAAAAGCACTAAATTAGGGTTCTTGAAACACTCTCTAGAGAAAACTAACAAAACAAAAATGTCTTCTAGAATTCTAATTTTGCTATTTATACAAGTCCTAAAACCAATAATAAAAAATCTCTAAAATCAACTCGGGATTCATTAAATGTGCGTGCCGATATGTCGCGAGATCGGGCCAAGGTCGCACGACCCAATTAGGCTCCAACATATAGAAAACAACATAAAATCACAGGCGCCCGATGAAATCGAGCTGACCCGCCCGATGTCGTCGAACAGCCTAAAAGCTCAGCAGCTGCGCATCAAATCTTCCATGGGCGTCCGATGTTGTCGGGCCAAGACGCCCGATCAGGCGTTAACACCAAATTACGACTAGGCTTCAACGCCCATTCGGGCCCGCAACAGAAATCATTGCCTTGCTTTAGCGCCCGATCGGGCTGTACCGCCCGATTCTGTCAGGTCGATCATCATTCAGTCGTTTCTTGGCTCAATAGCCAAATCTTTGGCTCTTCTTTTACTCAAGCTTCCGGAAAAGCGTCCTCGGGATCTCGGGACTCAGTGTCCAACCTCTCTAGTCTAATGTAGCGGTCATATAATAGATAAAAAGTAGGGAATAGATCCTTAAAACCTGCAATACAACACAAAACAGCAAACCACAACTAGATGGAGAAAGTTAGTACAAAATGGCTCCTAATAGCACCATAAGCATCACTTTTAGCATATAAGTAGGGGGAGAAAACACTATATAAAATCATAACATCACGCTCTGATGCAAAGTGACTAGCGTCAACTTCTTGACCTCAGTCATTTATGCCCGAGAGCCTAATTAACGAAGGCTTGGTTGGCTTTTACTATACCTAACTAGCTATATCCACAAAATCCAAAAGAGTAGTACTAATCCAGACCTGGTCCTTCTAGAATCTTATAAAACAACATAGGATAATCTTCCTTTGGTATGCCCCATGGGTGCAAGGCATTCACAAATCTAACTAAGTAGACAAAAGGATCACGGTTGCTGTCAAATTTCCGGAAATGTGGCAATTCATAATAGTTATCTTCATGTTGATTTCCTTAAAAGAAAATCAATGAGTTAGTGCAAACTTCTGGAATGGGACCTACTATATTAAAATCATTTGTCCTATATCTCTTCTTTTAGTCATTATCATCATCTTGAGGATTGTCGACACAATTTTTGTAACAGCCCGTTTTCCCGAGCTGCTAGGTAAATACACTTAAGATTCACTAATCACAATCAATGCTTAATAAACCTCGAATTAAACATTTACTCACAGCGGAAACATAACCTAGAAAACGATCCTAGACCTGTGGGTTATTGGCCCACAAAACAAAATCCTTTATATAAGACTTCAATTACACCGATATCTCGACTAATATTCCCAAATATTGTATACAACGAAATATATCAGAAACTATTCCTTAATTGACTATCTAAAATACAAACTCAATCCATAAGCTACGACGACATCCTTATCTTGCTTCACTTCAGAATCCTGAGCTTACAACACCAAACCTGCAACAATGTTTGACTCTGCCACCCACCAAGTAACAGGCCACAGAAATGGCAACACCATCAACAAAGCTGAGTACACATTGTGTAATAGAAAATACAAGTTTAGGTGTATTTTGAAAACTAACACATAGTTATAGTAACATATAATCACACTCAACTTAGTTGATATATTTTCACAAAATCAGATCGTTTGGCATGAACGCGAGTGGAGAGGGGTACCACGCAGTACCAACTGTCTCCAAACTATTGAGGGTCGTCACCCAGCCTTTTATTGTTATGCTTGCAAGACTTACCCGAACATGTCCTATAACGCCAGGAATTCGCCCCTCCTGGAAGGCAACAGCTAGGGACTCTACCCGCCCTAACTCGGGGTGCCTATTCATGCCTCACTCTCATATTTATAAAATAAGATATTTAATGATTCATACTTGAATCCTCAATACTCATAACATAACACCATATTCGACCTTATCCGGTCTTAACTCATATTTGAATCATTTCCTCATTATCATACCAAATCATATTTTGGAGAAATATAGTTTTTCGAACGATTCGATAATTGAACAAAATGATACTTTTATAACAATCCAATAGCAATTCACAACTAACTCATAGAGATGTATCTATAATCATGGCCATTACCAAAACGATATATGTATCCAAAATTCAATATAACGCCCACGGAGTATTTAAATATATTTTGCGGAACCCAAAGGTCCTCAACTCTATAACAATTATACGAACCTCCAAGCATCATAACTTGATTTCCCATATGATCTTGAATTATATACGTCTACATAGCCATTCTCCAACAACCATCTCACGATAACGTCAACAATCAACAACCAATCTTAATTATTCTAATTATCTTCTTCTAACGCAACCATTATGCTAATAAAACTGAATCCCGCAAATAGAAATTAACGAAGTCATTCCCATAACTCATAACTCGACTTCATGCATATCAACTCCAACTACAATAATTATAACAGTCTCCCAATTCTAAGATTATGACTTCCCTCGCATCAGTAACAACGACTATCCAATAAGAACAATACAACAACAACAATAGGCAACAGCTTCACAGCAACTCCACCACAACCACGTAGTACCAACTGTCTCCAAACTGTTGAGGGTCGTCACCCCACCTTTTACTGTTATGCTTGCAAGACTTAACCGGACTGATTATAACGCCAGGAATTCGCCCTTCCTGGAAGGCAACAGTTAGGACTCTACCGCCCTAACTCGGGTGCATGTTCATGCCTCACTTTCATATTTATAATATAAGATATTTAATGATTCATACTTAAATCCTCAATACTCATAACATAACACATATTCGCCTTATCTGGCTTAACTCATATCTGAATCATTTCCTCATTATCATACAAATCATATTTTAAGAAACATAGTTTTTCGAACAATTCCAATAATTGAACAAAAGGTACTTTACAAAATCCAATATAATTCACAACTAACTCATAGAGATGCATCTATAATCATGACATACTATAAACGATATATGACATCTAAAATTTAGTATAACGCACACAGGAGCATTTAAATATATTTTGTTGAACATAAAGGTTACCTCAACTCTATAACAATTATACGAAACCTCCAATCATCATAACTTGATTTCCCATATCATCTTTATTATATACGTTTACATAGCCATCCTCCAACAACCACCTCACAGTAACATCAATAATCAATAACCAAACTTAACTATTCTAATTATCTTCTTCTAACGCAACCATTATGCTAATCAAACTTAATCCCGCAAATAGAAATTAACGAAGTCATTCCCATAACTCATAACTCGACTTCATGCATATCAACTCCAACTACAATAATTATAACAGTCTCCCAATTCTAAGATTATGACTTCCCTCGCATCATTAACAACGACTATCCAATAAGAACGATACAACAACAACAACAATATAACAACAACACATACAACAATAATACCACCTCCACCACCAACAATAACTCCAACACCAATAACACAACATTAAGCACAATAACAGAACAACACAACCACAATACAACAACACAACCAGCAACAGAAACCACCACCTATTATGTTCATAACAAACCTAAGTAAATCATATTCCCAAATTTATCACTCCAACTTCTTGAATCATATAATAACAAGTGAACCATATTATTCTGCTGAATACTTTGGATATATATACTTAAACTATAAACCACATGATACTAGCTCTAGACACATCATCGTAACCTTTTTAATCATATCCAAACTAATTCATCTTCTAAACTAGTAAACTATTTTAACTATAACCCACCACAACATCACCACAACAACAGAATAACAACATAATAATCTACCACAACCATCACAACTACTCCACAATAGCCGCCACAACTACAACAACAACCATAATAACGGCGCAACAACAACAATAGGCAACAACTCCACAACAATAATAACATGACAACTCCACCTCAATCATCACAATCACTCCACAAGTCCATGTACTAAACATATTCCATTAAGAAGCATAATCGTATTACTTAGTCTATAAGTGTTGTTTAGATCAAATGAAACATCTCTACTGGACCTTAGCATGTTATCTCCATGTAATATACTCAATATACACATAATAAAACACACATCATAAATAAATTCATTTCATAAACATGCTTTACATTAGAAAGAAACAATCACCTAACTATAGGTATGGAAATCTCTAGGGTAAAACCAAACTAAGTGTGTACCTTAACTAAGGATGCCTAAAGCCACGAAATTCCTTAATCCACTTGGTTAACTACTCCTATAGCTTCCCCTAAATGTATAAAATGCTAAAGATTAGTTTCAACAAGCTTATAGATATGAAAAACTAAGCTTAAATACAAGAGGTGTAAACTGTTGAACTTACAGCAACTTATGTAATCTTTCAGCAAGGTTTTCTATATGAGTTTATGGTCTAAAGATTGGAACCAAAGCTTGAACTACTTTGTATGGATGTCTAGAAGAGTTATATGTAAAGAAAAGTGGGTGTCCAAGAGGAGAAAATAAGAGAAAGGAGACGAAAACCCAGAACAGTCTTTTATAGGTTGTTCTGGCGGTACCCAAGGAGGAGGGAAACCTCTTCTGGGCAAGGGCGGTTTCTTGGAGTTTTTTGGTGATTCTTGCTTGAGGTGTTAGCCTTAGGTGTTGGCTTTCATGCATAAAAAGTTCTTTGAGAGATCGACACTTAAGTAGCTGTTAAGCAGCTTTCTTTGAGGATAGGTCTGAGCTGTAATTTCAGCTGGCCAGGTTTTACTATGTAAGCAGTTTATCCTATTGAGCCACGTAATTCTTATGTATAAATGACCATTTTAACCTTAAGACATTCCAAGCATGTCATATATCAAGTTTGGTTGGGTTCTGAGCTCGGATTCAATCCCAAATGGCTCTTTAACTGGAAGTTCATCGCTACCGATAAAACAATCTCCAAACGATTTTCATAATCTTAATGTTTAAGGCTCTCAAGGACTTTCTAACTTATCTATTGGTTTCCAAAGCCTTATTTGCCAATAAGAATGATGGTTCTTATCCTCTTTGACCTTTATTAACCATTAAGAAAGATAGTGCCTTATCCACAGGCTTTCTTAACCACTAAGAATGTTAGTGCTTATCCACAACCTTTCTTAACCACTAAGAATGATAGTACTTATCCACAACCTTGCTTTCTTAACCATTAAGAATGATAATGATTATCCACAAGCTTTCTTAACCATTAAGAATGATAATGATTATCCACAAGCTTTCTTAACCATTAAGAATGGTAATACTTATCCACAAGCTTTCTTAACCACTAAGAATGATAATGCTTATCCACAAGCTTTCTTAACCATTAAGAATGGTAATGCTTATCCACAAGCTTTCTTAACCATTAAGAATGGTAATGCTTATCCACAAGCTTTCTTAACCATTAAGAATAATGGTCTTATCCACTTTTAGCTTTTAAATAAAGGTTCTTAAAAACAGGGCTATTACAATTTTCCTCCAATGCTTCGGCAGATATATCATGAGAGCAGATGCTTGGAACTCCTATTTCTTCCTCGTCATCCTGACTATATTATGGTTTTGTTTCTTCAGCAATTACATCTGTTGTGGCTGTTGGAACCTCATTTATCCATGAATTTTTAGGTGCTGCTAGAATATAGTGGATAGTATAACCATCCAACATAGTACCCTCTACTTCGTTCAGATACAATACGATTCTGATGTTGGAGATACTCAAAATTTCTGGATCACTAGAAATAATCACAACACCCTGATCAATGGGAAGCTTTATCTTCTAATGTTAAGTAGAGGTCACTACTCTATTTACATGCAGCCATGGTGTTCCTAATAAGAAGTTAAAACAGGCTTGAATGTCAATGACCATGAATTCCACCTTCATTGCCACAGTACCCCATTCGATGAGGATGCTGATTAAACCCAATACTTATCTCTTGGCATTATCATATGCTCTAACCTCCTGGTTGGATTGCACTAGATATTCATTTGAATAACTTATTTTTATTAGCACAACATTAATTGGGGAGTCGTTGTTAATCAATACCCTATGTATCTCCCATCCATTACAGCGTATAGTGATGTGTAATGAGTTGTTGTTGTTGATATTATCAAGGATATCATTGTCTGTAAACATGAGAGTTCAATCTACCCCATGAATGAGCCTCGCCATTTAGCCAGGTGTTATCGAAGAATTTAAAGAGGCTTCATGAAGATGCTTGAAAACGGTCGCCCTATGACGCTCGAAATGCATTAATAATTTCCAGATGGAAACATTATCTTTTACTTGTTTCATGCATTTGATAGCGTCATCTTCCTTGTTACTATCCTCTGTCATTGGTTGTTTACCCTTTTCCTTCCTTCTCAATACCTCCAAAGGATTTTCATCCTCTCAATGAGATGGTTTAAGCAACCTGCTCAAGTCAAATGAGATATATCCACATACTCCTCATCAATAATATAATCAAGGCAGATGGGGCATCGGTATGTATTTAGAGTGGTGGAATGTTCTTAAGTGATTTTCTCCATAATTGTCAAGGCTGAAGAGGCATCTTCATCAACATCAGAGTCCAAGATGAAGAAAGCACCATCATAATCCAAAGTTATGCACATGTCAGAGAATGGATCCTTGTTGAGAGTGAAACTAGGTAACCTGCGGCTATTAGCATTTCATATATTTGAGGAACTTTCTTACTGATTAACTAGATTGGATCACATCCATCTAAAACGGAAGAGGTTGCATCAATCGCAAATGAAGATTTATGATTAGGAAGGTGGTTTTTTATGATGTTGGGTTGGGAATCATTTGGTTTAGCGGAAGTGGACCCTAAAGAGAACTTTCCATCATCCACAAGTTTTTGAATCTAATGCTTTAGAGTCGTGCAACTCTCAGTGTTATGCCCTGGGCTTTGGTGATATTCACATTTTTGGTTTGTGTCATAACCAGGGTAAGGATTCTGTGGATGTGGGTGGGGATTCAAGGATTAAATGAGATTGGCCTTTTTTTAGCTTGGAGAGAGCTTTAGAATAAGTCATGTTCAGATGAGTGAACTTCCTTTGGGGTCGCAACTAGAATGCAGAAGAAGCGTCAATGGCATTGGTCTCATTAGTTGTTTTAGGAGTTGTTGAGTCGTTGTTTGGGGATCTTTTGTTATTTTCAAACTTTGCATTATGAGTAGCGCCACCTCATCCTTCTTGATGTCTCCCTTTTTCACAGCATCCTCTACTAGAGTTCTCGTAGCAATCAAAGCTTTGAAGGTTGGGAAATATTGGTATGCCATATGTTTCTGGTATACAAGAAGAGGATTTTTCACAACCATATGTAGTTGTTCCTCTTCATTAGGCCTACTCATCATTTTAGAGACTTTGTTTCTCCACCGAGTGATGAATGAAGAAAATTTCTCATTAAGGTTTTGGGAGGTGCTCTCCATATCCCTTCTAGTAACATTAATTTCTTCATTATACTTGTAATGGTTTGAGAATTCTCTGACTATATCAACCCATGTGGATTTCTTTGTGTTCTCCAGATTGAGGAACCGATGTATGGCCGCACCATCCAAATACTATTAAAAGAGTTTGGCCATCAAAGACTTTTCCACTCCGTAGGGACTTGTTGCCCCTACATATATTTTCAGGAAATTCTTGGGGTTATCGGTCCCATCAAACTTTGTCAGATTAGACATCTTGAAACCATGGGGTAATCATCCCTTCGGGAAAAGAGACAACCCATGAATAACCATCCATCGTTCAGTCTTAGTCATGCCTTATAAGACTTCTTTGAGCTTGACTACTTCTTCCTCGAGCTTAGTGGGAATTTCTCTCTCATTGTTCGGAGGCTCAAGGTGAAAAGGTGAACTACTTCCGGCTCCGGAGAAGGAGGCATCTGTGCGCTTTAGTGCATTATGCCCAACACAGCTTGTTCAATATTATCCTTTAGCTTGGACAAGTCCTCGGAGCTCAGTCATTGGATCAGGTGGAGGGATAGAGTTATGTTGGTGCTCGTTGTTCGGAAATTCAGACATGTTGCTGAGACGTGTAGCCGAGAATACAACTGGTATAGACAAGGATGACAATATTACTGATAGAGAACGTTCATTATGATCAGAACTTCGGCGAATTAGCCTAGATCATGAGCTGGTCTAGGCAGAGTTCCTGTGAAATGAGATGAAAGAAATGATATCTTTGGAAAAAATTTATTTTACCCCAATTTCAGTTACCATTTATTAAAAGGTGCGAAACCTTGACTCTATCATTTGTTTTGGATTTTTCATTATATTTAGGAAAAATTATGAATAACCACCTGTCAGATACCCCTGTTTCAAAATAACCACCCCAATTTCATTTACATTTAGATAACCACCTCTACTTAGCTTCACGTTTTTAAATACCCACCTCTTCACAGAAAAAGGTGACCCCTTTAACAGTGAGGCCTGTTGACACGCTTTTTTATTAAATTTCCTGCCAATTTTCCTTGACTTTAACCTATATATATATCTCTAACATTGATAAACCTAATCTAAACAAATTTGGCAAAGATTTACTTCAATACCACTGTGCATGATTCCTCTTAAAGATCAAAATTCAGGTATGTTCTTTGCGATTTCCAGGGTTTTAATGTATATATCTAGGGGAAACTAGGGCTTTTTCTTGTATTCTTATGAATTCTAAAAATTCTACCTTTATGAACTTGTTAGGAACTTGCTATGGCTGAAAGGGAATCAATTACTTGCCATTGTACTCTCCCTGTTGCAAGGAGGACTTCTTGGACTAAGAAGAATCCCGGACGAAGGTTCATGTCTTGCAAATTCTATGAGCATGAAACGGAGTAGAGGGGTTGCGGTTTTTTTCGATGGATTGATGAAAGACAAACTGAATGGCAGAAGCTATTTATAAATCAACTTATGGTGCAGAAGAGGTTGTTGGAGGGCAGAGTTAGGTCATTGTTTATGAAGTGAGCAGTTTGCAAGGACAACAAAGACGTTTGGTGAATGATTATGGTAATTTGGAGGTCAAGTATAAGACTTTGAAGGGTGAATTGAAGTTGAAGAAAAAACCAACCCAAAGCAAATGAAGGGTGGATTATGCAAGGGATTTATGTTTGTTTGTGTGTTATGTATGTTGTTGATTGTAGTTGCTAAGGCAATATAAGATGCAATTAGGGTCGTATTAGATAAGTTAGGAGGGAGTTTTTTTTTGTTTTAGTTTGCTTTCTAGTAGTGAGAAAGCTTATTGTTGTAGACTTGTAGTAGGTGTGTTAGGAAAAATGAAGAATGAACTTAACTAGGCTATGTGTAATGGTGGAATGATCATGTATTTTGACATTCGCTCTTAATGAATGAAGAATGAACTTATCTTAGCTATATCATCATCCATATGTCAACTTATTGAACTGGTATATCAAACTCATATCACACACAAACTGAACAATTGCTGATATTCACACACTTACACTTTTCCATATCAGCAACTAATATCAGTTTGTGACTTACATCATTCACACACCTAAACACCAACCATATCAGAAACTGATACATGTTGATTATCAATTCAATAACACCAACAACCAATGGTTAATCCATCATTCACACACCGAAACACCAACCATACCACAAACTATAACATGTTCACAAACTAATATATGATGCATAAACTGATATTTTCATATCAAAAATTCATATTGCAAAAATAAAAATATCCATATGTTCACAGATATCACAAATTGATATCATTCAGCTTAAACAAAAAAAAATCCAAAGCATACAGTTACCAATATCAGATTACAAAAAATGTTCTACTTTGTCATCCTAACACAAATCACTACAAGTCTCAAAGTTGTTTCTTCTTTGAGCCTTTGAGAGGCAGCTTAGGTCTGAACTAAGGTGTGGATGTTGTTGCTTGTTTTTGAATTGAAGATGATCTAGTGACAGGAGGAGTTGTTGGTCGTTTTGGAGGTGTTGTAGATGATTTAGGAGGTTATGTAGGTGGCCTACATGCTGCTGGTTGTTGTGGCTGTGGTGGCTTCTTTGATATGTTAGGTTGCTTGCTTGTAGGGGGGTTATGCACAGTTGAAGAGCTTGCTTGGGAGGAGCTTCCTATTATGTTGTCTGTTACTTGCTGAAATAACAAAAAAAGGATATATATGTTAGTAAAAAATTCTGAAATTTCATATTAAACCTCATAACACAAGTTAGGTAAATACCTTTTTGTTCTTAGCTTTGATAGCTTTTTTTGACCTCTCAGCTACTACCCATTGTGAAGTGATAGGAGGCCTCCCAACTTCTTTTGTATTTGCTGAAACTGTTGTAGCTTTGCATCCCCTTTCATTGTGTCCCACTTGACCACAATTGCTACATTTGCACTTTGCCATCTTAACCTTCTTTGCTTTCTGTTCAGCCTCTTCCCCTTTTTCCTTTTTCCTCTTTATCAAACTAGGCCTCTCCCAGGCATAATCTTATGAACTGGTGGTAGAGGATGGGGTAGATCACTTTTTTTCCAGTAATTAACACCAGGCATGGGGTTGATGGTTTGGCTATATGCATGCAAATATGTTTCTCTACTATAGGCTGCATCAACATAGTAATTTGGATCAACATTCTTGTCCAAAATGCTTCTAAATTCATGCACACAAGGGGTGCCTGTCAACTCCCAGTGATAACAACTACATGTCCATAGAGCCAAATCAACTTTCAATTAATCTCCCCTATGACTAACATCATACATATCCTCTCTACTAATCTGCAACACACAATTCCTTGACTCTTCTCCATTCCATCAAAAGTCTTCTTAATATATGGCATGTTTTTCCCTTCATACGATTGAAGTCCTTGACATTTCTCATAGTTTATCTTCATCATATACCTTCTTAACCATTCTATCATGGTTAGAATTGGCTTGTGTCTTGCCTCCTTCATGACAGCATTGAATGTCTCGCACATATTGTTCACCAACATGTTGGATTTGCAATTGGCGGGGAATTTGTGCCTTGACCAGTGTTGTGGAAGAATGTTAGCTAAGTATTCATAAGCTTCTTCAGATAGACGCTTGATGCTCTCCATGTTAACCTCAAAGAAAAACTAGAATTAATTAATAGATTAGTCAAGTACATAAATGCCATTTAATGAATGAGAAACAAAGAAAAAATTCCATGACATTACCTCTGTTGTTGCCCTTGCTGCATTCCAAAAGAGGGACTTGAAAATACTCCCATTGAACTTCAGTTTAAAATTTGCCCAGATGTGCCTAACAAAAAGCTTTTTCTTTGCCTTTGGCTTCCTAACAGCCTTGCCTTTCACCTTCCCCTCATCTTCAATCTGCTTTTGCTTACCTTTTTCTTTTCTCTTATGTTTATCCTCTATTAATTCCTCTTCACCACTCTCCACTCTACAACTTTTCTTCTTCCTAGCAATGTGTTTAACCCTAGGAGTGGATCTTTGTCCCTTTGGTAGTCCTCTCTCAAACTCTTCTCTGGTCATAGGCCAAACATCATTGTCAATCACTACATCTCTAGGTGGCAGATTCAACCTTGGCCTTCTCCTTTGTTCTAGTTTAACTTTGGCCAATTTCAGATTTGTTTGGCTATTTTGAGTTGGAGGGTTCACTGTGGCTGGGTTAGAGAATGTAGAAGAAGTTGTGGAGTTTCTTGTATTGGGTCTCAAAGTGGGCTTTTGTTGATGTTTTTTGGGTTGAAATTTGTTCTTGTGTAGGAGAGCTAACAACTGTGCAAAAGCAGTCCAAAGTTTAGCTTTTGTCAACAATTTCAAGCCACAATGAAATGGACTCTTGCAGGTTTGTCACTTCAACTAACACAGTGCTTAATGTTTTACCCTTCTCACTAAAATGAAACTTCAATCTACTTGGCAAACTCATACTACTAGCAGCATATGCATTCTCTGCCATTCCACATAAATACCTAAAATTAATTAATTCTTTCCCTATTTGACAACTAAGGTAACTGAATCCCCCTTCATACTGAACCACTTTCCTCCCTTTAATAATCTTCTTCAAAAAATCCCCACCAACTTGAAGCCTAATTTGATATTTCGACATTCTAGCAAGGGCAAAACTGAAATTATGATTCTACCAATTTCATAAGGCAATCAATAGCAATTAAAAATCAATCAAAAACGAAAAAGCAATTGCTTAACCAAGCTTCTAATTACTTAATTGAATAATTTATACATAGATTAGTATAGTATAAAGGTTAAAGTTTCGGTTTTTTTACCTTGTTTAAGGCATATAATCAACTTCAATGGGCCCCAACTTCACGACACAATGCAGTAACACCAGCATCACTCACACCTTCTTCTCACTGTAAAAAACTGAGTTGCAGATTAGAGATAGAAAGAATCTTGTCTAGAAAAATTGAATGAAGAATTTAAAATGGGAAGGGGAAGGTGAAATAATAATTGAAGTTTGAAGAAGAAAGAAGATAGAGGAAAGAGAGAATAGGAAGAAAAGTGAGAAATGCGTGGTCTGTTGGAGGGAAATTAGGTCAGTAAAAAAAATGGGCCCCACTGTTAACGGAGTCACCTTTTTCTGTTAAAAGGGGGGTATTTAAAAATGTGAAGCTAAGTAGAGGTGGTTATTTAAATGCAAATGCAATTGGGGTGGTTATTTTGAAACTGGGGTATCTAACAGGTGGTTATTCACAATTTTTCCTTATATTTAAATATGACTGGTTATTGTCTTTTTTTTCAGACTTGGACCTTTTTATTTACATTTTAG
Source organism: Beta vulgaris subsp. vulgaris (assembly GCF_026745355.1). Lineage (NCBI taxonomy): Eukaryota > Viridiplantae > Streptophyta > Magnoliopsida > Caryophyllales > Amaranthaceae > Beta > Beta vulgaris. Next base: position 27,536,756 of record NC_079210.1, on the reverse strand, counting down.
AATTCCACTTTTTAGACTCATAGTTTTTGGGACAATACACAAATATTTTTTTAAATCAATTTGATGATATCCTTCCATTTCCTACTCTTACATAAAAAAAAAAAAGAGAAAAGAGGTATAGTGAGGCATGTGTCCTCATTTTGGAAAATTATAATGCCCCATGTATCATTCTTCTTTGTGGTTATCTACATGTATTGATTGTTTTTAAGCGGTGAAACCATAAAGGAAAATATGAAATGCAAAAGAGGGGTTGAACACGAAGGTTGCCTATGTATCTCCATAAGTGGATTCAGATTTGGGGAAGAAATTTTCCTTGCGATGATTTTTTTGAATGAAGAATCAGGACCAACGTAGTTCCAATATATTAGAAATGAAATTTAACATAATTTTGTTTTTTGCAGCTGCACTGAGAAAATGATTTGCCTACGTGTACCCCTTTTAGTACATTACATAGAAGAGAAACTAAAATAGATGCATAAAAGGGGATCAAGCTGCACGTAACTCTACATAGAAAGTACAATATAATAGTGATTATTAAACTTTTCATACTTCAGTTTGCCGAACGCCAAGCCATATGTTCCCCTGTCTGAAGACGTCTGTTCCACCTTTCTTCTTTTTGACATATAAGGGGTTGTCTTCTCGGATGTGGAGCCATGATGCCCTTGCCTACACACCAGTATGCAAGAGGCTCTTATTTCATAATCAATTTCATCAAGGAATATATAAGGTTCCATGATAGATTGAATGGAGGCAACTTAATGTGCTGAACTCTCTTCTCCTCCATACTGAACGGGCCAGGAGTGGAACTTTTTCTCAATCCTCTTTACCTCTTTATGCCAGGTACTAGTTTGGTTGATCAAGATCCTCCTCAGGAATAGGCCAGTAGAAGTACTATTTTACCATTTTGAGGAGCGGTATCTCCATGTGACTATTGTCATTATCCTCATTATCTAGGTGACATATATGAGTTATGTGGGAAATTTGTACTGCCACCCCAATTGTTGTATCTCCTGGGACTGTGATTACTCCACGTGGAGTTATCATCTTCATCTTTTGGTGCAATGTTGAGATAACAGCTTGGTTCTCGTGGAGCCACGGGCGTCCTAACAATTGAGTGAAAGGAACCTCATAGTATACAATCTTGAAATTGACATCTCGTATAACTATTCCAATACGTAGGATTATGGTGGTTGATCCCAAGATTTTTTGTGTTGAACCATCATATGCAATTATGATTCCTTACGGAGGTGTCTCCTTGGGGAGGGGAATATCCAAGCCAAATAAGAGTATTGAGGGGGCAGATGTTAGTGGAATTGTGGGAGCAGTATCTTCTGTCATGATAGCTAGGTCTATGGTTTGAATCCTAATTTTATGTTCCCTTTCCATTTTCTTAGGAAATTGCCCCTTTCTTTTTAAATATTTTTTCCAAAGCAACTTTATTTCTATATTATCCTCTAGCTGTATCTTGATATTATTTTTTTGGAAACTTTGCTTTAAATAATTTTCACCTTTTTTATAACTTACTTTTGAAAACTAGGTTCTCTCCCTTTTTCAAACAATTCACCTTTGATAATTTTTATGTCGATATGAAAACAAAATCTAAATTTTAATTATACCTTATCTATACCTTATGATTATATAAGTCTAAAGAAAACTTAAATTGTTTGCAATTTTTTTTTGCCATTATTTGAGCAATATGTAAATTATCTAAACTTCTTTATTTGTCGTATGTGATTATGAAAAAAAGATCATATATATCTACAAAATTCTTAGGTGTGATTGTATAAATAGCATAGGCCCCACATATTTTAAGATTGATGATAAATATTGCAAAATTAAGTTTTCTTACAAATCATTTTTAAAAAATCAACCACCGCCATTATTCATAAATGTATATCTGACAATTTATTAAGTTTTTCTTTGTTTAGCATTTGTCCAAATGTACCTTACAATAACACCAATTGATCATTCTAACTAATCAATACAATCTAAAATGTTTGTGGATATAAATCAAGGAGAATATCTACCTCCCATTTTATATGTAAATTTACTAATTAAAAAATTTAGAGCTATTATAAATGGAATTGGATTTAAGAAATTTCAAATAGAAGTCAAAACAAGAAATACACATCAGACCTGAGGAAAAAAGTAAGGAAAATTCAAAATATATTGAATTATAGCAGATTTCATTCTATTACGTAGAAAAATGAAGCCAAGATTCCTGGTGTTTTTGGGTTTGATAATCAATATTGTGTTGATAACAAACAATCAGGCCGCATATGCAACTACTTTAAAACTTGATCCTTGCCAGAGACCTAATCCTCCTTCCTACTGTGTAGGTTCTAATAACAAATTTGGTCCCGCCAATGACTATCATCGTGGTTGCAGCAAATCCATGAAGTGCCACAAGACACAAGCTACATCACATCTTTAAACAAAATATTTTAAAAATCTGAAGAAGAAAAATATGCAACTTTTATATTCGAAAACATGTTGATTATGTGCTCAAGGATGAGTACTTGGTCTGAAATTGTAGCTATTGTAATATTTGGTTGCAGCCATTGTACAAATATAAAATTTGCAATTATTATATATACTTCATTTGTTTTCTATACCTTGTTTAAGGAGTTCTCGATCGTACCTTTTTTTTTTGGTTACACCGAGTAAATTTAAATTACTGCATAATTAAGGTCCGAGAGAGAGTTAGGCTCCTCCAGGGAGCAACTAGAGTTTTGAGGCAATCTGATCTCCCTTTTACATCCTTTGCAATGCTATCTGCTACCTTATTTGAATCTCTACCTTCATGCTTTAACATTACCCTTGGCATTTTGGTTAACAACACCTTACATTCATCAATAAGATCTGAGAAGTGGGAATTGATGTTTTTCCTATTTGGAATTAAAGTGACTGCCCTACTGCAATATCAAGCAATGATGCAATCAGTCCAATTCTTTCTTTTTATCCAATTCAAACTCATTACTATACTCTAACTTCGGATTCCATAGCGTCCAAAGTGAAGGTATTCATTCTAATTCCTTCAACCCAGTCACCCAAATCATTCCGACATACTACAGTTAAGGAGGCAAACTTGGATTCATAGCTGAAGGCACCATCGACATTTATTTTAAGGCAAGAAGGGAGGGGAAAGCCAAGAAGAGAATAGGGGGTTGTTACTAGGTGCTTTACCCATTTTAGTTTGGTTCTTTCAGAAGAACCATTTAATGGCGGCCTAGTTGGAGTTTTTAAAAAGAACGGAAGAGGGGTGTTAATTTTAGAGAATTTCTAGTTGTTTCAACGAAGCCGCAAGCTCCATGTTGTAAAAATGAAAGTGAAATTGTGAGGGAATATGGCAGGGGCTATGGATTGATTTTTACAGATGTTTGATTTAATCCATTCCTTAAAAGGGAGTTGAAAGTTAACATTCATGTTTATAAGAGACCAAATATCCTTAGTTCTATGACAAAATCTCAAAATGTGATCCATGTCTTCTTGCAGCTCCAGGCATCCTATCCTACCAGATTTGCCAAAGAAAAAGGTGATGCTTTGGGCGACCGGGCATTTTCCAAATGAAATCCCAAGATTCATTCGAGTTTGGGGGTTTAGAGCTACGACGACTCCTTTTGAGTCAAAACCTTAGCATTTGTCCAACTAGAGAATGGAGAGTTTGAAATATTTGTGAGTTTTATAGCCTGCATTCTTTCCAAGATGTTGTTTGAAAGGACACACGAGAGGGATGCTAGGTTGGGCCCAATGATCTCCCTAACAGTCAAGCTAGCTTCTAGTTTGTTTAAGGGCCCATGGATAGTAGATCTTAAATATCGCCATTAATCCACTTATCTTCCCAAGCATTTATTGAAATGTCATTCCCAACTTTCCATACAATGCTAGATTTGTAAATCTCCCAACCTACTCCTATGTTTTTTCAAACGCAAGACCTGTTTTTGAAATTAGTTGGCTCATCTTTATTATTAATGGATTTTTCATGGATGAAGGTTTTAGCCCAAGAGTGTTCATTATCCATTTTCCAACATAATCCGGCGAGACTAATTCGATTAATAATAAGGTTAGGAAGGAAGCCCATACCCCCATTACTCTTATCATTGAAAAAAAAATTCCAAGCTATCTAATTTATTTTCTTAGTACCTTTATTGCCACTCCAAAAAAATTATTGCAAATAGTATGCATAAAGTAGCGAGGAATAGCTTGGAGGGTGGATTGAATCAGAATTTTCCTACCCCCTTTCGACAATGCTTTCGCTTTCCAAGAAGCCAACTTAATGTTCATTTTATCAATAATAAAGTTTAGCTTATTTTTAGAAGGCTTCCTATGACTCAAGGGAAACCCCTAAGTAGATTCCTAGGTCATTTGTACTTAAGATATTAAGCTCTTTGATTCATTTGCCTTTTGGCCTAACATTCTAAAAATGGACTTTAAGATTGAATATATGCATAGAGTTGAGGGTTTGCTGGTTAGCTTCCCCCAAAGAGGAGGATGTCGTCAGCAAAAAGTAGATCAGAAATTTCCATACTTCCCCCCTAACTTTAAAGGGAGCCAACTCTTATTTGCACAAGCCTGATGAATATCTCTTGAGAGATACTTAAGATAGATAATGATGATGTAAGGAGATAAAGGGTCGTCCTGACGGATGCCCCTCGCTCGTTGGTTGAAAAGGAGTGGAATGGTCCTCATTCACTTGGATGGAAGTGAGACCCGATGAAAAAAACTCATAATTGACCTAATGGAGTCCTTGCTAAAGTTGAAGAAATGAAGGCAATGCTCAATGAAACTCCATTCCAGTATATTCTAGGCCTTTTCTACGTAAAGTTTTAATGCAAAGAGACCCTTATTTCCCTTTGCTTTTTCATTGAAAGAAGAATTTTTGAAGCAATGATGAATGTCTGAACCTCTACCTTAGATGAAGCTATTTTGGTTTGGCGAGATTAAGTCTTGAAGAAAAGGTCCTAGATGAGGAACAATGATTTTTTTTATAATTTTATAATTTTATTCACTAGGCTAATAGGTCTGAAGTTAGTCATTCTAAGAGGTTTAGAGATTTTAAGGATGAGAGAAATGAGTGTAGTGTTCATGAAGGGGAGAATAATCCTAGTAGTGAACACATTTTTAACGAGATTTAGGCAATCATTTTCAGTGGTATCCTAGAGCTGGTGATAAAAGAGGGCATGAAAGCCATCATCACCTGGAGCCTTATTTCCCCCAATCGAGAAAATCGCCTCTTTAACATCATTCAAAGAGGCAATTTGGCAAATATTTATAGTTTCGAGGGATGTCCGAAGAGGAAAGGGAGAAAAAGTAATATGAGATCAATCTCATTATGGTCCGTGATACTATTTCCAACATCATCTTTGAGCATTAGAATTCGGTTAGAGTTCCTCCTAATGATGGTTGATAGGTGAAAAAAAAAAGTGTTTCTATCTCCTTGCATCAACCAATTAGATCTAACTTGCCAAAAAGCCTCCTCTTTTTCAAGGATTAAATTAAGGTCATCCATTAACTTAGACTCTAAAACAAAAAAGAAACAGGTTCGTTGGGTCCAACTCAAGAGCTTTTTGGGCTCCTTTCATACGGGACAACGCTCCTTTTCCTTAGGAATAGAGTCCCTAGACTACTGTGCGCAGGTCTGAATTTCAACACTAAGTTTATGAATTATTTCTTTTAAGGAGATTGGGTTACTGACCCCATTGGATCGACCCCATGGATCAAAAGGGGGATATGCCAGCCTTGGTCTTTTAGCAAGATTTTTAAGGGTGAGTAGGACGAGATTATGATCCGAGGAAAAATGGGGGAAGTTATTCACCACTGCGACAAGGTAGTTTAGGATCCAATCTTGGCAAGCCCAACACCTATCTAGCCTTTCAAAAATTGGTTTGTTCCTCCTTTTATTAAACTATTTGAATTTGCTCCCTATGAAGCCCAAGTCTATAAGATTGCATGAATTCATAAAATCATTATAAGCTCTCATCTTGTGATCCTTTGGTGTATTAGCACCTATCTTTTCATGGGAATGAGTCACCCCATTAAAATCCCTAGGACTAACCAGGGGAGGTTGACCGAATGAGATGTGTTTATGGGTTTTTCCCACAATTGTAATCTTCCATTAAATTTCGTATTAGCATAAATTGCTGAAATGAAAAAAGGTTAGGAGTTTTGCACCTGGATAACACTGTGGATGACCTGAGCTTCTTTTTATAGGAGTGAAGGAATAGAGGCCCTAATTCCATAACATTATAATCCAGCCAGAGTAACCCATAGGCTCAACCGTTTCGAAAGAGTTGAAGGGCAAGCTATCCACAATCTCCTCCATATATGTGGGCGAGCCACCTTTGTCTCCGTAATGATAACTATCATGGGATCATGGTCCGTAATGCTTTTCCTTATATTGCATCTAAACCCCTTCCGAGCTACGCCTCTTTCATTCCAACGTAAAATCGACAGACCCGAATTAATAGAGTGAGATCTAGAATTTCCGCCAACATCTCGAGAGGACTGTTGATGTCCAGTGTGATCATCTGGTTGGCCAAAGTGTTGAAGATAACATGGCTGTTCATTTTGGTCTTCACCCCTGACATTATGCTTTTGTCCTCCTTCGAAAATCCCCAAGCTAGCTCCAAGTTGATTTGGTTGCATGGCGTTGTCAACTGAATCCATTTGACGTTGTTTGTTTCGCTCCCCACTTGCACCATGAGTCAATTCTTTGTAATTGATAGGGCTTTTCGCTCTTGAGGAAGTATGGGTACGGGGTCGGTTAGACATTGAAATTCCCATAGAACCACTCGGTGTGAGGTTTGCACTTCTTGAATTGGTAGTCCACCATTTAAGTATTCGCCCAATCACTTTTGAGATTTTTTCCACATCCGAGATGCATGGTAGATGAGCTGGGACTAACCTCATCGGTTCTTCGTGATATACCATACACATGTTCTAAAGAGGGGGGTACGTTCTGGGCCGGGAATAAGCTCCCCAGAGTAGCCATGGATGGACCCTTATCCAGCGGCCGCCCATCATGTCGAGTTTGTAGTACCTATACTGATTTACCCACACATCTGGAAAAGTGAGGTGGGGTCTCGTCTTTGTCACCATTGAGGTTGCCCTGGATAAAACCACGTGAATAGAAAAGGAAATTTGAGGGGGGATTATAAATCCTCGGTTGTATGTAGGATCCGGGAGGTAGGGGACTAGGGCAGGATCCTTCTCTTCGGTAGGGAAAGGGGAGGCCATTTTTGAGATGTTTGGAAAGAGGTATGGAGGGGGGAGAGATAGTATAAAAAGTTTAAAAGGGGGAAAAGAGAGAACGTTACCTTAGAAGAAGGAGTTTGCAAGTGAAAGAAGTTATCCCATGAAATTCGAAAAAGAAAGATTTTGAGGAGGGGTGATGAGATTTGGCGGAGGGGAGAGAGAAGAAGTGACAGGGATAATCGAATAGTTGTTAGAGTTTTGGAGGATGTTCAAGGAGAAAGAGTAAGATAAGGCTAAGAAAGAGATTTTTATAAGACTTTTCGGAGATAGGAGAACTGCAACATAGGCTTTTTTACCTAGATTTGACTTGCTTGGGTTTAGGGAATAACAGTAGGTCTGCGGGTTTTTATCAGGGCCCAAGGCCTATTCTCATTTTCAGAGGGAGTTTTTGAGGGTCCCCTCTTTTGAACTGGATTTTCCAAGGAGGCCACAACCGGTTTCTTAGCTGAGAAGTCAGGGCACTCCTTTAAGTGGTACAAATGACCAGCTAATTTATATAAGTTAAAACTTGTTTAATCTTTCGATCCCAAACCAAATGATATCCTTGGCTTCTTTGATATGTAAAGCATAAATTGGATTCGCGGAATCTCATCTTATCTTATTTAATAGCTTTGACATCTGCTTTGATGAATGTACCCAAGTAGTTCCAATCTTTCCAGTAAGGAGTCTTGCAATAGTTCCACTAGAAGCTCATGGAGTTCCACCCAAACCGAATATTAAATGATTTTTGATGAGGGTAGTTGAAAATCTGGGGTCCACTATTGGACACAGAGATAGGTGCCATTAACGAACCAAGGTCCCTTTAAGAGGAGAACATCTAGGGTTTCTTGTGAAGGAAGCTTAGTAATAAAGTAACCTTTCCCTACTAGGATAATTATACATGAAGGAGGAATTTTCCATAAACTTTGGAGCAACATAGCAAGAGGATAATTATTTCCCACAAGTTTCGCATATGACTGCACTCGCCACGGCCTACAAAGGTCGTTATAACTTTCTCCAGAGATTGGTAGGAAAACTTCATTTCCTCGTTGATATATGAAGAGGGAGATATGCTAGCAGGAACATCCCCCTTGAACTCACATTGGTGAAGAACTGAGTATCTGAAGGAGCAACGAGGAATGGTAGCTTGGGCTCCTACATGACCTCCTTAAAAGACTTGGGCTCCGAAACAGATGAGAGAGCAGTAATAAACTTTTGATATTTAACAGAAAAACTTTGACAGTTAATGTAATGTGCAATAGGATAAAGATTACCTGAGGAACCGGGAGGCGCGGATGAAGAAGTAGATGGACTTTCAGCTTGAATAGTGTTCGTTACATAATCACGTAGAAGAATGAAAGGAGTTTTCGTGCAGTGGCCACAACCTAAATCAGAATTATGAGAAGAAGACCCAGCAGAAATATTAGGGGAGACAATAGGCTCAGAGACAGGCTCCTCAGAAATAGTGAGGAAGAGAGTTGGGCGGAATTAGGGACGTGAGGTCCAGAGGAATGAGAGGAATATTGGGCTTGAGTAGGGGAGACGCGGGGCCCATAAGGTAGGGAAGGCTGGGTGGGTAAAGAGGAAACGGGAGGAGGAGTAGGCTTGTGGGCCGGACTGGACGAAGGGAGGACGTGAGGTCCAGGAGGAGAAAGAGAGGCTTGGGCCTGCCAGGGTAAATGTGGGACGTGAGGTCCAGCGTGATTTGGGGGGACTGGAGGGCCTAATGAGCAGGACCCATGAGGGGAGGAATCATGGGCCGCAGAAGAAGGGAGATTATAAGGAGTAAGGAATGTGGGCTGAGGGAGATCATATTTAGGAAAAGAGGAAGGAGCATACACACAAAAGTCAAGGTGAATATCAGTGGTGCGAGGAACAATGGAGTATGGGTCAATGTTGGCAGCTTCAGGAACACTAAAGGGAAAAGTTTCTTCAAAGAATTTGACATCACGAGACAAAAAATTTTTTGGAGTATCAAGATCATATAGTTTCCAACCCTTTTTACCAAGAGGATACCCCCACAAACATACATTTGCGACTACAACTAGCAAAATTATCCCCTTTAGATTTATTATTGTGAGCAAAACATAAAGAGCCAAAGACTTTGATAGCATCGTAGGAAGGGGGTGACCAAACAGAAGCTCATAGGGAGTTTTGCAATGAAGCAAAGGAGTGGGAGTGTGATTAATCAGATGAGAAGCAGTAAGAAAACTCTCTCCCCAAAAATAAATAGGAAGGTTAGCATGAAAACGAAGATCTCGAGCAACATTCAAGATATGTTCGTGTTTACGCTCAACCTTCCCATTTTATTGTGGGGTATGAATGCAAGAAGTATGGAAAAGGATCCCTGTGGCAATGAAATAATCAAGAAGGCACTTAAATTCAGTATCATTACCACTTTGCACAATTTTAACTTTTTGGGAGAATTGGCAATCAATCATAGCGATAAAGGCCATAAACATAGAAAAATACCATTGTTTTGTCAACTAACAAATAAACCCAAACAGCATGGGAATAGTCATCCATCAAAGCAAAAAAAGAAACTAGCACTATAAGAGGATAAATGTTTATAGGGACCCCACAAGTCACAATGAACCTTTTCAAAAATCCGACTGGACTTATGATCACTAATAAGAAACTTAGTGTGAGGATGTTTAGCAAGAACACACACCTCACAACCCTTATTCAAACTACCCTGCAAATGAAGAACATGAGGAAGTAATTTGACAATCTTCTCGGAGGGATGACCCATGATGCCACTAAGCCAAGGAAGGTGGAATTTCACCAACAGAAACATGATGTACATAAGTACCACCACCAAAGAACTAAAGTCCATCTCTTCTAACAGCCGCTCCAATCAGATTCCTCGACGGGTCCTAAATAGCACAAACATCACAAGTGAATTGAACAGTATAATTCATAGTCGCAGTTAATTATGAATAAGACAATAAATTGTAATCTAAGTGAGGAACTAAGAGCATATGAGTAAGGGTTAGCGTCAGAAAGACGAACAATTGCCTCTTGAGTAGCCATAACAACTGTGCCATTAGGGAGACCGACGGGACAATCGGCAATACAAACAACATCAAATAATAAGAAAACATCACCGGTGACATAGTTAGAAGCATAATATCAATAATCCAGTAAGTGGGAGGAAACATACCGTGTAGATGTTCGTCAAAAATTTTTGTATACCCAACAAACCGGCCAAAGCCTTCCACTGGTCGAGGTAACAATAGTAGCATGAGCTGCAGCTGCCCCGACAACAGCAGAAGGAGCCACGGCAGAAGTGATGGCATTGGCGCGAATGACGCTGCATCCACGGCCAGCAGAAGTGACAGGGGTGGTGGGCGAGTGGAGCGAGTACTCCCATGACTGGCAGCAGCCTATTGGTGGTCCTCCCACCATATGCAAGATAGCCCACAAGTTTGAAGCACGAAATGAGATCGTGACCTGCTTTCTTGCAATGAGTTCAGGTGAGATGAGACTTGTCCTCCAGCACACGAGGACGAGATCTTGAGTCGAGGATGAGTTTAAGTTAGTTGAACAACTCTTATGAAAATTTGACCTATTAGAATATGGTTTGTTCGTGAGAAAATTACATATATTAGCACCCCTGTCCCCTACCCTATTCACCAAAAAAAAGCCACCCTTTCCGAAGCTGATAAATGTTCTATCACATGGCTTACTTGTATTTGTTAATCATCCAATTAATAAGCGTGCTCCCCATAATATAACTCCGCTACTTCTTTAAGTAGAGTAAGCTATTAGTGACCGCAAATCCTATTCGAATTATAGCAAGGGATGGAGAACTAGTTTCACCATAAAACTAAAAAGTTAGCATCTCTTATTATGACAGATTTGTTTAGGGTTAATTTGTCTTGCCCAGTCTTCCTTGATCTTTAATTAATATATTACATCCAAACCTAAGAAACTAAAAGATGCTCTAGCATAACTAAGGATACTGTAGAATCATCAATACATCAATAAAGATAACTTGCCTAATATAAACCTCAATACCCCCCCCCCTTCAAGTTGGAGCATGGGGATCAAAAATGCCCAACTTGCCAAGAAGAGTGTCGAATTGAAGCTTCCCAAGAGCTTTGGTAAAGATATCTTCAAGTTGCTCCGTTGTGCGAACATAGGAAGGAGCAATAAGGCCATCAATGATCGCATCACGAATAAAGTGACACTCAACCTCAATATGTTTCGTCCGCTCATGAAAAAACATGATTTTTGGCCAGATGAAGAGCATATTGACTATCACAAAATAAACGAATAGCAATAGGATGATGAATGCCTAGATTGAGTAAGAGACCCTTTAACCATTTCAAGTCACAAGTAACAGCCGCCATAGAGAAGTATTCAGCCTCAGCTGAAGAACGAGGCACAGTAGCTTGTTTCTTGGTCTTTTTAGAAATGGGGGAAGCACTAAGAAAGACAAGCCAACCTGTAAGAGAGCGGCAGGTAAGAGGGCAGGCGGCCCAACCAGAGTCACACCAGCCTGCTAAGGTCAGATCACTATCGGCCCAAAGAAGGATACCCTGGCCATGGGTGCCCTTCAAATAACGAATAACACGTAAAGCAGCCTCCCAATGATTAATGTGAGGGGACTGCATAAACCGAGATAAGATATGAACTAAGTAGGCCAAATCCGGGCGGGTGACAGATAAATAGATGACTCGACCAACCAAGCGCCAATAAGGCTCGGGATCATCAAGGAAAACACCGATGCCGAGAGCAAGTCTACGGTTCTGCTCAACGGGGAAGCTAGCAGGCTTAGAGCCTAAAAGACAAGCTTCAGAGATAATAAACAAAGTGTACTTTTGTTGGCAAAGAAAGAGACGAGATACACTACGAGCAACCTCAATGCCAAGAAAGTATTTCAAAGGACCCATATCCTTCATTTTGAAGTAAGCACAAACATAGGCCTTAAAAGCCTCTAGAGCAGCGAAATCATTCCCGCCAACAATAAGATCATCCATATACACCAACACATTAATCTGAATAGTTCCTTGAGTGAGGATAAATAAAGAATAATCAGAGTAAGACTGTTGAAGTCATACCCTTTGAGAGCAGTAAAAAGCTTGGCGAACCAGCAACGAGGGGCCTGTTTGAGCCCATAAATGATTTGCGGAGACGACAAACGATGTTAGGGTGAGACGACTCAAAACCAGGGGGAAATTTCATGTAAATGTCTTAGTATAATCAATACCTTCCTTTTGGTGGTTGCCAAGAACCACCAAACAAGATTTTTGTCTATCCAGATTACCAGCATAATCTGTTCTGATACACCCACTGACTAGCAAGAGCACGTTCGCAAGGAGGCAAAGGCTCCATAGTCCATGTACCATTTTCCTTCAAAGCCCGAATCTCATCATGCATAGATTTGCGCCAACCTGCATCTTGCATAGCCTCCTGAAAAGACTTGGGCTCCAAAACAGAAGTGAGAGCAGTAATGAACTTTTGACATTTCATAGAAAAACTTTGACAGTTAATGTAATGTGTAATAGGATAAAGATTACCTGAGGAACCGGGAGGCGCTGATGAAGAAGTACATGGACTTTCAGCTTGAATAGTGTTCGTTACATAATCACGTAGAAGAATGGAAGGAGTTTTCGTGTGGTGGCCAAGACCCAAATCAGAATTATGCGAAGAAGGCCTAACAGAAATATTAGGGGAGACAGTAGGCTCAGAGACAGGCTCATCAGAAACAGTGAGGAAGAGAGATGGGCGGAATCAGGGACGTGAGGTCCAGAGGAATGAGAGGAATATTGGGCTTGAGTAGGGGAGACGCGGGGCCCATAAGGTAGGGAAGGCTGGGTGGGTAAAGAGGAAACGGGAGGAGGAGTAGGCCTGTGGGTCGGACTGGACGAAGGGAGGACGTGAGGTCCAGGAGGAGAAAGAGAGGCTTGGGCCTGCCTGGGTAAATGTGGGACGTGAGGTCCAGCGTGATTTGGGGGGACTTGAGGGCCTAATGAGGAGGACTCGGGAGGGGAGGAATCATGGGCCGCAGAAGAAGGGAGATTATAAGGAGTAGGGAATGTGGGCTGAGGGAGATCAGATTTAGGAAAAGAGGAGGGAGCATACTCACAAAATTTAAGGTGAATATCAGTGGTGCGAGGAACGAGGGAGTATCGGTCAATGTTGGAAGCTTTAGGATCACTAAAGGGAAAAGTTTCTTAACATCACGAGACACAAAAACTTTTTGAGTATCAAGATCATATAGTTTCCAACCCTTTTAACCAAGAGGATACCCCCACAAACATACATTTGCGACTACAACTAGCAAATTTATCCCCCTTAGATCTATGATTGTGAGCAAAACATAAAGAGCCAAAGACTTTGATAGCATCGTAGGAAGGGGGATGACCAAACAAAAGCTCATAGGGTGTTTTGTTATGAATCAAAGGAGTGGGAGTGCGATTAATCAGATGAGCAGCAGCAAGAATACTCTCTCCGCAAAAATAAATAGGAAGCTAAGGTTAGCATGAAAACGAAGAGCTCGAGCAACATTCAAGATATGTTCATGTTTACGATCAACCTTCCCATTTTATTGTGGGGTATAACGCAAGAAGTTTGGAAAAGGATCCATGTGGCAGTGAAATAATCACGAAGGCAATTAAATTTAGTATCATTATCACTTGCACAATTTGGAGAATTGGCGTTCAATCATAGCAATTAAGGCCATAAACATAGAAAAAATTCTTGTCTTGTCAATTAACAGATAAACCCAAATAGCATGGGAATAATCATCCACCAAAGTCAAAAAATAACTAGTACCACAAGAGGATAAATGTTTATAGGGACCCCACAAGTCAGAATGAACCTTTTCAAAAATCCGACTAAACTTATGATCACTAATAGGAAACTTAGTTCGAGGATGTTTAGCAAGAACACACACCTCACAACCCTTATTCAAGCTACCCTGCAAATGAAGAACATGAGGAAGTAATTTGACAATCTTCTCGGAGGGATGACCCATGCAATGATGCCACAAAGCCAAGGAAGGTGAAGCTTCACCAACAGAAACAAGATGTACATAAGTCCCACCATCAAAGAACTAAAGTCCATCTCTTCTAATAGCCTCTCCAATCAGATTCCTCGACGGGTCCTGAATAGCACAAACATCAGAAGTGAACTGAACAGTACAATTCATAGTCGCAGTTAATTATGAAAAAGAAAGTAATAAATTGTAATGTAAGTGAGGAACAAAGAGCACATGAGTAAGGGTAATAGTGTCAGAAAGACGAACAGAGCCCTCTAGAGTAGTCATAACAACCGTTCCATTAGGGAGACCGATGAGACAATCGGCAATACAAACAATATCAAATAATAAGGAAACATCACAGAAGGAAACATACCGAGCAGATGTTCGTCAGAAATTTTTGTATTAACCAATAAACCGGCCAAGGCCTTCCACTGGTCGGCGATAAAAATAGTAGCAGGAGCTGAAGCTGCCCCGACAACAGCAGGAGGAGCCACGGCAGCAGTGGTGGCATTGGCACGAATGACGCTGCATCCATGACCAGCAGAAGTGACAGGGGTTGTGGGCGAGTGGAGCGAGTACTCCCACGAATGGCAGCAGCCTGTCCGCGCTCCTCCCACCATGCAGGATAGCCCAAAAGTTCAAAGTACGAAATTACCTCGTGACCTGCTTTCTTGCAATGATTTAAGGTGAGATGAGACTTGTCCTCCCGCACACGAGGACGAGAGTGACAATAGGATGCAGAATTGGCACGAGGAGTTGCCCGAAGAAAATAACTGACCACATCAAGTGAGGGATCAGAGGGTGTATGAGCCAACCGAACTCGTTCGACTTGAACAACAAGTTGGTAAACCCGATCAAGAGAGGGCAAGGGATCCGAAGAGAGTATATTGGTACGCACAGTGCTACAAAAATCAGCATCAAGACCCATTAGAAATTCATGAAGTTTGCGAGTAGCACGACATACCTCATGCAATTGACTCGCGGAACAAGAGGGACACAACAAGTACAATGAATAATAGGCTCATGATTATGCAATTCTTCCCATAAAACATTTAATTTCCTAAAGTAAGCGGCAACACTCATAGATTTAGATTTTTGACAATGAGCAAGAGAAGATGTAAGTTGTTCAATAGGAGGGTCGTTGGCCATAGCAAAACGGGATTGCAAAGAATCCCACAAACGTTTGACATCACGATATTTGGATAACGTACCTTTAATCTCCAGAGAGATAATGTTCCTGATCGAAGAAGTAAGCATAGCTTGAATAGTGATCTAATCGGAAGCTGTACAAGGTGGAGTAGGAGAAGTAATGGTGCCGTCAAGAAATACGAATTTGCAGCACACTTCAAGCGCCATTTGAGTATCACAAGCCCTCTGATCATAGTTGGAAGAAGTGAGCCGCGTAGGGGTAATAAAATCTCCCGGTCTGTCTTGAGGGCCGAGAGAAAAAGGTGAGGTGGACGGTATGGTGGCAGGAGGTGGCGGCATGGAGTCTTTAACTGGAATATCATCACCGGTCATGGTGATGATGATGACGGCAGATTATGTGTGAGAGATGTGGCTATCCTGATACCATGACAGATTTGTTTAGGGTTAATTTGTCTTGTCCTTGTATTCCTTGATCTTTTATTATTATATTACATCCAAAACTAGGCAACTAAAGATGCTCTAGCATAACTAAGGATATTGTAGAATCATCAATACATCGATAAAGATAACTTGACTAATATACACCTCGATATATTGCAAGTAGACACCAACAAACTAGTAAAAGAGCACAGATGAGTTCAAAATCGCCAAGGCGGGGAGATCGTGGCATTGTGAACTTAGAGAGCATTTGGTTCATATAGTGGTATGGGTTTGGAATCAGAAATGAAATCAAGGTGGCATAGGTTTGGAACTTGATACCTAATACCATGTGTTTGGTTTTATTTGGGAATGAATTTTTTTCTTCTATTTGATACCTTGAGTTATTGGTATGAGCCATACTCACCTAACCCCTTGGATTTCTAAACCCCATACCTTATGGGTTTGAGGTATTGGTTTTAAATCTTTTAATTTTGTAAACAAACACTAGGTGTGGGTTTTGCTCATTCTAAACCCATACCTCATACCGGAATCATATGAACCAAATGCCCCCTTATATTGAATCTCTTAGAGTATTAGGTGAAAATATTGGGTAAGACGGTCTCAACAACACTTTCGTTAGACGACCCATCACTCTTCTCCTTCTCTCTCGCACCGCAACACTCTTCTCCTTCTCTCTCGCACCGCATCACTCTCCTCCCTCAATCTCTTGCAACCCTGTTATCCCTCTCTCACTGCTCTAATTGTTGCACTGCCAACCACTGGAGTCCGGCTAGACCCCAGCAATTACGCTGCTTCCATTCCCTGTTGCACCACCACACATGACCTTCCCTTTCTTCTCCCTCTATCGCGAGCACTCTTGTTGTTGTTGTCCTCTCTCTCAGCATCCTACATTCCTTGCCTGCTACTGGTTGTGCTTGTCGTGAAGCCTGTCGCTTGCTCACCGGAGTCACCTCTGGCCAAAGTCGTCATCAGCCTCGACTTCTTCTTAGTATGTTTGGTTTGGTTTGTGTTTTTTTATTTCTAAATGAGTACTTGTTATTAAATATTGAATTTTTATATTAAACATATCAGATATTCAATTATATAGGTAAAATCATCAATTATTGTGTAGGTCAGATGATATGAAATAAGATATTCAATTGTGTATGTCAAATTATAAAAAATTTATATTAAATAATTAATTTTGTAGACCAGATATTCAAAGTTTAATATCAGATAAGCAAAATTTATAGCAGCTAATCAATGTTTCGGATAAGCTATTCAATGATTTTTGTTAGATAATCAATATATCCTCGTATATATTGGTAAGAATACATTCTCATATATTTTGGTAGGAGTTATAACAAATGTTATTTTATATCTTATTATAAATAATTTATACTATGCTACAAATGTATCCTTAGACATTCACTATTACACTTATTTCATATCATGAGATTCTCTAATCTTTTCCACTTTGTACATTGTTAGGAGGATTTATCTCAATCACCTATCTTATAAAATCCTTGATACGTGTCGTTTATCGTATAAAATTAAAAACATACTTCTAGAAAAGGGTAAGAAAGGGTCACTCTAAGTTTAACTAAAAAAATACTAAACACATAAATAAGTGAAAATTATATAAATATTTACTTATTTACACCATATACATAAATTGGGGAGTGGGGTTAGAGACAATAATAACTAATATAACTAAGTAAATGAAACCCCAATCTACTAATTACAAATGACAATATAACCAAACTAACTCAATTTCATGACTATTACTTGAATTAAGTGATCGGTCATAAAATGCTATTGACCTTGAAAATCTAACCAACGATGACAAATAGAATAATTGTAGAGACTTTATTACTAAGAACTCCCTATCAATCCTTACTTCAAACCAACTTCAACTAAACCTAGGTTGATTCTAAATCAATCTAACTTAAACAAATATGATCTCAACTTGTATAGTTTAGACTTGGCAGCATTCTAGAATAGGAGACATCATTAATCCTAATAAATTTAACAACATAAATATCAAGAATAATTAAATCAAAATCACTTTCTAATTAATACCATAACCATAATCGCAGAATCATTATAAATTAGAGCCTACTTAGTATATGATCTAAATTAAGGCAAGTTAAATAATTAGGAATCATTCACAATTATACTATGAAAAATAACAACTAAACTTATAATAGTGAATTTGACGTTGAATATTAAAGAACTCCAAATACTAAGTAACCAAAATAATAATTTAAGTACATATAAGAAAATCAAAGTAAAAATATTATACTATCAACCAAAATAAGTAACGCGATGCGAAAAATAAATAATTTAAAAGCCAGGAAGTCTAACAATTGAATAAGAAGAACTTATGAATTCTTGCACTCAAGATCACCCAAACGATACATGGCTTTGACCCCATAACACATCGTCATATGGCTCGATCTTAGATTTGAAATTATGCTTCCCTCCAATGTATGTCTTCTCTTCTCTAATTGCCCTACTTCAAGTCTGATGAAAAACTTGCTCTCAAATTTGAACTCCCATGCTAAATTTTATGGTTGGTTGTGTATTAGGAATATAATGAATATCATAGCTTTCCAAAATTTTGGATTGATCCTACTCTTCCGCATAAAACTCTCACGGATGGTGGGTTTCATAAAAATTAACCGCGACCGTATTTACATATCTATTCCTAAAATACAATTTTATTTTATTTCACATATCAATCAATCAATCAATCAATATATATATATAAGAGGAACTTTTCGGGAGCATAGAGCGCCCCACCTAGGATTGCCACGTCATCTTATTAATTTAGAGATAATAAAATTTAGAGTTTTAGAGATAATAAAATTTAGAGCTTGAGAGATAAGAGTTTATTCACTCTACGGCTATGACAAAACCAAAAAAATTTATCTTTTAGGGATCTATTATAACTAGGAATCTATTATAAGTACTACTATACTGTATATTCACTCTATGGCTATGATTCACATATAAAATCACAAAATAAAATAAAAAAACTTGATTCTTGAGATTTGCCTAAACCATACGATAACATCTAATGAACTGCTGCAAATCTACTAAAGTAGCCAACATTTTCAATGACACTTCTTTGCATTTGTGGCCACTCAATATCTACTTTATTTTATTTTTAAACTTTTATTATAGTGATATGCTGATATGTTAGTTGACAATACCGGTCTATATGCGTTCACTTATTAGAGATTGAAACAAACATTGCAATACTAACTTTATATCAACTTTTTATAAATTTTATTAATAGATAATTAAAGATACTAAAGATAATCTAAAAATAAGGGTATAATGACAAATATTTTATCAATTCTTTTTCTACTACAATAATGGGTTTAGGCATGAAATTAAGAAAATGAAAAAAATGTGTAGTTTAGCATAGAGGTACTCCTATAATTAACAAGTGTAGGGGATAAGTAAATCCTTAATAAAGTAAGGACAATTTTATGAGGCAATTTGATGAATAATTAATGATGATTTTATTAACATAAAGTAAAGGTAATACAAAATCAATAATGTTAACAAAAAATTACAAAAAATAAAAATAAAAAACGACCCGTGCAACGCACGGGCTTCAAAACTAGTTAATCCTTCATTACTGCTATGCATGACTTCCGATTATGATTTGGCAGAAGAGGGTTCACACATTGAAAAACCTTGAGACTTGATGCCTAATCCAAATCGATATCATTATAATACTCCTACTCGGCTTAAAACATTTTATTTTAGACTCGTTATTTATTGTTTAATTAATACGGACCAATTGGAGCGGAGTATTAGTCATCATAGGGTATTAAATGGGGAAATATGATTGTGTCTAAATTAAAAATTAAAGACTAATTCGTAAGACAAAATTCAAAACGTCGACAATAAATCACATGTTCAAATTCTAGAAAATTGATTGGGATTGTCTATCTAAGACTATGATAAAGTCTAAATTTTAGAAAATTACTTTGGTTTTCTATCTAAGACGATGATCAAATCTTAAAATTTTAAAGAATTAATTCGGATTTCTGTCTAAAACGACGATAAAATCTTCAAATTTTAGAACATTAATTGGGATTTTCTATATATAGAGTCATCAGAAGTCCCAAAATCATGATTTCAAAATAGCACTAATGATAACTATTTTCCATGAAGAATATGTTATCTCAAAAGAAAATTTTCTATGAAAATTTTGTGTCTCTTCAAATATCGGTCATCATTTCATCCAAAATTCGACCAATATGGGGTATTCTATAGACACTAACTTTTGAACTCATCTATTATAAAATTATTTTTAAAATAAAGATTTTTGAAAAAGAAATAAAACAACGAAATCGTCATGCATTATGGAGCACGCCTCCGCAAAGGCACGTTCCGTTTCGAAACGCGACTTTCATTTCGTCATTAGGTTTTTCGTTTTGCACTATAGTTATACGATTTCAATTTAAAAATATACTTTTTTCGTAATCCGCAGTCAATAACTAACTAGGGGCGGACTTATTATGGGTCCTGGGTGACATAATCAGTTTCCTTTTTCTTTTTCTTTGAACGACAAGAAGACAAGAGGTTAAGAAAAATATCTGTCACTATTGTTTCACACATCCCATGTTGCCCCACTGGACAACTCTACAACATTAGTGCTAGTTATCAAATGCGTGTTCCAATCCCTTCAGTATCAATTTCCGCCTTTTCTTTTTTGTTTTTGTTTTTTTTTCAAACTTTTAACTTATTTTTTTAGAAAAAATTGACAATAGAGGTCTGAACTTTGGGTGATAATTTTTAAAAGGTCTAAACTATTGATTAACCTGTGTAGGTCCCAACTTTAGGGGGTCTTAACTTTTAGCGGGCCTCGACGACTTAAAACTGAAGATTTTTTTTAAAATCTCACCTAGTTCCTACATTCCTCCCTCAATTGACCCTTCTGATGTGACCCAAGTTTTACAAGTGATGACCTATTAAGCCAGTTTTAAGTCACTAAGGCCCGCTACAAGTTAAGACCCTCTAAAGTTGGGACCTACACAGGTTAATCAATAGTTCAGACCTTTTAAAAATTATCACCCAAAGTTCATACCTCTATTGTCAATTTTTCCATTTTTTTTAAGGGATTTCAATTTTTTACTTCTTGCTCTTTGTCTTTTCTACTTCAGCATTGTTCTTTTTTATTTTGGATCTCCAATTCATTAATTTGAATAATATCCATCTCTTATACTTTTACCTTTAATTTAACCTTATTTTTTGTTTTTTGTGATAAAATGAAAATTTCTCCTTCCGTTTTGCGATAATGCAATTATTTGACTTTATATACTATTCACATATTGAGTTTCATGAGGTTTGATCCCTATACCTCAAGGATATAAGTTGGAGAGTTATGCCACTACTCCACCACCTCAACCTCATAAAGTTTGTCGATTTGATTGGTTTAGTTAGGACCCCCAAATTTGAAATTCTAGATATGGCTCTAACTACAACCATCGTCTTAATAAAATGATATAATTGTGATTGTCTTTACTAATTTGACGCGCTTTAATTAATTGTTTTAAGTTAGCTTATCGAAAAACTGAAAAACTATTGTTTAGGCACCGGAATTTTACTCGTCGCTCAAAACTAATGGGAATCAGTTTTCTTATTGATCAAGTCATTATCCACTAGTTACTTTCCTTTGCCCATTGCATAAATAATAAGAATATATTCTTTAGCAACCAATCACATTCATTTATCCATTAGTTAAGGAATAAGAATCATGAAAAGGAATAAAAATCGGAATCATATCCAAGGTGTAGGAGCCAAAAGATCCGGATTTTTTCGGAAAATCCAGGTTGTGCGCCAAGCGCAGTACCATGCGCCGAACCCTTCTTGTTTTATTTTTAAAATGATCAGTTGGGCTGGGCTTTTAAAAGAAGCAGGCACAAATAAGGAGGGGTTTCCTCTATCTCATTCTCATTCTCATTCTCATTCTCAACACCGTTATTTAAGGTTTTCTCTCCTGTGTCTCATTCTCTCGCCTAATTCCCTATCAAACCTATTTCTCTCTTCTCTCTCCTTCCCTATCCTGTTCTCCCTGCTCTCTCACCCTCATTCCTCCTTTTCTATCCAGCAACAGACCACAACAATACAACAAAATAGCAGCACGTCAACGCACAACAACACACCAACAATAGCGGCACAACAACGATGCAACAACAGCAAACAAAAACAGCAGCCAACAGAATGACAACAGAGCACCAGCGACACTAGCGGGCCATCGACTGGCGGTGGCACAAACAAGAGTGTGGCAGCAGCAAGCCTTAACAAAGGATAGAAAAAATTGGGGAAGCAGCACAACACAATTCACAAAGGAGATAGTCAAATTTTTCGATTTTTAGTTTATTTTCTTAATCTTTGTTTTGATTATTTTTCATTTAATTTCTTCTCTTTTTTGTATTTTCGTTCCGAAATTTGAATTAAGGGTTATTTCTAGAAATTTAGGAGCAATTTAGGATTTTGTTTGTGATAGTTTATCCAGAATATTCGCTTGGATATTATTTAAGAATTATTTGTAATATAATTTATCCAGATCTTGTTGATTTTGTTTCATGAATTTATATGTTGTACTGTTCTTTATAATTTCGTGATGTTCTTTATAATTATGTGATGCTAAAATAAAAACAATATATACTTAGTAACTATTTTTGGTTACATTTAGAGCTATAAAATGCAAAAACAAAAACAAAATATTTTTTTGGGTAACAAGGGATGCGGGCTTTAGCATACTGCCAATTTATTAGCAGTCCTTGAAAAAAACTAGCCGTTAGAAAGCTCTCGAGGCGCATGATTAAGGTTTTGCTATTGTGTGCTGACTGAACTATATGGCTCGGAAAAAGAAGACGGCGGTGACGGAGAGTAGTACTCTGGTGACGGCAAAGTCTGTGGAAGAGAGTGGGAGTCAAGAGAACTCAATCCATCCTAGTAATGGGGCTCAGTCTAATGGAACAATAACTTTCGCCGGAAAATGATGCGATACAAAACTGGAAAACTTTCACATGTCAAATTAGGATGTCGGATAAAGGTATGGGGCTTAAATTTATTGCTCCTGAGTTGATTGATGGTAAACCTATAGCGAAACTTGACAAAAATGACGTCTCTAAACTTAGTGAAGTCTGGATTAATTCAATTATTGTGTATGTTGTGGGTCAAAACCCAACATTCATTGCTTTGATGTCTTATGTTAAAGCTCATTGGAATCTTGCTTCTGAACCTAAAATTTTTGAGCATGAAGAAGGGTATTTTGTGGTTAAGCTGACTAATGAAGAATATAAGGAACGCATCTTATTTTCAGGACCTCATATGTTTTATGGTAAGCCAATTATTGTGAAACCCTGGTCACCAAGTTTTAATTTTCACTCTGAAATTTTGAAAGTTATTCCCATCTGGGTGAAATTTCCCAATCTACCTCTTCATTATTGGAGTGGTGACTCCCTCAGTAGGATTGGAAGTCTATTAGGAATCCCTATTTATGCTGATGAGTGTACCTTTAAGGCACTTAGGGTTTCTTTTGTTCGTGTTTTGATTGAAATGGATATAACCAAGGAAATTCCTAAGGAAATTCATATAGTGGAACCAAGTGGTATGTCTTTCTCTCAGAAAGTTACCTATGACTGGAGGCCAGCCTTTTGCACTAAATGTTCAACTATTGGTCATAATTGTGAGAACTTAAGATCTAATCCTAAGCCACAGACTAAAGTGATTCCGAAATGGGTTCCTAAAGGTCTTCTTACAACTGCTAGGACTGAACAAGCATCAGTTGCGGTGGTTACTGGTAAACCTCCTACTGGTGATCCTGTGGTGCTAGTAGATGTTGGGCTAACTGGTGATCCTAGTACTATAGTAGATCTAAGTATGGTGGTGACCCCAGTGAATACACCTAATGTATCAGCTCTAAAGGAAGATCAGAATGAATGTGATGACCAGGGAGCATGGAAGTTAATCATCAGGAAATTCAAAGATAAAAATAAGCAGATAGCTTATCAATCTGCCAAGGTTGTTAGTTTTCACCAAAGTGGACAAAGCTCGGGTGTGGCTGGGGGTGCTAAGGGACCAAACCCTTATTTATGTTGATGTTGATGACAGCTTGGAATGTAAGAGGGCTCAATGACCCCTTCAAACAAAAAGAAGTCAAGCACTTCTTTATACATCATAGGAGTTAGTTGTGTGCAATTTTTGAAACAAGAGTTAGAAGGAATAATGTTGTTAAAGCTAGGAAGAAGCTTGGCTCAGAGTGGAGTTGGGAAGACAATAATGATTATTCTCCTAAGGGTAGAATATGGATTGGCAGGAAACCAGGTAGCTTACAAGTTCAAGTAGTTTCTAAATCTGAACAAGTTATAGTTGTTGATGTGGAAAACTATAATTGTAGATATTCAGATCTATGTGGCTGTTGTGTATGGCAAGAGCTTTTGCAAATTTCAGAAGAGTGTGTTAAACCTCTCATTTTGATTGGAGACTTTAATGCAATATCTCAGGCTGCTGATAGGCTAAATGGAGCTCCAGTTACAGAAGCTGAAACTCAAGACCTTTCTAACTTCATTATGGAAAGTCAACTGATGGAGGCTCCATCAACTGGTCTTTTTTACTCTTGGAGCAACAAGAGCTTAGGAGATGAAAGAGTGAATAGTAGAATTGACAGAGCCTATGTAAATGAGGCTTGGAATGTGAGATTCCCTGATGTCTCAGTGTAGTATTTGCCTAGTGGAATTTCATATCACTCACCTCTGTTGGTCGAGTTAGGGGGGCAGGATAAAGGAGGTGGAAGGCCTTTTAAATTTCAGAATATTTTGGCTGATCATAAGAGCTTCATGGAGATAGTTCAAACAGCATGGAAGTTTGTTGATGGGCAATTCAAAATACAGAGTCTATGGGCTAAATTGAAGGTTGTTAAACAAGCTGTTAAACAGCTTCATCAGATTAACTACTCTCAAGTCTCACAGAAAGTTGGAGAGATTAGACAAAGACTAGCTAAAATTCAATCCATGCCTGATATCAACATGAATGCAGAGACTCAGGCAGAGGAGAGACATTGCTACAATCAACTTAGACACTGGTTGAAAGTTGATAATAGCATCTGGCAACAAAAATCCAAAATTACCTAGGTTTCTCAGAGTCATACAAACTCTAAGCGTTTCTTTACCTATGCTAAAGTTAGGAAAGCTCAGAATAACATCACTTTGCTTCAAAATGAGAATTGTGATATGCTGCACTCTCCTGAAGATATTCAAGGTGAACTAGTCCAATTCTACAAAAATTTGCTTTGTAATAGCTCTCACTCCCTTGATGCTATTGATTTGGTAACTATGAGGGCAGGCTCTAGGCTAAGCCAAGAGGCTTGCAACCTACTGGTGCAACCTATTTCTAAGCAAGAAATTGACAAAGCTTTATCAGGTATTGAAAATAATAAAGCCCCTGGTTTAGATGGTTTTAACTCTTTTTTCTTTAAAAAGAGTTGGCCTGTGATTAAGGATATTGTGTATGATGCTGTGAATGAGTTCTTTGACAAAGCCTTGTTACACAAGCCTTTGAACTCTATTTCAGTTACACTTATACCTAAGGTTGAACATGTTATTCATGCTAAAGAATTCAGACCAATTGCATGTTGTACTGTCATTTATAAGATCATATCAAAGATTATTACTAATAGAATGCAAAGAGTGATCCATGAAGTTGTAAATGATGCTTAAGTTGGTTTCATTCCAAATAGACATATCTCTGACAACATTCTTCTTGCAACTGAATGAATAAGGGGTTACAATAGAAAAGATATGTCACCTAGATGTGTGATCAAGGTTGACATCAAGAAAGCATATGACTCAGTGAAATGGGCCTTCTTACAAAGTATGCTTTATGAACTAGGCTTCCCTAGCAAGTTCATTGCCTGGATTATGGCTTGCGTGCATAATGTCTCTTATTCTATATTGGTTAATGGCCAACCTGCTGCCCCTTTTAATGCTAAGAAAGGTCTAGACAAGGAGATCCACTGTCTCCTTTCTTATTTGCTATCAGCATGGAATATCTTAGCAGATGCTTGGGAGAGTTAAAAAACAACCCGGATTTTAACTTCCATCCAAAGTGTGAGATATTGCATCTCACTCACTTGATGTTTGCCGATGATCTACTCATGTTTGCTAGAGCAGATCACAGTTCTGTTACCAAGTTGATACAAGCTTTTATGAAGTTCTCCAGGGCTTCTGGACTTCATGCTAGCCCACAGAAGAGTAGCATATATGTGTCTAGGGTTAATCATGATGAGGCTCATGCTCTTTCTAATGCATGCAATATGAACCTGGGCTCTCTCCCTTTTAGATATTTAGGGGTTCCTTTAAGCTCTAAAAAGCTTAATTTCACTCAGTGCAAGCCTCTAATTGATAAAATAACTATAAGAGCTCAAGGATGGGTGGCTAAGTTACTATCTTATGCTAGAAGGCTACAACTGGTAAGAAGCATACTCTGTAGTATGCAAAACTATTGGGGTCACATATTTCCCCTGCATAAAAAAGTAATAAGAGCAGTTGAGAGTATTTGTAGAAAGTTTCTATGGACAGGTAATACCATGGAATCTAAAAAGGCTCCAGTAGCTTGGTCTACTTTCTATGTTCCTAAAACTTGTGGAGGCTGGAGTTTAGTGAATATGGAGCTATGGAACAAAGCAGCTATTTTGAAACACCTTTGGGCTATTGCATTTAACGCTGACAAGCTCTGGATGAAATGGGTTAATGTTTATTACATTAAAAGGAGGAATATCAATACTGTGGAGGTGAAAGCTTCCACTTCTTGGCTATTGAGGAAAATTATAGACAACAGGGATTTGCTCACTGAGTTAGGAGGTTGGGATGCTACTATGCTTGATGAGGGTAAGTTTAGCATCAATAAGGTTTATCACCTTCTTCTGGGCACCTTCCGTAGGGTGGATTGGAAGAGATTGATGTGCAATAACCAAGCTACTCCTAAGAGCAAATTTATTCTATGGATTGCTTTACAAAACAGACTGGCTACCACTAATCGTCTCAGCAAATGGAATATACCTTGTGACATGATTTGTAGTCTTTGTGGGGCTGCTGATGAATCAACTCAACATCTCTTCTTTGAATATGGGTATGTTGCTGCTATTTGGAATCAGGTGTGCCAAATTCTGCACTTTCATGGGCAACCTGGAGACTTTGTTATTCAGAAAAGGTATGCTATTACCAAAGCACGTGGATATAGTAGATTTGCAAGGTTGTACACCAAATGCTTCACTTAAACTGTGTATGCAGTGTGCAAGCAGAGAAATAACAAAGTCTTTAAAGGCAATTGTGCTCCTACTATGCAGGTGGTTAACGATATTATCTTTATTGTAGCTTGTAATTGCACTGAGAAGGATAGGATGTATCTTTTGGTTTAATTTCTTTCTTGTGGTCTGCTGCCTGTGAGCAGCTTTGTGGCTAGCCTTCCTACTGAATCTGTTCAGTGGTAGGTTGGTATTGGTGTATGGTTGTTCTCTTCTTACCATTTTTTTTTGGTAGTCAATAAAAATTTTGAATTGCCAAAAAAAAAAAAAAAATCACCACATTTCAACACAAAGTCTACGGCATACAGTACAAAAATGCCTCAGTAACTTTCATCATTACTATTAAGTGGTGGCATAAGAAAATGCTGGATAATTATCAATGTGTATTCTAGTTTGTTTCACAAATTTTCATCATAGAGGAGCTCATATAAAACATAAGCTTGACATAAAATTAAAGAACACCTAGAGTGCAGAAGAACTACATAAAATGCATCAACAACTTGAAGGACAAGAGAGGTTCATGAAACAAAAATAAACAGCAACATACATATATTGATGTCATGAGACAAATGTGACACAAATAGGGTATAAAAGAACACCTACAGTGCATGAGAACCACATAAACTGCATATATTCAGCAAGTTGAGGAACAAGAGAGGTTCATAAAACAAAAAACAGCAACACCATACATATATTGATGTCGTGAGAGAAATGTGACATAAATAGGACATAAAAGAACACCTAGAATACACAAAAATCACCTAAACGACATAAATGATACAACTTGAAGGACCAGAGAGGATCATGAAACAAAAAACAACACCACCATATATATATTGATATTATGAGACAAATGTGACACAAATAGGACTTAAAAGAACACCTATAATGTAGGAGAAGCACCTAAGCTGCATAAATTCAGCAACTTGAAGGACAAGAGAGGTTCATGAAATAAAAAACAGTAACACCATAAATAAATTTGCAAATGTTTCGAATATTTCGGATAACTTTGCAAATTATCACTAAAATCACATAATTATCTAGGTAAAATTTTAATGTACAGAACTACAGAAGTATAACAAAAGCCTGCATTGGAAAAAGGATTTGGATAAAAATACGCAAATATGCAAATGAATTAGAAAATTGCTTAACGTATGAGGGGGTTATTGGTCAAATATATGATAATTAAAATTAATGTGTAATTGTCTTCAAAAAAAATAAAATCAATCTATATGAGTATTAAACGTGATCATTATGTTTATTTACTACTAAAAAATATGCAAATGAAAATGGTTGCCTTCTCATATCTCTTTTTCTTCAACCGGCTATACTGTATTGTGTTATGTGATCACTTATGATGATTTTCATCTAGCTAATTAGATCTCCATTATCATGTCCTCTATTCTTTGTTGAACTATTTAAAAAGTTCTCTAAATTGTCTGCACTTATCCTCCAAATTACCAATCTCAAAACCTATCAATAACACCTTGTTACACTATTATAAAGTTGGTCTAAGATAACATGTATAGGGTAATACTTTTGAACATTCAAGTTTCTCAAATATTTACGTAACACATTGGTAACACTTTATTAATTTGTAACACTTTTTTTATAAGTAACATTTTGACGTAGCACTTTTTCAATTCAGTAACATTTTTATGTAACACTTTTAAGTAACACTTTGACATTTGTAACACCTTTTAAAAGGGCTTTACTAAACGCTGTCCTGAAATATCCTAGTAAGGCCCTGTATTTTAGTACACAAATACATGTGTTGTTTTTTAATACATGACATTTCCCTCCCTCCTTTCCTCTTTCCCTTTCTTTATTTATACCCCCCACATTTCCCATGTTTTCCACACAATTCACTTTCATTTTCCACACTTTTTTTTATTCAATTTCCTTTTCAAGAAATTACCGGCATTGACTAATGTGTTTGGTGGTGTTGACCAACATTGACCGGCGTTGACCAATCAAGAAGAATCTCCTCTGGCGTCATGGCAAACAATGTGAGTTTTTTTAGACGGCAAAACCAGTCAGGCGCCTAAATTAGGCGTCTGACCATATGGTCATGCATTGGCCTAAGTTAGGCGTTCAACCACATGGTACGGCGCCTAAGTTACGCGTCTAACCATATGGTCAGGCGCCTAATTTAAGCGCCTAACCAGCTGGTTGGATGCCTAAATTAGACGCCTAAATTAGACGCCTGACCATATGGTTAGACGCCTAATTTATGCGCCTTACCATATGGTTAGACGCCTAACTTATTAGGCGCCTTACCATATGGTTCGACGCTTATTTTAGGCACCTCACCTGTTTTACAGTTAAGTAAAAGCATGATCTTATACGCTTAAAATATCAGTTTAGAATATGTAGAAGAATAATATCTTTACATGGTAGAATATTTGTAAGAATTTACTAGGTTTTAGCTGAAATGTAGAATTTACATGAATATATGTAGATTTTTAGCATATTTTAATAGTTAAATTTACATTTTTAACATATATCACATGTAGAATTTACATGATATCTTATATGTAGATTTTTAGCATATTAGAGTAGTTATATTTACATTTTTAACATAATAAATGTACAATTTTACATGATATATTATATGTAGATTTTTAGCTATAATAATAGTTATATATTTAAATTTTTAACATATCAGATGTAGAATTTACATAAAGTAGTATATGTAGATTTTTAGCATATTATAATAGTTATATTTACATTTTCAACATATTAGAGTAGTTATAATATAGTAGACATATTAATAATATTTTGCATATATATTAGAATAGATTTTAAGCTCACCATAAATTAAAAAGCATGAAATATGGAACCATTATTTTTTCGCGTAGAATTGCTTACAGGCGCCTTGTTCAGGGCCTGCACCAAAGGTGAGGCGTCTAATAAAGGCGCCTGCACCATTGGTCAGGCATCTAATCAAGACACCTGCACCACTGGTCAAACGCCTTTGCTAGACGTCTGACCAATGGTGCAGGCGTCTTGATTAGACGCCTCACCAATGGTGCATGCGCCTTTTTCAGATGTGTGACCGTTGGTGCAGGCGCCTAATTAAGACGCCTATGAAAGTATATTGGAGTTGTTTACTTTCTGTAATTTGTCGCTTGAATTTAACTTTGTAATTTAGATATATAATTTATTGAACAATTTCTATTACTTGTGTGGTATTTGATAGGTTCCATACTCGAGCAATGATGGGGACGAGGTTAATTATCATGGTAGATTAAGGATAAGTGATGGATTCACGATGGTTAACGATACGTCTGACCATCCTAATGAAATTGCAATTTTCCATAGGGTTTGAATTGGTTATTCGCTCGTATAAGCAGAATCCGAATGGTCCGCGAAATTGCCAGTTGAAATGTTTTAGGGGGGCGAGATACTCGGGGGATAATGTAGACCCGAGAATTCTGATGCGACCTAATACATCGACAAAGTTTTGTGGATCTCGATTTAGGATTAACTTGGTTTTGGAGGACCAATGGCATGTGTTTATTCCGGCTAGTAAGTATGGTTTTTACAACCACGCGTTTGTAGTATATCTGGAGGGCCATAGACGGACCAGTGGGCTCGATGATGATGCTGGGCGGATGGTTCGACAGATGACGGATGGCGAGACCGCACCCAGAAACATTACACTCTTGGGAACACAACCACATGTAAAGTGGAGAGTGCACATGCAGCTCTGAAAGCCTGGCTGCAAACTTCCACTTGTGCCTTGGATACACTCTTCACACATGTTAATTTTTTCATAAATAGCCAAGTGATCAAGATCAGGGATGACTTAGAGAAATCTAGGTGCACAATTAGTAGACAACATAGGATAGATCCTTTTTCATCATTTGATTGGTCATGTCTCACATTACTGTCTCAATTTGCTGAAAATGGAAAACACTAAACGCCTAAATATGGGAGATCAAGTGTTTGATTATTATGGTTGTGTGCTTGTGTCTTCTTTTGGTATTCCATGCGCATGTGCCATACAATTGGCTATTAACGAATTCAGGGGATTGTATCTTGATCATATTCATCTTTTCTTCAAGAGTTTGTTGATCGGAGATGGTGTAGATGCAGCAGAGTACGTTAGTCAATATGATCAGGATGATGAATACCTTCATGGATTACTTGACGAACTTTCTGAGTGCGATCCTGCGATTAGGAGAGGTATAGCAGACCTTATTCGTCGTCAGTTACACCCAGAGGACGAGGGAGTTCAACAGCCTCATGTAGTTACTTCTAGGAGAGGTACGCCTCCTAGATCATCATCTACTAGACGCGACCCGGGTAATTTTGAACATGTGCAGCGCCAGTTTGGGGATAGATCAAGGTCTCATAGTCGTACTCGTACAACTACGACGACTCGGTCTACTAGAGATGGAGGTACACATATTTACTTAGTAACTTCTTCAAAGACTTATTTATTATGTTATTTATCAATCATATTTATAGTGTGAAGTGTCTAATAACTCCTATTTATATAACAGATTCAAGTGCAGCAAATACGACGACTCGATCTAGCGGAGATGGAGGTACACATATATCAACTTATTTGTTATGTTATTTATCAATGTGATATACAAAAATCTGTGTAACTCTTATTTATGTAACAGATTCAAATGCAACAAGAACATGTGAACCGTAGAGATTTGAAAGAAGAGCAGGACCATTTCCTTACACAGATAACATACCCGATATCATCATCCCTTTTATAGTTGGATGGAATTACGTCTTAGGTGATGGGAACTGCGGATTCAGGTGTGTATTTGATGCTTTCAATGATGGGGAAGATCGGACTCGATCTAGCGAAGATGGAGGTACTCATATATCAACTTATTTGTTATGTTATTTATCAATGGGATATACAAAATTCTATGTATTTCTTATTTATGTAAAAGATTCAAATGCAACAAGAACATGTGAACCAGAGAGATTTGAAAGAAGAGCAGGACCATTTCCTTACATAGATAACATACCCCATATCATCATCCCTTTTATAGTTGGATGGAATTACGTCTTAGGTGATGGGGAAGATCGTTGGCCACACGCTCGTCACACCTTTACAATGAGATTTCTATGAGACAAGTTTACGAGTTTGTTTATGGAGGACGAGACTACGTCGATTTAGCGAGAATTTGTATCATGCACACCCAAGGTCCTACTCGTCGTGACCATTAGATGGAGTATGTTGCTGATTTGTATGTTGTTGCTACATTGTACAATTGCACTGTGATGTACTTTACAGTGGCGGAATCAGGTAGTTTATGGGGTTGCTACACTATTCTACCATTGATTGTACCATTCATGGTGACACGACCGTGTTATGAGTTTGTTATAGTACACCTTGGAGCACATAATCAACACTACATCCGCTTAGTCTTGGCTCCTAATTTCCCGGTTCCTCCGATTCCGCTATAATGGTTTGCTTTGAGATATGAAAGTGTAGTTGGATGAGAGAATGATTATGCTAAACGGATTGAATTATGGAATGTTCATTATGATAATTAAAGTCTCTATAAATTTTATTGTATTGAATATTAGTGTTAGTTGTAATGAACATTGTACATACATTAGTGTTAGTTGTAATGTAAATGTTATTGTAATGAATATTAGTGTTAGTTGTAAGTTCATATTATTGTAATGAATATTAGTGTTAGTTGTAAGTTCATATTATTGTAATGAACATTGTACATACCTACTATTAAATAAAAGAATAGTTTTCACGTATGTTAGTGATTACATTATTAAATAGTGTTAAAGGAATGATATGTTTCTTCATTCTTATTAAACGAACTTAATATTTTACGAACAAAAGAACAAAAAAAAATTATCTTTGTAGCAATTCAATAAATAGTTTTCAATAAACTCAGTTGACGCAAATTAGCATGATAGCATGTTATAGAATAAAGTCGTTACATTATAGCTGAAAAACAATGAATACTCAAATACAAATCTCATTACATCGAAAATAAGTTCAAATGAAAAATACAAAAATGGACTACGTTCTCCGGCATCAGGTCACACCACGTGTAGGGTTCCATGCATCTTACCAGCCTAACAGCCCCTCAAATAAGTGCCGAAAATCATCGGGCAGATGACTGGTGTCCCGTTCCATAAACGGCTCCATCAAATTGAACATCGAAGCCAATACCTGCATATAGTAGTATATAACAACAATGTTAGAATTCAATATATAATTTACTAACACTTCATTTCAATAAATAATAGATTATAATGTTCCTAATCTGGCACCAAACCATCAACATACTGTGATCCGGCTCCACCATCAGGCAACTCAGTCGGGTTAATGATGTAAGGATAGGAGTACGTGTCAAACCACTGCATGAAAGCATCTGTCGCCATCGAAGGATGTGGCGCCTTATTCTTACCACCTAACATAGGTTGTGAAGCGCGTGGAAATAAATCCCATGTATGTCGTTGTGCTATAAATGAGAAGTCTACCCTATACGTATCCCTAACAGAAGGCTTGTAGCAAGACTCTGGCTCCAAAATATAATGGGGAACCTCCTGAATGAATCCAAGATGGCGTAGAGTACGATCTGGCATATACGGCTCAATCATATGCAAGTATCGCAGCCACCCGTAGTACGTGCTACGAGGATAAGCAAATACCGGACATATACTATATGGTAACCAATCAGCCTGCATGGCATTCAGATGATCCAATGTTTGTCAAATACTCAGTAGACGGTCAATCCCCCTGTTCTCATACCGAACCTCCCAACAAAGTGCCGAAGTAGATCCTACAGGAAACATCCTCCTAGTGCGGTTCGGCTGGAACATGGGAAAATACTCGAAAATCCATGGCTGCAATAGCGTGAGGTATACACATATCTTGGTTGAATCAGCATGACTAGTTATGCCAAGATGCCTGCGTAAACAGGCTACTGTAGCCGCACCCCAAGAATACCGAGTCACATCCTGTGGGATACAAGACAAAAACGGCAGTGAGTAAGGACGGACTCGGTTACCACACTTATCAACGAATAGAGTGGCACCAAGGAGGGTCAGCATATAACCTCGAAATTGGTGGGTTGGACTCTGATCAGGAGCATAACATTTCTGTATCAAAGAATCAATGAATACACCACCACTCGACCAATGCGCCTTCAAAAAGGCGCTCATCTCCATCCAAATAGCTCTGCACATGAACTCTTCACGTCATCCCATGAACCAAAGTCAACCTGTAATCCATCCATCTGATGGAATATGGAGGATAGAATTGACATCGTGTAGGAAGATACTCATATCTCCAAAAGGGAGGTGGAAAGAGTTTGTATTCGACTGCCAACTCTCGACAAATGCACAGATCAACAGTTGATCCAAATGACCAAACATGATATCAGACAAGTGACTCAATCCAGTAGCCTGTATCATCCCCTGAACCTCGGGTGTCATACTAGCGTACCATGCCTGAATCTCGTTTCACGTCTTCTCCCGATTATGACACTTCAACATAGTCCTCTTCTCCTCCCCAGCCCAAACACGTGCCGCTATGTAGCCTCCAAAACTAGGTATGACACTACCGTCCAACGGTCCACCTGGCATAGCGTCACGTACTAGCCATGAAGTGTCCTCCTCCGTGCCCTTCCTCTTGCCCGACCTACTACTCTCGGATCCCTCAGCATTGCACGATGCTCCATCTGAAGAACGTGCAAAACGACCACGAGAGGTATGTGGTTTGCATCCCTAAGACGCACGACCTTCCTCTGCGGCCGTTGATGGATGCTCCTTATGACTATCATAATAAGTACCCGCCTCTTACTCGTTCCCCGCCCCATTGGGTTGCCTCTCCAAGGTGAGTGAGGTCTCCACGCCTCAACATCCATAATGGTAGTAGGCAATGCAACGGACAAAGGAGGAATTTCAGGTACTTCCTCTGCTTTTGCACCTCTCTAGCCTTCCTCGATGAGATTGTCACTCCTCTATCATGAGGATGACGATGACCCGAATCTGTAGGAAAAGACTTTGATTTGCCTTTGTCTTGCCCACTCATCTTTAATTAAACGTATAAAATTTAATTAATATTAATAATGTAAAAAGCGTGATTTTGTTTCGTTTTAGTTTGCATGTTTAGGGTTATGATTTCAGTTTGTTAATCTTGGTTGATTTAAGGATATCTTGATTGATTTAGTTATTTTAGTTTAATAGATGCATGTTTTGGATGTTCACTGTCATGTTGTTTGTTATCTGTTGATTAAAAAGGCTTGTTTTAGTTTCTTAAGGTTCACTGATGCATGTTTTGATTGTCCTCTGCCTTGTTGTTGTTTTTAAAAGATGAATAACGCTTGTTTGTGTTTCTTAAAGATAAGTTATGCATGTTTAGGGTGTTCTCTACCTTGTTGTTATTTTGTAAACATGAATAAGGCTTATTTGGGTTTTAGATTGATAAGTTATGCATGTTTATGGTGTTCTATGCCTTGTTATTTTTTAAAGATGAATAAGGCTTGTTTGGTTTTAGATTGATAAGTTATGCATGTTTATGGTGTTCTATACATTATTGTTGTGTTTTAAAGATGGATATGGCTTGTTTGGGTTTTAGATTGATAAGTTATGCATGTTTATGGTGTTCTCTGTCTTCTTGTTGTTTTTTAAAGATGAATAAGGCTTGTTTGAGTTTTAGATTGATAGGTTATGCATGTTTAGGGTGTTCTCTACCTTGTTGTTGTTGTTTTAAGATGGATATCGCTTGTTTGGGTTTTAGATTGATAAGTTATGCATGTTTATGGTGTTATCTGCCTTGTTGTTTTTTTTTTAAAGATGAATATGGCTTGTTTGGGTTTTAGATTGATAAATTATGCATGTTTAGGGTGTTCTCTACCTTGTTGTTGTTGTTTCAAGATGGATATGGCTTGTTTGGGTTATAAATTGATAAGTTATGCATGTTTATGGTGTTCTTTACCTTGTTGTTGTTGTTTTAAGATGGATATGATTTGTTTGGGTTTTAGATTGATAAGTTATGCATGTTTATGGTGTTCTCTGCCTTGTTATTGTTCTTTTAAGATTGATATGGCTTGTTTTGGGTTTTAGATTTATAAGTTATGCATGTTTATGGTGTTCTCTACCTTATTGTTTTTTAAAGATGAATAAGGTTTGTTTGTGCTTTTTAAAGTTAAGTTATGCATGTTTTGGGTTGTTCTCTGCCTTGTTGTTGTTTTTTAAAGATGAATAAGGCCTGATTCTGTTATTTAAAGTTAAGTGATGCATGAATTGGTTGTGTGTGTATTGGTGTGATCCTCAAGGATGATATGGGATGAAACATCCAAATTATTACTCCATTTTATATTTGATCAGTGGTAAATTGAATAGGATTGTAGTGTAAATAACTGATGAGGCATGTGTATGTTATTTGTGGTGTTTTATAGGCTGTCCAAAAGAGTATTAATGACTTATAATTCGTTCACATGAGAGGTGCATTATACTCCTCAATGATGAATGAGATTTGCCGATTTATACCTTGGGAATGATGCCTTTTGACACCATATAACTCTTATTGCCACCAGATATTTGTGCTCTTCTTTTCAACTTTCCCTCTGTTTGAATTCATGTGTTGAGTTTTATGCATGAGTGGGGACTCCCTGAGAGGAATGTTAAACATGCCTAACTTGTATTTATAAATTGTTTAAATTGATTATCTTTTTGTCTTAAATATGAGTGATAAAAAGATGAAATCTGATTGAAGTTATCTTGCACCAATATATCTTGTGCATGTTTAATTTGATTTTCTTTTTTTGTCACTCATTTTTTATTCAATGATACCCTCCCTGTTTTTTTACTTAACTTTACATGAACTGTTTTTACATGAACTGCTTTTTTACTTCACTTTTTTTGAATTGTTGTTTAACTTTACTTTATATGAACTATTTTTTAACATAACATTAAGTGATGCATGTTTTTTTACTTAAGTGATGCAACCCAAAATGTTTTCATATTATAAATGTAAAGCTTAAATACAAAATGTTTTCATGTACATATACAAAATGTTTTCATGTACATATACAAAATGTTTTCATGTACATATACAAAATGTGTAACCAACCTATATGTGGTGTATTTTACTTACAAAAAGTGAACTTCATCTTGCACTCTAATGCCCAAAAAAATGGCCTTCAAATGCCTATTGCTTGCAGTTTGTTTTTATATTATGCCAATACCATCATCTGAATCTGATTCCCCACTTGTTGTATAGTTTGGTTCTTGTTGTTCATCTTCAATATGACCTTCCTCTGCCCATTTTTTGCTCTCTTCTACTAGTTGTGGACTAAGGATAATGGATGTTGGTAACTCACCTCTCCTTTCTAGTGCTTTCTTCCCCATATGTGGTATGTGATAATTATTGTTACCCTTAACTATAAGAGTCTCCTTCATCACTTGTTGTAGAGTCAACCATATGTGATTGCATAGCTTAGGGTCATACTTGTCATAAGCCTTGTTCATTGCCTTCACCAAGTGCTTCACAGTTCTAGGTGCAATTTGATCTTCTAATGTTTGAATTGCATTAAAAAAACCAAGATCCAACACATTCATATCAGGAGATTGTGCTGGCTGATTGATTAATCTTTTGTCAAATCCATCTTTTTTTGCCTCTAAGTTGAATTGAGCATCATCACTTGCTATGTGTGGCCTTGCATTGTCTTGGACAGTCCAGATTTGCTTACATCCATCCTCTGGCCACTTCTCTTTTGTGGCTAGCAGTATATGGTTTACTAGCTTCTCTCTTATGACTTCTTTTGTGATGCTTAGTAGAGGTTTGGTTTCAATCACCCCTGCATCTCTATTACAACTAGACCTCTTTGCTGCCACCTCTTCTATGAATGGAAAGATGCCTATCTTCCCATCAAAAATGACCACACCATTGACTGTGATAATTGGCCTTGCTACAAAACTAACCTGTTTTGCTTACGAATTACAACACTTCATTGTTCTAAATAGCATTAAAATACAAACCTTCCATTCAATCAAACCGTAAGCCATCCCAACTCACACTAACAAGTTTAATCATCATTTTACCAATCTAAACTAACTATTCTACTCAATGAATTCATACTCACAACCTTGAAATCAAAAACCCTAATTCAATTTCAATCACAAACCCTAACTTCTTTAACTTGGAAAAAACTGAAATTAAATTAAGAACTTAACTTACCCACTACTATGGAAGATTAAGGATGAAGTAAGCCTGGAAATTTGATCATAAAATGCGCACTAAACGCCCCAGAACGAACTAAAACGTGCTCTTACTCCATCATCTTCGTGTGCCTTCTTTCTCTCTTCCTTCTTGTGCATATACTTCGACGCCATCGACGCTGTGAATGGCTTGCTGGAGCCCGCCATCGTCCACTTTCTCTTCTCTCTCCTTCAAACTCCCTCTTCCCTCTTTCCTCCTTTCATTTCTCTTTCTCTCCTTTACTAAAGAAACCAATATCACGTTTCTTTTTTTTCCTTTTGTTTTCTTTCTTTTTGTTTTCTATTTTTTTCCCCACTTAAATGACTCACCCCTACCTCCTTTCCTTCCTTCCACATATGTCTTCCCATCTATTTTTCTTTTTCCCTATTTTTTTCTCTAGTTTAATATAATTAAACCTTCCCCATTTAACTATTTGGTCCAATTACCTTTCAATCCCTCTCCTTTTATATATATATCTAAGTACATCTATTTACCTTATAAGATAAAAATACTAATACAACTTCATATGAAACAATAATAACTCGTACTAGTTATAAAAAATTAACTCAATATTTCTCAAATTAATTCCATTACAACAAAAGTTCAATAATTAAATATAATTAGCTTTCCAATAAGTGTTTAACCAAATTCAAATTATTTGTTTTATAAACTCGGGGAGTATTAATATATAATCACGCTAATGATCGTACTTAGCTATTAATAAAATGCTTTTTAAAAATAGGGGGATTACAAAGAGAAAGAGAAGACTTCAAGTGAAGTCAAGAGAGAAAAGTCACGAATTCAGGGGGAACAAGGTGACTGGGGAACAAGTTCCTAGAGGAATAGAGAAGGTCCAATATTAGGTTGTACAAAAGAGAGTCTTTTGGCCTAGTATATTAAAGAGAGTTTGAGTTAAAATCCCTCGTGGTCAAGGTTTTTCTTCCTACTGGCCTAGGAAGTTTTCTTTGTAAAAATCTCGTGTGCTTGTCTCTTTCTCATTTCGTGTGCTTGTCTTTTTCTAATTTCGAGTTTGTTTTAATTCCGCAAAAAGTTTGAATATCTCCCCAACTACAATTCACCCCCCTCTTGTAGTTGATCTAGTGTTTATACTAGACTAACAAACTTCAATTCCACTAAGGAAGAGGACAAGTATAAGATCAACAACATCAGCATTAGGTATGCACAAGTCAACCTTGCACAGGTTGGTGAAAGGGGTGCCATAAAGAAACACAATAATGCCATCAAACCTCATCTGACCCCAGCACATAAGGTTGCTAGGGTGTTGTGGTGTTTGGGTTCCATCATATAAATTGCGTGTTTCGGCAATTTTTAGGCTTTTTTAGCAAAAATACTATTTCACTAAAGTTCATATCGAAATTTTACTCAAGATAGGCTTAAGAAACACTTGATTCTAGTGTTTTAAGTTTGAATATTTTCATGTGAATGTTTCGTAATGGATCTTGGAGTATGTAAATATATATTATGAAACTTAAGTGTTGGTTTTATATAAACTAATAGAGATTTTAAGTATTGTTAGTATTAGTTAGTTATGTCATTTGAAGTAAGAGGCTCATATTTTATAAAACTAGAGTTAGTTAAAGCTCATTACTAGTTAGCCAAGTCTATTATTATTTACTGAATACATATATGTTATTATGTAGCTTTCGAGTTCACTGAATAGTCGTTTTGGAGGTGGTTGTTTTGATGTGATTAGTAAGAGGTAAGATTTATTACTCAAATATTTTATAGTTTACAAGCAACGTATTGAAAATTGTGATTTTGGGTTTGAAAGGGAGGATATTCCTCCAATGATCGAAAGTTTAGTTTTCAAAGAAACTTTCATAGTTTACAAGAAGTGTTTTTAAAGAATCTCGATTTTTTTGAGAATGGATTGAATGGGAGGATGTTCCTCCAAATATAGAAAGTTTGGTTTTCGAACCGCAATTAAAGGAAAGATTATGGAAAGATATTTCGAATAGTTTTATGTTTTGGAAGTTGACGGGATTACCTAAGTGGTATCTCAAGGAATTGGAACTTCGTCGGGTTTGTCTCGACTTTACAGATACAGAATAGTTGGAGGTACGTTGATCAGTACCTCGGACTTAGATCTTCTGCTACGAATTGGCCGTATGTAGGGTGTGCACACTAGGGGTCTTTGTCTATAGTTATCCGGAGGGCCTAGCTAGCCCAATGGGAAATAATATCCGTTCCATTCTATAGATTTATGATTCTAAGATTCTGGAAGAAATTGTTTTAGCAAAAGAAAATAGAAGAATATTTAATTTGGTTCGGAAAAGAAATGAAGAAAAATGTTTATAATTTTTTTTATTTAGTATTGTGGTTGCAAAACAAAATGATTTGTAGGATATGTTTAATGTATTCTACCTGCATTTATATTTGGCTTTATGGTGTGAAATCTTACTCAGCTAGTTTGGCTGATACTACATGCCCGGTATATGCAGGTACATGAAGGTAATGTATAATGAAGAAGGTTCGATGTTGGAAGTTTCTTGTATGCTTTATACTATTTGTATCACGGCGAGGACAATCAACTTTGTAATATTATAGTTAATAGTTAAATTGTAATTAAATTAAAAAGGTTTGAGTTTGTAAAGTCTAGACTGGTTTTGGTTGCTGGGTTTTGAGGATACAGGTTTATGAATCGGATGCGAGTCCTAAGTTAAGTTTTAGGCGTTCCGTATTACAAACGGAACTCGGCCAAATTTTCTTTAGGATTTAAAAAGCAAATTTAGTTCTTAAAAAGTTTAGGATCATTCACTTGATATAGTTTATTAGAGTTTAGAGGTTTCAATATAGTCATTACCGTCTGAAAGTTTTAATAAGTCAGGGTTTTTGAACTCCACACTCGTGATGAGTGTTATGGTAATAGCTCGGATAAGGTTTTCCACTGCATATAGATCTAAATTAGGTTGGTCATAGATCCAGGTTGTTACACTCTTTCTCTTGAATACAAAATTTTGTTCTCTAATCTCACTCACCCAACACTCGAAAGTTATTACAAGAATAATTGCTTTGAAGAGTATTAAACCGAAATAAACTTCCTTACAAAATAATACAATAAAATCTGGGAAGTTATTCGTTTATTTAGGTTCATTGTTGA
Source organism: Beta vulgaris subsp. vulgaris (assembly GCF_026745355.1). NCBI lineage: Eukaryota > Viridiplantae > Streptophyta > Magnoliopsida > Caryophyllales > Amaranthaceae > Beta > Beta vulgaris. The sequence continues at coordinate 27,495,295 of NC_079210.1, read as the reverse complement.
GCTATATATAGAAGATCTCCACAACTCCTATTTTTTCTCCACTTACATAGACATGGGTGTTCGAAGTGTCCCATGATCTATCCGTTGATGTAGCCACATTATTCACAATCTTCTCCAACTCACTCCACATTCAAATCCATGAACACTCAGCCATTACTTCCATATTCAGCGTGAATTTTGTTGTTGAGGCTAAATATTTTGGAGTTAGTTAGATCTCCTAGATTCTAGGAACTGACTGGTCAAACAGTTTCCAGTAGAATAATAACAAAGCATACTCCAACAAATATCATGAAAATTATTTTACTCAAAATAATATTCCTTGTTATTTGGTTAATTCAAGGCAATTTATAACACATAACATTTCGAGCATATTAACTAATTTATTTAAATAACTTGAATAGGTTAAACTCATAACCATTTCTCCACAAGTTATAATTAAATAAATTATTCTCAAGATAATATTAAAATTAATTCAAAATTACAAAATTAATTATCTAGTAGGAATTAATTTATTTAAATAACTTGACTAGGTTAAACTCAACCATTTCTCCACAAGTTATAATTAAATAAATTAAACTCAAGATCATATGAATTTATGTAAAATCAATTCAAAGTTACATAATTAATTTCCTAGACTCAATAACATCATTTGTCATCATTAAAACCGTGAATACAACAATATTCCCCCTTTTTGATGATGGCAAATAATTGGCAAAAATTAAGAAACGAAAAAGAAAGAAAAAAAAAAAGAAATTATGACTTATGAAATTAATTATGTGAAAACTTTAAGACACTTCTAAAACTATTTAAAACTCTAAAACTTTTAAATCTCTAAGACAAACTCAAAACTCTAAGACACTAAACTGTTACTAGGAACAAAGACAACGATCCTAGGAACAGAGACAAAGATCATCACGAAACGTAATAGAGACTATGGAAATTCAGAAAGTTTTTCAAGTGCCAATATATCTTCCCCCTTTTGTCATCATCAAAACTAAGTAGTGAAACCTGTAGCACTAGTAGAGTTAACAATCTTAAATTAAGGCAAGTAGATCTAACATACCATCTCATAATATTAGCCATTACATTCCAAGAGTAATAGACACAGGAACAAGCACAACAGAGCAGTAGTATATCAGGAACAAAGTTCAAAAAGCGAAAGAGAAGAAAATGAAAAAGAGAAAAAGGAAAGATGCATATATTGAAATTCTTGTGATTGCCACAAGAAAGAAAAAACAAAATAATGTACGAAGCAATTTTTCGTCGAATATACAGCCCAAAATAAAAATAGAGAAAGTCGTAAGCATAAGGGACTAGGATCAAGGAAGTTCATGAATAGGAAAGGAGGCAGCAACTGTATCAATCTTGGTACAAATGTTGGAGGCACCCTTGTTTAGCATGATCAGATTTTGAGGATTTTGTCTTTTTATCTCTTTTCGTGGGAATTTTAATTTCCCATTCTACTTCTTCTTCATCCTCAATTTCATCTTTCGATTGCTTGGAAGAAAGTTTCACTTCCGGCGATTTTTCCTTACATGCAGAGGATTCTTGACTTGAGACCTCTATTTCATTTTCGCTCTCATCATAGTCCACAAGAGGAGAAGTTTTCTCCTGTGGAATACTTTCGGTGCTTGAGCGCTTTGGTGCCTTGGAGATTAGGGTTTTTTTGAGAGTAGGTTAGAAGTTTCGGATGTGATGGAATTATTGAGAGCGAATAGTAAGTAATGATGGGATGGAGGGAAGTGTATATGATGGAGGCTTTTATGCATGTGAGAGGAGGGTTCATTTAATGTGGTGCTTTCCCTTTTTCTTAGACATTCAATTTTTCAAAAGGGCGTGTATATATTTTTCGAACCAATGCAACGTATGTAATGTGAATAAGGGAATAGAAATTAGAGAAATAAAAAGAAAATAAAATAAAAGAATAATTAAGAAAAATAAAAAGAAAGAAAAAAATGAAGAATATTTGAACTCATGCTTATGATACCTTCTAACTAAGTTGTACAAGTACTGTATAATTCTCAAAGTACTAGTGAGGACGCAAAGGGGAATATTATGAGACTAATGTGAGTTCTCAACCTTAACAAAGTTGTATGAATAAAATTCATGAAATTTGCAGGACACGCTTAGTAATGAATATTACTTAGGGAGAGAAGTATAAAGGCATTTTCAAATTAGCCTGATCATCCCTAGTTCTAAGAGAATCTTTTTAAATTTTTCTCTAGGAAGTGGTTTAGTCAAAATATCAGCTATTTGATTTTCAGTTGGAAAAAATTCAAGTTTGACTAGACCTTTTCCTACATTGTCTTTCAAAAAGTGATGACGAATATGAATATACTTGACCCTAGAGTGATGTACATGATCCTTGGAAATACATATTGCACTTGTATTATCAAAGTAGATAGGAACACACTTAAACTTAATTCCAAAATCTCTTACTTGTTGCTTAATCCAAAGGACCTGGGAACAGCATCCAGCAGCAGCTACATACTCTGCCTCTGCTATAGATAAGGCAACAGTATTTTGCTTCTTTGAGCTCCATGACACCAAGCTTGATCCTAGAATTGTATAATGCCAGATGTGCTCTTGCGGTTAACCAAGTCACTAGCGTAATCCGGATCCGAATAGCTTACTAGGTCAAACACATCATTACGAGGATAGAACAAACATAAGTCATCGCTTCCTTTCAGATACCTCAGAATTCTCTTAACCGCTGTTAAGTGAGATTCTTTGGGATTTGATTGGAACCGAGCACATAAACCAACACTGAATGAAATATCAGGTCTACTTGCAGTTAAATATAGTAATGAACCAATCATACCTCGATATTGCTTCTCGTTTACACACTTACCATTTGAATCTTCATCTAACCTTGTTCCTGTTCCTATGGGAGTGTGGTTGTTTTTGAATGTTCCAGTCCATATTTCTTCAGCAGTTCCTTGACATACTTTTGTTGATGGATCATTGTTCCTCTTTCAGTTTACTTAATTTGCAATCCCAAAAAGAAGTTCAACTCTCCCATCATGCTCATTTCGAATTCACTACTCATAAGATTAGCAAATTCCTTGCAAAGAAGATCATTAGTAGCACCAAAAATGATATCATCAACATAAATCTGGACTACTAATATGTCTGTTCCTTTTGATCGAAGGAACAAGGTTCTATCAACTTTACCTCTTATGAAATTTGACAACCTTTCATACCAAGATCTAGGAGCTTGTTTTAGCCCATAAAGACCTTTATCAAGCTTATAGACTTGACTTGGTAGTTCCGGATTTTCAAATCTAGGAGGTTGTTCCACATAGACGTCTTCATTTAAAAAACCATTTAGAAATGCACATTTGACGTCCATCTGGTACAACTTAAATCACATAAAGGCAGCAAAGGCAATCAAAATTCTAATTGCTTCTATTCTAGCAACAGGAGCAAAAGTTTCATCGACAATACCTTCTTGTTGATTGTACCCTTTAGCTACATGTCTGGCCTTGTTCCTTATGATTGTTCCATGCTCATCCAGCTTGTTCCTGAAGACCCTTTTCAGCGCAATTATCTTTTGGTTCTTAGGCTTGGTCTCAAGATGCCAGGCCTTGTTCTTATGGAACTCATTCAGTTCCTCTTGCATGGCATTAATCCAATCAGACTATGGACGGGCTTCATGATGATCTCGAGATTCTGTCATGGACATAAAGGCTTGGAAGGCACAGAAATTCCTGAGTTGGGATCTTGTCTGAATTCCCTTCTCAATGTCACTTATGATTAATTCCAAAGGCTAGGATTTCTGGTGTTTACAGGGCCTTGGTTCAGAACTCCTTGTTCTTGTTCCTTCAACTTGAGGTTCTTTTGTTGCTTCAATTTCAGGTTGTATTTATTCTACCTGTGTTCCTTCATCTGCCTGTTCCTCCTAAGGAATAGGATCAAGAACAGTCATCTCGTTCTCAAGAATATGCTTCTTATCAGTACTTGCAGGTGTTAGTTCCTCATCAAAGTAGGTTGACTCTTTAGTACGAGTCAATCCAATTTCAAAGTCATTTTCGTAACATGGTTCCAGCAAAGAGTTAGTTTCATCAAAAATGATATGGACGCTTTCCTCAACACACATTGTTCTTTAGTTGTAGACTCTATAAGCTTCACTATTTATAGTATATCCTATAAAAAATGCTTCATCTTCTTGCATCAAATTTTCCTAAGTTATCTTTTCCATTGTTGTGTGTAAAACATCTACATCCAAAGACTCGAAAATAAGAGATATTGTGTTTTCTTCCTTTTAGAAGCTCATAGGGGGTTTTCAAGGTAATGGGTCTGACCCTATTGATGATATAGCAAGTCGTGTTGATTGCCTCTACCCAAAAGTTCTTTGGAAGATTGCTAGCTATGAGCATTGTTCTAGCCATGTCCTCTAGAGTATAATTTTTCCTTTCAACCACGCCATTCTGTTGCGGGGTCCTAGGAGCAGAGAAACTGTGATCTAGTCCTTCATTACTGCAAAAATCATCAAACTTGGAGTTTTCAAACTCCTTACCATGGTCAGATCTTGAATGTTTCAATCTAAAACCACTTATCCTTTGAATTCTTTTAGCAAAGGTCACAAATTCATCATAAGTTTCATCTTTGCTATGAAGAAAAATAACCCAAGTATATCTTGAAAACTCATCAACCATAACAAGTACATATCTCTTACCTGATCTGCTTTGGATACGTACAGGGCCACATAAGTCCATGTGAATCAATTCCAGTGGACTTTGTACATTACTGTGATCGTACCAGACATATCCAAGGTGTAATGGTCGATAACGGAGCTACCAACCTTTGTCTCCTTAGTACCCTCAAGTGGCTCAGGTGTCCTCCTCCACAAGGAGAATCCTCCATAGGAACCATAGTTGCATATGATGGTTCAACACAGGAAATTATAGGTTTAACAACCACGATCTTGCGCATTGGGGCAGCCATACGAGAGGTCAATTTCATGATTGTTGATTGCGAAGCTCCTTTCACTCTGTTGTTAGGACGACCATGGCTCCACAAGAACCAAGCTATCATTTCAACATTGCACCAAAAGATGAAGATGATAACTCCACATTGGGTAATCACAGTCCCAGGAGATAATAGCAATGGGGGTGGCAATGCAAAAATCTCGCATACCTCATATATGTCACCTAAATCATGAGGAGAACGACAATAGTCACACGGAGACGCCACCCCTCAAACTGGTGAAATACTATTTCCACTGGTTTATTCCCAAGGAAGACCTCAATCAACCAAATTGGGTACCCGGTATGAAGGAAGTGAAGAGAATTGAAGAGAAGTTACATTGGCTCTTCAAAGAATCATGGGCAGTTCAGTGTGAAGGAGAAGAGAGTTCAGCACATAAAGTAGCTGCTATCCAATCCATCATGGAACCTATATATTCTTGGATGAGATCGATTATGAGACAAGAGATTCTCGCATGCTGGTGTGCAAGGCATGGGCATCAGTTAGATATTTCTTTAATGAATGACTGAAATTCTTGTTGAATTAGATTACGTACTTCGATTTCACCTACACTGTTTTCTTCAAAATCCTTGATGAATGACTGAAATTCTTGATGAATGAGATTGACTAACTTAGCCAATGACTTTATGCTTGAAACCAGTAGGAGGATTAAGCTGCCACTCAGCGAGTTCTTTTTGAAGTTTATTACTTGTTATTTTGCTTAGTGTCTTTTCAACATCGCCAAACAATAAATTTTATGATCAGTTTGTGAAAATTAAAGTTAATAATTCATATTTAATCAAACTACAACTGAATTAGTCTCTACACAATCTACTGGCCACACCACCGGAGCACCACTGCACCGAGACACCGAGCCACATATAGTCAAACAATGACTGAGAAATAGCTTGTATAGTTGGACTAGTTGCTAGTGTAATAGCCCTGTTTTTAAGAACGTTTATATTTAATGATAATTATATTTATTAAGCTAATTATGTTTCGGAAAATCTTATTTTATTTGAGTTGTAGAATGTAATTTTTTTGTTTGTCGTGTTGTAATGTATTTATTTGTTTAATTTTATGAAGTTATTATTATTAATATTACTATGCATTTTGAATTCTAGTTGAGTGGTATTTGTTCCAAAATAAAATATCTTTATATCTTATGTGGAAGGTAAACCCCAAACCCAACTTTTTCCTTGTCGGTTGATTTGAACCCAAACCCTCCTTATCTTCTCCAAAAGCAAACCCCAACTCCTGCGTTTCTCTCTCGCACATCTCTCAAACCCAAACCCCGTGAAAATCCTGAAACCTCCCAAGCAGCCAGCCGAATTTTATCTCCCTGCGTTCTACTGCCGGCGTCTCCTCAAGCTCGCCGGAGCTTCGCCGTGTTGTTCCCCCCCCCTTGCTGCTCGTCGGAGCCTCGTCGCGTGCCTGCTACAGCTCGCTGGTTTCTCTCTCTCTTCTCCTTTTCTGTAGCGTGAGGCGGTTGTGGTGTTGCGGTGTTGTTGCCGCTACCACCGCGCGTGCGCTGCAAGCTGTCGTGGCTCGACGCCACTAATCTCTTTCCTCTGCTGCTCGTCGGTGCTTCATCGTCGTGCCCTGAAGCTTCAAGCTTCGTCCCCTATTCCTCGCTGCTCGATTTGTCCTGCGTATGTCTCCTGCTCTTGAAGCAGAGGTAAAGACTAATTATTCTCTGTTTCCCTCTTTAAATTCTGATTTTCCTATTTGTTAATTAATCCCAAGTTGGTGTTGTGATTGTTGTTATTGCTCTGTTGTTTGTTGTCGTTGCCGCGCTGTTGTTACTGTTGTATTTAATAGGAGCATGGTTCTTATTCTGTTGTTGGTGGTGGAGGTGGTGATGTTGTTGCTGTGATGGTATAGTTGTGGCTGTTGGTGTGGTGATTGTATTGTTATGTTGTGGTTGTTGTGGTACTGTTGTTGTTCTTGATTAGGTGAAAATTGTGAGTTAAGTTTAGCTAGTTTTGTTTAATAGTTAGAATTCTCAGTATGATTTGAAGATTATGGAATTCAGATGGCTAGTTTAGATTTTTTCTATATTGAGAATTTGTGAGAATGGTTAGTAATTAGTCTTGTTATTATTTTGAGGTCAATATTGGAGGATTGTTATGGAATTCAAGAGTTGATGGAGTTGTGAAATTCTAAATCTTATATGTCGGAGCCATAATGGATCGCGTATGAGGTAACTTTTATGTTCAGTAAAATCATTTACTCATGCCCTTCTGTGTGTGAGTCTCTTTATTCTGTTTTTGATATTTAAGTTCGTACTATGGCCATAGTTATGAATGTGATGATGAAATGTCATTGATTGAATATGAATATGAAAACTGTTTTGCTGGCTTAGTTTATGAACTGAAAATAGAAAGTGGGCAAGGTATGGGTGGAGGATGGTTACTCTTTTGACCTGTAACGGTCGGCTACGCTCCATAACGAACCTTGGGGGTAGTATTGCTGGGTTAAGAGAGTGAGCTATGCCAGCGTTGTAACGAAATGAAAATGATTTGAGAAATAAAATTTTTATAACGGGCTGAAGTAAAGGTTACGAGTTTTCCACTCATTTTGGAATTGTGTTTGTTTTGTATTTTCTTCTCTGAATTTGCAGGTTTGATATACAGAGCTCGGAATTCGAAGTAGATCAAGATTAAGGTGCCATAGTGGTTTAAGGATTAAGCTTGTATTCTAGATAGTTGGTTTGAGAAAAGTTATTTATATTTCGTTGTATAATATTGGGAATATTAGTCGAGTTATTGGTGTAATTAAGGTTATTTTTCCGCTGCGATTTTATTCATTAGATTTAGTTTTAGTGGTTGTTAAGTGTGTTTCGCTAGCAGCTCGGAAGAGCGGGCGGTTACAGATGGTATCAGAGCAACCTTGCTACCGTATGCCTAGTTGGCTACCTAGTGAGGGTAAAATGTCTTTGGGATAGTTCGAAATCGATTTGGGATTATTAGTGGTTGAGAATTGATGATCATAAATTAGGAATGTTGAAGCCTGAATATATGATTGTTGCGCTTACGCGTGTGCTATATGATTTCATTTATGCAAAGGTATAATGTCTTGTGTTGTCTATTATGGTGTGTATTTCAAGAAAACTTATATGATTTGATTAAGTAAATAAATTTCAAACGAGATCTCTGCAAATGAGATGATTGAAATCCAATGCCAACAAGTTTGCCTCTTTAGTTCTTTGCTCGTTGATATTGCGAGTCAAGTCGAAGTAGAGATTTTCTTTGCTCCTTGCTTTCGCGAATTAAGTTGAAGTAGAGAGCCAAAGATGATGGTAGAATGGAGGCTGGACGCTTAATATCTTTGATGTTTGAGATTTTGGTTTTTCCGAGAAAAATTATTTGCAAGTTTCGAGGACGAAACTTTTGATAAGGGTGGTAGTATGTAATAGCCCTGTTTTTAAGAACGTTTATTTAATGATAATTATATTTATTAAGTTAACTATGTTTCGGAAATTCTTATTTTATTTGAGTTGTAGAATGTAATTTTTTTTGTTTGTCGTGTTGTAATGTATTTATTTGTTTAATTTTATGAAGTTATTATTATTAATATTACTATGCATTTTGAATTCTTGTTGAGTGGTATTTGTTCCAAAATAAAATATCTTTATATCTTATGTGGAAGGTAAACCCCAAACCCAACTTTTTCCTTGTCGGTTGATTTGAACCCAAACCCTCACTTATCTTCTCAAAAGCCAAACCCCAACTCCCTGCGTTTCTCTCTTCGCACATCTCTCAAACCCCAAACCCCCGTGAAAAATCCCGAAACCCCCAAAAGCCAGACCACCGAATTTTATCTCGCCTGCGTTCCTACCTCGCCGGCGTCTCCTCAAGCTCGCCGGAGCTTCGCCGTGCTGTTCCCCCCCCCTTGCTGCTCGTCGAAGCCTCGTCGCGTGCCTGCTACAGCTCGCTGGTTTCTCTCTCTCTTATCCTTTTCTGTAGCGTGAGGCGGTTGTGGTGTTGCGGTGTTGTTGCCGCTACCACCGCGCGTGCGCTGCAAGCTGTCGTGGCTCGACGCCACTAATCTCTTTCCTCTGCTGCTCGTCGGTGCTTCATCGTCGTGCCCTGAAGCTTCAAAGCTTCGTCCCCTATTCCTCACTGCTCGATTTGTCCCTGCCGTATGTCTTCCCTGCTCTTGAAGCAGAGGTAAAGACTAATTATTCTCTGTTTCCCTCTTTAAATTCTGATTTTCCTATTTGTTAATTAATCCCAAGTTGGTGTTGTGATTGTTGTTATTGCTCTGTTGTTTGTTGTCGTTGCCGCGCTGTTGTTACTGTTGTATTTAATAGGAGCATGGTTCTTATTCTGTTGTTGGTGGTGGAGGTGGTGATGTTGTTGCTGTGATGGTATAGTTGTGGCTGTTGGTGTGGTGATTGTATTGTTATGTTGTGGTTGTTGTGGTACTGTTGTTGTTCTTGATTAGGTGAAAGTTGGGAGTTAAGTTTAGCTAGTTTTGTTTAATAGTTAGAATTCTCAGTATGATTTGAAGATTATGGAATTCAGATGGTTAGTGTAGATAATTTCTATATTGAGAATTTGTGAGAATGGTTAGTAATTAGTCTTGTTATTATTTTGAGGTCAATATTGGATGATTGTTATGGAATTCAAGAGTTGATGGAGTTGTGAAATTCTCAAAGTCTTTATATGTCGGAGCTACATAATGGATCGCGTATGAGGTAACTTTTATGTTCAGTAAAATCATTTACTCATGCCCTTCTCTGTGTGAATCTCTTTATTCTGTTTTTTATATTTAAGTTCGTACTATGGCCATAGCTATGAATGTGATGATGAAATGTCATTGATTGAATATGAATACGAAAACTGTTTTGCTGGCTTAGTTTATGAACTGAAAATAGAAAGTGGGCAAGGTATGGGTGGAGGATGGTTACTCTTTTGACCTGTAACGGTCGGCTACACTCCATAACGAACCTTGGGGGTAGTATTGCTGGGCTCCATTACAAACCTTGGAGGCAGTGTTTGTCCTTTGTCCAAAGCCCGTACTTGTCACTGATTGTTTAAGAGAGTGAGCTATGCCAGCGTTGTAACGAAATGAAAATGATTTGAGAAATAAAATTTTTATAACGGGCTGAAGTAAAGGTTACGAGTTTTCCACTCATTTTGGAATTGTGTTTGTTTTGTATTTTCTTCTCTGAATTTGCAGGTTTGATATACAGAGCTCGGAATTCGAAGTAGATCAAGATTAAGGTGCCATAGTGGTTTAAGGATTAAGCTTGTATTCTAGATAGTTGGTTTGAGAATAGTTATTTATATTTCGTTGTATAATATTTGGGAATATTAGTCGAGTTATTGGTGTAATTAAGGTTATTTTTCCGCTGCGATTTTATTCATTATGATTTAGATTCTAGTTTATGGTTGTTAAGTGTGTTTCGCTAGCAGCTCGGAAGAGCGGGCGGTTACAACACGCTTCTATAAGAAAAAAGGACTAAGGCCTCAATATAGGCATGACATCATCTGCAGGGTTTTCGAGATGAAGCTTGATCAATTAGTAAGAGACTTGAAAGAGAATAACATTTTTGGTCGAGTAAAGGGTGGTAAGTACGTCTTCTCAAGTCAAACATATAATTAAAAAATTATTGAATTAAATTAGAATGTTTGACGTTTCATTTACTTTTTTATTATCACAGTTTTATACACGGTAGAGTTTCAAAAACGTGAACTGCCTTATGCTGATATACTATTGTTTTTGCATCAAGAAGATAAGTACCCTCAACATGCAAACATTGATAGGATTATTTCAGCTGAGTTGAATTGCCAGATCCTGAATTGTATCATATTATGAGCGAGCTAATGATGCATGGTCCTTGTGGTGCCGCTAATATTGATGCCCCTTGCATGGTAAATAAGGTATGCTCTAAACATTTCCCCAAAAGGTTTGTCGAAGAAACAAAGGTCGATGACGAAGGATATCCAGTTTATAGACAAAGAGATGGAGGATGTTCAGTAGAGAAATGTGGTGTTCAGCTTGATAATCGTTTTGGTGTTCCACATAACCCATATCTGCTTCATAAATACCGTGCTCATATCGACGTCGAATGGTGTAACCAGTCAAGATCAATTAAATACCTGTTTAAGTACATAAATATGGGTTATGATAGAGTCATTGTCGCGGCTTATCATAATAACTAGAATGCAGGAAAGCTACAACACATAGATGAGATCAAGATGTACTATGATTGTCGATACATATCTGCATATGAAGCAATATGGAGGATATTCAGTTTCATTATCCACAATCATACCCCGCCTGTGGAAAGATTGAGTTTCCATCTTCCTGGTGAGCTGTATATTGTATATAATGACCATACTGATCTTGAATCAATACTTGAAAAACCTAACATTTCTCAAAACCAGATTCTTATCATGGATGGAATGGAACATAAAATATGTTGAAGGTAAAAAACTTAGTTATGTAGAGTTTTTGACTAAGTTTGTGTTGAAACAAGATAAGAAAAGACTGAGATCCTATAGGCAAATGATTCGCAATGATCTTCCATGTAACTTCAGATTCTGGTGAGAAGTATTATCTTATAACATTGCTTAACCTTCTTAAAGGTGCCACTTGCTACGAAGACATTAGGACAGCTGATGGTGTTGTATATCCAACTTTAAAATAGGCTTGCTATGCTAAGGGGTTACTTGATGATGACAAGGAGTACATTGATGCAATAACAGAAGCAAGCTTCAAAGAATCAGGCAATTATGTAAGAAATATTTTTTCCATGTTACTCTTATCTGATAGCTTATCGAAGCCTGACGAAATATGGAAGAAGACTTGGCAACTATTGTCTGATGACATGTTCAGCTAACGTAGGATACATAAAAACCCAGGTAGTGTAAACCTACTATGTTTTATAAACATAGATTTTTGTATTATTCATGTAATATAAGTTAGTTTAATAATCTACTTTAACACAATATGCACCTTTGCAATTCACTGATGAACAAATACAAGCTTTTACGCTGGCTGAGATTGAATCTAAACTTCAAAGCAACGGTAGCAACCTTCGTAAATTCAGCAAAATCCCTTTTGCCAGATGAACTGGTCATTTTTGAATGACAAAATAAGCTTATCCTTGATGAGCTTTCTTATGATATAGCAGCGTTAACAACTGAGCAAGATAAGTTATTTTCAGGTTTAACTGATGAGCAACTAATGATTTATCATGAAATCATGGATGTCATCTCAAAATATTAATGCAACTTCAAAATACTTTAGAGTTGGAAAAACAAAAAAGCAAACCTTGTTTGTTATCTCTCTCCTTGTTCCCAGCACGTCATCACCCATCACCTAGATTACAGCTCCTTAATCTTTTTAATGTTTTCATCTTTTTTACCAACGATCTTCATCTCTACTCACAACTTATCTTATGTGAGACTGTGAGTCAACAACTTGCATTGTCATTCCCCATTTACAATTGATTTGCTTCATCTCAACCTCTATTTTTATCCCCATGACAACAGTTTGTCCATCTCACGCTTGATAATTTTTTTTTTATTTTCAATTTAGTTCTCTATCCCCATTTTTTCTATTTTTAGTTTAGTTCTTCGTGGCAATATCAATCATCAGATATAAGAGAAGGAGAAATATCCCCTTTTGTTGTTTTATTTAACTCTCTTTGATTCGCAATATATGCTAGGAGTTTCTCATGCGGATTGCGGAACTGCGTATTATACTTGCACTAGAGGAAAAAACCTTATGTCACTTAGTAATATATCCAATTTTTGTAAAACCGCATTCAAAAATCAACATAAAAAATGGGAGAGGAAGGTTGGAGGACAATCTAATGCGGTCCTCTTGTGGACCACATCAGATTAAAAAAACTGATGCGATTTTTTAAAATCTGATGCGGTTTGGTGGACCGCATCAGATTTTCTTATTTTTTCTAAAAATAAATCGGGTGGCCCAGTTTCTTGTGACCCATTTTCTTTGTGGCCTAGTTTTAAATAAATGTGTGGCCCATTTTTTTCCCAGCCTCACACCCTCTTCTCTCTCTCCTCTCTCCTCTCTCCTCTCTTTGTCCTCTGATCTTCCCAGCCACCACTCTCTCGCCTCATGAAACCCTAACTCGCTCTCTCAAACGTCCACTCTCATTTTCTTCGATCTTCGTCCCCTCTAAATTCCTTGTCACTAAATCCCTCATTTCTCATCCTCTCATTCAAGTGATCGGATTTTTCGCAGACCCAGCACAAAATGGACCAACATCAAACAGGATTAAGATTGCTCCGTCGCCGTCAAGGTTTTCAGCCATAGATTTCTCCCTTCTCGATTTCACTATGGTCTGATTTTGTCTCTCTTCTTCTCTAATTTCTTGCTTTGTGAGTTTTTGTAGTGTGAGAATCGAATTCTAGGGTTTATATTTCGTGTTTGAGTAATCATGAACTAATTAATTTGCTGAATTGCTTTGTTGGAGGCATTTTTTTATCTTAATTTAATGAAGTGATTATAAACTGATTAAAAATTCCGATCATGAACTGAGTAAAACATTCTTAAAAAAAAATGCTTTTTAAAAATCAATTCAAGTACTTCGACTTTGAAGAATGTTCAGTTTTGCAATTTTTTTGATTTTTTCGAATTAATGGAATTAGGGTACTTGAATTGATTTTTATGATATGATAGTATTGCCCTAGAATTCCAATTTAGGATGGTTGGGGTTTGTTGCTGGTGTTTGTTGACAATTTGAGGACTTTTTTTCTTCTTCTTAAAAGCTGAATTTTCTAGTTATATGTTTTATGAGCTCTATGCCTCTATCTTCTTCATTCAATCAAAGTTGTGGTCTTTAATTTTGTGGGATTAATTGGTAATTCCTATTTAGGTTGCCATAAAGAAAGGTATGCCGATTTTAAGTTCATGATACACATTTTTGTTCTATTTAATTTCTTACTCATTGAAATTTAATCATTTTTTTTCAAATGGTACTAGTTTGGTCATTAATTATTTTGATTCAATTTTTAATATACTAACTGTATTTTGAGGTTTTGAATTTGGTTAAATGAAGATTTTCATTGGCATGGATTTGTCGTTTAACAATATATAAATCTTACTGATCTTACGCTAAGGATTTTTAGCAAAAGGATACATGTATAACCTTTCTATTGCTAAAACTATTCATAACTCTTCAGTCTTTTCTCCAACCTTGTAACTTGTGTTTATGGTGTTGGTCTCTGTTTTTCGGTGTGCTTATGTGATTAGTGCCATTTGTTACGTGGTAAATTACGAAAATTAAGTTTCATTACCTTATTTTCAAGTGACAAAGGAATCCCTTAGGTTGCAGGTAGCTATTTAATGCTTAAATTGATTCATATGCTTACATCTAATCTTAATGGTAATTAGTTCTCTAACTCCTTATGCCCCCCCCCCCCAAAAAAAAAATGAGATTCCAGATGGTGAATCTGCTTATCACAAATCTGGAAGAAAGCAACAACCAACATTAGCATTGCTTGGCCATTTCTCAACATTGTGACCACTGCTCTTGAAAAGATGCGAAGTTTTAGTTACTTAACAAGGTAGGTGAAGGAACTTGGAGGATCTATGATCTGGTTCCTTATTCTTACTTACTCTCCCTTGATATATAATAAAGCTGTTTTATTTAATCTAATATATTTCCTAGATTCAAGACGTAAATGAGCTATCAAGATAAGAAAGAAATGGCATAATCAAAACCTTTACTGATAAGACTCGTGTTTCTTCATTAGACAATACAAACACAAGGTATGTTATTTTGGTTGAATGCGGTGCTTTTAGATATTGTGTTTCATTGAGTTCTTATTATTCTTGGTTTGCAGGTTTAAATTACATCTTATCTCAGTATATAGTTTGAACTGGTTAGGGGTATTGCTCTGCCTAATCTTTTTCTTCCTCTACCATTTTTGGATACAGGATCAACTTTTCTGTATAATGATGCTGTTTTTGGGATCTTTACCAACTAAAAAATTCATGCTCTTTTTCAGACGAAAAAAAGTCCTTGAATTTACTTATGTCGATGTGCCATATGAATTTTGCCAGGAAGAGTTTAAGCTTCTGTAAGAGCTATAGTAACTTAAGAACCTTCTTTCGACACACTTGTTAGGTGGGTTGGGTGTCAAGTAAGCTTCTTTGGTACTTAAATGATCACAGAGCCCTAAAGTTGCAGAGAAGAATTCAAGGAAATATATTTAGGCAATTTGGGATATTTTTAGCTATTGTGAAACCCATTTATGTAATAAGCTATGGTAGGGTCCATGTACTAACAATCATGTAAAACACAATGTATACGCTAATGCAAGATTGAATAGATTAACCAAACAGAAGAGAGTTATCTTAGTGTTTAAGGTTCTAAGTCTTAATGTAGAGGAATCGCTTCGGTAGTTATTTTCTAGGATGTGTAGTGTGTGGAAGTGGCAATTCCTTGACAAGGCTAGAATCTGTATTCCTCACCATATTTTCCCCTTTCTTAATATGGTCTGGGGTCTTTTTAACCCTATATTTATTGTTATTACCAACTTTAATCTTCCACTTCTCTGTCATCTTGTGCACTTTTTGGTTTATTTTTCAATCATAGTAATGATATGTAATTATAGGGGGAGAAGTTATTTCATGCTATTTTGTACATCAATCTTACTTGGCAACATTTATTTGTGATAACATAAGCTAATGTACAAAATTAAAGATTTCTTACCTTTCTTCATGTTTCTGCAGGCTGTATATAGCAATGGTAGAGATGTGTCAGATAGTTAGCGACTGAGATCAGCTGGTCACTTTATTACTTCTAAAGTGTAGAAGTTGAACATTATACTTTTTTTTTTGTAAAAGTTTACTGCTATGTCATACTTCATTTTTTTTGTAACAGAACGTTATTCTAAAGTGTAGAGGTTGAACTATTTCATGGAGCTCAAGATCTAAAGAAACTAGACTGTATGCAAAGATCAACAAGAAAGTTATTGGAATACTTATGTATATTAGAGTATAGTAGATACTAAAAATATGTAAATATTCTATGCTAATTATTTATGTGTATGCTTCAATTGAGCATAATATGCTTAATAAAATGATTATTGATATATATTATTATTTTTGTATTGATTAATAATGAAAAAATGCAAAAAAAAAAAAAAATTGGTTTTAGGGGTGGTCAACCGCTGTAGTTTTGACCCAAAACTGCAACAGTTAATCATTTACCGCTGTGATTTTGGGTCAAAACTGCAGCACAGTTAATAGATTAACTAACGCGGTTTTCCTTCAGAACCGCATTAGTAAATCATTTATTGATCCAGTTTTGGACCGGAACAGTAAATAAATGGGATCTGTTGTGAGCCCACCTGATGCGGACCAAAACCGCATCAGTAAACCCGATTTTGACCGCATCAGATAGGCTTTTTTCACTAGTGTTATTGATTAGTTGTTGACGCGAGCTGTTCTGTTCTTATTTAATTGTTTCTCCTCACCTATGTTTTTTTAATTCCTTTGCTTCGTTCTAGCTTGTGCTCATTGGGCTTGAATTATTCAGTTGCTTTCCTTTATTTATATAGAATGTTGAAATGTATCGTTTGAATTTGTGAATTTGGAAGTATTGATTTGAGTCATGATTTGAGGCGTTGATCATGGCCTTCCTTATTTAAAGAAATAGGGAAATCCGACCATAGGTCATCAGTTATCGCTACACATAGCCACAAACTATCTTCCACGCGGCAATATATTAAGTGTGAAGATGACATTTGGCAAATTAAATGAGGTTGTGATACTTAAGCAAAATGTACTTTGGTCTTGTTTGGCAAATTAGAGTTTAAAGTTTAGCTGTTAGAGTTTAGAGTTTGTTGTTAGAGTTTTAACTTTTTCTTTAGCAGATTTGACAACTTTTTTGATAAATGTGTTTGGAAACAATTAGCTGATTACTAAAATTTTATTGTCATTTGTTTGTATAAAATGACATTCATAGACATTTTAATACATAAGTGTAGTATTATCATTAGAGCCAAAAAAGTCATTGAACATACTTTTACCTAATCCTCTAAAGAAAAAGCTCATATTATGAGCTTTTTCATTTTGAGAGTTTTTATTCCAAAACTATATCTAAAACTCTCTTTTACCAAACACCCTTTTTACAGTTTTTGACTAGTCAAAACTCTAAAAGTGGTATAAAACCCTCTTTTTACTCCAAAACTCTGATTGCCAAAAAATGCTCTTTGATATATATCTATTACCCATTAAAAAGCCACAAGTCTGGTTACTGTTCTTAGGAACAGTGGATTGACTATTTTTCCCCTTCGAATCCGTGAAATCGGGCTGTCGTTACAAATGGTATCAGAGCAACCCTACGACCGTGCGCTGAGTTAGCCACATAGCGGGGCAAAAGATCGTTGGGAATGTGTGTTTGTTACTTGGGTAATTAGAGTTCATGTTTTGAGCTATAGAATAAAAATAAGAGTCTAGATTTATGTAAAACTTTGGGAATAAGAGTATGGAATTCAAAGTTGTAATATGAGGATATTTGAAATGTAACACCCCCAAATTACTCACTTTTAGATAAATAATATTTGAGTAATTTAGAAGTATTACCGCCACGTGACTAATACGCTTTCGGCAACCAACTACTAACTAACCAAAATAACTTGCAGCGGAAGACTTTAACCAAAAATAATAATACTTCTTTATTAATAAAAGTAAATATTATCTCAATACTCAAAATAAATGAAACACTCTAATCTAGGTGAAGATCCCCTTCCTAATATGCTCCCATGCACATCCAAAATTCACCTGCAAATCTGCTTACCAAAAAGGTAAATAGGGCAAAGCCAAATAGGAAAAAGAAAATACGTGTCAGTATAAAACTGAGTACGAAATGTACTAGATAAGTAACACATTTAGACCTGGCAATCGGACCAATCGGATCGGATTCGGACCGGACCAATTCAGATCGAACCGTTTTCGGATCAAGTTACATTCGGACTGGGATCGGACCGGATCGGACCGTTTCGGATTGGGTCATCGTTCGGACTATTATTTCGGATCGGAATCGGACCAGACCAATTCAGAACGGACCGTTTTCGGATCAAGTTACATTCGGACTGGGATCGGACCGGATCAGATCGTTTCGGATTGGGTCATCATTCGGACTATTATTTCAGATCGGAATCGGACTATGGTGGAATGAATGGAATACTTATGCCAACGATATTTTTTTATATAAGAAAACGGGTAAGTTTCGGGTATTTCGGATCAAAGCCTAATAGAAACCAATAATTTCGGATCGTTTTACCTTCGGTTCGGATCAGTTTTAGATCTGTTTCGGATCGGGTAAGATTATATCGGATCATTCGGATTTCGGATGAGTTTCGGATCAAGATTATTTCGGATCGGGATTCGGACCGGATCGGGACCGTTTCGGATTCGGATCAAGGTTCAGACCGTCTCGTTCGGACCCAGATCGGACCACGGATCGGATATTTCGGACCGGATTTTCGGATCAGGACTAACTTTGCCAGGTCTAAACACATTTGTTAGTTCGCAATAATTTTTCATTTCGAAAACTCCATCACCAATAATTCAAGAATAACTCTTTAAGAATAAACTATTTTCAAACACTTAATAATAATTCAAGAATAACATTTTAAGAACAAACTCTTTCCAAACACTTGAATATAATTCAAGAACAACCTTTTAAGAACAAACTCTTTCCAAACACTTGAATAGTAATTCAAGAATAACCTTTTAAGAATAAACTCTTTCCAAACAACTTGGATTAAAAATAATCCTGAAAACAATTCCTCTTCTTATCTCCCCTTCTATTTTGCTAAGTGTGCACACCCCCCAAGCTAGTCATCCCATCACGGAGCTATATCAAGGGGTAACTATAATTGCCAACAAGTGGACTTTGAATCTCTTGATATTAATCAAGCGGAAATAATAATAATATGACTTGTAAGTCATGAATAAACCTCCTTTCCTCATAAACAACTTTTTGAACATTCAAAGTTCATAAAAACCAATCAACCTTTCCTTGTAAAAATAATTTAATTTTCCAAAAAGGATAACAAAATTCTATATAAAAATGATTGATAAAATCATTCATTCTTTTCACTTTCAAGAGTGAATAATAAAACATTGTAACCATTTTAAACCAAATTTCTAACCAATAAAATCAATAAACAACTGTATCATATAAACCACATTTTAAAAAATCTAGCTACATAACGTACCTTGATCTTGCACAAAAAGTATACTAGTATCTCCACTTAGTCTTAATCTCTAATGATCTCCTAACAAACCAATAATAAAAATCTAATAAGTAACTTATCACATGAACCTAATCATGAATGTAAACATGAATAACCTACCTATCATGAGCATAATATTTTTGAGTAAGAAACATGGAAAATCTTTTTCTTTTCTTAACCCAAAGAAAATTAGAACTTGAATAAGAAATATAAAACTAGAACAGATAAGAAGAGAAAGAAGAACCTTGAAGTATGGATTCTCCAAAGTTTTTGTGTGGAAAAGATGGCTAAAGGTGTGGGTATTTATGGAGTAGAATAGGTAGTACTTAATTTTCAAAATTAAAGAGTTTGTAACCTTCACCATAAATTAGGAGATTAAACCAAGATTTGTAACCTTCATCATAAATTTGGAAAACAAAACTCCCCATTTACTTCACAATCCCGTCAAACATAATGGCCAAAAAAAAATTTTTTTTTTTTTGGTTTTTTTTGAATAATTTTGACTAGGATTTGAAACCAAAAGTTTAACAAATCCAATTTTGGCGCCATTGCACCAAAATAATTTAAAATGAGTGAAATTGCTAAAATACCCTTTGCTTAAAATATTTATTTTAGAAAATAAATATTTTAATTAATAAATAAATACTTGAGAATATGGGGTATTACATGAAATCTATTTGTTGGGAATATCGATAACTTTTTCATAGAAACTTAGTAAAGACTATCGGAGGCTGTAGTGCTTGATATATGGATACTTAAGGTAGATCTATGAGTTTATATTTTGATGTTTCGAGGACGAAATTTATTTTAAGGGTGGTAGAGTGTAATAGCCTGAATTTTTAAGCAGGTTCAAATATTTTGTTAGTTATATTAAGTCTTCATCAGGTTTTGGTCCTTTAAGTAGTTAGATTTGTCTCCAACGTCATACTAGGACAAAAGTGGATAAGAACCATCATTCTTAATGGTTAAGAAAGCTTGTGGATAAGCACTATCATTCTTAATGGTTAAGGAAGCTTGTTGATAAGCATTATCATTCTTAATGGTTAAGAAAGCTTTGAGAACCAATACATAAGTTAGAAAGTCCTTGAGAGCCTTAAACATTAAGATTGTGAAAATTATATGGAGATTGTTTTATCGGGTAACGATGAATTTCCAGCTAAAGAGCCTTTCGGGGATGAATCCGAGCTCAGAACCTAACCAAACTTGATATATGACATGCTTGGGATGTCTTAAGGTTAAAATGGTCATTTATTCCCATGAATTACGTGGATCAATAGGGTAAATTGCTTACATTGTAAAAACTGGCCAGCTGAAATATCAGTTCAGACCTATCCTCAAAGAATGCCTCTTATCAGGTGCTTAAGTGTCGATCTCTCAAAACCTTTTGTATGCATGAAAGACAACACCTAAGGCTAACACCTAAAGTAAGAATCACCCAGAAACTCCAAGAAACTGACCTCACCCAGAAGAGGTTTCCCTCCCTCATGGGTACCGACAGAATAGACTATAAAAGTTTATTCTGGGTTTTTGTCTCTTTTCTCTTATTTCTTCCTCTTGGACGCCCACTTTTCTTCACATATAACTCTTCTAGACATCCATGCAAAGTAGTTCAAGCTTTGGTTCCAATCTTTATACTCTAAACTCATATAGAAAACCTTGCTGAAAGATCACATAAGTTGCTGTAAGTTCAACAGATTACACCTCTTGTGTTTAAGCTTAGTTTTTCATATCTATAAGCTTGTTGAAACTAATCTTTAGCATTTTATATATTCAAAAGAAGCTGTAGGACTAGTTAATCAATTGGATTAAGGAGTTTCGTTGACTTAAGCATCTTTAGTGAAGGTACACACTTAGTTTGGTTTTAACCTAGAGATTTCCATACCTATAGTTAAGTGATTGTTTCTTTCTAGTGTAAAGCATGTTTATGAAATGAATTTACTTATGATGTGTCTTTTATTATGTCTATATTGAATATATAACAGGGATATAGCATGCTAAGGTTCATTAGAGATGTTTTATTTGACCTAAACAACACTTATACACTAAGTCATTACGATTATGCTTCTAAATGGAATGTGTTTAGTACATGGACTTGTGGAGTAATTGTGATGATTGAGGTGGAGTTGTTATGTTGATGTTGTTTTAGAGTTACTAGAGTCTAATTAGTTTCTTTAAGGAGAAGAATAATGAAGGGATTTTGCGTAGCTTGTTATGGGTGAGTTAGTATATGTTAGGATTATTCATGAGTTTGGTTTGAGAATGATTATAGATCACAGTCGTAAAGGAGCTCTAAATTGGGAATTAGTTATGATTATGATTTCTAGTTTAGATTAGTCTAAGTTTGGTTATTGATTATTGTTATTATTGGAGGATGATTTTGGAGTGAAGTATCATTCGGAATTATGATGGAAATTATGTTGTTGGAATTGGGATGCTAGTCGATGTAGCTAATGTCATTAAAGTTATTATGTTAAAAAAACTAGTTTCAAGTATGAAAACTCTAAATCTTCTCAACTATCAAAGTAAGGGTAATTGAAAGGAGTTGATAAGAGTTCTGAGTATTAAGAATGAGTTGATAAGAGTTGTGAGTATTGAGGATTAAAGTATGAATCCTTAAATATCTTATATTATAAATATGAAAGTGAGGCATGAACATGCACCTGAGTTAGGGCGGGTAGAGTCCCTAACTGTTGCCTTCCAGGAAGGACGAATTCTTGGCGTTATAGGACATGTCCGGTTAAGTCTTGCAAGCATAACAATAAAAGGTGGAATGACGACCCTCAATAGTTTGGAGACAGCTAGTACTGCGTGGTACCCCTCTCCATTTGCGTTCATGCCAAACGAGCTGATTTTGTGAACTATAGTAACCGAGTTGAATGTGATTATTTGTTATTATAACTATGTATTAGTTTTCAAAATACACCTAAACTTGTATTTTCTGTTGCACAGTGTGTACTCAGGTTTGCTGATAGTGTTGTCATTTTTGTGGCCTGTCACTTGGTGGGTGGCAGAGTCAAACTTTGTTGCAGGATTGTATTGGGAGCCAGAATCGAGCTGAGAGCAAAGTTATGATTCGAGTTGTGTACTATGGGATAAAGCCAGATATCTAAGCTTGTATATAGAATAGTTTATTTAGAATGACTTACAATATGGATTTTTGTCATGGAATTTGAGATTGAATGACTGTATTATTGAAGTCTTATATAAAGGATTTTGTTTTGTGCGTCAATAACCCACAGGTCCAGGATTGTTTTATAGGTTATGTTTCCGCTTCGAGTAAATATTTAATTCGAGGCTTATTAAGCATTGATTGTGATTAGTGAATCTTAAGTGTATTTAACTAGTAGCTCGGGAATTGGGCTGTTACACCTTTATTGTAAATTTTTCCAATATAATATATATATATATAGAGATATTAAGGAGAAAATTAGGGCGTTTAAGGAGCATGTCTAATATCCATTGTATTATATGATAAACTTCCGCCGTTCTTTTGAGGAAGATAGAGAGTGAATTTGAGACAATTTTTACAAAACGTAAACATTTCACTTAATAAATATAAGGGAGTAAGCACTTGTAGGAGAATATTATATTCATTTGAGTTTCTTTTTGGGAAAAAATGATGGTAATATGAAAGAAGGGGAGAATAGTGAGAAGGATGGAGAAAGGTATAGTATAGGGAAAATGAGCATATAAGAGTTGAGAAGAAGATCGATCTGAAGTTTAGAGGTTGAGGAAGAGAGGGAAAAAAAGAATATTAAAATGAAAAAGAAAGAGTCGAGTTTGGAGAGAAGAGTAGAGTTATTTGACCTTATTTATTATTGAATAAATATAATTCCATTCTTTCCTTTCTACTCGCTCTCTATTTTTAGGAAAAAATGGAATCAATGCAAAATAAAAATGAAAAAAATGACTCTTCTACTCCACTGTATAGATTTACTCTAAAGATTCCTCTCCTCACTCACCTTTCATGGGAATTTCTTACTCATTTAATCCTTCAATTCAAGAGAGATACGGAGAAGGAAGGAGAAGGTAATTCGTAGGTTGAAATATAATTCTATTCTAAACGCAATGCACATAAAAAACATTTAACCTTGAGAAAGTTTCATTATAGCTTAGAGACGTCAATAATTTTTTTTTGTGAGATTACCTTGCCTTTAGCTTAGGAGATTAATCTCGTTAATCTTAGAGGAGAATCTGTAATAGATAAGAAAATGACCCATATTGTGAAAAAGTGCCTGAGAAGAACCTTGTCTAGCTCACCTTCACAACCCTTACAAATAAAGTAAACATAAAGGTAGTAAAAAAAAAAGAAACATCATAATTTTCTTTTCTTTAATCTATTAAAAGCAAAGATTGCTCGGAAATCCTTGTTAATAGTATCCTGAGTCTATTTTCCTTGAAAAAAACAAAATGGTTTCCAGATAATTTTGTGATAGTAGTGTACAATATATAGATGAATTAGATATCTCCTGAAGTAGTTCCATGTATGCAAACGATGTTTCTAAACATTATACTTTTTGTAAGTGTTTTTCTCTGAGGGAACTCCAAGATTTTGGAGAAAGTTTGTAATGGTTGTGAGCTTTAGGTGGGATCTTGAACCTTTGTCTATAGTTAGCTAGCTGTCTTTTCTTCGTTGCTGTTTTTAGCTTGTAATTCTACTATTTTGGTTAGTCCAACTCCAAGATTACATTATCAAGATATTTTCGCCACGATAGTAACTATTAATCTCATTAATTAAATTTTGCTCTCTTGCTGCACAACAGGATGTTGATGTCCTACCCACTGGTGCTGCTAATGAGCCAAGCAATTAAGGTGCTCCATCACCCAGCTAAGAGGCCCTTCTGCTTGCTATTTTGCTCTACAACCTAATGCTCCCTATTAACAATGTGTCCTCTAAAGTTAATCACTGCCTAATATAAACTAATCTCTACTGCTGCTATGCATGATTTATTGATTGTAATAGATATATCAAATTAGAGAAGACACAAAACCTTAGGCAATTTTGTTACCCACAAACGGTTTGCACTAACAAAGCATATATGTAATATAATTTAATAGCCTTATTATCTTACCTACATTTTAAAGTTCTCAAATTAATTTCATTTAATTTTGTATAGAGCTATTCATAATAATTTTCGCGTTCTTGAGGGGCGTGCGTAATAGTGCGCAGACCAACAATTAGTATATATAGATACCGTTATGGGCTTTTTGACTAGGATGAAGTCTAGTGAACAAGAATAAAAAGTAAAGAAAAACAAAAACAAAAACAAAAACAAAAACAAAAGATCGCCTAGATCTTAAACCCAGTCGAGGGGTTTTATATTTCATCACCACCCAAAATTCCTAAAATCTTCCTTCTTTCCTCCCTCCATTTCTTCTTCTTTCTAGCTGCCGCTTGACAGCTGAAAGAGAAGAGAGAAAAAATGGTGTGTGGTCCACTCCTCCGTTCTTTATTCTCCGCTGCCACTAAAAACGCCACCATCAAAAGCAAACCCTACTTAAACCCTTGCACTTTTCCTCTCGTTCGATCTTTCTCCGCCGCATCCGCCGCCGCATCCGCCGGCGGAAACCTCGACCCGTCACTCGACCCTTCACGCCTTCGCAACGTCGCTGTGATTGCGCACGTCGACCATGGAAAAACTACACTTATGGACCGACTTCTCCGCCAATGCGGCGCTGATATCCCCCATGAACGCGCTATGGATTCTATCAGCCTTGAGCGCGAGCGAGGAATCACTATCGCTTCTAAGGTTCTTTCTCACAAACCTTTTTCGTATCTTTTTGACAGTTGTTTTTGATTCATTAACTTATAACAATTGTGAACTTATAGCTCAATGAAACATCACCTTCTTGTAGAAACACAAAACAAGTTATGCTCTTTTGGTCATCAATATCTCCAGCAAAATCACTATCACAATATCTCTTGAGCTTGAAATCATGTGAAGTATAGAATGCAACAACCCGTGATCCAATATGCCTTTTAAGTATCGGAGGATTCTCTTTGATGCTTGTCTGCTTTCAAATGAGAAGTCGATGGATTCTCTATAGAGCAACTAATTAGCTCGACAACAAATAAGGTGTCTGGTCGATTACTAGTTAAATGGATTAACCTTCCTACCAAGCTCTTGAGTACAGTTGGATTCACATTTTATCCATCAGGCTCATTCTTGGACATTCTTATCCTACATGCCATTTGGGTGCTCACTGGATTAACAATTAACATATTAAATTTCTTGAATACTCCTCCGGTATATGCTGTTGAATTTTTAGAGGAGGAAAGAGAGAAACTTGGAGAGGATTAAAAAGACTACATTTTTATATATTTTTCATACCATGATAGTTTTTAGAGTAGAGAGGAGATTGAATAAAATATGAAGAAGTTTTGCATTAAACTTTCTCAATTAATTTCAATATAATAAGTGCCTTTTATAGGCTTACAAAACACTACTAGTAACATGTCCACTACTTAACCCACTACTTTTATCCCACTAAATAGACCATTATGTAGACCACTACTTGTTAGCCCACTAACTAATTATTAGCAACTAGTCCTACCTATTAGAAAAACTATTTGACTAATTTTGGAGCATAATCCAACATATGCTTCTTATGAGCTGAAAATTCCATCGTCAAATTGTACCACTTTAATGCCCAGATAAAGGACATGGTTCACGTTCCATGTTTTTTCTGGTAATCTTTAGATATTTTAGTGTTACGTCCTGGAAATATAAGATCATCCATATAGATGCATTCATAATTTCATATAAAACATTAGTGCTTTCACATAAATTGATTACTCATGAATGCACCTTGAAAATCCATTGTTTTGTCTAGATGACTATTCCACTCTTTTGGTGCTTGTTTTAAATTGTAAATATTTTATCTTCATTGACCATATAAACCCGAGAATGCTCAATGTACACCTCTTCCTCTAATCCACTAAGAAAAGCGAATTTCCCATTCATTTTAGTAATCTTCCACTAAGAAACTTTTTTTTTTCTGATAATGCAGGTCACATCTGTTCCATGGAAGGAGAAGGATCTGAACATGGTTGACACGCCTGGACATGCAGACTTTGGTGGGGAGGTATGTATTTAATATTGTTTCAGTATACACATCTTTCATTTGTGAAAATTATGCTGAAAATATCATACTAGTTTAGCTCATTAAACCTAGATAAAGAAATCATTATGACGTACCATGAGGTCATAAATGAAAGGATTGTACTTACCATAAAAACACAATTGGGATGATTGTATGAAGCCTTCATTGTGTAATTTGGAAACTGCTTTGTAAGCGTCAATAAACAGATTGGGGGCAGGCGGGCTTGTGATGAATATTCTTTCTTAAGATGTATAACCTTCACTTTAGAGTATACACAATGGCTCGCTATTGGTGAATTGGATCAAATTAAGCTAGGTTACGAGAAATACTGAAATTGAATTTGGTGGTTGATTGTCAATTTCAATTGTGCTTTGATCTTAGCTTTGCTTATGGAAGCCTGTGTATGATTTTAAGTTCCTTCCTCTAGTTTACATTAATGTCTATGGTTTCGCTTGCCTCCCCGAAAGAGTAGAAGATTGATAGGCGTGTCGCACACCTAACAAAATTAAATAACCTAACTAAACCTCCTAACTATATCACAGAGAGAAAGTTGTTCTATGATTAGCTCTTAAACAGTGGTAACGCTAAAGGAAATTTAATATCAATAGTGGTTGAATAAACTATACTAATCAATATATAAATAGAAGAATCTATAGTTAAGTATCCCACTAGCATGAATTGATACAATCATAATTTCTACCCCAAACTAATCAATTAAATGTTCAAAAAAGTTCACCCTATAAATACCATAAACCTCTCCTGAATATCTATGGCTTTCTTAATAAGCACTCAAGTCTATTCCCGTGGAATCATGCAAATTAAAGACATTAAACGCGACATTCTAACTTCCTAACAATCTATTCTTCCTACTCACGTGGAGAATTTCATGTCCTTAATTGAAATACCCAAATCCGTCAAAACCCAACTCCCGTTGTGATTAAGACAATGGAATAATAACAATACTAATTATCCCTAATCTAGTATTGGAATATGCACAATCAATTAAGCAAGAATAATTCAATTAATATGAGAATTTAAAGAAATAATCATGAATTAAATCATACTAGGGTTCAACTTAACCATAGATAAAAGAACTACTCAAGCATAATTGAAATAAATAAACAAATTAGAGAACAAAGAGAAAAGAAGAAGAAAATAAGTACTTGAATTAATGGAAGAAAGGTAGAGTCTTGGAGAACAATGAAGATCTACAAGTTTCTCTCTCTAACTTCTCTCTAGAAACCCTAAAAAAGTGTGTACAATAGACTATCTTCCGTCATTGAACAAATAAAAGAGTATTTATAACTTCCTAAAATAATAAAATCGAGTTCGCGATACGCGTCATGGACCAGATCAACACAGACTAGTCAATAATGACATACACGGTTGACCTGTAACCATAAAATGTAATATACGAAAATAAGCTACTATCTTGAAGAAATTTGACTGACACGGACGTGTAAAAAATGACACGAATGCGTTGCCTTGTAATCCTCAGATTCCCCAAATCAACTTCGAACAGTTATAACTTTTGATACGGAGCTCCTTTTGGCGCATGCAATATATCGTTGGAAAGCTGTCATGTTTCGCACAAGTACATAAAGTCCTTTGCATCTTCTTCAATTCCAATCCGTTTTGAGCACATGATATATCGTGTTGATGGTAATACAAGTGCCTTAATCATCATGTCCTTAAAAAGGAGTCCAAAGTATCTGAAATTACATCAAAACACCAAACAACTCGTGAAAGCACCCTAGCTTATAAAAAGGGACCTAAATATGCATAAATGCAATGTAAAATGCTCTAATGTTACATGAAAATGCACCGTAATATGCAACTAAATTATGCTAGAATTTGTACTTATCAAAGATCACATGTCAAGTTGTTTAAAAAGAATATGTGAAGAGGGTGCTCACTACCCCTTTGACCTAGAAGTTAATATTTGCTGATTTTTGTGTTGTATGTGTTTGTAGTAACTGGAAATTAAACGATTAATAATAAAAAGAAGATGAAGATAGTAAAGGAAGGGAGAAGAGAGAAGAAGAATTTACAACAATTTCAAGCAATTTGAGTGTCCTTGCATCACTACAAAAGGGGAAAGACCAAACCACGAAGAAAGAATGATACCTTCCTTCCCCGCTGATTATTTTAAACATAGTTATTAGAGGTTGTTTCCCTCCTAAAAGTCCCCCTTAAACATCTATGTTGCATAAAACCGTATGGTGCTTTTGAAATGAAAATGTTTTTGGGAATCATTGACACATAAATGGTTAGGATTTCGGAAGCAGGAGGTTTCTGTGCTTCATAGCCGGAAAGTGGAAACATTAAACCTTAATTAACAAATGACTTAGTTGGAAATGTTACAAGGGTTTTATTGGGCATCAACTAATAGAAGCTGGCATGGAAAATTAGGTTCAACCACTTCGATTAGGATTCTGTAGGTTTTGGCTTTGATAAACTGTCACCTAAATGCTATATGGATCTGCTAAGAACTAATATTGTAGGGGAGAGGGTATTTTAGATATTATCTCTTTAGTTTACTTGGGGAATAAGTGGGGTAGTTTGCTAAGGGGAGTAGTATAAATATAGAGGAGTTAGAAGGGAAAAGGCATCTTGAAAATTGATAAGTTTAGTGAGAGAAATGATTACTTGGGAGAGCTCCAACCTCTCGAATGTTGGTTAGGTTGTGAATCGGTGTTTATCATCAATACAATCATATCTTAGTAGTTTTATCTTACAATATTCATAAGTAATTCTTCTTAATTCCTCTAAATCTGTTGTTATGCTGAGAAATTAGCTTAGAGTCATCTTGGTTCTTAGCAAATGGTATCTGAGCAGCACTATTCTGGAGATTAAGTGCCTGATTTTCGTGTTTACAAAAAAAAAAAAAAAAAAAAAAAAAAAATTCTGCCATGGAAGTTGCCAGTGCTCCTGGTCTGAAAATGAAGGAGATAGGAAAGGAAATCGCGAAAGAGGTGGAGGAAAACGTGAGAAGAAGTTTTGAGAAACTTCAAGAAGATTTGGTGAAGATAATCAATGAAGCGTTCTCTCCAATCCAACGAAATTGAAGTTACTTCGAGAGGAGCTTGAGGAGGAAGACAACCAGAAAATTCAGAGAGGGACGAAGAGGTGGTTACAAATCTGGAGAAGGTAAGATCAAGTGGTTGTCATAGAAAAGTTTTCGGTGACGAAAGAGATGAGATCCGGTCACCACACTTGTGGAAGAAACTTCTGGAGGGAGCAGGTTACAAGGCTAGTAGAAGGCGTGGTGATTTTTCGGGGGGTTATACTGGTGGATCGGGTGGTGCCATAAACAAATCTGGTTGTGTTGCAGCTGGAAGCACGTTAAGTGCACTAGGCTACGGATCCGGCCGAGGCTACAATCGCGGTGGTTTTGGTGGTTCCAGTCGAAGAAGGTTGTTTGAAAAGGAAAGAGAAGAGTCATTTGAACCTAGTGGTAACGGTGGAAGTGGGTCCGGTGGTGGTCCACTTGGAGGATATTTTGAGAGAGGAGGTGCCGGAGGAAGTGGTTCCGGTGGAGTTCCAGGCGTTGTCTTCGGTGGTTCGCCGGGTAGTAAATCTGGTAGTGGTTGTTTAGAGGTTCTGGGAGATATATGTGATAGTGGTTGTATGTTGGATGGTGGAAAAAAATGTTTTCACAGGTGGATCTGGTTGTGGTCTTAGTTATTTGGCCGGAAATTGGAAGTTTGGTGTTGGAACCGCCACTTGTGGTGGCCTGAAGAGGGAAGGAAGGAGTAGTCCTGAAGTGCAGATGTGGCTCAATGGATCGAGTGGTGGACCTGGAACATTTTCCGATGAGAAATCCACCGGTGATTCAGATCTCCTTGCCGGCAAAATGTTGGTGATGAAGATGGACGACATTCATGGAGGGGTTTATTGCAGAAGATTCCAGAACTTGAGCAGCAAAGAAGGATGAGTGAGGTCTGGGTTGGCTTAGAGAAGAAGCCATGGCTAGAAGGAGGTAGTAATGGCAATCTTGTAATTACTGAAAAAAGAGAGTCCATGGGCCAGCACCATTTCTAAATTCTCTCAGCCCAATCTTCCTGTCTCAAATATAAACCCACTGCTCACAGACCCACTTTCTTAACACCCAAATTTTCAGCCCTTATATCATTAAACTCATCCAGCATTTAATTGTTACACTAAATTCCTTTTCTGATTTCCACACTATCAGTTCCACTCTCACTTTGACTTCACAACCTCACGGCCTTCCACTTCCTTGTGACCACTTGATCACCACCCCAACTTTCTTCATCTCACCAGTTCCAAATTTCCTAAGTTCTTCCACAGCTTCACTCACTTCTCCACTCCATCTCTTTAAACCCAAAACCTTCAAGCCACAAGCCCATAACACCAGCAGCACACCATACCATTTCAGACACTCTTTCCTTCATCACTTCCAGGACTTTTTCTTTCTAGTGGAGGCACTCACTCGAGCCAGAGAACTTTATGAGGAGGAGCAGCAACACGAGCTAAAGCATAAACTAGGCTTGGGGACTGAAGGGCTGCAAGACACTGAATATACGAGTAAGGGCCAGAATTTAGTGATGATTACGACCCACCTTGAGGACAAGGTGGAAGTTTAGGGGGCCGGTAATGCTAAGAACTAATATTGTAGGGGAGAGGGTATTTTAGATATTATCTCTTTAGTTTACTTGGGGAATAAGTGGGGTAGTTTGCTAAGGGGAGTAGTATAAATATAGAGGAGTTAGAAGGGAAAAGGCATCTTGAAAATTGATAAGTTTAGTGAGAGAAATGATTACTTGGGAGAGCTCCAACCTCTCGAATGTTGGTTAGGTTGTAATCGGTGTTTATCATCAATACAATCATATCTTAGTAGTTTTATCTTACAATATTCATAAGTAATTCTTCTTAATTCCTCTAAATCTGTTGTTATGCTGAGAAATTAGCTTAGAGTCATCTTGGTTCTTAGCAAATGGTATCTGAGCAGCACTATTCTGGGAGATTAAGTGCCTGATTTTCGTGTTTACAAAAAAAAAAAAAAAAAAAAAAAAAAAATTCTGCCATGGAAGTTGCCAGTGCTCCTGGTCTGAAAATGAAGGAGATAGGAAAGGAAATCGCGAAAGAGGTGGAGGAAAACGTGAGAAGAAGTTTTGAGAAACTTCAAGAAGATTTGGTGAAGATAATCAATGAAGCGTTCTCTCCAATCCAACGAAAATTGAAGTTACTTCGAGAGGAGCTTGAGGAGGAAGACAACCAGAAAAATTCAGAGAGGGACGAAGAGGTGGTTACAAATCTGGAGAAGGTAAGATCAAGTGGTTGTCATAGAAAAGTTTTCGGTGACGAAAGAGATGGAGATCCGGTCACCACCACTTGTGGAAGAAACTTCTGGGAGGGAGCAGGTTACAAGGCTAGTAGAAGGCGTGGTGATTTTTCGGGGGGTTATACTGGTGGATCGGGTGGTGCCATAAACAAATCTGGTTGTGTTGCAGCTGGAAGCACGTTAAGTGCACTAGGCTACGGATCCGGCCGAGGCTACAATCGCGGTGGTTTTGGTGGTTCCAGTCGAAGAAGGTTGTTTGAAAAGGAAAGAGAAGAGTCATTTGAACCTAGTGGTAACGGTGGAAGTGGGTCCGGTGGTGGTCCACTTGGAGGATATTTTGAGAGAGGAGGTGCCGGAGGAAGTGGTTCCGGTGGAGTTCCAGGCGTTGTCTTCGGTGGTTCGCCGGGTAGTAAATCTGGTAGTGGTTGTTTAGAGGTTCTGGGAGATATATGTGATAGTGGTTGTATGTTGGATGGTGGAAAAAAATGTTTCACAGGTGGATCTGGTTGTGGTCTTAGTTATTTGGCCGGAAATTGGAAGTTTGGTGTTGGAACCGCCACTTGTGGTGGCCTGAAGAGGGAAGGAGGAGTAGTCCTGAAGTGCAGATGTGGCTCAAATGGATCGAGTGGTGGACCTGGAACATTTTCCGATGAGAAATCCACCGGTGATTCAGATCTCCTTGCCGGCAAAAATGTTGGTGATGAAGATGGACGACATTCATGGAGGGGTTTATTGCAGAAGATTCCAGAACTTGAGCAGCAAAGAAGGATGAGTGAGGTCTGGGTTGGCTTAGAGAAGAAGCCATGGCTAGAAGGAGGTAGTAATGGCAATCTTGTAATTACTGAAAAAAGAGAGTCCATGGGCCAGCCCATTTCTAAATTCTCTCAGCCCAATCTTCCTGTCTCAAATATAAACCCCACTGCTCACAGACCCACTTTCTTAACACCCAAAATTTTCAGCCCTTATATCATTAAACTCATCCAGCATTTAATTGTTACACTAAATTCTTTTTCTGATTTCCACACTATCAGTTCCACTCTCACTTTGACTTCACAACCTCACGGCCTTCCACTTCCTTGTGACCACTTGATCACCACCCCAACTTTCTTCATCTCACCAGTTCCAAATTTCCTAAGTTCTTCCACAGCTTCACTCACTTCTCCACTCATCTTTAAACCCAAAACCTTCAAGCCACAAGCCCATAACACCAGCAGCACCATACCATTTCAGACACTCTTTCCTTCATCACTTCCAGGACTTTTTCTTTCTAGTGGAGGCACTCACTCGAGCCAGAGAACTTTATGAGGAGGAGCAGCAACACGAGCTAAAGCATAAACTAGGCTTGGGGACTGAAGGGCTGCAAGACACTGAATATACGAGTAGAGGGCCAGAATTTAGTGATGATTACGACCCACCTTGAGGACAAGGTGGAAGTTTAGGGGGCCGGTAATGCTAAGAACTAATATTGTAGGGGAGAGGGTATTTTAGATATTATCTCTTTAGTTTACTTGGGGAATAAGTGGGGTAGTTTGCTAAGGGGAGTAGTATAAATATAGAGGAGTTAGAAGGGAAAAGGCATCTTGAAAATTGATAAGTTTAGTGAGAGAAATGATTACTTGGGAGAGCTCCAACCTCTCGAATGTTGGTTAGGTGTAATCGGTGTTTATCATCAATACAATCATATCTTAGTAGTTTTATCTTACAATATTCATAAGTAATTCTTCTTAATTCCTCTAAATCTGTTGTTATGCTGAGAAATTAGCTTAGAGTCATCTTGGTTCTTAGCAGGATCTTGATCGTCTTGATGGTTGTTATCTCGAGGAGTTGGCTGTAATGTGAAACTATGGTTTGTATTTTTAGTGGCTTTACAGATGGGCAACATATCTGTGTCGCATGCTTTCTTGCATTTCCTATGTCACTCTTTGTATTTTAACTAGGATTTAGGCTTGTAGACCACTTTCAACGTCTGTCCACTCCCTTGTATGGTTCTATTATGTTTGTATCATTGTATGTCTTTTCATCAAAGTTGGAGTGTACAATAGCATTTATAACTTTGTCTTACTTTGGACCTTTTTTTTTTTTGTACTCTCCTTTACTTCAAAGTTTCAATGAAGTTTGTAGTACTGTACAGTAGTTAGTTAAATGTTTGTATGTTATGACCTACTTTGCAATTGCATAGGTAAGGACGTAAGGTCCAAAATGATTTTCCTCAACTGCCGTATGGGGTAGGCTAATTATGTCCTAAGCCCCACTTCTTCTCGTTAGGTAAGAGATTCATTAGAGTTATTAGATGTTACAATATCATAGCTTGGCTTGTGTTTACTTCACTTTCCTTTTCATTTTAACTCTTTATTTTTTCTGGGAAGCATTATGTAGTAAGACATTACTTATGCTGTTAGGACATGGATTCCTAGGAATACTTTTAGCATGTCTGCTACATTCTGCTACATTGGCTTAGCTAATATTATGCTTGAATTGGTTTAGTAAGTGCTTTGTTTCTCAACTTCATCTTCTACTTTGTATTTAATCTCTAAATGACTGAAATTTTCCTTCTTTTAATGGATAGGTTGAGCGAGTTGTTGGCATGGTTGAGGGTGCAATTTTAGTTGTAGATGCTGGTGAAGGTCCACTTGCCCAAACAAAATTTGTTTTGGCAAAGGCTTTAAAGTATGGTTTGCACCCTATTTTGCTCTTGAACAAGGTAGATAAACCTTCAGGTGAGTTCTCTATCTAATATCTTAGACAAGCTTGTTTATATCTTGTAATAATTGTATACAAGCGAGAATCAACTTTATGCTTCTACTAGATTTATGTATTCTGGCCTTGCAATGTGCTATGCCATAAAAATTGTATCAAATTATGGAATTTTGGTTGTCAACTCATATCTTCCCATTCTTTGCAGTAGGAAACTTCTATTTTATTCTAGCGAGGTCATTGTTTATCAGTTGTCAAAGTTAAATTTCTTCCTCTTCTTTCATCTTGAAAACTTTGGTCTTATCTAGAGGTTTAGATGGCAGGACTCATGTAGTTGATCAAATCAAAAGGACCATCTGATGAGAAGATAATATATTTGTGTAAGGCTTTGTTATGCGAGGATGTCATAGACGATTCACCTAAAGAAGCAAACAATGAAAGCTTAATGGCCTTAAGTAGCGTGTATTTCATTTTCCTTTAATCTCCGGGGTGAAGAACACCTGCTTTTACTAACTTGAAGAGAGATTATGAAAGTTTTTGATACTTATTATTTAAAGTTTATGGGTGAACTTAGGACCAGGACTTGTGAATGAAAAGTAAGGTTGGGCTATTTTAACCTGCGAACTTAGGTGGTGAATGACTTCCAGTTGTCCACGAGGAACGTATGTGTAGCTAGCTACTAACATATATATTCGTGTACTTGGTTTTACTGTGTTTATTGGTTTTACGTGTTTTTCAATTTATGGTGCATGTTCAATGCTAAATTCCGGTTAAAAATTATGAATCATGTTAATTTTCTTGCAGATTTAAATGTGTTTTCAAAAAATCATACTTATTACCTCCATTAAGACTTATGAATCACACCTTTTGTCTTTATTTTCTTGCAGATATAAATGTGTTTTCAAAAAATCATACTTATTACCTCCATTAAGACTTATGAATCCACCTTTTGTGTGGACTTGTGATCTAATTGATGAATAAAGTACTTGTTGTCATATGATTTTGAATCGAGTATGTAAATATTACTCCATTCAGCTCCCTTGTGGTCTATCCTAGTTGAAGATAGACATTAATCATTAATTTGTACATAATACATTAATCTAGAAACTTCAATTATAATTGTCATGAATCATAAGAAACGATGAAGTCACAAGTGCTTGTTATAGGACAATAGGAATGCACTTCCCAGTAGCTAGCTCAAGAGGAGGAGAGTCCATTGTCCTATATAAACCACACCAACCTCCTATACGGTCGATGTGAGATCGTTTCCCCAGGATCAGTCCATAACATTCGTCCCCCCATAAGGACCAACGTGCTCGTTGGTCACAATTGGTTCTAGGCCACCACTATGAGGTTTGACTCTGATACCATTTGTTATAGGACAATATGAATGCACTTCCCAAAAGCTAGCTCAAGAGGAGGAGAGCCCATGTCCTATATAAACCACACACCAACCTCCCATACGGTCGATGTGGGATCCTTTCCCTGGGATCAGTCGATAATAGTGTTCCAAAATTTTTCATCTTTGACCCAAAAAAACTAATTAATACGAACACTGTTAAATGGAAGAGTTAGTGTTTGTTCTTTATTTTGTGATTTCAGTTTCAATGATGGAAATCATTACCTACTAAACATGAAGTGTTGATTTTCTTAATTATCTTGACACTCTTTAACATTATGCTTATGTGGTGCTGGCTGTTACCATGATTCCTGTAGTCAGTACAGTATTTTCGCTGGTTGACACATATCTAATGTAAGCTATCATTAAGCGCTTGGTCCTTAAGCACCTATTTGAACATTAAAGTATCTACGAGGACTCTTTTGTATGTCTTCTAGATAGGAATGGCAACGGTTCGAACTCGGGGCGGATCATGCATAATCCGAGTCCGACCCTACAAGAAGTCGGATTATAAATCCGACTCCGAATCCAGCTCTGACATCCGACTCCCAATCTCCGAATCCGATGTGACTTCCAGATACAAAGTCCGATTCGACCCGAGTCGGAGTTCCTTCCCCTTTTCGTCCACGGTGAACACTCCATTAAGGTGGGGTTTTTTCTTTGCATTTTTTAAAATAATCACATGACTAATTTTTAAATTAAACTTCCTAATTCGAACCAAATACATTGACCTTAAAGAAAAATAATATTTGTACTTAACAATAATAATCTTTTACACACAGCCAATACAAATCCAACAAAGTTCAATTATCTAATACTATTAAACTAATACAATTCATTCAAGTCTTCAATCCAAGTTTTCATCAAACATAAACCTACATAATATACAAAGCAACACTTAAGTATCATAAAGTCTACATCCAAATTAGTAATAGAAACAGAAAAAATTATGTGCTTAGAAAAAAAACAGAAAAAGAAAAAGTTAAACAAAACAGAAAATGAAAAAAAGAACAATGAAAGAATGGATACTGGAAAAAGAAAGGAACCAAAAAAAAAAGAGAAACAAGTCCAGAATCGTCATCAACTCATCAACATCATTATAATAACTTATCATTATCAACACCAATTGGATTTCTATTCATCAACATCAAACGAAAATCATCAAAACACGAAAAATATAAATTCTGAAAATGAAAAACTCGAAAATCCCAGAAAACAAAAAAATGGAGAATCAAAAAACGAAAAAAATCAATAAACACAAATATAAAAATTCAGAAGACATAAAGACACAAATTAGAAAAGGAAATATGAAAGCAAACCGAAAAGTCAGAACATGGGCAAAATATGATCCAGATTCCAAAACAACAATTTAAGAAATAAAAAATTATAAGATTTCAAAGGTGCGGATCGAAGTCTTATCATTTTTGATTTCTTAAATTGCTGTTTTGGAATCTGGAGCATATTTTGCCCATGTTCTGACTTTTCGGTTTGCTTCCATATTTTGCCCATGATCTGACTTCTTGTA
The DNA here is from genome assembly GCF_026745355.1 of Beta vulgaris subsp. vulgaris. Taxonomy (NCBI): domain Eukaryota; kingdom Viridiplantae; phylum Streptophyta; class Magnoliopsida; order Caryophyllales; family Amaranthaceae; genus Beta; species Beta vulgaris. The sequence goes on along the minus strand of NC_079210.1, from coordinate 27,458,063 downwards.
GGGTCAGACTCGGATTGTACATAATCCGCCAAGAGTCTGACCCATTGCCATTCGTAACCGAGAGAAAGTCGATTGAGGATGTAGTAAATATTGAATGGGTCATTAGTAAGTGTGTTAAGCACGTTAGGTCGATCTTACACAAGATTGGAGATAGACCATGGAAGAAAAACTCGGCCGTTCCGTTATGGAACGGCCGCTTTGTAACGGATTTGAGAGTGGCCGTTCCGTTATATACCGTTATGTAACGTTTTTTTTTAATTCACAAGATTCTCGGCGTTACGCCGTTACAGAACGGTGTAACGCCGTTCTAGAACGTTATACAGGAGCAAAATGACCGTTCTTTTCAGATGGGGTCTAGGGAAGAAGAAGATGACAAATTTACTTGCGGTGGGAAGATTTTAGGCAGAAAAAGTAAGATTTTTGACATGAAATAAAGCAAAAATTATATATTTCGTATCTTGAATTTCACAAAAAATCCAACATAAACCAACAACAAAATTATCTATATAAACCCCTAACCTAAAATAGTAGAATACATAAAAATTGAAAACTAAACAAAGTAGTAGAGGAGAGTACCAGATTAAGAGCACAACACATAAACCAAATAATTTTCAAATACTCAGGTAACAACTAACCTCAATATTTTGTGCATTACTTTTGTTTTCTGATTTTTTTTTTTTGCAATTCTGCCATTTCTTTTGCTGTGATGCTTGGCGTTAGTTTTCTTGCCTGTTGGTACTTGGTTGTCTTCTTGTTTGTTGTTCCTTCTTTGTGAGTTTTTGTTGTGTGAAGAAAAGTAGAAGAGAAAGAATTTATTTTTGTGAGTTCTTGATGCTTGGCGTGAATTATGTTCACCAGATGAAGAAGCTGAATGAAGAAAGGTGCTTTTTTTGAAAAATAAAAAAGGCTGAGATGTGTAATTGTGTACTGTAGAAAGGAAGAAGAAGATGTTTTTTAAAAAAATAAAAAAGGCAGAGATGTATACTGTAGAAGATGATGATGTGTTATCATAAGTTATGTATTTGGATGACAAGTTGACAACTATGTGAAAGTTGTAGGGTAGGTCAGTAGGTGTACTTGTACCAGTGTGTAATGTTAGTCTTTGTTTTTTTTTTTGACCGGATATGTTAGTCTTTGTTAGATATTTATTAAAAATGAGTTTTTTATTTTTTTGTGAGTGGGCTTGTAATAAGATGCATTATTGGTGCATCAAATTTTCATAAACCAAGGTATAATATAATGATTTACCCAAAAAAAATACTTCTAAAGTTCATAAAAAAAAGGTACAATATAATACAATAATGTAATTACTTGTCCTCCTATAAAAATTGTAATAACTTGTGTTATGTTAATTTATTTATGATTTAGGCTAATGTATATTTTTTATTGATGCTAACATTAGTTAATATTAATACTATTATATGAACATATGTTGGCATATTATTGGTGCATCAAATTTTCATAAACCAAGGTATAATATAATGAAGGAGGAAAAGGTAAGCTATCTAAAACAGAAACACACATATTAAGTATTTTATTTTTCCACAATTAGTTGTTATATGAATTGTTGATTATTTTAATTCATTTATTAGTTAAATAATTATTAAATAATTATTAATGTGTGACAAGTATCCCAAATAGTGTATTTCAATCTAATATGGTACTATAAACAAAAAAAATGTAAAAACAAGCTTCAAAACCGACTTATGTGAATTTTTCCAATAAATTCACGCCGCGACGGCCGCGAAACGTTCTATTTGGCCGTTACGGGCCGTTCCCGCGAAAACGCGACCGTTACCGCGAACGCGACCGCGACCGCGTTTTTTTTCCATGAGATAGACCAAGATGTGATTCATAGGATATAGTGACGGTAATTTGAATGGAGAGGGGTAATTCGTATTAGTATTTGGGCATGTGGGAAAGATCATAGTAGGAAGAAGGGGGTAGCAGCTGGCAGCTAGAGGTGGTTTGGGCATGTGAGACTTTGGCTGGATGATAAACCAGTTAGGTTTGTAGAAGGTTCGGATGTCGGAAATTTTCAAAGTTGAGGGAGGCCAAAAATAACTTGGACAGAGGTAGAATCGATATGAAGAAATTAAGTGTATGGGAGCATTTAGTGTTTGATAGAAGAGAATGGAGGCATTTCATGTGAACAAACTGGGAGATAAATGCGACCCCATCTTATTGGGATCAAGGCTATGCCATTGCTGTTGTCAATCTAGATATATATTATTTTAAGAGTATTGCTTTTACTATCTTATTTGCATTCTCTACCATCTAGACCTTTTTTCTTGGTTATTTGTCGAGGCTTATGTGCTTCGATGATACTCATGCAGTGTCTGAAGAGAGATGTAATGAAGTGGAAAGCCTGGTATTTGATCTTTTCGCGAATCTTGGTGCTACAGGTTTGTAAGTGACATGAGAATGTCTGCTGGCTGATTCCTATTTTATTTTTTTCTCTGCATTTTACTGTATGATATAATTTTCCATGCTGCTTCAGAGGAACAGTTGGATTTTCCTGTTCTCTATGCCTCTGCTAAAGAAGGATGGGCATCATTAGAATACACCAAGAGTCCCCCTGAAGAAGCTAAGAATATGTCAGATTTGCTTGATACCATAATCAGACATGTTCCTCCCCCAACAGCAAGCCTTGATGCTCCTTTCCAGATGCTGGTTGGTATTTGTATTTGCATTTCTAGAAATGATTTTAGATTGTGCGACTGTATTTCTCACCTAAACACGAGAATGAAGAAGGTAGAGGGCTTAGAGAAATCATAGAAGTGAAGGGCTCATCTATGTCTTTGATGCTTGAAAGTGCTTAGTTGATTTTGATCTTATCTTTGACATCTGAATATATTGTGTCACTTGGAAATGGAACTTAAAAAGGGGATATGCACATTTTCAGAAGTTGCAAACGTGGGAATGCCGAATATTTATTTGTAAAAATTTACGAAAAACTTAAGTAGAAAGAAGCTAGTTGTGAAGATAATTACATTTTATATGATTTAGTTACAATTTTATCACCAAAAGAGAGGTGGGGGTAACCCAAAAGTGATTATGGCTAACTTGAGATTTGAAAGATGGAAGAACCTTGAAGGCTCCGTTTGGTAGAGCGTGAAACATTTTCCTGGAATTTTTTTTTACACTATTTTCAATTTTACACTTTTTGGTTTGTAAAGGATTGTAAAACCATTTTCCCTAGGTATATAAAGTTGTCTAACCAATGATGGAAAACCATTTTCCCTTCAAAATGAAGGGAAAATTATTTTCTTTCCTTTTCCTTATCTCTTGTAAACTCTTCTCACTACCTCCTTACTTTCTGTTTCATTTTTCATTTTCCATTCGTTTCATCATTTTTCTTACATGGAACCAAATGATGGAAAACTAATTTCCATTGTAAATTGTTTTCTATTGTAAATTGTTTTACATGAAATCATTTAGACTTAAAATGTTTTACACCCAACCAAACGGAGCCGAAACTCCTAAGGGTTTTTGCCCTACGTTAATGAATTTTTTTGGAAACAAAACATTCTGAAACTGGACAAAGAGCTCATGAAGCTTCCTTGCCATCAATGTGAAATATGGAACTGTTGTCTTTTGGGATGGATAGATTTATGTATGCTCAAGGTCTTGCTCTTTACTTAAGTTATACTTTTCTTAAAATCTTAAAAAGGATGTTTGACAGAGTCCTCCTTAGGTCTCGATGATGGAAAAGGACTCCTTTCTTGGGAGAATATTGACTGGTCGCATCTCATCTGGAGTAATCCGTATTGGCGACAAAGTGCATGGACTGCGTGGCACTGATACAGGAGTTCAAAAGATTGAAGAAGGGAAGGTTAGTTGGTAAAAGCTGTTATGTCTTTTAAGTATATGAATTGCACCTTGTATATTGTGTATTACATACGTATCTCTCACTGTCACATATTATGTGAAGAAGTGAGAACTTTTATGAAGAAATTATACATTGTAGCCTACAAGTTTCAATTTTTTTACATGTTGGCAGGGCAAAAAAATTATTATACAAAGTCACCCTTAAGTTCCTGATAGTCTACATAGTGGCCTTTAATACTGCACTTCACCCTTAAACAACCTAACCACCACCCTAACACCCAAAAACGCCCCTTTCTCTCTCATCTTTCCACCACTCATCTTTCCACCGCTCATCTTTCCACCGCTCATCTTTCTCTCTTCTCAACTTTCTGAATCAAATACAAGCGCGAATGATACAAGCTCAACTTGACACGAATTTGTTATTTGATTCTCATGACGGTGTCGGAGATTCCGCTGGTGCCGAACTCGATGAGACACTCGTTAGGTTCAGTGCGGCAGTTGAGAAAGAGCTCCAAAATGTTGAGATCTTGAAGAATGGCGAAATTGTAAGGATCGCAAGAGAAGTTGCCTAAAATTGCGACGGTTTTTTCCTTGGTTTAGGATATTGTGGGATTTTGGAACTAGGTAACTAATTGTTAGAGGTGCTCGTGTGATGCGTGGTGGTTTCTTGGGGTGTTTCGAGGGCAGTGGGAATGGTTTAGTGGGTGCTGTGGTGGTGGTTCGTGGTGGTTTCAATGGGAGAGGGGGTGGTTTGTGGGTGTTGTGGTGGTCGGGTTTTGAGTGGCAGAGGAGGTGATTTGTGGGGTTCGGCGGGTGTTCGAATGGTGGTAGCATTGGTTGATGTAGGGATGCTAAGGATGTTGGGCGGTGGTGGTGCTGCTGTGGTGGCTTAGCGTGGTTTAGAGAGAGAAAGGGGATGGGGAGAAGAGAGAAAAGGGAGGAGATAGGAGAGAGAAATGGCTAGAGTTTAATTGTTGAGCCACCTATTAATGAAATAAGGCCACTATGTAGAATTTTCCAAACTTAGGAGTCACTTTGTAATTTTGTATAATATTTTTTTTCCTTGCCACCATATAGAAAAGTTGAAACTTGAAGGTCACCATTTAAAATTTCCCAGTTTTCTATTGTGATTTGGTGCAAGTGACTAAAATCTTGGACAAGAATTAAGGTGTGAGATAGCAGATGGAAAGACCACTGGCTATAATGTTTAGATTCAGTGTCACCCTTGGGTATTGACTATTAGTCGAGAATTTGAAATGGACAAGTAGAGGATGACTTGGAATAGGAAAGTTTATTCTCTTTACTGGAAGATATTGGGACATGATTGCTAGTATTGAGCGTTATAGTATGGAAACGCAATCAAGAAATACTCTCCTTTCTTTGATGCAGATTGTAAGGGACATGATTAAGTGCTGCCATGGGGTTAGAACCCATATAGCTTAGAGTGTGAACTAGGGTCAGAACTATTAGAACAGCGCGACATGGAGCTCTACTTGTCAGAAGGGAAAAATTGGTTTGGATTCACCAACAATTTTCAAAAGGAGTAGCTTATAAACCATGTTTAGATCAACGCAATCAAAGGGACTAGCAAATAGGGATAGACATAAGGTGCGATTTGACCTTAAAAAACCCGAAGAAGATGATTAATTGGTTCTAACCAGATATGGATTTGAGGGTGAAGGTAGTATGATGACGGAATGCTATAAGAGCCTGTATGACAGCCTCTACTAATTTACCTCTATATGTGCAATGTTTGGACGATTAAAGCTTGCCCACATTTACCAAATTTTAGCATCTGAAATTTGATTAGTGCAGCCAAAAAAACTCTCAATTTTTGCCAAATTCCCATAATTAGTATGGTTAAAAGGCACTAACATGAGATCTAAATTTTTCCATAGTTTAGATGCTAATTAGTGGTTAAAATTTTCGATTCAATCCGTTTTAACAATAGTAATGTGGAAAAGCCATGTCATTTACAGGTGATATCATCTGCATGTTATAATAAAGAAATTGAAGAGAAAGAATGACATTAGAAAGGAGTTTTTGTTTTGAAGCCCTCGGAACATCCGTCATCATTGTTAGAAGACTTTTGATCACTGTATAGTACTATTGAAGAGGAAGAGGAATTTTTTTTGATCTTATTCTTGAATGTGGTTTGTGTTTGATGTTTGTTAAGCGCTTGATTTGGAGAGAAGAAGAGAGAAGAATGATCTTTAAAGTCTATTATGCATAATATTGAATGATCTGATACGGACGTGCAAGGGAGTATATATAGGGTAATAAGCCAAGCTCCTGGCGTTATCTTGGAGAATAAGGAATAATAGGTGGCACTGACTATCCTTTAGCGCGGTCTGCACTTTGCACTCTGCACTCTGCACTCTGCACTCTGCACAGGACAGTGACCTGACAAACTTTTTCTTTTAGCTTTGTTTAGGCGCCAGTTATGTAGCATTTAGCGATATACATCATGTTGGTTCAACAATTGGCCTTAAGATTCAGACAGGGAAATCTATTTCCTCATGTCTGAGATAAGATTGTTTTGATTCCCGAGCCTTTTCTTTCTTGTTCGTGGATTGTCTATCCTCATTTTCCCATCCCTCATCATTCAGGTATCAAACTCTCTCTCTGTTTTCATCCGAAGTATTTATTCTTTAATTTGTTCATCTGTACACCTTAATATCCGATTAACGCACTTATAGATTCTAATGGTCCCTGGAGCTTAGGGGAATATTTCATGTTGTAGGTGTGTGCATCATATTCATGCCACAAGGTAGTCCAAAACTCCAAACTGAGGGAAATGCTGTGAACCTACTAAAAAACCAGAAACTCCCTTCCATGATTCTTCAAATTAAGAGGTCCATAGAGAAGCAGTGTGCAGTGCTGATTTGGCAGGAAAATCTGATGGAGTTGGTTATTGTTCTGGCTTCGAGTGTTCGAGGCTTAGAGGGTTAAGTGGGGGAGGGGGTTTAGCTGCTTTGTTCTGTATCTGAAGTGCTAGGTCTGGTATGCTTTGTAAAACTAAGCTCTATTCCAGAATGGTTTGATTGGAATTGTAGGGTTGGCTTGGTATCATACTATCATTTGGATTTTCGGTTTTGAGCGTTTACTTCCATTCTTTTATAAATGAATATTTAGATATCAGATTGCACTTTATGTCTTATAGTTTGTGGTTGGTCTTTTTAATGTTGAGAGTTTCCACTGTGAGAGATTCAACCTTAAAACGATACACACACTTCTTTGAAAACTTAAAAATTGAAAACTTCAAACTCAAAATGATATCGAACAAAAGCAAGCCCTATGCTTTCCTGAGGAGAAAAAATGACAGTTGACACCATTGATTGGATGTGTTCCCATATTAATCCTAAGTTCGATCATTTATGAATAATCCCATGTTTCGGGACATTCTCCCCATAGAAGTTGGTCCAATTTAGGATGTTCAGAAAAGCCATCTATCATGCTCTAATTGGCAATGGTTAGTCTTGTGCAAGTAAAGGAGAGAGAGGAGAGAGAAAAATGACACTTCAGAGAGTTCAGACCTTCCAAGTAAGCAAAATATAACATCTGGTATAGGTAATAAGTCATTTGGACCAAAATGGCAAGGATGCTCACTTGGTTATCAATCAAATTTTGGATTATATAGGAAGACACCCCAAACTTAGAATTCATAATGTCAATATTTCCATTAGAAATCTATGTTATACATGGAATTAAACTCTTTCGTTGTGTTACAGAATGACTATTCTCTAAGGATTTTGGACTTGCCGTTCCATGAAATTTTGTTAGGGAACACCATAATAAAAATCACATATTTTTCCTGCATTATACGTTCCATAACACGAAGTCGCCGTGTCAGATTGTTTTTATCCCCGTTACATCCGTTCTTTTCTAACATTGGCCAAAAATATTTTAAGAATTAATTATATAGCATTGAAACATGATATTTTGATAAATTTGATAATATTATATTGTAATAATGCTTCATAAATTAAAACAATGCAAATAAGGTTAGGACATATTAATGTGAGTATTTTGAAAAAATTCATGCCGCGTCGGCTGTGATCCGTTCCATGCATCTGTTACAAGCCACTTATGTGACAACGCAAACGTCACCGCAATCGCGACTGCATCTGCGTTATCCTTGATATTATATCAAGTTCAGGTTGGAATCCAATATGAGGTAGATTCAAATTCATTATGAATCAGTTTAATGTGGATTTATTGTTTTCTTATAGGTTGTGAAATTGATGAAAAAGAAGGGCACAAGCATGGTTTCTGTTGACAGTGCTGGAGCTGGTGATATCGTTTGTATGGCAGGATTGGGAGCTCCGTCCATAGGGCATACTGTTGCAAATACGGAGGTCTGTCCATTTATGTAATCTAGTCTATAATATATCTCCCCCCCCCCCCCCCCCTACTCATAAAGGTACCTTAACCATTAAGAGAAAATTTACGTTGACTGCTCTGCAAAGTAAACAGATTTTTTTTCTTTCAGTTCCCCCCATAACCCATATCCCCTTCATTTCTGTGATGATTTTGCCTCTTATGTTTCGCGATGAGAAGCACATTTGGTTAGCTGAAATGTTTTGTTACAGGAGTGAGCATTTTTGCTTCATGATAAGCTTGAGATTTTCTCTTTTGTTCTCTTCCCTTTCAGTCGTTTATGTCCATCGTTGTGCGGTATTGATGTTGGATAAACGGTGACTCATTTTTTTTGCTATTGAGAAATTCTAAATCATGTACTTGACAGCATTTTTTGTTATCAGGTCATGACTGCACTTCCTACAGTTGAGTTAGATCCTCCAACCATTTCAATGACCTTTGGTGTGAATGACTCGCCATTGGCTGGTAAAGATGGTATTCATGTAAGCACATTTTTGTCTTACCTCTCAAATGACTTTGCAGCATTATATGAATCTGCTCTGCTGTATCCTCATCAACCATATCATTTCACAAAGTTGGATCATGAGTCTGTAATTCTTCAAAAAGCATAGGATCATTGATGCTAATTATCTGTTTTTTTGTAGGTTCCATCTACATATTGCTCACATAATTTACTTAATCTGCATATAAACATGTATTTAGGTTCCATCTGTTCTGCTGTAGCCTCATTACTCATATATGTATCCTGTGTCTTTCTCTTGCGCTGATATGGTGGTTTGTCGCCGGCTTAGTCTTTAGAAGTTGGTAGATTTAGATATGTCCGGCCTTTTAATGTTTTGTGTCGCTCGGATGTTCAATGTCAGGTTTTTGGGGTGCAAGGGGAACAACATTTTGTGGCAAGCTATGTTGTTGCTGTTTTATGGGTGATTTGGTTGACAAAGAATCCTGCGTTCCTTGCATGTCCTTTCTTAAAATTATATTGGAACAATTACATGAAAGCACCCTAGAATGAGGTTGTTATTCTTAAACTCACCACTTACAAATGTCATGTATTACAACCACCATAACTACTGTGATTCTAGTGAGGAGTGGAATTTAGAATCACACCTTCATTTAGGCGTGGTTTTGTAAATTTCCCTGTTTTCTTTCCCTTGATTTTGGTGGACTTATTGCCCTCCTTCCTTGCAATTTTTCTCCTAATCTGATAGATTTTTTGTACTACCTTAAAATAACTTTTGATCTTCATCATTAACTACTTAGAAATGTCATTTGTAGTTGGGAGTCCAGACAAATTTATTGCACTTAGATATCAAATAGTTTGCATACAAAATAATCACTTTATTTTGTTTTGATGTAGTTGACTGGTGGAAAAATTGGTGATCGATTATTGGCAGAGGCAGAAACAAATCTTGCTATAAATGTTATCCCTGGTTTATCAGAATCATTTGAAGTACAGGGAAGGGGCGAGCTCCAACTGGGTTAGTGTTTCTGTGTTCTATTTTTCTTTTCTGCCTTTTGTGTTTTCCAATGGATTTTTCTTTTTGCTGAAATCGCTAGGCAATATTCAGATGCTCATGATTTTCATCCTAGAACCCTCTTACGACCCTTGGCTCATAGATCTTCTTCTAGAAATTTTGGAAAGACTTTTATTTGCAATGTTGTGAACTCGTGATGTATTATTTCATATATTCATCTTCTGGCTCAAACAAGCAATAAAATCATAGGGGAATGGACTGAAAGTTGTAGCTGCTGGTAGGGGTAATTTTTTAAGGGCATGTTTTCATGACGAGAAATTACTAATCTGATTTTTATTTATATGATAGTACCTTACCTTGTCAAGATGTTTATGAAAAAAACGATATTTTTGATATTGTCATCATCATCAATTTGTCATTGTCATTGTCATTATTATTATTATTTTTATAATGTAGTATTTTGTTATAATTTATATTGTTACCATCTTTACTGATCTTTTCTATCTATGTTTTCAATACAGGCATCTTAATTGAGAATATGAGACGTGAAGGTTTTGAACTGTCTGTCTCACCACCCAAGGTCATGTGAGTTTTCTAGCATGGTAAATGGGTGTGCCTATGATTTGATTTTGTAGAAAATATGTTATTGCAAGATATCAAATTGATCTCATGCCTCTATTATGTCGCACTAGAAAACAATGTTCGAATAGGTTTAAGGCGCACTTAGTAGAGGGATTACTTTGTAGGAATACATATGCACATATAGCGGAATTTCAGAAAATAATTTCCTAACATCTACTACAGAAGCGCATACATAACATAAATATGAATCATATTATATGGAAAAGATTGTACAACCTCTGTAGCGTGTTTTCCACCGGATTGCAAGCGTCAGAGATCAAAGAACACCAATTCTTGTTCCTCTACTTAGTCCACTAGTACCAATTGAATTCCCACGTCTGCTAGAACAGAAGAGGATGAACAAATTTCACTCTCTTGCTTTTTAGAGAGGGTGGTCGTATTTTCTAAAGAAGAAGAATAGGGTTTCTCTCTTTATTTTCAGTTTGAATGTTACTGAACGCTCTACTCCACCCTATTATTATAACCTTTTATAATAGGAGAATAGGTTTAGTGAGAGACCTAGTCCAACCTAATATCCCCTCTTGTCCGGTTATCTTTCTTCAATTGGTTACTACAAAGTGTGATCTCATAGGATTAAGAATAGCTTAGTTGTAGGTCCAATCAATATTGTCCCCCTAACCATCATTTATTTTCTAGCAAGTAAATGTAATTACTGACGTAATCAATTATCTCTACAATAATTCCTATTATATTTAGTGATTGCCGAGAATGTCTTAGGACATATATTCCTTCACACTCAGCAGGCTGTCACGGTCCCAGCCTGGGATTCAGGTCATCTGGTGGCCTGGCCCACCTTGATTTGACCCAACTTGGACCGGCTAGTGACTGGGTCCACCCATATAGTGTAGTGAGACGATCTTATGTCTCGTTTTCCCAACCCAGTCCGCCTTTTAGCTTGCCTAGCCTACTGGGTGGCCACCTCTAACATTTAACTGATAGGGTCATTAAGCCTAGTCCCAAACCGCATGTTTGAGGCATGCACCTTGTCGGATTCTTTCAAATCCTAGTAATTGAAGATTGGATGTGTGTCAAATGATGTGAGTGTAGATTTGTAATTCTATTTTGGTTTATCCCATTGTACTGTATTCTTTTCTTATGAAATGCATATTCACACATAATTTTTCTCATTACCCATGTTGATAATTTTTCCTCAATTATTACTTTTTTTGGTACTTGTGTTTTCCACCGGATTGCAAGCGTCAGAGATCAAAGAACACCAATTCTTGTTCCTCTACTTAGTCCACTAGTACCAATTGAATTCCCACGTCTGCTAGAACAGAAGAGGATGAACAAATTTCACTCTCTTGCTTTTTAGAGAGGGTGGCCGTATTTTCTAAAGAAGAAGAATAGGGTTTCTCTCTTTATTTTCAGTTTGAATGTTACTGAACGCTCTACTCCACCCTATTATTATAACCTTTTATAATAAGGAGAATAGGTTTAGTGAGAGACCTAGTCCAACCTAATATCCCCTCTTGTCCGGTTATCTTTCTTCAATTGGTTACTACAAAGTGTGACCTCATAGGATTAAGAATAGCTTAGTTGTAGGTCCAATCAATATTGTCCCCCTAACCATCATTTATTTTCTAGCAAGTAAATGTAATTACTGACGTAATCAATTATCTCTACAATAATTCCTATTATATTTAGTGATTGCCGAGAATGTCTTAGGACATATATTCCTTCACACTCAGCAGGCTGTCACGGTCCCAGCCTGGGATTCAGGTCATCTGGTGGCCTGGCCCACCTTGATTTGACCCAACTTGGACCGGCTAGTGACTGGGTCCACCCATATAGTGTAGTGCGACGATCTTATGTCTCGTTTTCCCAACCCAGTCCGCCTTTTAGCTTGCCTAGCCTACTGGGTGGCCACCTCTAACATTTAACTGATAGGGTCATTAAGCCTAGTCCCAAACCGCATGTTTGAGGCATGCACCTTGTCGGATTCTTTCAAATCCTAGTAATTGAAGATTGGATGTGTGTCAAATGATGTGAGTGTAGATTTGTAATTCTATTTTGGTTTATCCCATTGTACTGTATTCTTTTCTTATGAAATGCATATTCACACATAATTTTTCTCATTACCCATGTTGATAATTTTTCCTCAATTATTACTTTTTGTACTTGTGTTTTCCACCGGATTGCAAGCGTCAGAGATCAAAGAACACCAATTCTTGTTCCTCTACTTAGTCCACTAGTACCAATTGAATTCCCACGTCTGCTAGAACAGAAGAGGATGAACAAATTTCACTCTCTTGCTTTTTAGAGAGGGTGGCCGTATTTTCTAAAGAAGAAGAATAGGGTTTCTCTCTTTATTTTCAGTTTGAATGTTACTGAACGCTCTACTCCACCCTATTATTATAACCTTTTATAATAAGGAGAATAGGTTTAGTGAGAGACCTAGTCCAACCTAATATCCCCTCTTGTCCGGTTATCTTTCTTCAATTGGTTACTACAAAGTGTGACCTCATAGGATTAAGAATAGCTTAGTTGTAGGTCCAATCAATATTGTCCCCCTAACCATCATTTATTTTCTAGCAAGTAAATGTAATTACTGACGTAATCAATTATCTCTACAATAATTCCTATTATATTTAGTGATTGCCGAGAATGTCTTAGGACATATATTCCTTCACACTCAGCAGGCTGTCACGGTCCCAGCCTGGGATTCAGGTCATCTGGTGGCCTGGCCCACCTTGATTTGACCCAACTTGGACCGGCTAGTGACTGGGTCCACCCATATAGTGTAGTGCGACGATCTTATGTCTCGTTTTCCCAACCCAGTCCGCCTTTTAGCTTGCCTAGCCTACTGGGTGGCCACCTCTAACATTTAACTGATAGGGTCATTAAGCCTAGTCCCAAACCGCATGTTTGAGGCATGCACCTTGTCGGATTCTTTCAAATCCTAGTAATTGAAGATTGGATGTGTGTCAAATGATGTGAGTGTAGATTTGTAATTCTATTTTGGTTTATCCCATTGTACTGTATTCTTTTCTTATGAAATGCATATTCACACATAATTTTTCTCATTACCCATGTTGATAATTTTTCCTCAATTATTACTTTTTTTTGGTACTTGTGTTTTCCACCGGATTGCAAGCGTCAGAGATCAAAGAACACCAATTCTTGTTCCTCTACTTAGTCCACTAGTACCAATTGAATTCCCACGTCTGCTAGAACAGAAGAGGATGAACAAATTTCACTCTCTTGCTTTTTAGAGAGGGTGGCCGTATTTTCTAAAGAAGAAGAATAGGGTTTCTCTCTTTATTTTCAGTTTGAATGTTACTGAACGCTCTACTCCACCCTATTATTATAACCTTTTATAATAAGGAGAATAGGTTTAGTGAGAGACCTAGTCCAACCTAATATCCCCTCTTGTCCGGTTATCTTTCTTCAATTGGTTACTACAAAGTGTGACCTCATAGGATTAAGAATAGCTTAGTTGTAGGTCCAATCAATATTGTCCCCCTAACCATCATTTATTTTCTAGCAAGTAAATGTAATTACTGACGTAATCAATTATCTCTACAATAATTCCTATTATATTTAGTGATTGCCGAGAATGTCTTAGGACATATATTCCTTCACACTCAGCAGGCTGTCACGGTCCCAGCCTGGGATTCAGGTCATCTGGTGGCCTGGCCCACCTTGATTTGACCCAACTTGGACCGGCTAGTGACTGGGTCCACCCATATAGTGTAGTGCGACGATCTTATGTCTCGTTTTCCCAACCCAGTCCGCCTTTTAGCTTGCCTAGCCTACTGGGTGGCCACCTCTAACATTTAACTGATAGGGTCATTAAGCCTAGTCCCAAACCGCATGTTTGAGGCATGCACCTTGTCGGATTCTTTCAAATCCTAGTAATTGAAGATTGGATGTGTGTCAAATGATGTGAGTGTAGATTTGTAATTCTATTTTGGTTTATCCCATTGTACTGTATTCTTTTCTTAGGAAATGCATATTCACATATAATTTTTCTCATTACCCATGTTGATAATTTTCCTCAATTATTACTTTTTGTGGTACTTGTGTAAACTCAACTTTAACATTTTTATAAGATGGATGGATTGTGGAATATATGTTGTTCCAGACGACCACTCCCATTTTTTAGTGCATTGGAAATTATGAAGCTCAGTTTGACCCTTTTAATTTAATTTATTTTAAATTTTTTAGTTGATACAGAGCTTTATCTCTTATTTATGTTGTACTCGTTTTGGAAATATATTTTCCAGCTTGACTTTTTTGTTTCACAAGTTCAAAGTTTGGCTGTTAATTCGAAGTATTATACTATCTTTGTAGAAATAATAAAAAGATGCCTCAATTTCTTTTGGAAGGAAATTCACACGATATGATAAGAATGTCTGAGTGTAAGAAATGATGTATGTATTCTTGTAATGAATTATTGGAATTCAAAACTGGAGGATTACTTAGGAAAAGTCAAAACTGGAGGATTACTTGGAAGTCAAAATATATTTGTCATTTTCTCTTCATTTTTTTTGCCTGAATTTTTCTTAAACATCGAATAATACTCAGTATGGAAATAAGAATCAGAAATGACAAAGAAGCTGCTAAGCAGATTCTTTAGAAACAATAATTTCTTGTACTTGGAAATAGGAAAATTTCAGGTAGATTGTGTGGAAATACTGCATAGTTTTGGATGATCACGGTGGATTGGGAAAATGTGTATTCTGATCATGAAATCAATTTACTGGAATTAACGGAAGTTCTGGCCTTATCTATTCTTGTGTCTCTACTCTATTGGCATTTTTGGTTGGGATAAGTCAACTTATTCTTTTACAGCCAATGATGATTAATATTTGTAACACCAATTTGATGCAAATTTTTGTTATCTTTGACCCTTGCAACATGGTGACCAAGTTCTTTGTCTTTTGACCTAGGTACAAATTTGAAAATCGTGAAAAACTTGAACCATTGGAGGAAGTGACTATAGAGGTAATGATTGAAGTTGTCTTCAGAAGAATGGTTCTTTATGGACTTGAAAGCTGCAATGCTAATTTCTTTTTTCAGGTCAATGAAGAGCATGTGGGTATCGTCATGGAGGCCTTGTCTCATAGGCGAGGTGAAGTTGCTGACATGGGACCTGTGCCTGGCCATGTTGGGAGGACGAGATTGTCAATGATATGTCCGTCGAGGTTTGTGACTCTTGATGTTATTGTCATTATCTCTTACAATAGGTCTCGCCTTTTGTTCTCTTGTAGGTATAACATTGGGAACTAACCTTTATGTTTATTAGGGAGTACAAAGTGATCCAGAACCGCAATTTCTGTCCCAAGTAGTGGTGGCTTTTTGCCGTTGTTTAATTTGTTACAACGTATTTTTATATATGGACAGAACCATGTTTTTTATCTTTTTTTTTTCCCGGGGGGGCGGGACAAAGGGCAGCTAATATCTGTAATCAACCCTTTGTCGTCAGGGGCCATAGATAGATAGTGGAATTTGACAGTATCACTTCGGGGGAGTCTTTAGGGGCACCATTTCAACAAATCACCCAGAAGTCATAGTATTTATTGCTCTTCAGCAGCCCAGACAAACTACTCCTAGGCATAAAGCAGGAAAGATATGTCTAATCTAGCTAAACACCTCTACTCCTATCTGTTTATTCTATTGTCTCTAGTATTTTTTTTTTTTTGACATAATAAAAAACCAAGCATCTTTTCTGGATACTCCCACTCTTCAAGATTGCGCTGATCTGTTTCCACTTCCCTTTTTATAGTGAAGTCCTTAACTGTTACTGTTAGTCCTGTAATAATGTTTTGAGTATTTCTATAACAAGAAAATAATGACTGGGATTAATCGTCTTATGGAATTTTATGTGATGCGGTTCTAGTCATAGCTTTGTTTTCAGTAAGATAATAAATCTTACTAACAGCAAAGCCTAGTAATGTGAAACTGTGTGAATATAAGAAATGCAAGTCACTGTTAGAAATTTTTTGTCGGGTGATATATTTATATCTATATTTCAGATAAAAGAAAGTGATGGTATTTACAAACTCTTAAGACTCTAGAGGGATGCATTAATGCATGTATGCTCAAACATGTTCTTTGATATGTGTATATAAAGGGAAGTCTTAAAAATGTAGCTATCACTTTGTGTAGGAAGTGCTGGTTTGTAGGTTCTTTTCCTAAAAAATTTACAATGTATCAATCAACAAGTGCTCACGTGATCTAAACTGGATAGGATGAACTGTAGGTTCTTTTACTAAAAGATGTACAATATTGCAATCTACAAGAGCACATGGATGTATATAGGATAAGCTGAACTGTAGGTTCTTTTACTAAAAAAATGTGCAGTATTTTGTACACTAGTGTTTGATGGCCAGTAAATTGTGCATGGACAACTTTTTTAGCTAGATGGCTATTTCAATGTTCTTTATTCCGATACTTGTTATTATCCTATAAAAGTTTTTGGGCCTTCACATGTGAGTTTTTTTTTCTTTCGTCCTTTTTGCTACTTGACTTTCCACACATTCAATTTGCGGATAATCTTAGCTTTTTGGCTACTTCTCAGGGGATTGGTTGGTTATAGAAGTGTGTTCTTTAGTGTCACACGTGGAACTGGATTCATGCACAGGGCGTTCCAGGGTACGTATATATTACTGGTTCTCTGCTATGCCTCTTGTTCATGCTGCTGTAAATTCTAGATTCTTTTGACATGTGTTGCCATTTGCATATGACAGCTTATGCGAAGTACCGAGGCCCCTTGGGGAATGTTAGGAAAGGAGTACTGGTAAATATTCTTTCCTTAATTACTTACAGACTCTCAACACTACTGCACTAATCATCGCCTCTTAGGATTGCATTTGCATAATTATCAATTTTCTCATTCTTTTGGTCAGCTTCAAAGATTTGATGTACTAGTTTTAGCGGTTTATAAAATCTCATGCTGTACAAATAACTCTCGTCATGAGAAGCTGATACTTATAATCATATCTGCTGGTGATGCACTAGCTGAACCAGAAGAATGAATTTTACTATTACTATAAGGTTGTCCTAATAATTCAAGTTTTAACTGCATGACCATATCGAAGAAGCCTGTTTAAGTTAGATAACAGCTTTCCACCTGTACCAAGGGTATACCAAATTATGCTTAACTAACTTTTTATTGTAATTAATAATTTTGTAAGATGAAGATCCCTTGCAAGTGGGGGAGAATTTGGGGTTCCCAATTTGTAAGGGGAAACACTGGGTGGAAGGAGGGGTTCCAAACTTCCAACCAACTAGGCCAACCTTGATGCTTATGTTAAACTAACTATAATGACTTGTATATGTATATACACACACACAAAGGCTATGAGAAGGAAAGATTAGGATATACAGAATTGTAACGAAACCCTAAGAAACAAATCAAACTACTAGCTAGCACTAAATCCTTTGAAATTACATTTAATCATGAGTTTTCACACTTCCCCTCAAGCTAGGTTGTACATGTCTAGTAGTTCTAGCTTGGAATTTAATTTTTCAATTGTCTTGATGGTATTCAATCCCGTAAGATTCAGTAAACCCCTTAGCTACGAATCTCGCTCTAAATATGCTGGTCAGCATCATATTGTATTCGAATGTAAAGATCCTTCTACAACCAACAGCGCGGTTCCCAGTAGGTGACTCAGATATCACCCATGTTCCATTGTTTTTCCAAGACACAGATTTCTTCCACAACAACCACCTGCAACGCTGGTATACTAAGTGCCTCCTGAATTATCTTGCACTATTACATTTGAACACTTCACATTAGAAGGGCCTACTTCTGATGTATTTTTTGTAAGATTTAAGAAACAACTAGATGAGTCTAGTGTGATCATCTGCAAATGATATAAACCACCTATGGCTAGTGCTACTTCAAATTCTAGATGGGCCAAGACCTCGCTGTGAATCATTGAAGAAGGACGGGATGATCTATATGGAATGGAATGGTAAGAATTGCGAACATGTTTTGAGAATTGACACACCTCACGTTGAAAGGATCTTAGATTATTATTTACAAACAAGGAAACACTTATTGGCAATATAACAAATATGTCCTAAACGATGATGCCACATCATAATTGCACCATCTTTATTGGAATTATCACAAGAGGCAAGACTCCTATCACACACTGCATTATGTGTTCGAATTCTGGGAAACTCTTTGACTTTGAGAAGAAAACGTCCAGAACTCATTTCAGCACCGCCAATCATCCTTCTCGAATCCAAATCCTGAAATTCACACGAATCTGAGAATATTTTAGCAACACAATTATGTTGTTGAGTGAGCTTGCTTATCAATTTAAAAATCAATTTGATAAAAATCGCGGTCCAAATTGGGCACATGAAGTACTAATTTTAAAGTCAGATCTCTGTCTCCTATAATGACAAAACCTGATCCTGCTAGCTTAGAAAGAGACCCATTAGCAATTTTTAGTAAGATAATTTCCTGATAAGAATGGTAGTTATGAAAAAGAGTTGTCTCTGGTCATGTGATCAAAATCCCCCAGTCTAGGTTCCAAGGGGGTATTTTCCTGAATTTACTAGCAAAGGCACTCCAACTATTACCTTTTCCTGTGCTATAGATCCTAGCTCAATGGGATACTGTCCAAATGGCACTTGGAGTAGGATTTTGCTGTGTAAGGATTTTCTGCAGTGCTTTCATTGTTCTTTGCTAAATGGATTGGCTTGGATGGAGTTTCATCAACTGTGACATGGTTTCATCGACTGCTCAGTAGGTTGCCATGGAAGCTGGGTTTCTACAAAAATCACGAAGGTGAATCTTTCTTATACTAGTTGTCTTTGTTGGGGCTAATTCCCAGAATAGCCAAAGCAGAGTTCTCACTTTTGGTTATAGTGGGCTCTCCAAGCATCATCATTTCCTACTTTCTTCTCGATATACCTTGAAAAACACATGTTGGATGTTTGGTAAAGGCTTCATCCCTAGTTTTTTTTTCCCTGGACCTCATCAAGATCTTGTTAAGTCCCATCAAGAATTTGAATATCCTCTTCTTCTCAACAATTTCTTTTTAGGTTTTTGCATCATCAGTGGACTTCCATTGATGTACTTCGTATACATCTAGTCGTTACCAATGACGGGAGAGGACTTTGTAATATTGATTAATCTCAAAAATTTTGAGAGGCATTCTCTTTGGTGAAATAAAAATCTTCTGCAGCTTCCCATATTTCATGTGTGGTAAAGTAAGAAACAGTCACCAATTTCGTTTGTCATGGAATTGACCAGTCATGACATGACCATATTATTTTCTTTCTTCCAGCTTTTAAATTTTGGATCCGCTGGTTTTGGAGAAGAGATCTCACCTGTGAAATTCATTTTTCCTCTTCCACATGTATGTTATGACAGATTTAGACCATTGGCGATAGTAATTCCAATTTAACTTATGACCAGTAACGGGACAAGGAATGTTTGGATTACCATGATTATCAAAAACATTTATTTCAGATGAGGATGAGTTGGGTTTTTCTGTCTTCATGTTGTGCTTGGAAGATGATGGATTTTAGAGATTGAAAGGTTTAGGAAAAATTGACAGGAACAATTCCGACTATGGGGGTTTCGCCATTTTCAGTCTCAACTTTTGGGGGGCTACTTTACAAAAATGGTCCTAGTAGGTCACCTGACCTTCCTAAACAGGTAAACCTTTGACACCACCACCCTTGCCACCCTCTTCCCTGCACTGCCACCCCTCCCCGAAACCCCTTATCCTCCCCTGTCCCGCCACCCCTCCCCTTCCCCGAAACCCCCTCCCTTCAAAGTTTAAACTTGTTCTTTGCTGATAGTAAAAAACGTGGCTTACTTGTTTGTGGAATTTGAATGTAGTGTCAAAGTTAAGTCATAGTAACAGAGCCTCAAACATGCATCAGAGCCCCATAAATATTTCTAACAAAGTCTTGTTTTAATGACGATAAATTTTCTATTTTACCTTAATTAGCTATATGGTATTCTATCAATTTTAATGTTCCTTCACGAATTGAATGGGAGAAGATCCGCGTTATATCATTGTTTAATTAGTAGCGACAGTTCGTTAGTGTTCAATATGAAGAATGTTTATTCTAGGTACTGGAAGAATGACCTATAAATTTAATTACGAAAAAATGATAGTAAAGAAAATTTTGAATTGGAAATTTGACTTTGGTTTCAAATTTCAACAGTAGTAATGATGCATAGTTGGAAGGGGATTCGGGGGTGGCAGGGGAGGAAGGAGGGAGGAGAGAGAAAGAGGAGAAAGAAGAAAACCAGTTTAAGAAATATAAAAAAATAACATGTTAAACATGTATATAGTTAACTCAGACCAATTTTGTAAAAAATGATGCATAGTTGGGACTGATCAGAAATAATCCTTAATTAGGACTAGAAACGGCAGAACGCTTATAGTTGGGACAGTTTGTGTCAATTTTTCATACCGTGTAGTTATTATGGGGAAAATATGATATTTTTCTTTCTTATTAAGTAAACATGACAAGTATATAAAGCAGAGAAAGAACCATTTAATCCCTGAAATAAAACAGTTGTGAGAAGCAGAGAAAGAACCATTTATTTCTGAAATAAAACAGCTGTGAGAAAGAAAGAATCAGCTAAGTGGGATATGACAGAATATTATTCAAATCCCGTTATTATAAGAAGCAAATCAAATTACATGCCAGCAATAAATCCCTGGAAATCACATTTGTAAATCATGAGTTATCACAGGAACTTTTTAAGGAAAGCGTCATGTCATGTCAATGTCCATGATAATGGAACTCCATTCCTTTATACGAAACTAGAATTTTTTGCACGCGATGCGTGCTTGAGTTTATTTCGAAATAGAAACTCGATTTCTTCGGCATAAGAGTCAAAATTTGAACATTAGACATACAAAGTATAATTGTTTTTAGTTGCAAAATTTGATTGGTTTAGTTTATGTCACTTAAGTCTCTCACCATTCTTTTTGTTTTTTTTTTTACTTTTCAAAGTTAAATTCTATTTTTTTATTGAACTTATTTATGATTTCTAATATTATAATTTTTTAGTTGATTTGGAATTAAGTAGAGTACTTCATAAATTGTAAAGAAAGTGGACACTTTGATTTCAAGTCAATTTTTTTAAAGGTTGTAGTTTGTAAGTGAATTTTTAAGTTTTTATAAAGTTTCCTCATTTTAGTAATTTGCAATTTTATGATTTTAGTTGACTTGTGAGTGATTGTTATAATTATATTTTTGGTATTTTTGTTTGAAGCCCCCTTTGATTTGTAAGTGAATTTGTAATTTAGAATGGGAAGAGGGGCAAAATAGGCATTTCAAAAGAGGACACCATTGCTCCCCCTTCCCTTATATAATAGAGATTATTCTTCACATTTTCTGTTACCACAGTGAAAATTTATGAAAAAAAGAGATGTTAGGAATGGAATAAATTACCATGGATGTTTGCATGAGACTACCCTCATGAAATTACACGTTATTATCATTACCACCATTGTTTACCAGTTATCTAATGGAATGGATTGTGATGGCTGAGCTCTTCGTCTTGTAATTTGATCATGGAACACATCATATAGGGGAAAATGCTCCAAGGTTTTAAAGTAAAATTTGAAGGGCTTCAAATTTAATTATTTAGGGCTTCAAAACTAATCGGCAGTTGTATTTGTTTCAATTCAGAAACCCTATCAAGCATTAAAAAATGGTCTCTAGATTAGCACGAATTCTCTAAGCATTTGATAGACGGCTGAAGAATAAAATATATGTTCACAAATTTAAAGCCAATAATTTTAGAAAGACTGAAATACAAGCTCATGTGTTTGCTATTACTCAGTTATTCATTAATGATTAAAAACAAAATGGAACTTTACCCTTCAGTATATCCCTGGCAAACTTAATGACAGAGAGCTGTTATCCTACATAAAGGATGAGAGTTCTTAAAAAGGAGCTATGAAGAGGCTCACTGCATTCTTTGGTCATTTATTTATTTTCAGATTCTTCTGAAAGTTTTGGAGTCATCTTATCTTGTTTAGCTTGCATTGGATTATGTGATAATGTATCCCTAAAAAACTTTGAGGGTAAAGGCTGTTCACTACCTGAAAGATACCGGGTTGCTTTTGTGTCTTGGAGGTAAAAAGCTATTGCAGGTTTTGATCCTAAATTAATTTTAATAATCTGTGCAGGTGTCCATGGGAAATGGAACTATAACAGCTCATGCGCTAATGAGTCTAGAAGCACGTGGAATCCTATTTGTGAATCCTGGGATGGAGGTTCGAAACTGCTATATAATTTTGTCTCCCGCTCAATTATTTTTCTTTTTCTGATTCAGAATTAACTAGCCACGTATGGCACAACCCATGTAAGGTTGAGGCCTTGGGGAAGATAGGGAATGCCAACCTATTACCTAGAAGGTAACCACCACAGTGGTCCATTTTGGGGGTGATCCAACCTCATGGTTAGGCGGTGGAGGCTCTACCATCACCCCCCCCCCCCCTCCCACCCCTCTCTCTTGAAATGAGTTGTGGTTCTTTACAATGCTTATTTTAAATTATTTCTTTAGATGGAAACGAAAATAAATAAATTTTGTTCACTTGCCCTCTTGAAACAAAGTTTGTTAAGATATCATTTGTTTGAGCTTGTTGCTTATTGTGGCTAAAATTAAAAGAAATGGTTCATGTCAGCACCTAGTGGTGGACCGACATTGGGTCTTAGGTGGCACATGTCCCACCAAAAAACATTATGTTTTTTTATGGTTGAACAATTTTCATAAGCGTTTAAAACAGATCTGCATGCATATTATTCACTCAAACGTTCTGTGCTGGTTGCTCCTTCCGTGCAACATTCATGCACTTTTGGTCCATTTAATGCTTGATTTATCTATTTGTTTCTCTTCTCTTTTCGTTTTTTTGTGCCCTTTTCTGTTCTTTCTCTTTCAATTATATATTTTTTTCTCTTAGGAATTTTTGCTGACAAGTTCATGAGTTTCTTTTTTCTTTTCTGTTCTTCTTCTTTCCAATTATATATAATAGAAATTTTGGGCGCATGTAGAAGTTTTGATGGACCCTCCATAATATAACTAAATTGCATTTTTATTTATTACATTCATAAGAATTGTACAACTATATTTGTGAGAGCACATATCTCTCACTTATCTCTTTAATAGAACTCTTGTTCTCCCTCTAAAATATTTTGTGGGAGCTCTTTTACTTAGCTCTCTTCATATAGTTTTTGTATACTATATTCTAGATTTTTCTACACATTTCTAATACTATTATATATTTCTACATCACATATCTTTGATTTTTCCACTTGATGCAAGATTTTTCTAGACTACATATTATATTTTTCATTAAACATCTAGATTTTTCTAGATTAACCTCTAATACTCCCCTTAATCTTGAAAAATATTGTCCTTTAATATTTTAAATTTGTTGATGCACTTGTCATCAACGACCCGACCAAGCACTAAAATTGTTTTTGTCAGTGCAAATATCACCAACTAACCTCAACTTTGCTTCTTCTTCACATCTTGTAAATCTTCGAGAGAGAGGTGGTAACTCATTGGAGTACCACCCCGAATTCTTGGGCAAATGCCCGGGTTCGAATCCTCATCCCAACAATACGTTGGGAATTGACTTCTGGGCTATTTAGCCTTGTATCCAACTACTAAGTTGATGTGCCATGCAAGCTAGGCCAACAGGAGTTGGTATTTGGACCAATTATGTTTCCTAATAATAAAAAAAACATCTTGAGATCTTCAACTCTTTGGGTTGGTACCATTGTTACCAACTTGCTCCTCCTAATCTTAACCTCTTCATAATTTTCTCAAAAAAAAGTTACTTGATTCTCATCTCCATTTTCTGTTTTTGTTTGAAATTATATTGGTACTCATGTTAACAACCTCCATCTTATCAATTTTTATGACTCATGTTATCAACTAGCTAGCTTACTAATACTCGGGTCACTGGCAGCTCAAATGCATATGTTGAGGTTCCAAAAGGCAGATGCTTCAGTTGGAGATCTATAGCCAGTTTTGGTTGTGAAACCAGTCGATCCAGTTTTTTTCAGAACCAAGAGTAGCAGTAAATCTCCTGTCAGATCAAGACCCACTAACACTATTTTAGTGCCACATATATCCTTCAAAAGAAAGTATCAAGAGTTAAAATCTGGAACCAGAACTGGCTTTAGGAAATTGGCTGTTCGATTCAGGATATATGGTCAAGGGATCTTATTGGTTGTGGATTTGTCTATTCACCCCTTGTAATGAAAATTAAGTGAACCTTGGAACTATTAAGACTTATGAGGATGTTGGGATTTGGGACTTCAATATGTAAGATATGAAGTGTAAGTGCTGCATATTTGTGCATAAAGCCTTACACTTTATTTGGGTAGCAACATAGGAGGGAAAGGAGAGGGGGGGGGGGATAAAGGAGGAAAGGGAAGGGGAAGATGGATTCCAATATCCCTCCGAATACATTAAATTGTTCCCTTTCTCTCCATATCCTATCCAAACAATGTGCTAAGCTTAGAATTTGCTTGATTTGTGCGTTATTAAAATTTTATAGTTAAAGTTATTAAAATGGCCCATTGAAATGGTAAACATAGGTAGTGAATTTGACTTACGTTTGGTTAGATATAGCATTTGAGGTCGACCCTACACTCGAAATCCACTCTGCAATGTCTTGTGACATTGATATGCAACGTGCATTTTTTTTTTAATTTACTTGACATTGTTCTCGTTGTGTACTTGTATAAATTACTTCCTTGCTCCATAAAATTGCATTATTTTCTATATTGGGAAGTTTTCATATAATTCTCACCAGAGTCTTATTTGGTAATAAGTTCTTTCTATCTTTCTCCTATCACATCAATCCCTCTTTTTATCTCTTCCTATATCTATTCATCACATGGGCTCCTTGATTTGTGTGCCACTCCCATATGGTGTATGGAATGGAAGTAGTATATTTGTGTTTTTTTTTTTAATTTCTATTAGTAAGATTGTGTATCATCTTTAATAAGAGCCCTTGATATCCAAAAGCAAATAAGATCCCTTAATCACCATGAGGCTTAGTGGCTTTCTACGGCAAACAAAAATCTTGCTCGTGTAGTTCCTGCCTTTCCTAGGATTGATAGAGAAAAAAAATGTATGAGTTCGTAATATATCAAAGGCAAATAAACCTTAATTTTGGATCAAAATATTAAAGGAACAACTTACTAAATTCAAAGCGTTGATAATTACAACTTTTCATTCATCTCAAGTTGATTATTCTGAGCCCATGGTGTGCACCACAGATATTCATTGAAAGGCTGATGATATGGGATGATGACTTAGAAGAAAGTTTATGGGGACCAAGGCAGATTCTTTTGATAGAATCTAGAATGGTGTATCGAAGTTTATAATTGGTGTTAGGGACAAAAATCAATCAATAGTCTGAAGAAGCTATGTTTCTTGATCGTGATTTTATTATGAGGGAACTAAAATTCATGTAAACAACTTGTCAAAAGATTATGTAGCTCAACCCACACTGTTTTTTAGGAAAAATTGACAAGAATGGTCCTAACTCCTAACAATGGGACTTCCACCTATTTTGGTCCCAACTTTTGATAAATCCACACAGGCCCAATATACCTCATTAAGTTCCATTTTTTTTCGTTAGTTAACCCACCCCCCCCAAGGGATTGTCCTGATTCTGGTTTTACACTATTTGGAATGGTTCACTCATTGAAAATTTTTATCTAGTGCCATTCAATCACATAATCCATTGACAGTTGCATATATGACTAGAATATGTTTTCCAATTGGAAGTGGTGCATATTGTGGTTGTTTTGGTGCTTGTGTAAGCCTTGCATGATCCATTTTTTTTCCTTAGTTAACTCCCCCTTAAGGGATTGTCATGATTCTGGTTTTACACTATTGGGAATGGTTCACTCATTGAAATTTTTTATCTAGGGGCATTTGATCACATAATCCATTGACAGTTGCTTATATGACTAGAATTTGTTTTCCAATTGGAAGTGGTGCATATTGTGGTTGTTTTGGTACTTGTGTAAGCCTTACATGGTCCCAGCAGAAGAGGTTGCTGTAGCATGTAATATGAGTCACGTGATCCATTTGCTCAGAGGGTGCTCATGAAAATTTCAGAAAGATATAGTGAGATTGAAACAAGAAAAATCCGAAATTTCCTAAAATTAAATCTTACATGGTAACTAAGGTGCAAATTTAGCAAAGCCCTCTATTAATATCATGAAATTACTTTCATATTAACCTCGAAATCTAAAAAAATTTATTACCAACAAAAAATCCTAATTTGCGAGTTAGTTGTGCTATCTTTCAAAATTAGGTGTTGGTCACTGCTTCGTCCACTTGTTCTTCTCCCTCTTTGCTTGTGCGTAATGACAATTTTACAATTTGGTATTGTTGAGACGTTTTTACAAATAGTTTGAAATTGTTTTCACTTTTCATAATGGGATTGTTGGATAGTAATTATCATATAGCCAAAATGTGGTTGAACAATTTCACCCTTGTATAGTTATACATTAGGGATTTAAAGGTATTTTGTCGGAAGAAATGTATTTTTTCTGAGCTTGAAGCTTCATTGATGGTGAGGAGAGGGTTTGAATTTTTGGGAGTTGTATAAGCTGCTAATCCAGTAAAAGGTCCTTTTGGTTCTTGACTTGCATGCAATTTTCGCTGCTGTTTCATTTAGGTGAGTATGAAGAGAGAGAGAGAGAGAAATGAGAGATGTAGATAGAGAGGGGCACTTGCAGATTGTGGTTAGCTATCTTCGGCACTATTAGGAAACAAAAGGAAGCAGTTAATGGTTGGGAGGAAAATTAACTGGTTAAGTGGATATTTGGATGATTAAAAGAAGAAAAAAGAAAATTTGACTCTTACAACCAATTACCGATAAATTGGGAGTATGATGTAAAAGATGAAGTGTAAAAGATGAAGTATAGTTGGGCTTGTTGTGGAATAATTAAAGTTGGGACTGAAAGTGGTGGAACGCCCAATTAGTTGGGACCGTTCTTGTCATATTCTCTTTTTTCTTATAAACATTGAACTAATATTAAAGAGCCCATGAGTTAAGTTAAAAGACAAAATAACCCTAACTTTCTTATATCTCTTATTTACTTTAGGAAACAAAATTAGTTTAAGATATTAATAAATACGTTTTTTTCACCTAGTACCCCTAGCTTTCATGAAATGGACCAGGTATCCTCGTTGTTTTGGAAATGCACCAGATGCCCTTGTCATGCATAAAATGCACCAAATACCCTTAATGACTAACGGTTTTAAGTTTTTGTTATCTTTATTTACCATCTTGCCATTGTTAATCCTAATCCTAACTCTTAAACCTCTAAATCTTAACCCTAGTCCCTATATCCCTAAGCCCTAAATCCAAACCCTGAAACCTAAATACTATCCTAACCCCCAAACCTTCCCCCACCACCCTAGTATCCCCCCTCCTCCCCCACCCCCTAAAGAAGCCCACCCTCCTGAAGCTCCCCCACCTGCATCGACCCTCCCGCAGCTCCCCCCACCCTTGTCAAATCCCCCCCCCCTCCCCCATTAGTAATACTAACAACCCGGTTCACGAATTCGGATATTAAAGATATACATGAATCTCGGAAAATGGGTGGGTTGAGGTGTAATCCGGGTGGGGGTGGGGAAATCGACGGGGGAGGGAAGATGCAGGGGGTGGGGCTGCTGCACGAGTGGGGAGGAGGTGGGGAGGTGCTTGGGTGGTGAGGTTAGAGTTTGAAGTTAGGGGGTTAAGGTTAGGTTATGGTTTGAAGTTAGAGGGTGGGTATTAGGGTAGGGTTAGAAGTAAGGTTTAGTTAGTTAATTGAGACAAGTTAAGGTTTAATTAACCCTAAAAGCTAACGGAAACTTAACACCGTTAGTCATTAAGGGTATTTTGTGCATCTTATGCAAATGACAAGGGCATCTAGTATATTTCCAAAACAACGAGGGTACCTCGTGCTTTTGGTGAAAACTTAGGATACCTAGTGAAAAAACCGCAATTAATATCTACTAACGAAACCTTATCCTTAATCAATATATTAAGTGATTGTTTGGTTTATCATAGGAAGTAGAAAATCCCATAAGTTCCTAATACACATGAATTTAATTCCTTCACTAAATTCATGTGAAATAGAAAGTGTTGTTTGATTTTTTTTCAAAGAAATAGGACTTCTCGTGTATTTTTACTTACTTAGGGGTGAAGATTCGGTAAGTTACTTCCCCCATTTTGTCAGAAGTAAAATTTCACTTCCCCCATTTTGTAAATATTGTCAACTAAACAAACCCATTTTACACTTTTTAGAAACCGGATATTCTCGTGATTTTCTTTGCCAGCCAAACGACCCCAAAGATAATCGACTGATTAACTAAGACAACTTTGGGTGCTCAAGGCGACGTAGCTAGTGAAACTAACATCAAATAAACTTATGACTAACAATCAACTTATGAGATCCAATCAAATATTGGTTTCTATTGTCAATCAATTTCTCAATAGATTTTGGTGGTTGCGTGCTTGCATATTAGCAGGAAGGGGCAGCTATCATGGGAGGTAAAGTGCAAGGAAGAACCTGATTGTTTTCTGAGATGTATAAATCTGGGAGGAATCTGGTTTTCTTTGAAAACATATAGCAAGAGACTTTCAAAAGTTGGAGGTCATTATCGGCGCTCAGCACTTCCACATGGTAATAGCTTATTGATCTATGGCTGACAAACTTCGATAATGGGACTCTTGCTCTTGCTATTACTCTGAATTGTAGAGAGATTAGGAGTAGCAATGTGAGAGGAAATGACTAGATGGTGGACAAGGTGTTTATTATATTTTAGTTATCGAACATTGGGTTATAGGTATTGATTTTACCCATTTAACCCATGGGTCAAGTGCAAACCAGAGACCTTACCCCCTTAATATTTTTTCACAAGGTATTATAATTGTGATGGGACCTATGTGGGTGTCTAAATTCTTTGATCCTTTGTTCCTTGGATGTGGTTTAAATTGGCAGCCTACAGAATTTGTAGCAAATTTCTCCCAGTAGGGATGAAAAATTATTGATAGTACGCAAATTATCTATTTCCTGCTTGTATGGAATCATACATTTAAGTTTCTGACATCGGCAGCGTGGGAACTTGAAAAAAGGATCCAGTGGATCTATATGGAGAGTTTGTTATATTCTCTTCTGTCAATTGCTGGGTTCTGCAGCTAGCTGAGGTCGACTGGCCATATGATGTTGATGGATCTTCCATTTACTCGCATCTCTATGGAGATCTAGTCCCTAGATATGGAGTCTCAAAGTTATCTATCTTTGGTGTAACTTATTTGTAGGGATTCATTTTTGTGCTCATATGAACAACACAAAATATATCGATTGAAGTGAAGTAGGAGTCTTACTGATACATGTTTCTTATGATCATTATGTCATTATGTTTTGTTGACTGTGGAACAGCTGAGAATATGGACGTTGGAAAGAAATGTTTTTATCTTGTAATCCAGCATGTTTTGTTTTGTGTTCCACCAACCTTTCCCATTATTGAAATCATCTTTTCTTCTCGCATTTTACTTCTTTTTCTACCTCTACTGGCTTGTGAATTCTTTTGACATGTTTTTTCTTTTTCCTAAATTTTCTTTGCAGGCATATGATGGTATGATCATTGGAGAACATTCTCGTGACACGGATCTTGATGTATGGGAAATTTATGAATCCTATGATAATTTTTGAGTATCTTTTTTGATCAATCTTATATTATGTTTGGATTTCATCTTATAGGTTAATCCTGTACGGGCAAAAGAGCTCAATAATATACGTGCTGCTTCTAAGGATGAAAATGTGAAGCTGTCTCCACCACGTCTTGTACGTAATCCTTAAACTGGTCTCATCTTCTCTATTTTTATCACTTGTGCCTACCAAAAGAAAGTACAAGGAGAGAGGAAACGAAATGTGGCATGCAGTTGGGAGATCTTGTATTTTTCAAACCAATTTAGATGTTCAGGCAGGTCGTTTAGAGTGACCAAGATGTTTCAATTGCGTGACTGCCACCTTGTAATTTGTGGTGCCTTGGGCTATTTACTTGAATCGACTTAAAAATTATTGTAATTTGCAATAGAGGATGGGAGGGAATGGACTTTGGGTGTTGCAACAGAGGAAGAAAATATACCAGCAAGTATAATCAGTCGTTTGAGTATATGTCGATTAGTTCTGCAGATGATTTTACAACACAACCCCCCCCCCCACCCCCCCCCCCCCCCCCCCCCCCCCCCCCCCCCCCCCCCCCCCCCCCCAAAACCAAAAGCTGAAAGTCCTAGAGCAGGTCTTCTTGCTTTATGATTGATGTTTGAATCTAGTATTAAAGTTCTATGTACTTCTGTACAGATAAATCTAGAAGAAGCAATTGGTTATGTGCAGTCTGATGAACTGATAGAGGTGAGCTGCATGTTTTGATTAGACATTTTTCTTTTTAAAAGGACATTAGATGTTTTTCTGCTATAAGTAACCATAGCTGACTTGATGGTTATGAACTTGAAACATTCTTTCCATTTGTCATCTGTGACTGATGCGAATGCTTACTGTGCAGGTTACCCCCAAGGCTATTCGATTAAGGAAAAGATATCTTGACGTAAACAAACGCAAAACAATGAGCAAAAAGCCTAAGGAATAAAGACTTGATAATTATCAGGGTATGAAGTTTTGTACCCTTGATGAACCATACTCGCATTTTGTGGGGGCAGGTTGCCTACAAAGGCGATTCAACAGAGGCTACTGAGAAGTAACGAGCTAAAAGCTCGAAGACCAAAGTTTCTGACCTGCTCTTGTATAATTTATATCAGGACTGAGGCATCTAGTTGTGAGGATGAGTTTAGTTTTTTGAGTTTAGGTTTATTTTCGGTGATTTACAAGCATATATTGGTGAAAAAGAAAAGGAAACAGGAGTAATACAAATTTTGTATTGAATTTTAAATCTACAGAAATAAATTTACAAACTGGTATATATGTGATGTAAAACAAAGATACGTGGAGAGCGAGTAATTTTTTTGGCCGTAAGCAGTTAGTTTGTTCAAGTTAAAACTTCTGATTTTCTTGTTTAAAAGTACTTGTCTCCACTTTTGATTTTTTGTCCTGAAACATGTCACAGTAATTCTTCCGTTATGATATTATTGCAACACACCCAATGGGCATATTTCTTAAGGAAAACAATATAATAAGAGGAGCAGTTTGTCTTGTGAGAGATCACTTACTTTTAATTTAAAATTAGGTACGGTTCAAGCTTAATACTAAGAAGAGAGTATGTCATCTTTTTTTTTTTTTTTTAATAATGTGACTAATTTAATCTATTTAAGGACCAGTGTAATTGATTCGATGACTAGTTTAATGGATTTGGTGACTAATTTAATCGATTTACTGACTAGTTTAATCCATGTAGTGAATAGTTTAACACGTTTCCTTAGACTATCGAGTTATTTTTTGAAGTTGTCTGTTGAAGTTCGAGAATCAAGAAAATAGAGAGAGGAGAAGAAAAGGAATACCTAGAATAGTGTTAGGTTAAGTTAAATGGAATGGGATTGTTAGAAAAATTCATTATTAGGTTCGTCTAATTTTGTGTTAAAATTAGATTGTCTATTCTGATAATTTGTGTAAGGAGAGTGATCCATTTGGACGATGATTTTTACAAAATGAAGCTAGAGAGTGCTTGGCCCTAGAAATTGCACGTTGGGGGCAAGAGTCATAATTTGAAATTGGGAAGGATAACTTCAGTTATCCAAGGACGTGTGAAATGTTCCTTTGGTCCACTATCATAACCGCATGTTGGAATAATTGAGAAGCAGTTGCAAGGAGGGTGTGACATGTCCTATATTCAAGGAAGGTTGGGCAATGGCTATAAGGATAATTTTTAGGGTTTTTTCACCAGGTAACCATGAGGTTTCACGAAATGCATCAAGTACCCTCGTCTTGAAAATACACCAGATGCCCTTGTGATTTGCATAAAATGCACCAGACGCCCTTGTGATTTGTATAAAATGCACCAAATACCCTTAATGACTAACGGTGTCAAGTTTCCACTAGTCATTAGGGTTAATTAACTTCTCTAATCCCTATAACCCTAATTAAATCCTAATTAAATCCTAATTAACTCTAATTAACTAACTAAACCCTAACTTCTAACCCTACCCTAATATTAACCCCCATGCATGCACCTAGTCACCCGCCCACCCAATTACCCCACCCCACGGCCTACTAGCCACCCTATCACTCACCACCACCACCACCACCACCCATCCTCGTAGCGCCCTCCCCCTACCCCGCATCACCGACGCCATCGAAATCCACCACTAAAACCATCGAATCCAACCTAGATCCACCGTGTGACCCAAATCAATTTCCAACATCTCAGCCACCCACCAACACCAGCACCACCACCAAATAACCCCAAATCAATCATAAAAAAAAGAGGTGCAGAAGAAATGTGATGGTGAATTGATCAAGACGTGGCGATCATGGGTTGGTGAAGGAGATCAAAAAGAGAGAGAAGTGTGGAGTGTGATTGAGGTTCCCAAATCGATAGTGAGAGATTGAGGAGAGAGAAAAAAGGGTGGTGGGTCGGTGAAGGAGATCGAGGAGAGAAAGAAGGGTGGTGAGAGAAGAAGATCGGCGAATTCAAGGGTGGTGGTGAAGGAGGTCACGGTGGTGGTGGTGTTGGTAGGTGAAGGAGATTGTGGTGGTGGCGGCAGTGTTGGTTGACTTTAGCGATATCTGGTCTTGGGGGATGGTTTTGGTTTTGGGTTGGCGACGTTTGTCGTCGACATCTGGGTATGGTGGTATTCGGTGGTATGTTGGTGTTTGACTTCGTGGTGGTAAGGTGGCAATGGTGGTGTGAAGTTGGTCTGTAATCCAAAGTTTCTTACTTTTTTTTTAATTGTTGCTTAATTATATGCATATTTTTTCAGTTTATTGAATTCATTAATGTTAGAGCAGAGTATAATTTTTTTACTTAAAGTTGGATTTGAATCTAGATAGGGATGAACTTTGAATATGAGTAAGCAAAATTGCATGAATTATAAACGGTTCGTCCATGGAGAAAAGGAAATAAAAGGGAAGGTCTTCCATAGAGGAAATGGAATTGAAGAAGAGGAAAGGGGAAGAGAAAAAAAAAGTTCATTAGATTTAGGCTTAATGACAAATGGAAACTTGACGTCATTAGTCATTAAGGGTATTTGGTGTTCATGTTATGCAAAACACAAGGGCATCTGGTGCGTTTCTGAAACAACGAGGGTATCTAGTGCATTTCATGAAACATCAGGGGTACCTGGTGAAAAACTGTATTTTGTATTATTAATGTATTGTATAAATAGGGGAGTGGTTATCTAATTTACTCTCTAGCTATAATTAACTCTCAGTACTCCTTAGCTAATATTCTCTTTCTCTCCAATAATATTTTGCAAAGCTCTTGTACTGATTTTATTGAAACACTTGTACCGACGTTGACATCATTATAGTGGATTGATGAACAAGAGTGTCACCGTGGTTTTTCCCATTCCTTGGGTTTTTCGTGCTAACAATTGTTTGCGTTCTTAATTCATTATTTATATTCCTATTATTCGCTATTTATTTCATATATAGTATATTGTTATTGTTGTTGGCTTCCCAATACCTTTTATATACTTAGTACAAAATCAGCATAAACAATTAGGCGCCCACCGTGGGGTCCTCAACAAGATCTCTATACATCGATCGTTACTTCTTTTTGTCTATTAGTTTGTCTGTGCCTTTTCTTTTTTTGTGTTTGCAATGTCGGGAGAATGGATAACCACTCATGAACATTGATGAAATCAATCGCGTCAAGGCTATTATGGTTGAATTGCAGAATAGCTATGTCGCGTCATGCATGGAGAATCAAAGCCTAAAATATGCTCAAAAGTCCAAGGGCCCAAGTTTCGCACCATAGAAGATGTCTCTAGAATCCCTGACCTGGATGGAGAAGCGTTCAAGACTCCAGTGGGCCACAACATCCCTACGCACGGTGATGATTCAGATAGAGACACTAACGCTGACCTCAATGGAGAGCAAGCTAATGCGCAGACGCGCTGTAGCGTAGACGTACCTATCCAACAACGCCTCTAGTAGTTAGAAGACATGATCGCCAGGATCCCCGGCGTCCCACGCCCTATGGAGAAAGCGACGCCGCATAGCTATGCAGACTCACCTTTTGGTGATGCCATTGCCATGATCAGGTCCCAAAGCGATTTTCAGTCCCTATCATGAAGCTGTATGACCGCAAAACATATTAGAATGACCATGTCGCTTAATATAAGCAGCGGATGCTCACAATCTCAATTCCTCGAAACATGCGTGAAGCATGCATGTGCAAAGGTTTCGGGTCAACGCTGACTGGACCAACTTTACAGTGGATTATCTACCTTGGCAACGACACTTTCTCTTCCTTTGCTCGATTGATTAATACTTTTAATTTACAGTTTGTTATCAGTCG
Source organism: Beta vulgaris subsp. vulgaris (assembly GCF_026745355.1). Lineage (NCBI taxonomy): Eukaryota > Viridiplantae > Streptophyta > Magnoliopsida > Caryophyllales > Amaranthaceae > Beta > Beta vulgaris. Next base: position 27,423,284 of record NC_079210.1, on the reverse strand, counting down.
TAAAACGGAAAAACAGATAGTGGGAATTAAATGAAGATGTATCTAGGAGGAGATGACACGAATTTTGGTTTTCTCTCTCAGCGTACGATAGACTCCTAGTTTAAACTACGCTGGCGCCATGGCAAGAGGGAGAGCTAAGAAGAGTGCTAAAAAAGGAAAGAATAAGGCTACTTGTCCATCTTCCTCGCCGGTGAGGAGAACAAAATAAGTTGACGAAGTAACGGGTGTTGTTGCGATACAAATCCCAAGTACTATCCCAGAGAAGGATATAATGGAGGAAACAGAGGTATAAGAGGTTTTAATGGTGGTTCAACCTCCGATGGAGGAGGAACGAGTGCACCAATCTATGGAGAAGGAAATCCTTTCGGATTGGCACGAGGTAATGGACAGTGGTGCAAAAGAACCTTCGACGGCGCGACGAATGCCTTGGGCTAATGATGTAGAGAGACGAGATGGCAATCAGGTAAGAGCTAAAACTCCTATTATTATTATTGAGTCTGAGGACATTCAAGAGGAGATTGAGTACTGGTCTTCTGCTGTGGTATGTTATGTATTGGGTGCAAACCCTCCTTTCAATGTGATGGATGGTTTTTTTCGACGGATTTGGGGATACCCAGGGATTGAAAAAACAGTAATGGTAGGGAAGGGTATGTTCATTGTGAGATTTGCCTCTGTTGAGTCTTGTCTGAAGGTTACTACTGAAGGATTTCAGTTTTTTGATCAAAAACCGTTGATAACACGAATTTGGGAACCTGATATGTTGCTTGAAAAAGCTAGTATACAGAATGTTCCTGTCCGGATTAAGATGCCTGGACTAGCATTTGTAAGATATGCCTGGACTGGGGTGAGAAGAGACTATTTAAGATTGTTGGGTTGGTTGGCCATGCTGTTCAAATGGATAAGGCTACAAAAACAAAAGATAGACTGCAATATGCGAGGGTAATGGTGGAAATCTAGTTACAGTACAAACTTCCTGATGTAATTAACTTCTACAATGAACATGGGTGTGTGGTGTAACAAAGGATTAAATACGAGTGGAGGCGGCTAACCATTTGTAAGATATGTAATGGGATAGGCCATGGGGAAGATAAGTGTAGAAAGGTGTGCAAAAGAAGAGATGGGTGCAAAAGAAGCAAGTTGTGGTTGATAGTGAAGGATTCCAGGCTCCAGCTGGTAGGTAATGGTGCAGCTACTGTTGCTAAGATGCCTGAGGTGCCAGTGCATAACTCTTTTAATGCACTGCTAGAAGATGCATACACTAGCAAAGAGGATGATATGGGGACCATGGATGTGGATGGGGGTATTGTAAACAATGTCGTTATTGGGCAACAATCAGAGGAGGAGTTAGTGGATAAGGGGCAGAGGCTGACAACCCCTAAACCAAATGGATAACATTCTATGATGGAATGTAAGGGGATTGAATAGCAAAGCCAAGCAGATTGAAGTGAGGAATTATATTAATTCTCACAATATTAAGTTGTTCAGTCACCTTGAGACTAGGGTGAAAACCTCTAATTTGGGTAAAGTCTATCTAAACTTGTGCCCAGGTTGGTGTTTTACCCATAATAATGCATACCATGAAAATAGTAGGATAATTATAGGCTGGTGTCCAGGACCTTTCCATGTGAATATTTTGAATATGACTAGCCAGTTTATTCACTATGAGGTTACAACTACTCAAGGTGGCAGGGGGTTTCTGTGTACATTTGTTTATGGGTTTAATGACCAGAATAGTAGGGATCCTTTGTGGGTTGGACTTAAGGATATTGCAAGGAGGGGTGTTGATGCTTGTGTGTTAATGGGTGACTTTAATGCTTTGTCTAGTATTGAGGATAGAATTGGTAGTATTGTGAGAGCTTCTGAAATTAGGCCAATGCAGGAGTGTATGCAGTATTGTGGGCTCAGTGATGTTAAAGCCTCTGGTAGACATTTCACATGCACTAATAAGCAAGATGGTCCAACCAGGGTGTTTTCTAGGATAGATAGAGTTATTGCTAACTTTGAGTGGCTTGATGTTATGATCAGGTAGCAGTGGCCTTCTTACCTGAAGGTAATTTTGATCATACTCCGATTATGTTAAGTGTGTATGTTGAGACTATGATTAAGAAGCCTTTCAAGTTCTATAACATGTGGTGCAATTACCCTGCTATGTTGGATGCTGTTAAGGTTGAATGGAGGAAACCTGTGATGGGATGCCCTATGTTTAAAGTTGTGGAGAAACTCAAAAGGGTTAAGGGTGCTTTTAGGACTTTGAAGAGACAGGGCTTTCGTGATGATGAGGTTGAACTAATAAAAGCCACATAAGAGCTTGCAAGGGTCCAAGATGACTTACATGAGAATCCTAGCAGTATGGAAACTATAGCTCAGGAGGGAACTGCTCTAGAGAAGGTTCAGAGAACCAAGAAGAATGTTCATTCCCTACTGCAGCAGCAAGCAAAATTGACCTGGCTAAAATGTGGTGATGAGAATACTAAGATATTCTATCAAGCCATTAGAGCAAGAAAAAGGTAGAATAGAGTTCATGCTATTCACAATGGAGTTGGTGAATGGGTGGATTCTCATGAGAAGGTTTCTGAAGCTTTCCTGGATTACTATATGAACCTTTTTGCTGGGAAAGAGAAGCAACAAAAGGTGTTAAGTACTCTGATTAGAAGAGGGAAGAGTATCAGTGATGAGCATAGGAGAATTCTTCAGTGTCAGTTCACTAAAGATGATGTGAGAAGAGTTATGTTCAGTATTCCTGATGATAAGGCTCTAGGGGCAGATAGGTTTAATATTATAGTTGTTTTTACAAAAGATGCTGGGAGGTTGTTGGTGATGATGTTACAGAGGCTATTCTTGACTTCTTCAAAACGGGGACATTGCTAAAGGTAATCAATCTCACTACTTTAACTTTAGTTCCTAAAGTTAATTGTCCTAGTAGTGTGACTGAATTTAGGCCTATAGCTTGTTGCTCAGTGCTTTATAAATGTATCACTAAGTTGATTAGTGAGAAACTTAATAAAATCTTGCCTGACATAGTGTCTTATAGTCAAGGGGCTTTCATTGCTGGAAGAAGCATTTTACATAATGTAATGTTATGTCAGGATCTAATCAAATTATACAATAGGAAAGCTTCTAGAGCAAATGTTATATTGGTGATCAGGAGGCTTATGATACTCTTAACTGGCAATTCCTTCAGCAAATGTTGGAAGGGGTGGGATTTCCTAATGACTTTGTGTAGCAAATCATGACATGTGTGACAACTCCCAAGTTCTCAATTATGGTGAATGGGTTCCTTTCTGGATTTTTTGGAGCTCAGAGGGGGTTGAGACAAGGAGATCTTATGTCTCCTCTTGTTTTTGCTCTCTGTATGGATTATCTGGCGAGAGTGATAGATTATATTGGTGATCAGGAGGGTTTTAATTTCCATGCTAGATGCAAAGAGCTGAAGCAGGCTCATTTATGCTTTGTTGATGATTTGCTATTGTTCTGTAATGGTGACTTTAGATCTATCTATACACTTTTGCAAGGGTTTCAGATGTTTTCTAATGCTTCTGGGTTGGAAGTTAACATAAGTAAATCAGAAGTGTATTATGCTGGGATGAGTGAAGAGGAAATTCAGAGAGTAAGCGATGTTAGTGGGTTTCATGTTGGTAGTCTTCCTTTTAAATATCTAGGGGTTCGCTTAGCCACTACATAGTTGAAGGCTAGTGACTGCCAGGCTATGATTGATAAGATGATCAATAGGATAAGAGTGTGGAGTACCAGGCACCTCTCATTTGCTGCAAGAAGTCAGCTTGTAAATAGTGTGCTGATGAGTATTCATACCTACGGGGGGCAACTATTTATCATTCCAAGAAGTGTGCTAAATGAAGTGAACATAATATGCAGATGCTATCTGTGGAGTGGGACTCACAATGATACTAAGCCAGGGGCCGTTTGCTGGGGCACATTATGCAAACCACGGGCTGCTGGTGGCCTCGGCTTTAGGAGTACAGTACACTAGAACCTAGCTGTTGTAGGTAAGTTGGCCTGGTGCATAGCTCAAAAGAAAGAAAACATGTGGGTGAAGTGGGTGAATGAGATGTACATCAAGGAGCACCAATGGAGTAGCTATGTAGCACCTTCTACTGCTAGTTGGGCTTGGAAGTACATTTTCCAAGCCAAATCTGACATGACTGTGAAGCTTGATGGTGATTAGTGGTTGTAAAACCCAAAATTCAGTATAAAGAAGTATTACACAGCAATAAATGGAGATGACATAAGAGTCTAGTGGAGCACTCATGTCTGGAATAGGTTGTCCCAGTCCAAGCACAGAATGATTCTTTGGTTAGCCCTCCAAAACAGACTGAAAACGCAGGACAGATTGAAGAAGCTTGGTATTTGTGCTGATGATGTGTGTGCAATCTGTGGTCAACAGGCAGAATCAATAGATCACTTGCTGTTTCAATGTCACTACAGTAGACAGTGTATTGAGCAGATTATGGACTGGCTTGGTGTTACATGGAGGGATAGAAATGCCCACCAGATGTGTAGATGGATTAGATGCAGATACAGAGGTACTAAGTTTTAGAAGAAAGTGGTGCTTGATGCTTTTACTGCTACTGTATACATTATTTGGAGAATTCGCAACACAACTTATTAGTAGGGTGCTATAATGACTATTTACAAAACTGTACATGATGTAAAGTATAGTGTGAAAAGTAGAGTTTTACAGCTTTTAAGTTTCAAAGTCAAATATAGAGATAGAAGTTGGATTGAAAATGTGTAAGGCTGGGCTTGTCCAGTGATTAGGAAAGGTTGATGTTGCAACGTTTAGGTGTGTTCTGTTCGTTTGGACTTAATATTACTTTACTTACTTCCCAAAAAAAAAACATATAGTGACTTACATAGAATCGTACAAAAATCTAATGAATCCTAGAAAGAATTTTTCCACAAGTTTAACAGGGAAAAGATTTCGATTCCAAATTGTGATGTCAAGACGACGATTGAATCTTTCCGACGGGGATTGGACGAAGAGGAAGATTTGTAGAAAGAACTCATCATCCCTGTCCAACCTTCGAAGATGCACAAGCCAAAGCCTTGGCTCAGGTGCAGTTGGAAGAAGACATGTAGTCGAGGAAAGAATTCAGTAACGCCGACAGCAAAGTCAACTCCGACCAAGAAAAGTTTGTGGCGCCCAAAGCCTTACGACTGTCCGCAACAGATACATAGCGTCCGTCACACCGAGCACATTAGCGACTGGAAAAGTGATCCTAGCTTGCAGTCCAAACTCAATGACTATGGGTTGAGCGTCAATGCGTCAGGTATAGTTAACACTTTGCATTCTCTTGATAAGATTGTAATGGTCTGTTAGGAATGAAAAAGCAACAACACCGATGAGTGCATTTCCTTAATGAAGGTCTCTTGAAGGACCTTCTAACGGAAAGGGGGAAAGACACTCTCTCCAAATCTGACGGACAGCGACAACCTCCTTCGTCGTCGATACACGTGAAAGTAATTAATGTTATTAGTGGTGGAGCACATATTTGTGGACTAACCTATTTTGCAGCTAAACGTCACGCAAGAGACGTCCCAAGCCAGAACGACATACCCAAAGAACTCCGGCATCCGCGTGACACTGAACTCGGAGCTATGCGGATAACGTTCGACGATGATGATCTTGGTGACGAAAAAGATATCCACCACGACGGGCTGGTAATTTCTCTTACTGTCGGTAATTGTTTACTAAAGCGTGTACTAGTGGTTAATGGCAGTTCATGCAACGTCCTCATGAAGGACGCCATAGAAGCCATGGGCATCAATGAACGTGACATCATCCGTAAATCTACTGTCCATGTTGGATTCAGTGGAGAAGCTAAGTATACCATGGAAGAAGTGATGACGTTGCCTACCTATGCTAAAGGAGTGAATATGCCCTCCAAGTTTTATGTCGTAGATCCTTCGTCTTCGTACAACGTTATTTTAGGAAGGCCCTGTATCCATAGTATGAAGGTTGTCACGTCCACATATCATAAATCAGTGAAGTTCCCTACTAAATGGGGAGTGTAGGAGATCAAAGGGGATAGACGTATCGCTAGAGAATGCTACAAAATGTCTCTTAAGCCCCGCAAAATGGAAGAATATCAATTACATATGGAAACGTTGGGGGGCAAGAGTACGATGAGTAGCAAGTGGATAAAATCATACTCGACGTCGACAAATCAGAGCATATGTCAAAATAGGATCATCGTTAGCCCCGATGTCTAGGAAAAAGTAATAAAGTTCCTTACATCTAACACTGACTGTTTTGCATGGTCGCATGAGGATGTAACGGGTTTTGACCCCGACGTCATAAAACACAAACTCAACGTTGATCGTCACTGTGAACCAGTGAAATAGAAAAGTCGTAAATTCGCTCCCCAGCGAAACCAAATAATCAACGATGAGGTCCAAAAGTTGATCGATAATAGCAAGGTAAGGGAAATTAAATATCCTGATTGGCTGGCTAGCCTTGTGGTTGTAGGGAAAATGAACTAAAAGTGGCGAGTCTGTGATAAGGGTGAATGTTTATATATTGTAATCTTCTTATTTACCAGCTCAATATTAGTATCATAAACTACAAGTGGTGGGTTTTAATTAATATCTTTCATAGTTTATCTAATAATTGTGTTTATATGATTATATATTAGTTGGACCTATGTTATATTTTACACTAGTAATTATTTATTGAATGGTGACTGGTACATTATAATGTTGGAGTGAAAGAAGCGCAATTAGGCCTTAACAATTTTAATGGGTTAAACCTATTTGAATCAAAGCAAGAAGAATAAAAGGAACTTGGATTTTCTTTTTATGTTGAATTACGTCCTTAGAAATGGGCTAAACCCAATTATGCTACCAAGCAAAGTCACGCATCATTTGAAGTGAAGAAGAACACTTATACACTAAGTCATTACGATTATGCTTCTAAAATGGAATGTGTTTAGTACACGGACTTGTGGAGTAATTGTGATGATTGAGGTGGAGTTGTTATGTTGTTGCTGTTCTAGAGTTGTTGTGGTGGTTGTGGTGAAGTTGTTGTGGAGTTGTTATTGTTGTTGTTGCTCTGTTGTAGTAGTGTTGTTGGGTTATTGTTGTTCTGTTGTTGTGGTTGAGGTCATGTTGTTGATGAAGCATCGTCGTTGTGAAGTGTTGTTGCTAGTTGTGGTTAGTTATATGATCCAAAGATATGTGGAATTAGTTTAAAGAATTTAGAATTAAGAGTTTGAAATTATGGTTATGAAGTGGGATGCTAGTTATATGGTGTAACTAGTGTTAGTGAACTTATAGTTGGTTTTGAATTGAGGGCCAAGTATCTAGAATGTTAAAGGTTGATAATTTGTAAATTGGGAATTATTTGTCGTGTTATTGCTGTGGTGGTTGTGTTGCTCTTGTTATGTCGTTGTTGCGACTGTGTTGGTGTCCTATTATGTTTTTAGTCCCCTCTATTGTGGTGGTGGTGTTGTTGCTTTATGATTGTTGGTGTGGTTGATGTTGTTGTTGTTGTCGTTGTGATGGTTGTTGTAGTTGTGGCAGCTGTTGTGGAATTGTTGTAGTGGATGTTAATATGTTATTGGGTTGTTGTTATTATTGTTCGTTGTATGTTTGTTTTGTTGTGGCAGTGCGTTGTTGTTGTTCTTGATTTAGTTGAAGATTGTGAGTTAAGTCTAGTTTGTTCACTTCTACAATCTAGAGTTATGATTATGGAATTGGGATGTTAGTCGATGTAGCTAATGTCATTAAAGTTATTATGTCAAAAACTAGTTTCAAGTAACCCTAAATCTTCTCAACTATCAAAGTAAGGGTAATTGAGAGGAGTTGATAAGAGTTCTGAGTATTAAGAATGACTTGATAAGAGTTTTGAGTATTGAGGATTAAAGTATGAATCCTTAAATATCTTTTATTATAAATATGAAAGTGAGGCATGAACATGCACCCGAGTTAGGGCGGGTAGAGTCCCTGACTGTTGCCTTCCAGGAAGGGCGAATTCTTGGCGTTATAGGACATGTCCGGTTAAGTCTTGCAAGCAGAACAGTAAAAGGTGGGGTGATGACCCTCAACAATTTGGAGACAGTTGGTACTGCGTGGTACCTCTCTCCATTCACGTTCATGCCAAACGAGTTGATTTTGTGAAACTATGGTAACTGAGTTGAATGTGATTATTTGTTATTATAACTATGTGTTAGTTTTCAAAATACACCTAAACTTGTATTGTCTATTATACCGTGTGTACTCAGCTTTGCTGATAGTGTTGTCATTTCTATGGCCTGTCACTTGGTGGGTGGCAGAGTCAAACTTTGTTGCAGGATTGTGTTGGGAGCCAGAATCGAGCTGAGAGCAAAGTTATGATTCGAATTGTGTACTATGGGATAAAATCCAATATCTAAGTTTGTGTATAGAAGAGTTTATTAGAATTACTTACAATATGGATTTTTGTCATGGAATTTGAGATTGAATGACTATGTGATTGAAGTCTTATATAAAGGATTTTGTTTTGTGGGCCAATAACCCACATATCCAGGATCGTTTTATAGGTTATAATTTCGCTGCAAGTAAATATTTAATTCGAGGCTTATTAAGCATTGATTGTGATTAGTGAATCTGAAGTGTATTTAGCTAGCAGCTCGGCAATCGGGTTGTTACATTAACACTCTGGCAAAGCAGCTTAATAGACTTGAAACAAAACCTCAAAATAGAGACAAATTTGGTTCATAATCTTATGGAAAAGATCTTCCGAATTCCAATTCTCACACCATTTTAAATTTTGCAAAAAGCTCAAAAAGAAGTTATGACTTCGAAAATTGTTTTTCTTCAAGGTATTAACGGCCAAATAAGTAGGATGGAACCTTCTACCTCAAACCCAAAAATAGTTGAAGAAAACAGTCAATAATAATAGCATTAACATCCTAGATTTAATTGACAGCACTGATACTAAGACTAGCCCTAACCAAAATAAAACCCCTGGATTAGCTGGACTCTCTTGGCAAAATACTAGACCTCGTGATATCATTTCTATAAGGTCTAGTGAACTCCAAGTCAAGAATTTAACCTAGCACAATTGTTCAACCAAAGTATAATGCCTCTTCCATCTATGAATGGAATATAAACGGTATGAGTGAACACCAAATATTAAATCTTTTGTAACAAATGATAACGGTGCCAAATGCTTAAAAAACTCAATCTAGTACTCAAATAAAACGGTAGTGGAACTCCTGATTGCACGCTTCTTTGGCCAGCTCAAAGGATGGTGGGATTATTATCTCACTAAACAAAGAAATTGTATATCTTAAATGTCATCCAAACAACAAAAGATGGTATTCCTATTCTCAACTAAAATGGATAACCTATCCAGGATTCTGTCTCGACCCATATTTTTACCTTATTGGAGATTCATCCCATCTAAGAGATAAAAACGCTTCTAATCTTAGATGAAAAAAACTAAGTGATTTTCAATGGTATAAAAACACTTTTCTACTATGGTGACGCTTAGGGAATATTCGAACCAATCCTTTTGGAAAGAAAATATCCTGGCAGGTTTTACAACGATCCTAGGAGCAAAGGTGAGAAACAGAATCTAAGAAGATCTTGGTGAACATATTATCACCTATAATATGCTAACCTATGAAGAGTTAGTGAGCCTAACGTCCAAACAAAGCCTTCAAATATGTCAATATTTGAAACTTCAAAAACACTTAAAAGAGCTAAAAGAAACTAAAAAGGAGTTAGGTTCCTTCTGCCAGAGTGATCCTGACTCTACTCTAGATGAAGAAAGTAGCCATTAGGTTCCATATGCTTTCCTTTTTGTTTCAAAAGAAATCACTTCTCGAAAATATTTATAAAGGTCACACTTGTGTTTTCAAGATATTTCAAAATTAATACTATAGCCTAACATTTGAGCATATTTGTCTTCCATTAAATCTAGTCTTATCACAAAAAAAATCCAACAAGAAACTTCTGAAGACCTTACATATGCTAATATCACCAAAATGCAAATTGAAGAGAAAACATATGCAAACATATTATACCAAAGTCTTTCACTAAAAAGTCATTTTGTCCTTGTTACCAATATACACCATTGGGTTATCTTGGCAACACCATTCATTAACCTAATAACCTCTACAATATCAGTTTTGATGGAATATATTTCAAAACCAAAAATAAAAAGCTTGAATTCCCTTTCTTAGAGAAACCTAATACCAGAATTCTCAACATTATAAAGGCAAACTGCATGTATAAAAATGAGATTAATTCTCTTTTGAATTGAAAACAATGTGATATTCATGATCTAAAAAAAAAACACCCAAGATAGTCATAAAAATGAGTTTTTAGATCATGAATATCACATTGTTTTCAATTTATAAGAGAATTAATCTCATTTTTATACATGCAGTTTGCCTTTATAATGTTGAGAATTCTGGTATTAGGTTTTTCTAATAACTCAAGTAGCTGACTTCCACAGTAGTCTTGAGCGAGAAGTTTGCTCTGATCTTCCAAATGCCTTCTAGAATAGAAAGCACCACATGGTTGATTTACATTATGAGCCTGATTACGATGAGAAGAATATCCCTACCAAAACCTAATCAATTCTAATGAATGCCCACTTAGAAATTCATTGTCGAGACGAGATTATCGATGTCGAAAACAAATAATTAATTTCCAAATCTTGCTCCCCTTGGAGTTGCGCAACCTTGTACGTTAATAAAGCTTTTAAAATTAAGCAAGGCACACCCAAATTAGTTATAAATTACAAGCCCCTAAATGATTCCCTAGGATGGATTCGTTATCTAACACCTAACAAAATAAATCTTATGCAAAAAAATTATATCATAGTTTTATTTTTTCAAAATTTGATATGTAATTTGGATGATTATGACAAATACATATCAAACCACAACACCAGTACAAAACCATAATACTATTCCTTTTGGCCAATATGAATGGAACATAATACCTTTGGTCTAAACCATGCCCCTTCTGAGTATTAGAGGATAATGAACTATATATTTAACCCTAGCCTTATTCAAATTTTTGCATAGCTTACATTGATGATGTACTAGTCTACTCAAGCCCAATTGATCAGCATTACAAAAACCTAAAACTTTTTTCTATCTTATTAAGAACAATGTGCTCGTCTTATCAACAAAGAAGATTCCTTTATTTCAAACATGAATTAGATTTCTCGGTCATTTCGTGTCTTGTGGAACTATTACCCCTATTGAAAGATCATTCCAATTCACTAGCATATTCCCCGATAAAATATTAAACAAAACTCAACTACAAAGATTTCTTGGTAGTTTAAATGATGTTTTAAATATCTATCAAAATTATTGTAGAATTGAAAAATCTCTCCATGATAGACTAAAGAAAAATACACCCCCTTTGGTTTGATACCCATACACATGCTGTAAAAACTATAAAAACTCAAGTTTTAGATGTATCATGCTTAAGTTTATCAAACCATAGCTTGCCTAAAATTGTTGAAATAGATGCCAGTGACAAGGGTTAAAGAGGTATCTTAAAACATGTTGATATAATGGTAAAGAATACATTATCAGGTTCACCTCAGGACACTGGGATGATACCCAAAAAAATATTCTACTATAAAACAGGAACTACTCAATTGTTCTCTGTATTTCTGAATTCCACTCTCATTTATTAAACCAAAAATTCTTACTACGAACTTATTGTTAATTTGCAACAGTTGTTTTAAAAAATGATGTCCAAAACATTGCTGCAAAACATATTTTTGCTAGATGGCAAACTATAGTAAGTATTTTTGAAATTCCAAGTGAATGTATAAAAATGAGAGAATAATTCAATCCCTGACTTCTTAACCCGTGAATGTTTTACAGAAATGCCTAAAAAGACAAAAGATAAGGAGAAGTCTTAGCACCTCCTGAAAAAACAATATGCACCACGCAAAAGCCAATAAAAACTTGGTAGGAAGCAGTTCAAAATATGGACAGTGAAACCTCCGCCGTCGACAAAACTCATGAAGTTCAAGAACGGCTCCTTTCCGATTCGGAGCATCCTTTATCCATAAAACATCCATCACTCCTTTCTAAGCCTTACAAAACTCTATGGAAGCTCTAGCAAAATGTCTATAGAAGGTAAAATTTCTGCAAGTAAAAATACTACCATCGTTTCGAACAAGAAGCAGGAGAATCTTCTCTCAAAAACCCTCCTCGAAAATAATTTCTAAAACTATGTAGCTCTCAGGTTGTGGTTGCACAATCTAAATAAAAGGAGACTTCCGAATATTTTATTAAATTGATTTACAAAATATTATAACAATTGAACATGGGTATCACGATGAAGATCCCTATGTTTAAATACAAAAAATCTTTGAAAAAAATTGGTTTTATAAACTGTGGGACCTACTAAAACAACAGAGTATTACTAGACAATTCTTGAAGTCAGTGACTCCGGTGAATTTAAACACTTTAATTACAAAAATGAACAAGTAGAGCCCTCGTACCCGACCATTAAATCCTAAAGGCCATGAGTCCTCGCGACTGGAATCAAGACCTCTCAAAACACAAAGCCTTCCCCATAAGTTTGAATAACACATTCCCACATTGTAAAACCTCTAATTATTGGGATCACCATCAAGCATAGTTCTCCAGTTTTCTCATACAAAATAATAGATTATCCCATTCATGGTTAATCTACTTCAATACTAAAACCATACAACCAGAAAAATTGTCATCTTAGGTTACATAATGGTGGAAATTCTATGGATAATCTACTACAATAGTTCACCCAGAAGTCGCAAAAAGCTATAATATTGTCAGAATCCAATACAAACCCTCAAAGTTGTTTTCTCACCTTATGTTTATTTTCTATGGAGTTTTAGATCTATCTTCCTTCGGTATGTCATTGGTTCCTTGAAATAAACCAAGAGCAATGGATTGTGGGGCTCCAAAGAAAATTTAAAAGTAGATGGTAATCAAACTTCAATGATCCATAACATGTCCTCGAACCAACCATCAAAGAATTGCTAAAGAAAAACTGTAACACATGTATCATGATATCAAGGATAGAACAATTTCAGTTCCTAGCCGGAAAATCACAAGCAAATCCTAGCTCGTATCAGCGAAGACCCTCGAAGATCATGCACGGATCCTACGACAACTAGCCAATAGTATGCCGGAGTCCTCCATAACTTCGGACATCAAAGCAATAGCAGACTCCTCCATCCACCCTAGTGACGGTGAAGAAGATGTTGGTTTCTAGACTTAAAAAAAATTAATATCACTATGTTTATTAGTAGCAACATAGTTCCTCAAAGCAGCAAATTTATTCAACAGAATATAGAACAACAACAAACAAACTCGTCAACAGTTTAAAGCTACAAAAGTATTCATCAATAGTACAAAGCTTCAATAAGATAGAATTATGAACAATTTGAAGGAGAAGATAAATTATTCATGCATTGTAAACAACATGACAAGCAAATTTTTACATCCCTGCCTATAAATTGGAGTTTCTTCTTCAGTTCAAGGTAGAGCAAAATGCACGAAGACACTAGCTCGTCTGAAAATCTCCTCTCCCCTTTTCTTTTTACTCATAAAATTTGTATAGCTCCTTAGTATCAGTTTCATCTCAAGCAAATTTGTAAGTCTAGTCTGTAAAATATAGGGCGGTTAAACCACCTTTACTTTACTTTTTTTTATGCATAAGTTCTTATTTTCCTACTGTTAAAATCCCAGATCTTTAGAGTTATCATGAGTACTAGTGATAACATCGAAAAACACGTAGTTTATAATTATTTTTTCATATTTTTTGTTTAATTTTTTTTTTTTGCATATTAATTAAGAAAGCGAACATTATTGCTCTAGATTTAACTAGTTTTCTACATACTTGGTTGTTATGGTAATGTATCCAAGAACCGATCGAAATCCTAGCTAACCCAACCCATTTTGAGAACTAGATCTACATTTCTAAGACTCGATGGAACTGAGTCTAATTTGGGTCTAAAATACATTTATTTGGGATCCAAACCCGCCTCAAATCGACACATGAACTCATTCAAAAAAATTCTTCCAAGAAACAGTAGGTAATTTTTTTTGTATTAAACTTATGTAAATAGCTTTAATCTCATAGATTTAAATAATTTTACATAATAAACTTCAGAATCTAACTAGAACATTAGACTTGATGTTTGTTTCTTTATTGTTCGCTTAGTAGTTAGTAATCATTGTCAGACATTTCTTTAGTTATACACATTATATATATGTACTTTTTTTATTCAGAATTATAATTCTTTTAGCAAGTACCAAAAGAAAATTCTAGTTCCACCATGGTGGAAACACATTTTATTCGGTTTCACCATGGCAGAAACAGAAAAATAGTTTCTGGTACCTCCATGGAGGAAACGAATTTTTTTCGTTTCTACCACAGTGGAACCCGAAAATTATGGTCGGTTGCACCATAATCAAACCAAAATTATGTTTGGTATTCATGTTAAACCCTAAAAAAACGGTGAATTGCAGGGGAGTAGGAAGAGAGAAAGAGAAATAAGAAGAGGGTTACAGGGGGGAATGGGATGAGCGTTGCAGGGGATGGGGAGATGGGAGAGGGAGGGGATAGAGGGTTGGCATTGCGGCTGGGACGAAGGAAGAGGAGCGAGGCGAAGGGTGGGGTGGGGCACTCTAGGGGGCTGCAATAGTGGGGGTGGATTTCTGTGGCTATTGGGTGTTGCGGTGGGGTGGCTAAGGATGTACAAGCAGTAGGGGTGGGAGGCGTTGTACAACAGGCGGTGTTGGGGGGCAGGGGGTGTGAAGTGCAGAGGCATGGGGTGGGTGTGTGGGGGAAGTGGGGTTGCAGGGGTGGGGGTGGTGGTGGCAAAGGTGGATGAGGGGTGGTGGTTGTGGAGGAAGAAGAAGTAAAGAAGGGAGAAAAAAAAGAAAAATACTATTAATAATAATAATGATGATGGTGGTGGTGGTTGTGGTGGTTGTATTGTAGAGGGATATGGGGTAATCTCAAACATTAGGGATGGTGGGGAATCAATCTAAGGAGAAGAATGGTAATTTTTAAGCTGAAAAAGAGGGGTAAATGGTTTGAAAATAAGCACAAACCAAACACTCATAAAGGGAAAAAAAAGAACTCCATTCGTGTGTATGTGTGTGTGTGTGTGTCTAAGGGGGGGGGGGTTGTCATCTCTATCAAAACGTTAGGAACATTATGTGATTTCCTAAATGATATATATAAAATATTATAATATATAATAATATATATATAATATTAATATATATATATTATATATAATATATATATATAATATATATATATAATATATATATATATATATATAGTATTTTTTTGCCAAATTTAGCATACTATAGTATTACTATATTGAGAAGCATTTTAGCTACCTTATAAAGTGCTAAAAAAAATTTACGATCTTTTTACCAATTACCCCTGATAAATTCATTTATTCTCCGGATACCCCCAACTTTTTTAGAACATCACCAAGTATCCCTCATTTGTTTTTTTTTTAAAAAAAAGACAAAATGCCCTTAATGACTAACGTCGGTTAACCCTTTTAGTAATCAGCTTTAATTAACCCTAAAAAATCCTAAATAAACCATATTAACCCTAAGTAACCCTAACCAAACCCCACCCCTCCCTAACCCCCAATCGATCTCCCCCGTGCCTCCCCCTTTCTTTCTTGCCGGTGCACTCGTCCCTCTTACTTTAAACAACCATAACAAACGGTGGCAGTATGGCGAGGATACAGGAGAGAAAACACTAGGGCCACAACAACACAAAATGCGGAGAGAGAAGAAAGGAGAGAGTAGTGAGTGGCGGCGGTGTATGGTGGTGACGAAAGCATCAGCAACATCAAAGGGGTGGGGGTGGTCGCGATTTTGAATTCTCTCTCGCTAGGCCTGAGTTCGAAGGAGTGGGGGGCTCACGATGTTGCGGGGGAAGGGAAATCGAAGAGAGATTTAGGGCTGCGGGGGGGTGTGGGGAGGGGGGGCGGCGCGGAAATCGAGGGAATGGGAGGGGGCTGGTGGGGCTAGGGTTGGGGGATGCTGGTCGGGCTAGTGGGGTTGGCAGGGGTGGTTAGGGAGAGAGAGAGTTTACTTAGTATCACTAGTAGAATAAATGTTTATTGCTGCGGTCTTTAAGTGGCCTATTGCGGCGGTTTTGGCTGCGCAGCAATTAAAGGGGCAGCAATAGGCCAGGTAATTATATATTGTTGCGGTTTTAAACTGCAGCAATATATTTATTTTTTATTGAAAACGTACAATGTATTGCTGCGATTTTGGATAAAAACCGCAGAAATATTTGAACATATTGCTGCGGTTGTTGTCCAAAACCGCAACAATAGGCCTTGTCAGGTAAAAAAAATTAATTTTTTTTTTTGTATTTTGCAATCAAATTTGAAAGAGTAAAACCAAGCAAGTAACCCATCCACTATCCACCAACTGAAGATAAAATGACATGAATCTGATTAATATATAAAAATAAAAAGAACTAGTTACATACTTACATAGATAATACAAAAGATCAAAAAGTAAAATGAAAAGGCAAAAAAAAAAAAAAAAAAAAAAACAGTTACTACTAAATGACTAATTACAAAAAATATAATAAAAATAATATTAAAAAAAATAAAAAAACTGAAAAATAAAAAACCCTAAAACAAGAAAATCAAAAACTGAAAAATGAAACTGTAATATTGCCAAGAACTCGAGCGATTCAACGTCGGCGACCAGCAAAAAGGAGGACGAACAGCGAGGACGACAAAAATCTTGCAAATATAAAATAAACATAAACAACATAAAAAATTAAAATCAGCTGGTAAAATTCAAAGCAAAAAGGACAAAATATTGAAAAAAAAAACAAGAAATTGAATGTCAAAATCAGAGAAATACCTGATGAAAACAAGAGCTGAACGACGAAGGCTTCAAGCGCGAGGAACGACGAAGGCTTCGAGAGGAACGACGAGCGCGGGCTTCGAAGGGTCAAGTCTTTGATCTGAACGACGACCGAAGCTTCGCGAGGAACGATGAGCATGGGCTTCGACTGGTGAGGATGAGGGAAATCTTGACGAAGACTTTGTCTGGTGAGGGAGGATTGAAGAACGATGAAGAACAAAAATGAGGGAGGAGAATGAGGGAGGAGAATGTGTGGTGAGATGAGGATAAGGAAATGAGGAAAAGGAAATGAGGGATCGGAGATGGCGCAGGATGAGGGAAGAGGGAAGGAGTGAGAGAGAAATAGTGGGACAACCGCACAATTAAAAAACCCTATTCTTAAAAAAGCATTAAAAACCCTAATTCTATTGTTGCGGTTTCTTTCAAGAACCGCAACAATATGTTCAAATAATATTTTTTTAATATTATTTTAATATATTGCCGCGGTTCTTGCCAGAAACCGCAGCAATATATTTGGTCAAATAGTCAAAAAATTTTAAAATTAACTGAAACCATATTGTTCGTTTTCGGAGAACGCAGCAATATGGTATTCATCCACATCAATTTTAAAGAATTTTTATAAATATATTTAAGTATTTATGTAGTTATATTTAAATCCAAATGAGTTTGGAAAATGATTTGACTTTTAAAAAGGGTTGACTATTTTAAAAGTCAAATGAAATTATTTTTCATAGCTTAATAAAATTAGAAATATTTTAATTAAACATGTTTTAATAAAATTTTTAAATATTAAAAGTATATTGAAAATGAAGTTTAATGGAATCGAAAGCCCAAAAAGTGATAAAAAGGGGAAGAGTCATTTGATACCTAAAGTCTTAAATAGCCCATCTTATTAGTCATCAAGTTTCATTAATTAAATTCTATTTTCCTAAGCCCACAAGTAAAAGCCTATATATAAATATCCTAAAAACCCAAAATATTTTCACCCTACACATTATTTTTCTTCAATCTTCACGTCATTCTCTCTCTCTACTCGACATTCTATCTCTCTTCCCTTGTGCGTCGTTTTTCAGCCTTCTCTCTCAAAAAAAATTTGTTTCTTCTTCTTCAAGTAACGTTTCTTGTTCAACAAGAAACGTCACAAATCTTTTCAAGAGCCGACATCTTGCTGCCACCAGTTCCTCCCTGCTGCCGCTGCTGTCCGGCGCCCTTTCCTTCCATTGTTGTCGGTTGTTTTCTTTCTTCCTTCCTAAGATTCCATTAAAAGACTAGTTTTTATGTTATTTTATTATGATTTAGCATGTTTGTGAATTAAATTACTGTTTTATTTATGCAAACAATTTCGGTTATCATGATTATTATTATAAGAAATTTCAGATTTATTATGTTAAGTTTATTTTTAGTTTTAATCATGAAAATAATAGTTTCTAGGGTTTTTAATTGCTAGAAACTAAATATATATGTTATAAACCATGAAATTTATTTAGTACGTAATTTTAAATACGCTTCATATGCTTTGAGGATGGTTATTAAATTTTATAAGTGCTGTAATTTCATAAAAGAATTATTTATGGTGTTTTTGAGGATTTTTAATTGCTAGAATAGTCATACTATACTAGGAATTAAAAATAACGTAAGTATGGAACATAAAAACGATTTTTAAAACGTGTTTCATGGGGTTTTAATCGTTTTAAAGCTGCTGGAATTTTTAGTTCAAGTTATTAATTTTCATTACTTTATTTTCTAGGCGGAGATTTCGTTGTAGGAGACTTTTAACGAGTTAAAAGTGGCCTACCGCTTAGTATATACAAGGTACGTACATTATCTACGTGTTATATGATTTAGAAGCATGCTCTAAGAGTATTTCAATATGAGTATCATGTACAGGAACTTGTTTCTTCATATATGTGGATGCTGGAATTTATTTTACATGTTATGTACCTATGTGCAGCATGTGATTTAGAAGTGATTATGTTATCAGATTATAAATGTTTTTATGGAATGTTTGATGCAAGCATGTTAAGTTAGATTATTTATTAATTCGTGAGTGAATTAATTATATAAGTTAAAGTGAATCATGTATTACATGTATTCTTTGAGTATTATTTATTATCTTATAAGGATCGTGGACCTTATTTGGTAATTTACAAGTTATACCTATATAAAGGTAAAGTTTATTGTTGGCTAGGTTCAACAAGTAAGTTGGTAAAGGTTAAAGAGGAAGTAAAGGAGTCTTGGTTGATAAGTTGTGACCACTTGTTAATCTAAAGATAAAAAGGAATTCTGTTATGATTGTGTGATCATTAATTATGTGTTATTTGCTTGTTTGTGTCAACACAAGTAATAAAATGTAATTAATGTAAAGTGCAACGAGAATAAGTTATAGACTTTAGACTGGTGCACGTCTAGAGTTGGACATAAGGGTTGGGGTTATGGTGAGCGTGCCATAGCTTTTCTAGGAATGGATTGATCACCATCCCTCTTTATTTCAAAGGTTCCTCGATATCGCAGGTCACTCTGAAATGCGGAGTCGCGCCCGCATTTCACATTAGTAGGCAAGACAACTCGTCCCAATAACTATTCCATTAAAGTGATAAAAAGTTGGTTTAAGTTTAGTTCAGTAGAAGTTGTCTGCAGATTATTATATACTTATGTTATTATTTATTCCTGCATGTTATTTTTGTAGTATCATGTTTAGGATTATTTATGTCTGATATGTAGTACTCAGCTTTGCTGATTACGTGCTTGTTTGTGTGTGTAATCATGGCTTTGCGTATTGATCCTGTGATGATCCTTCTGGTGAGCAGAGTCAGTATTGCATTGACATTAAAGGTTCGCAGATGCATCTCATTGGGAATCTGGAATGGAGAGACTACTTATATACCTAGCATAGTTTAAGTTGTTTTCGTAGGAACATCTTTATTTCAGTTTGTGATTATTTAAGTTGGTGTGTTTTAGTTTCAAACTCTTGTCATTTGTTTAACGAGTTTTAATAAAGTTGGTTTTTAGTACGTTGTTTTCCGCTGCAAAATTCTGAGTAAGTCGATACGTTATCACACGAGCGATAATGCCTGGGTAATTCTCTAAGGTTTATTATAAAAGTATTTTCTAGAAATAGAGAATTATCGGGGTGTTAAAAAGTGGTATCTGGGAGCTTTAGGTTAGTTTAAGACTTATAGGCGCCTAACTAACTAGCTAGCTAGCTTACTAAGAGCACCTCCAATGGGAAAAAAAACCCTCCCCATATGGAGTCTCTCTCCTCAAATGGGGCTCCACATGAGTGGGGTTGGTTCCCCATTTAATGAGGATGCTGAAGTTTTAGGGGAGGTGCCCAAATGAAGAACAAATGGGGAGCTTACACCTGGCGGAGAGAGAGAGAAAAAAAGGACAGCTGGCCCAGCAGCTGACGCGCGGCAGAGAGAGAAAAAGAAAGGGAGAGCTGGCGTGGATAGCCTGACGCGCGCCCAAGGCCCAATCAGAAGCTGCCAAATGTCACTTCCCTTTAAAAGCAACGGTTATTTTTTAAAATAGCCGTTGCATAATTTTGCCATTTTAAAAAAAATCTGCTAATTAAAAAAAAAAAAATTATACCAACGTTCATATTTTTAATTGTCTATAAATAGAGACCAATTTTGCCATATTTTAGATACATTCAAATTTCTCTACCTTTTCCAATCTTTAATTTCTCTAATTTTTCTCATCTAATTATATATTTTATTCCTCTACTCTTTAAATACTTCCAAACAAATTATCCATAATTATGAATCCTAATAATTCTAATTATGGAAATAGGCCTCAAAGAACCCCAAATTATCAATTTAATCTCAACCACCCACAAAATCCAAATTTCCCACAAAATTCTAACTCCCCACAAAATTCTAATTTCCAATGTAATCCAAATTTCCAACAAAATTCAAATTCCCCACAAAATCCAAATTTCCATCAAAATTTCGAACAAAACCCAAATCGTCAAAATACTAATATTGCTTTTGATCCAAATATGCTCAATAACCCTCAAATCCAAGCCTTATTCCAAGCATTTGTACTCCAAAGTCAACAACCTTCTAATTTCGAAACCCGCCCCATACTCCGTGAATCTCTCATCTCCAATGTCTCAATATATGGATCAAAATCCTACAACTCCAGGGGGAGACGGGAGCAATAACCGAATACCGATTGGAGATTATTACCAAACTCAACAACTCGGAGACGATGATGATGCTTATGATGATGATGATGAAGATGAAGCGGACCAAGGTGGAAAAGGTAAAAATAAGATACTAAAAGAAAGGTGGGGACATGATGAGGATATAGCATTGGTCTCCGGATACCTTAATTGTGGTGGTGATCCATTAGTGGGAACAGATCAGTCAAAGGCAAAGCTTTGGATAGAAATCAAGCGCATCTACGATGTTGAAGTGGTAAAAAAACCATCACTCATCCACCCAAGGACCATGAAGTCAATTAAAGCGCATTGGAGAACCATCAACCGACTCGTGACTTTGTGGGTATCGCAACTCGGTGAAGCCGAGCGAATGAAATCAAGTGGAATGGCTATTACGGATGTAGAGGCTAAAGCTCATGAACTATACAAAAAAACAAAATAATAAAGCTTTCAAATTGTACCATTGTTGGATGGGAATGAGACACCTTTCAAGATGGCAACCCGGATACGATTCAACTGTTGTGAGTCAATCAAGTTCAAAAAGGTCAAGTGATGAAGTTGTATCAGTTCGCCCGGATGGTGCGAAGAAGGCTAAGGCACAAAGAAAGATGAAAGGAGTAGCTACAAGTTTAGATGATTTCAACAACACTTTAAGTGAAATGCAAGGTGAACGAATTACAATAAGGAAAAATATAGAAGAAATGATGGATTACCAAAAGCAGCGAGATGAAAAGAAAATGAGGTTCAAGATGTATCAATTGTTGATGACCAAACCATCTCTTGATGCGGTTGAGTTCGAATACTATGAGAAGCTAAGAGAAGAGTTTATGAAGTAGTTTAGTTATAAGGTTGTTTTATTTAGTATCCTTAATTCTTTCGTAATTCTAGTATTTACTATCCTAGTTTGTATTGTTTTAATATTTTTTATCTATTGAGAATCTTATCTTCTGAAAAGTGGATTACAATCTTATCTATTGAGAATCTTATCTTCTGAAAAGTGGATTACAATCTTATCTTTTGAAAATCTTTTTTTTTTGGATTGTGTAGTCCTTTCTTATCTTCAGAGATTGCACTCTTATCATCAAATGTCTTTAAAAGATGAATTGGTTGAATGATAACATCACACCATAACACCATCCTTCTTTCTAAAAAAATATCATTCTTCTTCCTTCAAACCACTTCATTCTTCTTCTTCTTCTTGCAACAAAAGGAAACATGAACTTGGATTACAATTCTTCAAGTTCAAGTGATGACCAGTTTGATGATATGGTCAATAACATGATTTTATACAACGCGTATCTTGAAGAACAAGAAGACTACGTAATTCAACAAGCTGTTCAAACAATTGTCGCTCCAATCATAGAAGCACTCAAAGAACATCTCCCAAAAAAAAAAATTATTATTCCAAGAGACCGTGCTGATGCAAATCAAAGGTTAATGAACGATTACTTTGTTGATCGTCCTCTATATACCGAAGACATGTTCCGACGCAGATTTCGTATGCGTCGTCCTCTTTTCTTTCGAATTATGAACGCAGTCGCTGCGAAAGACAAATTTTTTCAACAACTACCAGACGCAACTGGGAAGCTAGGTGCCTCCACTCATCAGAAATGCACAGCAGCATTGAGGTGTCTAGCATATGGATCAGCATCTGACGCAGTCGACGAGTACATCAAAATTGCTGAATCAACAGCAAAGGAGTGCCTTGTGCACTTTGTGCAAGGAATTCGAAAAGTTTTTACGACGCGAGTACTTAAGGAGGCCTACAGTAACCGACTTGCAACGCCTCTTACGTGACGGGAAAGGCGGGGTTTTCCTGGAATGATGGGCAGCATAGATTGCATGCATTGGCAATGGAAAAATTGCCCACGAGCATGGAAAGGGTTGTATCAAGGTAGGTCCAAATCTGCAACGGTAATTCTAGAAGCCGTGGCCTCCGGAGACTTGTGGATATGGCATGCATTTTTCGGAACACCGGGAACTTGCAATGATATCAATGTATTGGCACGCTCTCCGGTGTTTGATGATCTTTATCAAGGAAGAGCTCCTGAGGTCACATTTAATGTGAATGGTAATACCTATAATAGGGGATATTACCTAACAGATGGGATCTACCCTAAATGGGCAGTGTTCATGCCAGCAATTCGACTCCCACTATCTCCCGTCGATGAGTTGTTCACCAAACGTCAAGAATCAGTTCGGAAAGACGTCGAACGTGCGTTTGGGGTTTTACAAGCACGCTTTGCAATAATACAAAGGCCATCACTCATTTGGGATGAACACTTAATGTGGGAAATAATGCTGGCGTGTATCATTCTTCACAATATGATTGTCGAGGATGAACGGGATACATATCTAAATTATCAAGACGCATCAGACTTCGAGCAAGAAAATGCCTCGATTGCTAGTACTTCGTCTAGCCATAGGCTTGAAACATTCTCTGTTCAACCTGGTCGCTACAATGATATAGGGATGCAACAATATTTGCAAAATAGAGCTGATGCGTGGGATAGAGATGTTCACAACTCCTTACAAAAGGACTTGGCTCAACACATTTGGCACAATTGTCGCCAATCAACCAATGATGAGTGAATTATTGTTTGTAATATTAAGTGTAGCCATTGTTGTAAGAAATCTCAATTAAGTAGCTTAATTAAAAGATGAGCATAAATTAACGATTTATCGTTTTAATAGCGTGATTACCAATTTACATAGCGTAATTAGCAACTACCGAATTTAATTAGTGTGTCAATTATTTATTGATTAATTATGAAATTAATGAGGATAATTACGATTTTTTTATTTAATTACAAAGAAATCATGTTAAATATGGAATATATAATCAATAGATAAAATATTGGTGGGTATGGGAAAGTAGGAGAGAGAAAAGGTGGTGGGGTATAGGAAATAAGAGAGAGAAGATAAATGGGGAGGTAGATGAGTGGAGGTATGTGTTTCAAATTTGAGTAAGGTAAAATGGGGAGGTAGTGGAAAATGAGGTGGACAAATAAGGTGAGGAGAGAGAAAAAATGGGGTGCCCCATGAATGGAGGTGCTCTAAGTAGACCTGGCAATCGGACCAATCGGATCGGATTCGGACCGGACCAATTCAGATCGGACCGTTTTCGGATCAAGTTACATTCAGACTGGGATCGGACCGGATCGGACCGTTTCGGATTGGGTCATCGTTCGGACTATTATTTCGGATCGGAATCGGACCGGACCAATTCAGATCGGACTGTTTTCGGATCAAGTTACATTCGGACCGGATCGGATCGTTTCGGATTGGGTCATCGTTTGGACTATTATTTCGGATCGGAATCGGGCTATGGTGGAATGAATGGAATACTTATGCCAATGATTTTTTTTTATATAAAAAACGGGTAAGTTTCGGGTATTTCAGATCAAAGCCTAATCGAAACCAATAATTTCAGATCAGTTTACCTTCGGGTCGGATCAGTTTTAGATCGGGTCGGATCGGTTTCGGATCGGGTAAGATTATATCGGATCATTCGAATTTCGGATGAGCTTCGGATCAAGATTATTTCGGATCGGGATTCGGACCGGATCGGGACCGTTTCAGATTCGGATCAAGGTTCGGACCCTGATCGGACCACGGATCGGATATTTCGGACCGGATTTTCGGATCAGGACCAACTTTGCCAGGTCTAGCTCTAAGTGATTTAGCTTATTAGTTATTTGAAGGAAACCTTAGAATTGCTCTTACGTATTCATTTCGAAAAGTTGGACATAGAATATTTTTTTCTAACCGGAAATTTTTTTTAACCGAAAATTTATCGGAAAAATTTGATAGCTCGTTTTTTTTTTATGGTCCGAATTTTTTTTTTTTATTCGGAACTTCTATTTTGGTGTTCGAATTTTTTTTCGATAAAAATAAGGTTACGAAATTTTTTTTTCTTTTCTTTTCCTAGTATATTAGTTCGAAAATTTTGAATATAGTCGAAATTTTTTTTTATTCGAAAATTCTTACAGGCACTTAAGTAATATTATTTATAAAAGGTGTCTGCATTATTTTTCATGCCTTTAAGGTTTATAGTATTGCATTGTGAGAATGGGTAGTATAGGAAGGGCATATAGGATAGAAATATTATATGCCTGCATCAAGAAGTTAGTTCAGCATCTCTATTCTATATGGGAAGAGGGGTAGGACACCAAAATATTAGAAACCCCATTTTACCCTCATAATATCTCTATTATAACTACTTCCTTTAATGAAAAAACTAGCTACTTATTTTAATTAAAAAATAAAAAAGAAACTACCTAATTAATTTTAAAAATAAAAAAGACATTACAAAAAGAAAACCATCAACAATTCAAGTATCCCTAATTTATTCGATATAGTTAACAATTAATTTAATTTTTCTACATCGTATTTTCGCACGCATTGCGTGCATATAAAAACTAGTCATTATTATTATACTTCACCGGTAATGATGCATGAATATTTTTCCTTCCTGCTAACTGTTTATACTTTCTTGCCTGCAAAGTGTTATATTTTTGCATGCCTTTGTTTTTGTTTACCCCTATTGTTTTGTGGGAACACGTCAGAGAGTGCTAAACCACTATGGTTTATTGTGTTGTAGCTCTTTAATTATGGCTGCTAACCTAGGAAGCTATTTTAACCCCATCATCTTGAGCGACGACGAAGTCGACGAGTTTCATGCACCTAACGACCATAGAGAGTACACAGATCTTCACTGGACGATGCGATGCATCTTAAGAAAAGGTTTGCCTAGTGATGATGAGAATGTCCGACGTCATGAGCCTGAAAGTTATAGTTACACTAGCCTAGAGAGCATTATGCATTATGTGTTAAAATTAGGCATCCCTGTTAGTGATAAATGAAGTAATTCAAGAGTTTGATTGTACTAGAGTGCAAACCTGAAAGGACATCTACAATATTATTTGGAGACTTATCTGAGCGATGTGAGTGTTTTAGAGAGGTGAAAATGGACATCAACCAAAAGGTATTTGAAGATCTACTAGATCTAGGAATTCAGATTATTATTGTTATTATATTATTATAGTGAAGACTTGGAGACTTTGAAGATGAAATGTTTACTCCAGTATAAAGGAAATAAGGATGGAATGATATGTAATCCATAGAGTATTTATTTATGCTTTAAGATTAGTTGTTGGAAAGTAGTCAAGCTACAATGGTTTAAATTTCCTTTTAGATTTTATATTATTGAGGAATAAGTTGGTTATTTTGGATTGGAAAATATTCTTATTATCGATTGAGGAATAAAGCTATTATTTTTTATATGAGTGAGTAAGAATTTATTCTGGGCACGTGATGGGAATATTTTTATTACTTATTTCATATGTATTATATTCTTGCTTGCTTGTTTCTACTTGCACGTTGATGTGAATATATTTTACATGAATGATTATGTGATTATTAGAGAACATTTCATGTTGAACTTGAACTAGTGGAAATTGTTTGTTGATGCGATCTTTAATGATCAAATCAAATGTTGCCTTCTTAGATGGCATGTAAGTTATGCTGGAACCAAAGTAGAGTTACGTTAGATTTCAGTCGCGAAGTAGAGGTTCAAACAATAATGATGCCTTAGCTTCTGCTATTCGCCTATTGGCAAAGAAATTGACTCAAAAGAGACCTGAGAGTCCTGACTTTGATGGGGACATGTTGAAAGACTAGCTAAGATTAAACGGTCGTACCTTAAGGGGTAAGCTGACCCTATCCTCTTAGAGAGTGGATTAGGGCGTTTTGAAAAGATTTTTGGGGCTGTGAACTGTCCTGAGAGTGTGAAAGTAGGTCAAGTTATACTTATCTGAAAGATGAGACTGACTTATAGTAGAAAGAGAATGAGACTAGACTCAGTATTATGAAAGAGTTTATTTGGGAATCCTTTATTGCTGCTTTAAGAGAAAAGTTTTACCCTGCTTTTATGAGGAAACTAAAAGCCCAAGTTTATTAACCTTAGGATGGAGAGCGTGACTATCTCTAAGTATCAAAGCAAGTTCATAGCATTGTCTAGATTCGCACTTGAGGTAATAGCCATGAGGAGTTAAAGGCTCGTGATTTGAGCAAGGTTTGATTGAGGAAATTCAATTGGGGTTAGTAGATTTTGAAGTGTTGATTTGCCTATTAGATACCTATTGGAGAAATCATAAGGTGTACAAGTTGTTTAAAAACTGCCTTTGAAGATAGGAGGAGTGTCTTTCCATCGACTTAATAGTTTAATTTGGGAGACCTAGATGTGATTCTTGGGATGAACTGGTTGAGTCTTTACAAGGCCAGCATTGATTGTGAAGTTCAAAAGGTAGTGTTGAGAAACCCTTCGGGAAAATTGACCTCATATAGACGATTTGGGAAACCAAGAATTTGGAGTGATCTCTGCTATGCAAGTGCAGAAGTTGATGAGAAAGGGGTGTGAGCTTTTTTCTGTAGCGTGCAAGATGTGAGTAAGGAAGCTGAGTTAAAACTTGAGGATGTTCCAATAGTGAAGAGTTTAGGTATGTATTTCCGAGTGAAATTTCAGGTATGCCGCCTGCAAGAGCTGTTGAGTTTACCATAGACTTAGTTCCTGGAACTGCACCTATATCTAAGGCACCTTATAGAATGGCACCTCCTGAGATGAGTGAGTTAAAGACAATTGCAAGAACTTTTGGATAAAGGTTATATCAGCCTAGTGCATCGCCTTGGGGAGCTCCTGTTTGTTCGTGAAGAAAAAGGATGGGAGTATGAGGTTATGTATGACTATAGGGAGTTGAACAATGTTACCATCAAAAACAAGTACCCTTTGCCTAGAATAGATGACCTATTCGATCAATTGAATGGAGCAGTGTGTTCTCGAAGATTGACTTACGTTCAGGATATCATCAATTGAGGGTAGCGATAAGGATGTACCTAAGACTGCCTTTAGAACGCGTTATGGTCACTACGAGTTCACTGTAATGCCATTTGGGTTAACAATGCTCCTGCTATATTTATGGACTTGATGAATAATCTTTCATGAGTTTTTGGATAAGTTCGTAGTGGTTTTCATTGATGACATTTTGATATATTCGAGGAATGAAACTCAGCATGATGAACATTTGAGGATTATTTTGGAGACTGAGGAAGAACCAACTATATGCCAAATTCTCTAAGTGTGAGTTTCGTTTGGAGAAAGTAGCATTTCTGGGTCATTTTGTGTCTAAGGAAGGAGTCTCAGTAGATCCTGCTAAGATTCAAGCTGTGAGTGAGTGGCCAACTCCAAAGAGTGTGTCATGACATTAGGAGTTTCTTGGGTTTAGCTGGCTATTATAGGAGATTTGTGAGAGATTTCTCAAGAGATAGCAAGACCTATGACAATTTGATGAAAAAGGAGTCAAGTTTGAGTGGAATGAGAAGTGTGAGGAAGCTTTCAGATCTTGAAGGATCGTTTAACCACTGCACCTGTTTTAACCCTCCTGATGGAATGAGGGATTTGAGGTCTATAGTGATGCTTCGAAAAATGGTTTGGGTTGTGTGTTGCACACAGAATGGTAAGGTAATAGCTTATGCTCGCGTCAATTGAAACCTTATGAGGCTAATTACCCTACCCATGATCTAGAGTTAGCTGCCATAGTGTTTGCATTGAAATTTGGAGACATTATCTTTATGGAGCAACTTGAAGATATTTACAGATCATAAGAGTTTGAAGTACATCTTCACCCAAAAAGACTTGAATATGAGGCTGAGAAGATGGCTAGAGTTGATCAAGGATTATGACCTAGACATCCAGTATCATGAGGGGAAAGCAAATGTGGTGGCTGATGCCCTAAGTAGAAAATCGAGTCATAGCTTGAGTACTTTGATAGTCCCTGAGGAGTTGTGTCGAGATATGCAAAGGTTGAGCCTAGAAATTTTAAATCCTGGGGAAAGTGAGGCTAGACTTAGTACTCTTTCTTTGGGAGTGTCAGTTTTCGACGAGATCATTGAGGGTCAAGTTGGGGATGAACACCTAGACAAGATCAAGGAGAAAATGAAGCAAGAAAAGGAAGTAGACTTCAAGATTCATGATGATGGGAGTCTAACACTAGTAGAATAAAGCCTACTTGCTGCGGTTAAAAAGTGCCCTATTGCTGCGGGTTGGGGCGCGCAGCAATTAAGGGCGCAACAATATGTATTAATAATATTGCTGCGGTTTTTTAGGCCAAACCGCAGCAATATATGAATTTTTTTGGCGAAAAGTAAGGTGGCTGAGAGGTAATATTGTTGCGGTTTTTAGCCCAAAACCGCAGCAATAGGGTCCTACAAGAAAAAATTTTTTTTTTTTTTTTTTGCATTTTGCCATAAGATTTGAAAAATAAAACCCGACAACAAACCCATCCACAAATGAGCATTATATCATTTAATAGAAACCAAAATCAAAATGAAACCAACATCACTTCTCATTCACAATAGATAAAACTAACAATAAGAACCAGAAAATTATATTATGCAGTAAAATCTAAATAAAAAACTGTACCAAATTATAACTATACCAACTTACAAAGAAAATAAAGATAATGAAAACAATCAAATCTAAGAAACAAAGATAATGAAAACAATCAGATCTAGCCGTATGTTCTTTCCCGGAGATTCATCTGAAAAGGAACTTCGAAAATTCAGATCTGAAAGGGACGAAACTTCGAACAAAACCCATCCACAAATTCATCGCGTCGTCGCCGGAAATTCATCTAAATAATGAAAAAAAAAAACGAAAAAAAAACAAAAACAAAAAGAAACCCGAAGAAGGAAGTCGTCCGCTTCGTCGGCTTCGTGGAAATTCATCGCGTCCGCTTCGCCGGCTTCGTCGCGTCGTCCGCTTCGTGGAAATTCATCCACAAATTCATCGCGTCGTCGCCGGAAATTCATCCACAAATTCATCGCGTCCGCTTCGTCGCGTCGTCGGCTTCGTCGCTTCATCGGCTTCGTGAAGTCGTCGGCTTCGTGAAGTGAGGGTTGAGAGGTTGACAGAGATGAGAGAGAAGAGAGGGTTGAGAGGATGAGAGAGAGAAGAGGGGGTTGAGAGGATGAGAGAGAGAAGAGAGACGGAGGGGCTGAGAGAGACAGAGGGTGAGAGAGAGAAAATGTTCAAAAAAAACCCTAAGTTTATGAGCGCTGAAAGAAACCCCTTTTTTTTATGGATAATTGACAGCTAATATTGCTGCCGTTTCCAAGTAGGACCGCAACAATATTAGCAGTAAAGGGCCCCACATGTTTTTAAAATGGTAACTGTTAGAAAATATTTATGCGGTTTTGGGCGGGAACCGCAGCAATATTGTCTATTTTTATTTTTTATTTATTTTTGCATGTTATATTGCTGCGTATAGGTAAAACCGCAGCAATATCACCGCAGAAAATAGCATTTATTCTACTAGTGTAAGGTTTAAAGGGAGGTAGTGTGTACCACAGAAGTGCAATGACCTTAAGAGACGTCTTATAGACGAGGGGCATAATACTCCATATTCTGTGCACCCTGGGGGTGACAAGCTGTATAAAGACTTTAAGGTTATCTATTGGTGGCCAAACATGAAGCGAGAGGTAGCTGAATATGTGTCTAAGTGCCTAACTTGTCAGAAGGTGAAGATAGACCATAAGAGACCCATGGGAAAGGTTCAATCGTTAGAGGTCCCTGGATGGAAGTGGGATTCTATTTCTATGGACTTTGTGACTGCCTTACCTAAGACGAGAAGTGGAAATGATACCATTTGGGTTATTGTGGATAGACTGACCAAATCCGCCGTATTATACCATTAAGGAGACATGGAAAAAGAAGCAACTCGCTAAGACCTATATCAAGCATGTAGTGAGATTGCATGGAGTTCCAAAGGACATTATTTCTGACCGTGACTCTAGATTCTATCGAAGTTTTGGAAAAAGGTCCAATTAAACCTTGGGACAACATTGAAAATGAGTACAGCCTTTCACCCTGCGACCGATGGTCAGACTGAGAGGACTAATCAGACTATGGAGGACATGTTGAGAGCATGTGCGATCGATTTTCAAGGAAGTTGGGAGGACCAATTAGATTTGATTGAGTTTTCTACAACAATAGTTTACATGCGAGTATAAAGATGGCACCATTTGAGGCATTATATGGACGGAAATGTAGAAGTCCCATTTGCTGGAATGACTTTAGTGAAAATATAGTCTTGGGGACTGAATTTATTGAGGAGACCGTCAAGAATGTCAGACTGATTCAGGCTCGAATTCAAGCTGCGCAAGATAGGCAGAAAAGTTATGCTGATTTAAAGCGACGCGAAGATGAGTTTGCTGTAGGTGATAAAGTATTCTTGAAAGTATCACCCACTAAAGGCTTATGAGATTTGGGAAAAAGGGCAAGCTAAGTGCCAAGTATGTAGGCCCTATGAGATTTTGGAGCGCATTGGGAAAGTAGCTTATAGATTGGCGCTGCCAATGGAGTTTGAAAAGATGCATGATGTATTCCATATCTCCCAACTTAAGCGCTATATCCTGATGAGCGTCATGTGTTAGAGCCTGAAAGAGTTCAGATAGATAGTAGCCTCACATATGAGGAAAGACCTGTCAAGATCCTCGACAGGAAAGTGCGTAGTACGCGCAACAAGATGTTCATATTGTCAAAGTTCTTTGGTCTAACCACGAGTCAGAAGAGGCAACGTGGGAAGCCGAAGATGATATGAGAAAAAGTATCCAGACTATTCCTTGAGGTGAGTTACGAGGGCGTAACTCGTTTTCTTTAAGGGGGTAGAATGCGATAAATTTCGCGCTTTTTCTATTTTTATGAATTTTCATGCATATGTATGCCTATGTGGGCAAGTTGCACATGTTAGTGCAAAAGAAGTAGAGTCTCCGCATAAGAAAAGTGTTCATAAGTAACACAAGTGTTTTAAAAATGGGAAAGTGCACAAGAGGCACTACCCTTCTTCAAACCTTTCGAAATGGTGAGTTCAACTTTTGAAAGTACGAGGATTTTGTGTCAAGTTTCGGGACGAAACTTCTTTTAAGGGGGGTAGACTGTAATCCCCCACAATTTTAAAGAATTTTATAAATATATTTAAGTATTTATGTAGTTATATTTAAATCCAAATGAGTTTGGAAAATGATTTGACTTTTAAAAAGGGTTGACTATTTTAAAAGTCAATGAAATTATTTTTCATAGCTTAATAAAATTTAAAAATATTTTAATTAAGCATGTTTAATAAAAGTTTTAAATATTAAAAGTATATTGAAAAGAAGTTTAATGGAATCGAAAGCCCAAAAGTGATAAAAAGGGAAAGAGTCATTTGATGACTAAAGTCTTAAATAGCCCATCTTATTAGTCATCAAGTTTCATTAATTAAAATCTCTTTTCCTAAGCCCACAAGTAAAAGCCTTTATATAAATATCCTAAAAACCCAAAATATTTTCACTCTACACATTATTTTTCTTCAATCTTCACGTCATTCTCTCTCTCTACTCGACATCTCTCTCTCTTTCCTGTGCGTCGTTTTCAGTTCTCTCTCAAAATTGTTTCTTCTTCTTCAAGTAACATTTCTTGTTCAACAAGAAGCGTCACAAATCTTTTCAAGAGCCGAAATCTTGCTGCCGCCGGTTCCTCCCTGCTGCCGCTGCTGTCCGGCTCTCCTTCCTTCCATTGTTGTGGTTGTTTTCTTTCTTCCTTCCTAAGATTCCATTAAAAGACTAGTTTTTATGTTATTTTATTATTATTTACATGTTTGTGAATTAAATTACTGTTTTATTTATGCAAAAATTTCGGTATCATGATTATTATTATAATAAATTTCAGATTTATTATGTTAAGTTTATTTTTAGTTTTCATCATGAAAATAATAGTTTCTAGGGTTTTTAATTCCTAGAAACTATATATATATATATATATATATATATATATTATAAACCATGAAATTTATTTAGTACGAAATTTTAAATATGTTTCATATGTTTTGAGGATGTTATTAAATTTTTAAGTGCTGTAATTTCAGAAGAATGATTTATGGTGTTTTTAAGGATTTTTAATTGCTAGTATTAGTATACTATACTAGGAATTAAAAATAACGTAAGTATGGTACTAAAAACGATTTTAAAACGTGTTTAAGGGGTTTTAATCGTTTTAAAGCTGCTGAATTTTTAGTTCAAGTTATTAATTTTCATTACTTTATTTTTAGGCGGAGATTTCGTTGTAGGAGACTTTTAACGATTAAAAGTGGCCTACGCTTAGTATATACAAGGTACGTACATTATCTACGTGCTATGATTTAGAACTGCTCTAAGAGTATTTAATATTAGTATCATGTATAGGAACTTGTTTGTTCATATATGTGTGGTGAATTTATTTTACATGTTATATCCTGTGGCACATGTGATTAGAAGTGATTATGTTATCAGATTATAAATGTTTGTATGGAATGTTGATGCAAGCATGTTAAGTTAGTTATTTATTAATTCGTGAGTGAATTATATATAAGTTAAAGTGAATCATGTATTACATGTATTCTTTGAGTATTATTTATTATCTTATAAGGACCGTGGACCTTATTTGGTAAGTTACAAGTTATACCTATATAAAGGTAAAGTTTATTGTTGGCTAGGTTCAACAAGTAAGTTGGTAAAGTTAAAAAGGAAGTTAAAGGAGTCTTGGTTGATAAGTTGTGATCACTTGTTAATCCAAAGATAAAAAGAATTCTGTTATGATTGTTGATATTAATTATGTGTTATTTGCTTGTTTGGTCAACACAAGTAATAAAATGTAATTAATGTAAAGTGCAACGAGAATAAGTTATAGACTTTAGACTGGTGCACGTCTAGAGTTGGACATAAGGGTTGGGTTATGGTGAGCGTGCCATAGCTTTTCTAGGAATGGATTATCACCATCCCTCTTTATTTCAAAGGTTCCTCGATATCGCAGGTCACTCTGAAATGCGGAGTCGCGCCGCATTTCAATTAGTAGGCAAGACAATCGTCCAATAACTATTCCATTTAAAGTGATAAAAAGTTGGTTTAAGTTTAGTTCAGTAAAAGTTGTCTGCAGATTATTATATACTTATGTTATTATTTATTCCTGCATGTTATTTTTGTAGTATCATGTTTAGGATTATTTATGTCTGATATGTAGTACTCAGCTTTGCTGATTACGTGCTTGTTTGTGTGTGATCATGGCTTTGCCTATTGATCCTGTGATGATCCTTCTGGTGAGCAGAGTCAGTATTGCATTGACATTACAGGTTCGCAGATGCATCTCATTGGGAATCTGGAATGGAGAGACTACTTTATACCTAGATAGTTTAAGTTGTTTTCGTAGGAACATCTTTATTTCAGTTTGTGGTTATTTAAGTTGGTGTTTTTAGTTTCAAATCTTGTCATTTGTTTAAGAGTTTTAATAAAGTTGGTTTTGTAGTTGTTTTCCGCTGCAAAATTCTGAGTAAGCCGATACGTTATCACACGGGCGATAATGCCTGGGTAATTCTCTAAGGTTTATTATAAAAGTATTTTCTAGAAAGAGAGAATTATCGGGGTGTTACAGTGGTTATTTTATATTTTTTCTTTTCTTTTAACCTGATATATTGCTTCGTATGGGTAAAACCGCAGCAATATCACCGCAGCTTGCAATAAGCAATTATTTTACTAGTGTATTAGTTGGGTTGATTTAGGATTTTTTAGGGTTGACTTAGGGTTTTTTAGGATTTTTTAACGTTAATGACTAATGGAGTTAACCGCCATTAGTCATTAAGGACACACTGCTGTATTTTTTAGAAAGTGAGTGGTATTTGGTGAATTTTGAAAAAAATGGGGTATTTGATGAATAAAAAAATTTGTGAGAGGTATTTGGTGAAAAAACTGAAAATTTTAGCTGTTAAAATTTTTTAGGTGACAAAATATTTTAGGTACTAGAATGAGTAGTGTATTCACTTGAAAATAACACTTAGGATGCATTCTCTTCACCTTAATAAATTAAGTTTCAGGTCCAATAAGTTCAATCTAGTTCAGATAAGTTCAGTTCAGTTTAGATAAGTTTCAATCAAGTCCAATCAGGACAATAAGTTTCAATCATGTCAAATAAGGTGCAATAATTCCAATCACGTCTAATAAGGTCCAATAGGTTTCAATCAGGTACAATAAGTTTCAATTAGGTGTAGTTAGGTTTACTAAGTTCCAATAAGGTCCAAATAGTCAATGATCAATAATTTTTATTATTGTCCATTATTTTATTATTCATATCACTATTAATCGATTATGTCATTATTAGAATATTAATTAAAGTACCACAATGATTATATCGTAATATACTTGTATTATTTTCTATTAATTTATCAAATATTGTATTATTCTCTATTATTTTATTATTCATATTACTCTTAGCTGATTATGTTATCATTAAATGTTTTAATTACAGTACCACAATGTATAGTATTATACTTGTATTATTATCTATTATATTATTATTCATACTACTATTAACAAGACTATTAGATATATTAGTGGTGAAAGTTGTGTATATTTTTTTTTGGTAAATTATTTATCATGAGAGATAATTAATAATTATTATTTTTTTAAAGGGAAAATTTTAATTATTATTATTTCATAATAAATTTTGAGGGGCAGTATTTACGTTAGGGGTTATATTTATGTTATAACTCATCAAAATAAGTTCCAATTAGGTCTAATAAGTTTCAATCAGGTCCTATAAGGTCTGATACGTTTCAATCAGGTCCAATAAATGTCTAATAAGTTTCAATTAGGTCAATAAGTTTCAATCAAGTCCAATAAGTTCTAATAAGGTTCAACCAGGTCCAATAAGTTGGATCATGTCGAATCAGGTCTAATAAGTTCAGTTCAGATCCAATAAGTTCAATTTAGATAAGTTTAGAGCCATTCAAGTGGAGAGAATGTACCCTTAAATAATTAAAATGACTTAAATCTATAAGTTAATCAGTATAACATTCTTAGTAAAAGTTTATAAAAAATTATTAAAAGAGACGGTCTAATTTTAATATAAAAGTAGACCTATTCACTAAATGGATTAAACTAGTCATCGAAAAAAGTTAACCTAAGGTAATTCTCTTTTTAATATTGAGCTTACCATTACCTAATTTTAATTTAAAAGTAGGCGGTCTCTTACAAAACATTCTCAAAGTTTATTAGTTTTACTTTCTTTTCAGTTGGTATTACCAAACTTTATTAGCCAATCTGTTTTGCACTTTCGACCGTTTGATTAAACGAGTAAATCCTAATTTTAACTTAGATTCCTCGTCCAAAAAACTGAATACGCTCCTCTCCCTCCTCCTATTTAACTCTTAACATTTTCTCTCTGTGTTTTCGAGATTTGCATCAAATTTGCGGGACCTCTCTTTCACTCCATCCAACCTACCACTCCCACCATTTAGATTTTACATTTACACTCTCACTCTTCTCTCTCTACTTTACTCCAATTCATATCTCTACTTTCTCCAGATCCCAAACCTCTATTTCTCATTCTTTCTATATTCAATTCAATTCAATTAAATGGGGTATAGAGCAGATGATGATTACGATTACTTATTCAAAGTTGTGTTAATTGGTGATTCTGGTGTCGGAAAATCCAACCTACTATCTCGATTCACTCGGAATGAATTTAGTCTCGAGTCTAAATCCACCATTGGCGTTGAATTCGCAACTCGTAGCATTCACGTTGATGATAAAGTCGTCAAAGCTCAAATTTGGGATACTGCTGGCCAAGAAAGGTCTTCCTTCTTTTTCTCTCTCCTCTTTCTTTTTCTTTTCTTTTCTTTTCTTGAAATCGGTATCTCATTCTTCTTAATTTTGTTGCATTTTGATTTTTGGTATAATTTATACTTGGATCTGACGTTGTCTGTGTAGATGATTTTTGAATTTTTAATCGCGCGTTATATTTACTAGAAATAGATTTGTTAGACTTTTTAGATCTTGATGATTGAGGATTTTCTTGAAATGTAGGACTTGTTGATGAAAGTGCAGCGTAAATTTAGGTGCATTGTGTGTGCTAAGTTGTACTTGGACACCATAAGAGGTATATATGACTGTTGCATCTGTTACGATGATGGCGGTCGGACATTGGAGTTAGGGTTAATGGAGTAATATCTTATTGCTAAGAACCCCAATTATGGTATAACCGTATAAGAGAATTGATTTTTTTGTAAATCGTAGTGTACATGTTTGCTTTTGTCTGTGTCGCTCTAATCTGTAATTTTACAGATCTGATTTTCGTGCCCAGCTGTGTGATGGTTTTTCATCAACATGAAAGTCTCTATTGCTATTCTGTTTTATGTTGGCACATTGTGTTGTTTCCTCGTTAATTCAATTCAGTGGTTAGAGTTGGTAAAATGGCAAAGATGTAGGTTGTAGTAGTATTTGTTTCTTGTTAGGTGGCAATTTGAAAGTTATTAATGATCATTATTCATATGTGTATATATATATATATGTTGGTTGCAAAACATGACTAAAAGCTTGGTTTTACTACAAGGTCGAAAGTTTTTTCTAGGTGATCAAAATTCAAAAGCTTGCCTTTGCACTAAACTCGAACTGTGGTTTAGGACAGCTAATAAGATTCTTTTTCCTTCTAGAGGTTAGACAAGCTTGTGTCTGTTGATAACAATGTAGTAGAATGTCCTCGTTTTAGGAGCAAAGGACAAAGAGTAAGGTACGGGAAGTGAACAGAATGGAAACCGGTGTAGCATGCATTACAGAATAAGTACTTGAGCAAGGTGATGGAATTCTCAATGGCAACTTCTGTTGGAGATGAACTTTCGAAACTTTGTTCTGCTAT
The DNA here is from genome assembly GCF_026745355.1 of Beta vulgaris subsp. vulgaris. Classification (NCBI taxonomy): domain Eukaryota; kingdom Viridiplantae; phylum Streptophyta; class Magnoliopsida; order Caryophyllales; family Amaranthaceae; genus Beta; species Beta vulgaris. Next base: position 27,385,471 of record NC_079210.1, on the reverse strand, counting down.
GGACTGTGAAGATTGAGCAAGTGCTTATTCAGTCTCTTCTTCCACAATATGTGGCATTGTGCTGAAATGACACTGTTTAATCAGTTTTGTTTGAAGTTCTTTTGTGTTAATTGAAACAGAAGTAGTAAAATAATCTAACGCCTAATGTTAGATTGTTAATAGCATGACTATCGATTCATGATAACAGTTGTCCTAGGCAAGATTGCAACAGGTTTGCACCTGCCTTCACTTGTGGTTCATTATTACTATTGAAATGTTTTACAGTATGTTCTGTCTGGACTCTCTTGCACAAGGTGATCCCCTATCTAATTTTCTCTTCCTCAGGTACCGGGCAATTACTAGTGCTTATTATCGTGGTGCTGTTGGTGCTTTGCTTGTCTATGATGTCACTCGTCACGTCACATTTGAGAATGTTGAGAGATGGTTGAAAGAGCTCCGAGACCATACAGATTCTAATATTGTAATCATGCTTGTGGGAAATAAGGCAGATTTACGGCATTTGCGGGCTGTTTCCACCGAAGATGCACAGACATTTGCTGAGAAGGAAAAAACCTACTTTATGGAAACCTCTGCCCTGGAGTCATTGAACGTCGAAAATGCTTTCACGGAGGTGCTTACACAAATATATCGAGTTGTCAGCAGAAAAGCTCTGGAGGCTGGGGATGACCCTGCTGCTGTGCCGAAGGGACAAACCATTAATGTGAAGGATGATGTATCTGCGGTGAAAAAAGTTGGATGCTGTTCCACATAGTGTGGAGTGTCAATCGAGTTGAGGGTGGTAAAGTCATGTGTAATATGACACAGGGTTACTTCAAATTGTGGGTGTTACTGGAAGCATCAAACACACATTAGAGAGCTTCTTTGCATATTTTAGTGTCATGTTTTATCTGTTCATCTCAGGCTTCAAGAATTAGTTTACTTGATTCAATGAGATCTGAGGTGGACCTCATTTCTGCTTCCGTCTCACCTTACCAAGATTTTTCTCATATCAAAGCTGTATTTTTAGCTTCCATATTCTGATTAAATTTAAAATCTGAAGATTGAGCTTAATTGTTTCAGTTGATTACTGTAAGTTTTCTCATCTACTAGGGTCCTGTTTTTACATGAAGCCCTTGAAACTGGGATAGTTTGATATTTGCCATTATTACGGACTTGTTTGTTTTGTACTCATTCTTATGTATTCTCTACCGCCTAGACATGCATTTATAAGAAAAAACTTGTTCGGAACAACTCTTTTGTTACTTGTATAGCATATCTTTGTCATTATTCTGCCGGAGAAATCCTTAATCACCAGCGCAGACGCCTTGCAATTTATTTTGGCCTGATGTGAAACTGGTGATCATTGGCACGCTAGCAAAATGCTACAGATTTCCGTAGTTTTCTGAAGGCGAAACTGACTCGAATGTATATTTTGTGAGGCAATAATTGGTGTTTATGATTTAAGACTTGAACATCTATGGACTATGGCCATCAAAAGGTAAACTGAAACACCCTTGAAAGACAGGACTTCTCTCCTCCTAGGGTAGTCGTTTTCTCCCTCTTTCTGAGGACGATCTTCAACTATTCTGGCTGATGATTTTGCGCTCTGTTGCCGAAACCTAAAAATAGACAATGAGGATTATGCAGTGGTAGATTTATCAGATACGGAATTTTAGAAAACCAATGATAGGGCTCATGATGGTTAGACGATTGTTGACGAATAGACCTTTTATTATGGAAGCATTCAAATGAACCATGATACAATAATGGGGATTATCAAGAAAGGTTGTCATCAAGGTAATTGGTGCCAATCTATTTGTCTTGCAATTTTTTCATTGGAAGGATAAAGAGAAATTGTTTTTGGGTAGGCTATGGTGTTTCGAACAAAAACTACTTATTCTTGATGAAGTGTCGGGTAATGAACAACCACTGTAGGTATCATTGGTGAACTCACTGTTTTGGATACGAAAAAAAGAACTTACCTTTTAACTGTAGAGCAGATGACGGCGTTGGGGTAACCTGCTCATCTATGGGGGAGATTCTTGAACTTGAGGATGATGTTTTGGGGTTGGAATCTTACAGTAAAGTTAGGTTTATGCAATATATTTATGCAACATTAGAATGAGTCTATATTGGTTCTTTAAACACACAAAAGACTAATTTATGGTGATATATCATTTAAGCAATCCAATTATAAGGAACTTAATCCAATTGTTCAAATTATCTAAATTTAACATTGAAACATTTATTTAGGTATTGTAATTAGGAGAAATAAGCATGTGTGGTGATGAAAGTTTTGAAGCATATAGCACGCGTATAAATATGTTAATGTAGAAATATAAGAGAGAGCTAATGCCCACCCATGCCCACTTCCTACTCCTCAACCCCGGTATTCGAGCAATCTTTCTCACTATGCCCCATAACACCATATAGAAAAAAAAAAAATAACGGGAGCCTTTCATATTGAAAGGAGACCTGAATTTTCTTCCATCCTTCCCTCTTATACATTGGGTCCTTCGAATTGGTTTTGTGATATCCAACTAGCGGTTGTTTATTCGCATAACACTCAAACATGAATCGTATTAGTAGAGGCGGACAATTGGCGAATTTGATTCCTAATCATATTCGTACTCTCACCCCCAAAACTCAATCTTTAGTTCATTGATCAATTATAGATTTATGACAGGTAAATCTACATCGGATAAGTCCCTAAGTTGTCCTTATGGTTTTTCAATATCCAATTAGGTTTATGAGTCTTTCTTTGAACACTTGACGGTGACTTCTTTTCAACACAAATGTAATACCCCATATTTTTTAGTATTTATTTAAATAATTAAATATTTATTTTCTAAAATAAATATTTTAAGCAAAGGGTATTTTAGTATTTTCACTCGGGAGATGGTGCCAAAATTGAATTTGTTAAACTTTAATTATTTATGTTGGGTTTAAACAAAAAAAATATATTCAGCCATGATGGTCGGCCACCTAGTAGTAAGGAAGGGGGGTTTATTTTTCTAAAACTTTCAAATTTATGATGAAGGTTAGAAATCTTGGTTTAATCTCCTAATTTATGGTGAAGGTTACAAAATATTTAATTTTGGAAGTTCAATACTATCAATTCTACTCCAATAAATACCCCATACCTTAATCCATCTTTTCCACACAAAAACTTTGAAGAATCCAACTCTCTTACTTCAAGGTTTTTCCTTCTCTTCTTAATCTATTCTAGTTCCATATTTCTTATTCAAGCTCCAATTTTCTTTGGTTTAAGAAAAAAGATTTTCATATTTCTTACTCAAAAATATTATGCTCATGATATGTCATTCATGTTTAAATTCATGATTAAGCTTATGTGATAAGTTACTTATTAAATTTTTATATTATTTGTTAATGAGGAGCACGCTCAAGCATAAGATTAGGTGAAGATACTAGTATACTCTTTATGCAAGATCAAGGTAAGTTATGTAGCTATATCTTTTGAAATGTGGTTTTATGTGATAAAATTGTTTATTGATTTAATGGTTGGATTGATTTAGAAATTTGGTTTTAAATTGTTACACCATTTCTATTATTCACTCTTGGAGAAGAAAAGAAGGAATGATTTTATCAATCATTGTATATAAATGTTTTCTTGTCCTTTTTGGAAAATTAAATTATGTTACAAGGAATGGCTTGATTGTTTTTTATATGAACTTGGAAAGTTCAAAACGTTGTTTATGATAAAAAGAGATTTATTCATGACATTATTATTATTATTATTACAGCTTGATTAATATCAAGAAGGATACATTCATGACTTACAAGTTATATTATTATTATTATCGGTTGATCAACATCAAGTACGCTTGATTAACATCTATGCATAAGACTATCTTGGGGGGGGGGGGGGGCGCTTTGTCCTTCCAAAAAGTATCCTGAGCAATAGTGTTGGAACTTAGTCATAAACAAAGCTATTCAACCATGGCATTACTCTCTTGTTCTGACAAGAAAATGGAATGTGTCCTGCACATGGCCATTATTTAAGCAAAGACACGAAACGTGGGATCAATCTCTTAGTCATGAACTCTTCTAAGCCTTAACCAAAGCCTGACGATATTATAACATAGATCTTGACTTTAGGTTGGACCTGCATACTTTTTGTTTCCTATATGACATTATGAATTGCATGTTTGCTATGTTCAACATGCTTTCCCCCTTGCTTTTCCCTCGAACTAGGCTAGAAATATCCCGACAAATAGATCGTTGAAAAACAAAAGTACAGGTCGCCACACATTATCATCTATGATCACTTTTAGTTTATCTTTTTCAATCAAAACTTACCTAATCCAAACATAAAAATCAATCTATCATATAAGGTTGAGTCTATCCTAAAATTTATAATTTAGATAATGGTGATGATATAGTTCGAGTCCTCGTGCTTGTCATTTTATTTCATCTTATCCCTTTGAGCTAACCCATCTTCTTTAACATATCCTATCATACTACATCCATTTCAAAAACATATATTTTTCAAAATCAATCACACACCCTCTTCTATTTTATTTTGTTCAAAAATATCTATTTATCATCATCCTACCACACGTACAAAAAAAATTCAAAGTTGATCAATCCTTATTCACCGTCATCTCTTCCAATAAACGATTAAAACAAAGGGGTTCCTTTCAAAAACGGATCTCGAAAATTATAAACCTAGTCCAATCCTAAAATGAATGCATTCATTTTAGGTCCATGTCTATTAGAATCCATGCATTCATGTTAGGTCCATTTAAACTCGAGTGCTTGCGTTCACATTAGGCTGACAAGCATTAGAGTCTATCTTAAGCCTATGTAAGTCTAGCTCATGTCAAAATCTAGGCAAGTTGCATCTATATGTAAGCCGTAATGTATGTCCAGTCTATGTATCCCTAATATAATCTCATTCCATTCCAAAGTCTACTCTATGTGCTACTCTTAAGTCCAAAAATGCTCAATCAAACCCTAGGTCTAGTTGGTACCTCCATATAAACCCTCGTCAAGTCCAATTCCAAAGACATGTCCGTAAAAGCCCCAATTCAAATCCTAGTTCTAGTTTGCATCTCCATGTAAGCCCTAGTCGAGTCCAATTTCAAACATAAGTCAATGAAGGCCCAATTCAAATCCTAGGTGTACTTTGCATCTTATGTAAGCCCTAGTCAAGTCCAATCCAAAATCATAATAACATGCCTATAATTTGGCAATTTTCACAAAATAATGATTCTAAACAATAATTCATAATATCACGCCTATAATTTGAAGATTTTTCATCATGCTTTCCTACGACTTCTACACATACTCTCAAACACTCGAACTCAAGTTTAAACACTCAAAGTGACATTCAAACACAATCATACCTTTGGATTTCCTATTTCAAGCTTCAAGATTGCTCATCTTGAATATCATTGCCTAAGACCAGGCAATGAAGGTACAATTCCTAAGGTTCAATTTCAATTTAATTCCCTTTTTACTAACCACCTACTTGTCACGATGTAGATTTGAAAGGGAATGAACGCTATATTGTACATTATTGTTTAAATCTTCCTTTTTATATTTTCTTTATGACACTGATATTATTCATATGCATGATGTATGTTTAATGCTTTCACAACCTCACATATTCATTATTGCTAATCAAAAACCTAAAGAATTGTACTAACATTAAATTTAGATAACTTGAACAACTTGTTAGGTTTCTTGTAATTTGATTGTATAATAACTTGTCACTAAACATTAGTCTTTTGTTTGATTAATAAACCAACATAGATTAATATTCAGATTGCATAAAATATTACTTGGTCATTTAATTGCATAAATATTAACATGAATCGATATTAAGTAAAGGCCATCAATGGGTGAATTCGATTCCTAATCTTATTCGTACCCTCACCCTCGAAGTCAATCTTTGATCCATTGACCATTAATGGAATCATTACATAGAAATCTATATTGGATAAGTCCCTAAGTTGTCCCTATGATTTTCAAATATCCAATCAGGTTTATAAGTCTTCCTTTAAAGACTTGTTGGTGACTTCTAAACGTTTTCAATAGAACCTTTATAATGATCTAGTCAAATATACGCTCATCTCGTGAAGGCGAATAAAAACATGCCTATATTTTGGCTACTCCACTTGGGTAGACTTTTAAAAAATCCATTTTTTATATGAGTTGGTGAAACTTGAAAAATACAATTCATACTTGTTTTATACTTTTAAAAGACATTACAATTTTGCATATGTATGGCTACTATTTTAAGCCACTAAAAGGACAATCTTCCTTGCCTCATTAGCCCATCTTCTATTTGTGAGGCCACACCTAGGGGGGGTTTGTGCTCTGTCCTTTCGAAAGGTTCATGAGGGATAGTGTTGAATCTTAGTTATAAGCAAACCTACCCAACGATGTCATTGTTCTCTTATTCCTGACTTCAGAACTGGAGTGCGTCTTACACGTGGCCACCTTTTTAAGAACTTTGCATCTATGTTCTATGTAATTTACTTGTGAATGCATTCTTTTTGCCTATTATTGACTTGTTAAAACGTTAATCTATATTGCACCTAAAATCGCGTCTAAAAACATCGTCAAATCTTCGCGAAATTGGCAAATTGCATGCATGGGGACAGTGCGCCAAACACACCGCAACGTGCCTGACACACAGCTTTGCACGTAGCGCATTACTATGCGTCTAGCGCACCGTTTTATGCCGAGTGCAACACTATTGCATGGCGCACAACCTTTGCGGTCTCATGCTATTGTCAATTTGGCTATCATTCAAGTTAATAAAATATGTCATTAAGTTTGCATAATGTGCTTTTGTCAATTTAGTCGTTGTAATGGTCAATTCTATATTTTTCCACCTGCATTCATGTAGAGTCATTATCCTTTTTGGAGTCCTTCTGTATAAAACGAATCTCACCTAATTTAAACATAAAAATCAGTATTTTTATACATATCATCTAAGGTGGAGTCTGTCCTAAAAAGTGCATCTAGAAAAGTGAGCATATATAGTAGAGTTAGAGTATTCATGCATGTCTACCTCGTTACATCTCATCCCATATCTAACAAATCTTTGCTATCAATCCTACCCTATCATATTCCATCTCCTTCAAAAACATATCTTTTTCAAAATCTACATCCTACACCCTCTTTCATTCTATCTTTTTCGAAAACATTTGTTAATCATTATCATACCACTTTTCAAAATTAATTCATTATCTTTTTCTAAAAAAAGATAAAAACAAGGGGTCTATTTCGAAAACAAATTTCGAAAATTCTAAGCCCAATCTGAATACCTCTAATCCAATCCAATGAACGCAATCTCAATCCATGCGCATTCATCTTAGGCCCATCTAAGTTTGAGTCCTAGCATTCATTTTAGGCCCATGTGCGTCAGAATCAATTTGAGGCCCAATCTAAGTCCAATTTCAGTCCATTTCTATCTAAGTCCAAACATAGTCCACTTTCAAAGTCAAGCCAATGTGCATCTCTAGTCTAAAAAAAACCTATATGTCTGATCTTAATCCAATATAAAACTTAGGTCAATTTAGGCCCAATTTATATCTAAGGTATAGTTTGCATTTGTATGTAAGCCGTAGTTAAGTTTTAGTACTATAAAATCCCAATTGATATTCTAGATCTAGTTTGCATCTCCATGCATGTAAGCCCTACTGCATTGCTCCTCTATGCGTGATTTTGGGACATTTTTCTCCTATAAGCGTTGTTTTCAACGAAAATTTTACAAACTTTCATACAGACTTTTCATACTACTTTCCTACGACACTTATTTACAACAAAAGAACTCAAACACAATTTCAAACTTATATTCCAATACTTTCATAAACTTACATTCAAACCAAATTCGAATTTCAAGCTTAAAGACTACTTCTCTTGCTGATTGTTACATAACACCTAAGAGACAAAGATATGAGGGTCAATTATAATCAATTCCTTATTTTTATTAACAATCTATTTGTCATGATGTAGATCCTTAAAGGAATTAATTCTTCATGATACATTCTTCTGTAAACTCTAATCGATCTTTTTTTATATTTCTACATATATATTTATATGCATGTTATATGCTTTAATGCTTTCATCACCACACATGCTTATTTCTCCTAATTACAAGACCATAAATAAATGTTCCAATGCTAAATTCAGATAATTTAGACAATTTGCGAATTTAATTCCTGATCAAACATGAATCATGTTAATAGAGTCATGATGCGGAAATCTGTATTGGATGAGTCTCTAAGTTGTGCCTATGATTTCCCAATATCCAATTAGGTTTATGAGTTTTCACTTAAAGAGTTGTTGGCGACTTCTGTTGTTCAAAGCAATTTTCAGAACAAAAACCTTTGCATTAAGATAGTCAAATACGCGCTCATTTCACCTAGAAAATAAAAATATGCCTACAACTCTATATTCCCATTTTAGGTTATGGTTCTCACCTAGGAATAAAAACATGCCTCCAACTACACTCGAGATCATGGCATAACAGTTAATAAGCGTGATAAATGACGTCTAATAAAAACACCAAGTGTCGCAATCTTGTGCGCTGGATTTTGAATATGCTTTATATATTTTATACTAGATTTGAGCTCATGCAATGCATGCTTGTGCGTTAATATTTTTTTATGGTCAACTTGTATATATATTAGATTGTTTTACAATATCTAGGTTAATGTATATATGTAATACCCCGACAATTCTTTATCTTTCAAAATATCTTTTTAATAATAAACTTAGTAAATTAGCGACACATTATTGCTGTGTGATAACGTATCGGCTTATTTAGAAATTTGCACTGGAAATAAATATGAAAAAATTGTCAAGAATAAGTCAACCTTTGAGCTCTCTATTGAATATATGTTAGTCTTTTGTTTAACTAAAAATAAATAAACTTGTAGGGGTATCTTTTCACCTTGCATATTGATCGGTTGGTAACCTATTTAACAAGTTAAGGTGACACATGTCACATTTTAATTGATTTTTTTCCTTATTTTTATTTTTGATAAAAAAACTTAATCCCTCAATTTCTCTTTCCTCCCTCCTTCAATGCCTCTCTCGTCTTGCTGTAATCTATACCGCCGCCGCCACCTAAACACCACCAGCCAGATGGAGGTTTATTAAGCACTAAAGTCCAATTCGATCAATTCTTATAATTTTGTATGTTGTATTCACGGTTTTAATGATGTCAAATAATTTTATTACGTTTGGGAAATTAATTGTGTACCTTAGAATTTATTTTCATATTATCTTGAGAATAATTTATTTAATTATAACTTGTGGAGAAATGGTTATGAGTTTAACATAGTCAAGTTATTTAAATAAATTAGTTCATATGCTCAAAATGTTATGCTTAGAATTAATCTAATAACATGAATTATTATTTTGAATAAAAATAAATTCCATGATATTTGTTGGAGTATGCGTTTGTTATTATCCTATTGGTTGAAACAATTAATCTGTTGAAAACAAGCAATAACAAACCAAGCTATAATGGAGGAAACACACATCAGGCTGTTGTTCCTAAGTTCTAAGGAGACTAGAAACAAACTAAATAGTCAGCTCCTAGAATCTAAGAAGATCTAACTAACTCCCAAATATTCAGCCTCAACAACTACTTATGCTGAACATGGAAAGGTGGTTGATTATACGTGGAATTGTGCGTGAATTTAGTGGGAGAAGATCGTGGATATTATGGCTCCATCAACGGTTAGATCATGGGTTGCTTGTAACACCCATGTCTGATTACTGGAGCAAAAATAGAAGCTACTGTGGTCTTTTATATATAGCTCAACTAGGAACCAAAATAAACTAACAACTTTCCAGATTTATTGTCTCATTTTGTAAGGAAGTTTATTTCGGTTTGAATACTCTTCAAAGCAATTATTCTTGTAATACTTTCGAGTGTTGTGTGTGTGAGATTTAGAGAACAAAATCTTATAATCAAGAGTGAGAAAGAGAAGAGTTCTAGTGAAGTCAACTGAGGAAAGTCACGTGTTCAGGGGGAACAAGGTGACTGGGAACTGGTTCCTAGAGGAACTGAGTGAGGATTGATTTATAATAAGTTGTAATAACTGTTATAAATAAAAGAGCAAGCTTATGTAGTTGAGGTAAAGCCTAAGCATACCCCTCAAAGTTCTTTAACTGCCGCCACCTGGTGCATTTCAGTCTTTTAACAGGAAAAAATTTCCTGCTAAGGTATTTTCTGGTTTAAAAAAAAATCTGGCTCAAAAAGGAATTGTGATTAATGATGATGTTCAACCTGGTGATAGTTCTATTGCTGGCCTTAGTTTGTCAAAGGCTTCTGAAAAAGGAAAAAATGTTGTGGTTTGCGATGATATAGAGAGTGAATCCTCTAATGATGAGCTGTTTTGTGAGGTTGTTACTCCCCCACCTGCTCCTGTGGCTGACCATTGTGTCAAGGCTGGGGCGGTGGAGAATTGTGTGGTCGCTGATTCTGAATCTGGGCTATTACCTCTCCCTGTTCATCTTGCTAATCATGATCTTATTTCTCCTGTTCCATTGCGAGTTGTGTATCCTGCTGATATGTTTACTGTGCACTATTCTGATAATGTGGAAAATCTCCTCCTTGATGAGGATGATCTTATTGCTATTGATGACACGTTCTCTAGTGTGGAAGAAGACACATTCATTATGGAAGATGTTCAGGAGGATGATGAAGCTATGGTCGATGGTTATTTATCTCAGCCTGAAAATTCTTTTCACTCTATTAATTTTGAGGCATCCATGATCAAGCAGATTAAGGATATGGAGGTTGAAGAGGCTAGTTCTGGGAAGCAACTATCTTCTTCCAGCTCAGCTAAAAGGAGAAAGGAGTGCAAGGAGGATGATTCAGCCTCCTCAAGCCTGAAGAGGGGTAGGGTGTAATTCTGCCTACCTTCCACCTGTTAATTTTTTGTAAATGAATGTTGGTTTTTGGAACATTCGGGGTTGCAAGAGGTTTCTTTCCAATGAAGAAACTAAGGATTTTTGTAAATGTAATAATGTGGATATTATGGTTTTATGTGAAACCAAAGTGCAATCCGCTCCCTTTGAAGGGAGTGTAAGGCAGTGTGGTTTCACCTTTTGTGATTATATTCCAACTATTGGAATGGCAGGTGGAATTTGGTGCTTTTGGAAGGATAATCCTTCAAATCCTTTTGATTTTGAAAGTGATTTTTAAATCTAGTAGATTTATTGCATGTTCTATTGATGATCCATCTATGAATTGCTCTTTTACTATTATCTTTATTTACCCCCCCCCCCCCAACTTTGCTGCTAAACAAGAGTTTTGGGATGAACTGATTTTGTAACTAAGCTCAATCTCTATGCCTTTTTTAATTATGGGGGATTTTAATGAATTAAGCTCAAGCCATGATAAGCAAGGGGGAGCTCGATTCTCATTCTCCAGGCTTCTTACAATGAATCGCCTTTTCGAGTCCGTTGATTGTTTAGAATTACCTTTTGAAGGAAATTCTTTTACTGGCGAAAAAGCCACAAGGGCACAATAATATCTATGAATGTCTAGATGAGGGGGTAGTAAGTCTTAATTGGCTAAATTTATTTCCCTCTTCGAAAATTCAACATCATAATTTTTCTTCATTAGACCATTGTCCTATTTCTCTATCTATAAATCTTAGCCAAGGAAGGAAAGCCCCACCTTTTCGTTTTGATAAATTATGGACTACAAGACGAGATTTTGATTGCCTAGTTAAGAAGACTTGGTGCACCCAGTTTCAAGGATCCTATATGTATTGTTTTACTCGAAAATGTAAGTTATTAAAAAGCAACGCTAAAGGGTGGGCTTAAACTAGGTTTGGGAACATATTTCGGCAACTTAGAGTAGTAGAGGGAAAACTTAAAATAATCCAAAATCGGCTGCTTCAAGAAGGGGAGACCCAAAATCTTATAGGAATGCAATCTAAATTACTAATTAAGCAAAATAAGTTGCTTCTATTTCAAGATATGCATTGGAAAATTAAAGTTAAATCTAACCACTTATCAGTTAGCGATGCAAATACTAGTTACTATCATGCGTGTGCTACAATTAGAAGGAATCGTAATTTGATTAACTCAATTAAGGATGATCAAAGGAATATTATAACGCACCCTATCAAAATTGTGGAATGTATTACTAAGGCTTTTCAACAGCGTTTTCAGTATAATAGGGACTATAATCACAAGGATTTTGAGCTCTTAGAAAAGATCATTTTCGAAGGAAGATAAAGAATTCCTTTGTAAAGATGTCTCTTTTGAGGAATTAAAGGTGGCTACCTTTGATTTAGCCCCGGATAAAGCTCCAGGGATAGATGGGTTTCCTCCTTTCTTTTTTCAAAAGTATTGGACTTTGGTTGGTAAATCTTTGTCCAGAGCGATTAGAGCTTTTTTCTATTAAGGAAATATTTTGAAGGAAATTAATCATACGTTTATAACCCTTATTCCCAAGATTAATAATCCATCTCAACCTAATCATTTTATGCCTATTAGCCTGTGCTCTACTATTTATAAGATAATTTCTAAGATTACGGCTAACAGATTGAAGGAGGTTTTGGGGAAGATTATTCACCCGCTTCAGGGCGCTTTTGTTCCTGAACGCCTAATTTTGGATAACATTCTTATAGCTCATGAAGTTTTTCATTCGTTCTCAAACAAAAAAAGGAAAGGAGGGATGACTTGTCATCAAATTAGATATGGAAAAAGCGTATGATAGACTAGAAGGGAATTATATTTTTTAAGTATTTGAGAAGCTAGGGTTTCACGATAAATGGATTGCGTGGTTAAGACAATGTATCACTACTGTTGAACCCTAGTTTTGATAATGACAAAGAAACAAAGGAACAAACTAAGTAGTGAACTAATGAATTATTTAAGTGTATGGTGTTTAAGGTATCAATGCAAGGAACTGGGAGAATACGAAGTCAATGAAGAAGTCAAGAGAGGATTTCAAAGGCTAAGTAAAGAAGTTTCTATGTTGATACTGGAGCAAGCATTGGATCAAGAATAATAGAAGCTAGGCGTTTTATTTTCTAGTTCCAATGTAAAGGAACAAAGAAAGAATGGTAAGGAACTGTGGCAGAATATTTGAGAATGAACGTTTGTTCCTTGTAAGGAACAAACTAAGTGGCACTTAGAAATATGTTAAAGGAACTGAACTAATATAAGGAACTAGACTTAGGCGTGTACTTAGTGTAACGGTTAAAAGATAATGGAGTAAGTCATGCCTAGATTATAGGAAATTAGTTATTTCTAATTTCAAATGATAAAATCAGTTTTAAAAAGAAAATCTGTTTTGGAAAAGATTTTATTTTTCGGAAAATAAGAAAATAAATATCCGGTTGTTAGAAAGATTTTATTTCAAAGATATTATTTTCTTAAAGATTAGAAATTCAGATTTAAAGATAAAAGGAGTTTATAAAAACTGATTTTCGGATAATGCTCAAGGAACTCCTATTAATTAGGAGTAATGGCTGCATTTTATCCACGTTCATTTATAGTTCATGGGATCATGGGACATGATGTAAAACGTGTTCCTTAGGGGAAGGAACATCATGGGTAAATGGATTAAAACGTGTACTCTAACATTAATCCCACGTTCTTCATGATTACACTATAAATATAGAAGTCTAGATAAGTTCCAAATTGTGTCTGACTAAGTAATTAAGTGAGTTTAACTTATTAAGTGTCAGTGCCTTCATTCTCTCATAATAGCCATTTGTTCTTTGCCTTCTTACTCTAATTCCACTAAGCTTATTTCGATCAATTGTATTTTGGTTTTTGGGGTAAGGGAACTTTGAGTGAAGTTCTGTAAGAGAAAGGCTTTGAGTGAAGCTTGTATGTGTGAGAAAACTTCGAGTGAAGTTGAGAGGAACTGCTGTTAAGGGAACAGTGGTTCAGGAACTTGAGTTTAGGAACTCAAGGTGTGGCTCGAGTTAGAATTAGGTTGTAACAGAGTTGTTTGGCCTAATTAGTGAAAGTGTTGAGTTTAAAATCCCTAGTGGTCGAGGTTGTTTCTTCTTGTTGGGCCCAAGAAGTTTTTCCTCGTAAAAATCCCTTGTGTTCCTTTAGCTTGTTTATTCGTTTAAGTTTTAATTTCCGCAAAAAGTTACGTTTATTTCTACACCTACAATTCACCCCCCCTCTTGTAGTGTTCCTAGGGAAATAACAATTGGTATCAGAGCTAGAACTCACGTAAGATAGGAAACCCTATTGAGAAAAAGATCCAAGGAACAATGAATACCACCGAGAAACTTGAAGAAGGTTATTCCACTCAAAGGCCTCCTATGTTCAATGGGAAGTACTACAACTATTGGAAGAACCGCATGGAGATATTCATCAAGGCTGAAAACTATCAGGTATGGAGAGTCATTGAAGTTGGTGATTTCGAAGTCACAACTACAAATGACAAAAATGAGGTAACTCTTAAACCCCTCTCTGATTATGACAAATCTGATTTTGAAAAAATGGAAGTAAATGCCATGGCTATTAAATTATTGCATTGTGGACTTGGACCCCATGAACATAATAGGATCATGGGATGCAAATCCGCAAAGCAAATATGGGATTTACTAGAAGTAACCCACGAAGGAACTAATGAAGTTAAAAGATCGAAAATTGATTTACTTATGAATCAATATGAACTGTTCTGCATGAAATCCAAAGAAAGCATCCGAGACATGTTTACTCGTTTTACTAACATTATAAATGAGTTGGCTTCTCTTGGAAAGTTTATTTCATCTGAGGAACAGGTTCGAAAGGTTCTTAGGAGTCTTCCTAAGGACAGATGGATGGCTAAAGTCACGCTCTTCAAGAAACAAAAGACTTCACTAAGTTCAACTTAGAACAGCTGGCAGGGTCACTTATGACTCATGAGCTTCACCTTGATACTGAATATGGTGAAAGCTCCAAATCAAAATCAATTGCTCTCAAAGCAGATGATGAAGATGATTCGGACTCTGAAGAAGAAGAAGCAGCCCTCATGGTTCGAAAATTTCGAAAGATGTACAGGAACATGAAGAATGGAAACTTCAAAGGTAAAACTAAGAAATTTTCTAACAAAGCTGCTTGTCATAAATGTGGAAGTACAGATCACTTCATCAAGGAATGTCCTCTTTGGGAAAAGACAAAACCAAAGAAAGGAACAAGGAACGCTTTGCTGAAAGGAACAAAGAATCAAAAGCACCTTTCTCTAAGGCAAATGTGCGCAAAGCTATGATAGCTGCTTGGGGAGATTCAGAGACGGAAGAAGAAGAGGAACAACCAACTGAAGAAACAGCAAACCTTTGCCTCATGGCAAACACTGACGAAAAAGAAGATGAAGAAAAATTGAGGTAAGTCAACATGGACTTGAGTCAGAAATAGATGGTAAAACTAGGACTGAAATATATGATCTTCTTTATGATGCAATTCTTGAATGTAGAGATGAACGTGAAAAACGTGAACAAACGGAACAAGCCTTAAAGGTTTGCAAGGAACACATAGAATGGCTTAAGAAAATGAGAACTGATGTCGAAACTAGATTTTTTGATTTGTTTGATAAAAACTTAAAAATCAAAGAATGTTATGAGAGTTTGAAAAATGAAAATTATCTAATTAATTTAGAGATTTCACACTTGAAGGAATTTGTCCCTGTTCTGAGTTCCTTTGATATAAGATCAACCCCTTTGAAAGGATACAGATCTGAGATTGAAAAAATAAATAAAGAGAAAAATATTTTAAAGGAACAGATCTGTAATCTTAAAAAGGAACTGGTTGTCGCAAGGAACAGAGGCAAAATCATGAAAGTTCCTAAGTGGATTGAGAAACCACAGACCAAAAGGAAGGAAGGTCTTGGTTTTGAAAACTACAAGAAAAGGAACAAGACAAAGAAATATGTTGATCTACCTAGTGATAAGTTCTGTATGTATTGTGGCAAGGTAGGTCATTACATAAATCAATGTCAACTAAAATCTGAGATGATTGGGAAAAATGTGACAATAAGTAAGAAAAAATGGGTTGTCAAAACAAATCCTAGTCAAGAACAGGAACCCACGAAAGATGGGGTTCCTTCAACTAACAACTAGTTGATTTTTGCAGGTTGGAGTGAGGGGGAACAACACTTGGTATCTCGATAGTGGTTGTTCCAAGCACATGACAGGAGACAAAACGAAGTTTCTCTCACTCACAACCTATGAAGGTGGCAGTGTAACATTTGGTGATAATAAGAAAGGTAACATTGTTGCTATGGGTAAGGTCGGTAAGTCACCATTACACTCCATTGAAAATGTATTTTTAGTTGAAGGTCTAAAACATAATCTATTAAGCATTTCTCAATTCTGTGACAAAGGAAATACTGTAAAATTTGATAAGAAAAATGCTTAATCATCAACATTAAAACTAAGAAGGTTATTTTGGAAGGAACAAGGAAAGGGAACACATACATTGTGGATCTAGACCTTGTTCCTCAAATCAATTTAACTTGTCTTAGTGTTATTGAAGATGATTCACTTCTATGGCACAAGCGTCTAGGACATGCTAGCTTTTCATTACTTGAGAAACTTAGATCAAAAGACCTTGTTTTAGGATTACCATCCATAAAATTTCATATTGATCAAGTTTGTGATGCATGTGCACGAGGTAAAAAGTAAGATCCTCTTTCAAATCTAAAACGATTGTAAGTACCACTAAACCATTAGAGTTAATTCATATGGACTTATGTGGACCCATGAGAATTCAAAGCAGAAGTGGAAAGAGGTATGTACTTGTGATTGTAGATGACTACTCTAGGTACACTTGGGTTATTTTTCTCTCTAGTAAAGATGAAACTTATGATGAGTTCCTTGTCTTTGCTAAAAGAGTTCAAAACCTAAGTGGACATAAAATAATGCACATTAGATCAGATCATGGCAAGGAATTCGAAAATTATAAATTTGATGACCTAAGCAGAGATAATGGCCTAGATCATAATTTTTCTGCCCCTAGAACACCACAACAAAATGGTGTTGTAGAAAGGAAAAATAGAACTTTGGAGGAAATGTCTAGAACCATGTTAATTGCTAGTGAACTTCCAAGGAACTTTTGGGCTGAAGCTGTTAATACTGCTTGTCACATAATTAATCGTGCCATGATGAGACCTATCATTAATAAAACTCCTTATGAACTTTACTTTGGAAAGAAACCAAACATCACCTATTTTAGAACATTTGGATGCAAATGTTATGTGCATAATAATGGAAAAGATAATCTTGGAAAATTTGATGCAAGGAGTGATGAAGCAACATTTTTAGGATACTCCTCACATAGTAAAGCTTATAGAGTATATAACAGAGAACTATGTGTGTTGAAGAAAGCATTCATGTAATCTTTGATGAATCTGACAAACATAATCCAAGCATACAGGTTGATGACTATGAGATAGGGTTAGCACAACCTAGTACAAGGAACACAGATTCACAAGAAGAAGAAGAAGTGAAAGAGGAAAGGAACGAGGAATTCGAAAATAATGAAACAATGAATTTCCTGTTCCTCAAGGAGGAGAAGATGCTCCTGTTCCTCAAATGAAGGAACTGAGTCCACCGAGGCTAACAGAGGAACAACTGAGCAGAGTTCCTCATATCAAGGAACTCATGAGGAACAACATGTTCCTATAAGAGAGTTTCAACCAAAACCTTGGAGATTACAAAAGTCACATCCTGTGGAACTCATAATCAGCGACATATCCAAAGGTACGCAAACTAGATCTCAGTTAAGGAACTTTTGTGCATTTCATGCGTTCCTATCAATGATGGAACCAAGAAATCATGAAGAAGCCTTAACTGACTCTGATTGGATTATGCAATGCAAGCTGAATTAAATGAGTTTGAAAGAAACAAGGTATGGCATCTAGTTCCTTCATCTAAACAACAAAAAGTAATTGGCTTAAAATGGGTGTTTAGAAACAAACTAGATGAATATGGAACCATTGTAAGAAACAAAGCTAGACTTGTAGTAAAAGGTTATAACCAACAAGAAGGAATTGATTATGAAGAAACCTTTGCTCCTGTAGCTAGATTAGAAGCCATTAGAATCTTAATTGCATTTGCTGCTTACATGGGATTCAAATTATATCAAATGGATGTTAAGTGTGCATTTTTAAATGGCTATCTAAACGAAGATGTATATGTTGAACAACCCCCTGGTTTTAAAATATAATCTCCCAAATCATGTCTACAAGCTTGATAAAGCTCTTTATGGGTTAAAACAAGCACCTAGATCATGGTATGAGAGATTATCCAAGTTCCTTTTAGAAAACAACTTTAAAAGAGGAAAGGTTGATAAAACCTTGTTCCTAAAATCTAAAGGAACTGATATTTTGCTTGTTCAAATATATGTTGATGACATCATATTCGGAGCTACTAATGAAACATTGTGCAAAGAATTCTCAAGTCTCATGAGCAATGAATTTGAAATGAGTATGATGGGTGAGTTAAATTTCTTTCTTGGACTACAAATCAAACAAACTGAAAAAGGTATAATTGTTCACCAACAAAAATACATAAAGGAACTATTAAAGAAATATGGCCTCGAAAATTCAAAGATAAATCACACTCCTATGGGAACTTCAACTAGATTAGATGAAGACTCCATAGGAACAAGTGTTGATCAAACAAAATATAGAGGAATGATTGGTTCACTTTTGTATCTAACTGCTAGTCGTCCAGACATAGCTTTCAGTGTTGGTTTGTGTGCTAGATTTCAAGCAAATCCAAAGGAGTCTCACCTCACTGCTGTGAAGAGAATTCTTAGATATCTTAAAGGAACAGATGATCTTGGACTCTACTATCCAAGAAGTGATACATTCGAACTAAAAGGATATGCAGATGCAGATTATGCTGGAGATCTTGTAAATAGGAAAAGCACCTCAGGTATGGCACAATTCCTTGGTCATAGTTTAGTTTCTTGGAGTACCAAGAAACAAAACACAGTTGCTTTATCCACTGCTGAAGCAGAATATGTAGCTGCTGCTGCATGTTGCTCTCAAATGCTTTGGATAAAACAACAACTTAGTGACTATGGAATAAACTTTGAATGTGTTCCTATTTATTGTGACAATACAAGTGCTATTACTATATATCTAAAGATCCAGTGCATCACTCTAGAGTAAAGCATATACATATTAGACATCACTTTTTAAGAGAAAATGTTGAAAAAGGTTTGATCAAACTTGAGTTTTGTCAAACTGATTATCAGATTGCTGATATCCTAACTAAGCCTTTGCAAAGAGATAGATATGAAAATTAAGGCTTGAGTTAGGCTTAATAAAAATTAAGTGATTGTTCCTATGTCAATTCCCCCATGTTTGAATCAATTTGAGTGACTTTGTGTGCTAAAAATAATTGTGTTTAATTGCCTAAGACCATTGCAAATTGGAATGTTGCAAAACATAAACATGAAGTCAAAGAAATAAACAACTCACAAATGTCACATAATACTCCCCTTACTGTTCCTAAGGTCAAGAAACATGCATAGTATGAAGGATATTGATATGTAGCATTAGTTGTTCCTATAGCACAAGTTCCTTAGCATTTATTTTCTTTCAAAAATTAAAATTCATAAAAATCCGAAAAATCCGAATAAAATCCCAAAAATAAGGGGAACCAGTTTAATTAAATCTTGGTTCTTTTATCTTTTCGTTTTCTTCCTTTTATTTTTATTTTTATTTTTTTCTTTGCTTTATTTCTTTCCCGCGTGTCATAATTACTATTACATGCAAAACTTCCTTCTTCAATTCATCTAAGAAACCGTGTTCCTCTCAAACGCTTCATCTTCACCAAATCCGAAACCTCATCACACCCTTTATACTCCATAAAAACCTCCAAACCTTCATAAATCATGGCAAAAACTTCAAGAAACTCACCTTTTCCAACACCAAAAACAACCGACACTTCAAAAATGGAAATTTCTTCATCTCCAACTAAAACCCTTGAAACCGACATAATTCAAGAAAACCCCATAGAGGAACTACAATTAGAATCTCCTAGAAGGAGCATGAGAAGAAAATTGATTGGGGAAGACGATGAAGAAGAAACCCCGGAACAATCTCAGGGGGAAGAAGAAGAAATGCACCTGTTCCTTCCAAAGGAACTGTTTCTTCGTCTTCCAAGAAAAGGGTCGAACGAAGTGAATCTAGGTATGTCTTGGGCTTTTGCGTCGATTTAGAATGGGCAATAAAATTGAATTTCTAGAATTAACCTCCATTCTAAAGGAACAAGGCATGGAATTCTTGTTTGAATTCGCCTTTAATAATGCTCTTGTTCCTCTAGCTATGGATGAGTTTGTGCAAATTTGTTAATACTAATGGAACTTGCACAACTGAGTTAGAGGAAAGAAAATAAGGTTTAATCAAGCAACTTTAAGCAAAGTATGGGAAGTTCCTTGCAAAATGATTTGTATTTTAAAAGGAAAGGAACTGTTTCCTTTCCGAATTTTCCTCAAGACAAAATCTTAGAATATTTTGGAGGAACAGCTGGCCAAAACAAACTTAACCATAACCTACTCTCTCCCCTTCACAAAGTACTGTTTAACTTGGTTTGGAGAGCACTCATTCCTCGAACTGAAAAGAGGAATGAAGTGGGTCTCTTGGATATGTGTTACATGTTTTGCTTGGACCACCACATACAAATAATTTCCCTTCCCTCTTCATTCAACACTTAACCACTGATTGAGAAATATTGTGTTATTGGTACGGTGCCTTGATAACTTCTTACTTCATCATTTTGAAGTAAGACTTACTGGTTGGACCACCATAGGGTCAAACAAGGGAACATCTTGAATGAGAAGACCCTAAATGGACTTGGTTGTCTGTCCAAGAAGGTGTTCTCATTCAAGGAAGAATGGCTTCCAGTTCCTCAGGAAAAAGAAAACTGCCCAACTGGACTTAGAAGAAGATGAATGATGTAATCTTGGATAACCCTGTTCCTAAGCCGGAGGAACCGAAACCTAAGAGGCGCAAACACATTGCCACTAAGCCTAAACCCTCTGTTCCTCTGAGAGTGAGAAAGAGCACTCGTCGAAAAATTGCTCCTGTTCCTGTTCCTTCCAACGAGGACTCTCCTTTAGTCCTTTCGGATAATGAGGAACAGGTACCCTCTACTCTCAAGGAACCAAACCCCACCATCTCCCAAACTCTCTGTTCCTTTCACAAAAATACCCTCCATTTCACCTTCGTCCTTCTCTGTTCCTTCAGTTTTGAGCAGTTGAAGGATGAAATAAAAGGCCCAAATCCTTTTGCTTCCACCTCCACAACTCTTCCACCCACACCACCATTCTTCCTCCCATTTATCACCCTTCACCTTCTGTTTCCATTCCTGGAACAGATGAGCCTTCCACTCAAACCTCCAGTTCCTTCACAACATCCCCTCTGCCTCTAGTTCCAAGGGTAAGGAACAGGAAATCCGGATGATATACTGGGTTAATGAAGTCTGCCTTCCTGCACAACATATGATAAAATTTTACAATCATCTTCATTGGACTTTGGATGCCAAAACTGATACTATGATAAGTCTTATGAAGAAATTGAGTGATACCGTGGTTGCGCAACAAAAGAGATGGACACTATGGCTCGTACTTGGAGGAGCTGAAGGAACAGGTTGAACTAATCATGGGGTGGTGATGAAAAATTGGAGGATGTGGTTGAAGAAGAAGTTGTGAGGAACACCATTCCCCTTCCCTTTCTTAGTTTCTTTCATTGTTGTTTTGTTGTTCCTGTTTCTGTCATCAAGGAACACAACTTTTGTTCTTCTTTTTTCTTTTCTTTCTTTGTTTTGTTATGGAACAAGTGCTATATAATCAATGACTTTTGCTATATTGTCTATGTTTCTAAATGTTTTGCATAATTTCTTCCTTGGAATGGCTAGTATTATGTGATTGATGTTTGAGCAAGTTTACTCTTTGATTTTCTAACTTAACCACTAATGGTGCTTGCTATTGGTCTTAAGGTGTTAAATCAATTCATCAATTCATGCAGAGTCTATTCTTTTTGAGGATGACAAAGGGGGAAAAGGATTTAAGGAACAAACTGTACATAAACTTAAAAAATGAAAATTAAAAAAAATTAAAAATTGGATAAGGTAAATGAAAAATCAAAAAT
This sequence comes from Beta vulgaris subsp. vulgaris, assembly GCF_026745355.1. Lineage (NCBI taxonomy): Eukaryota > Viridiplantae > Streptophyta > Magnoliopsida > Caryophyllales > Amaranthaceae > Beta > Beta vulgaris. Next base: position 27,363,372 of record NC_079210.1, on the reverse strand, counting down.
AGGTTAAGGTAAATGAAAAATCAAACTTCAGTTACTTACATAATTGTGTTTTATTTTTCATTTTCTTCTTTATGTTTTTATTTCATTCACTTATATTATTTGTTATTTTCCTTAGTTTGTACCTTTGTTGTCATCATCAAAAAGGGGGAAATTGTTGAACCCTAGTTTTGATAATGACAAAGAAACAAAGGAACAAACTAAGTAGTGAACTAATGAATTATTTAAGTGTATGGTGTTTAAGGTATCAATGCAAGGAACTGGGAGAATACGAAGTCAATGAAGAAGTCAAGAGAGGATTTCAAAGGCTAAGTAAAGAAGTTTCTATGTTGATACTGGAGCAAGCATTGGATCAAGAATAATAGAAGCTAGGCGTTTTATTTTCTAGTTCCAATGTAAAGGAACAAAGAAAGAATGGTAAGGAACTGTGGCAGAATATTTGAGAATGAAGCGTTTGTTCCTTTGTAAGGAACAAACTAAGTGGCACTTAGAAATATGTTAAAGGAACTGAACTAATATAAGGAACTAGACTTAGGCGTGTACTTAGTGTAACGGTTAAAAGATAATGGAGTAAGTCATGCCTAGATTATAGGAAATTAGTTATTTCTAATTTCAAATGATAAAATCAGTTTTAAAAAGAAAATCTGTTTTGGAAAAGATTTTATTTTTCGGAAAATAAGAAAATAAATATCCGGTTGTTAGAAAGATTTTATTTCAAAGATATTATTTTCTTAAAGATTAGAAATTCAGATTTAAAGATAAAAGGAGTTTATAAAAACTGATTTTCGGATAATGCTCAAGGAACTCCTATTATTAGGAGTAATGGCTGCATTTTATCCACGTTCATTTATAGTTCATGGGATCATGGGACATGATGTAAACGTGTTCCTTAGGGGAAGGAACATCATGGGTAAATGGATTAAAAGTGTACTCTAACATTAATCCCACGTTCTTCATGATTAACACTATAAATATAGAAGTCTAGATAAGTTCCAAATTGTGTCTGACTAAGTAATTAAGTGAGTTTAACTTATTAAGTGTCAGTGCCTTCATTCTCTCATAATAGCCATTTGTTCTTTGCCTTCTTACTCTAATTCCACTAAGCTTATTTCGATCAATTGTATTTTGGTTTTTGGGGTAAGGGAACTTTGAGTGAAGTTCTGTAAGAGAAAGGCTTTGAGTGAAGCTTGTATGTGTGAGAAAACTTCGAGTGAAGTTGAGAGGAACTGCTGTTAAGGGAACAGTGGTTCAGGAACTTGAGTTTAGGAACTCAAGGTGTGGCTCGAGTTAGAATTAGGTTGTAACAGAGTTGTTTGGCCTAATTAGTGAAAGTGTTGAGTTTAAAATCCCTAGTGGTCGAGGTTGTTTCTTCTTGTTGGGCCCAAGAAGTTTTTCCTCGTAAAAATCCCTTGTGTTCCTTTAGCTTGTTTATTCGTTTAAGTTTTAATTTCCGCAAAAAGTTACGTTTATTTCTACACCTACAATTCACCCCCCCCTCTTGTAGTGTTCCTAGGGAGATAACAACTACTATCTCTTTCTACGTTCTTGTTAATGGGATTCCTGGAAAAACTTTTACCCCCACTAAGGATATCAGGCAAGGGGACCCTCTTTCTCCTTACATCTTTTATTTTGTGTGCTGAACTGTTAGCCCGACAATTTCATAAGGCCAATATTTCTAATTCTGCTGATATTGGTGTCAAGTTAGGCCACTCAAAGGTGAAGATCCCGTTTCTTACGTTTGTAGATGATACTATCATTTTCGCTAAAGCTTCGGAAGCTAGCTGTCAGGCTATCAGGGCCATTTTAGATAAATGCTCGGGCTCATCACTATGGTTAATTTCAATAAATCAACGTTCCAATGCTCTCGGAATGTGGATGGTTCTGTTTCTCATAATTTTGCTTCCATTCTCCAGATGGAGGAGACTTTATCTTTAGGGAAGTATCTAAGATGCCCTACTATTTAGTCTAAAGTAACCAACTCTACGTTTGTGGATATTCAAGAAAAAGTGACTGCTCAATTATCAAAATGGAAGGCAAATTCCCTTTCTCAGGCTGGCTGAACTATCCTTATTATTCAATCCAACTTAGCTACTAAAGCTAACTTCCAAATGCAGGCTTTCGCTTTGCCCCCGACAATTTTGACATCGTTAGATAAGAGCTATCGAAATTTTTTCTAGAATAAACAACAATTGTCTAAATCCCCTAATTTGATAGGTTGGGATAAAATCTGCCAACCTAAGAATTATGGAGGTCTGGGCATTCGGAAAGCAAAACTTAATAATATTGCTCTCCAATTTAAACTTTTGTGGAAAATTCTTGCTTCCCCGGATAACCTTTGGGTTAGTTTGGTTAAGAAACAATATTTGAAGGGGTATGACTTATTTTCTTATAAATTGAAAGCTAATGTTTCTTGACAATGGCGTAAATTAATGAGTTTACGCAGTAGTTTTAAGAAAGGTATTCGTTGGGAAATTGAAAATGGCCAAGATGTGTCCTTCTGGTTTGATCAATGGGTTTATGATGTTCCTTTAGCAGACCGGTGCCTAGTTAGAGAGGGGACGGAAGGGGCAGTTGTTAGTAGCTTTATTTCTCAGGATCGCCAATGGAATGTAGATGCTCTTTCATGTGTGGTTCCGGATCATATTGTTCGGGATATCAAGGATATTTTCCTTCCTCGTAATAGCATGAAGGATAATCTGTTCTGGGGTTTGTCTCCAGATGGAATCTACTCAGTGAAGTCTGGTGTCTTTCTTCTTCAAGGGTTAAGTTCTCAGCCTGTAGGTCATTCGACCTTCTCTTGGATTTGGAAACTTAATGTCCCTCCGAAGATAAAGTTTTTTATGTAGAGGATTTGTCATAATGGGCTTCCTACCAAAGAGCGGCTGGAGATGTGTCATGTCTTTTTACCGCTTCATTATGTCTTCGGTAATGCCCATGTTGAGGACATGACCCATATTTTTTCTCGCTGTCATCTCATGAGGGAGGTGTTTCAGGATCTTCCTATCTAGGAGGTAATGCATGAAAATGCATCTTTTTTTTGGAGTTCTTAGACCTTTTAAAAGCTAGGTCTTCGATGGAGGAGCTAGAAATAGTTGTTATTGCTTGGTGGTGTGTGTGGCATAACAGGAATGGTGTTATTTTTAGGGATGAATCGTGCTCTGCTGGTAAGGTGAGTAGTATGATTTGTGCCTATGTGGACAATCTTCGTAATCTGGGGATGTCGTCTTTGGGTTTGGATGATTTGTGTAGCAACAAGGTTAGGAAGCTTTTGTCCGCTAGGGTCAATTTCCAGGAAAAGAGAGAAGACTACTTGGGTTAAGCCTACCGAAGGATTTGTTAAGCTTAACTTTGATGGTTCTAAGCTCGATAATGGCCAAGCTGCTTTTGGCTTTATTATTAGAGATGAGGAAGGGTGTGTTAATCTTGTGGTGTTGGTGCTATTGGCTCTTCCGCGTCCATTTTAGTGGCGGAAGCTAGGGATCTCCATGAAGGTATTAGGGGAACGATGTCTTTGTGTGCTACGAAAATTAGAATAGAAGGGGATAATTTGGTTGTAATTCAAGGTATTCGTAATGTCTGGAAGATCTCATAGTCAATACATGCTATTATTTCAAACAGTATTGAAGATCTTAAGCACTTTAAATAAGAGGTTAAGATTTCTCACATCTATTGGGAATGAAATGCAGCTGCGGATTGGCTGGCTCTTAGGGGTCATTCTACCGTTAATCTCACTTATTGGTTTGAGATATCTGATTTCCTTTTTTCTTCAATCATCCGTAAGGATGCTTTAGGATGGCCCACGAGGTGGAATCCTCCCTAGTTTCTCTTTTCATTTATATATAAAAAAAAAATCGGTCATATTGTACCGCCCTTAAACAACCACGTCTGATATATTATGGTAGAGCTTTCCTCGTTTGGAGCAATACAATAATTTTATTGCGTCACTCTATTTTATATCACCTACAGGCTATAATCTATAATGGCTATATCTTCTTTCTTTCGCAACTATTTATAACATTTTCCTTACAATTATCGCTTGAATTCAAATTCCAATACGATAACTTGGCCGGTCTGACAATCCTTCCTACTCAACAAACCCCACTTGCGCGCCTTATTTTAATCCTCATTTTTTCTCTCTCCTCCCCAAAATTCCACTTTGTATTCAACAACCAAACAATCAACAATGTCGTCGTCCTCTTCTTCCTCCTCCTCCGAGTCCGATCAAATCAATTTCAGAACCCAAATTCTCCTTCACCATCTGAACCCAATTCTCTCTCCTTCACCAACTTCTCTCTCCTCTTCACCATGCCTCTCCTACTCTCCTCCCGAACTCTCCGAACCTTGTGCCGTTTTCGACACCAACCAAATGCGATCCCTTTTAGACTCCCACAACATCGAACATCGCAATTGGTTATTCAATATCATTCTTCAAAGCAATTTATTCAACCCTATTATTCGTGGTCATCGCAAATTTGTTATTCCTGATTATAATCACTCTATGGAGCAGCAACGAGAGATTACTTTCAAAAGAATTCTGTATTTGCGTGATTGTGGAGTTTTTAAAGGTTGGCTTACTGGTCATTCTCAAGAAGATGAATTGAGAAATATGGCGTTTAATGAAGTTTTAGCTCTTTTTGATCATTCTCTTGCTATTAAACTTGGTGTTCATTTCTTTCTCTGGTAATATTTTCTCTTCAATTCATACTTTTATCAATTATTATTGCCTTTTTTTTTTTGGTATTACATTTTTTTTGTTTATTTTTCTGTTTTTTATGGATAGTTTGGTGTGGAAAGTGACGTTGATTTATGACAAAGTGCTGGAATTTTTCTGGATATTAATTGGATATTTAATGCATATCCAACTGATAATAATAAATCTTGGATAGATGACATAGGTAAGTGTAGCATATAAGAAGCTAAAAGTGAAATTCTATGAAGAACTGCATTAGTAGTAGTTGTTAATGCGTGATTTTGTCATAACTTTCTATCGTAATATTCCATCGAATTTTCAGTAGATGCTCTACTTTGACTTTTTTTTTAAAAAATACTCATACTCTTTTTTGACCATGTTTTTTACTATCTATATATACGAATGTTAGTATATAAGATCTTGAATGTTTTGATTTTTTAGTAACAAGTAATTACAAATTAATATTCGAAGTTATGTATTAGGTGGGTGTAAGTCGAAACAGAACATCTATTAAAAAATGAAGGAATTTCTATTTTGGAAATGTATTTAAAGCGTATTGTTTGTCCTTATAGTTGCGTATATCAGACCTGTTGAATTTTTAGTTACTAATGAGTTCGATGAATTATTATTAGGAATGACGGTATACAACAAAAATTAATTTCTCGTACCCAAAATATATGTAAAATGTTGTAGGTAGTCCTAAACTAATTAACCCTTATTGATGTGATATTATGGGTGATCTGAATATAGATATTGCTCAAAGATGTTGAATTGAATAGGAGCTCATCTATATTGACTTTGTAGTTCCAGCTACTCATGCTCTACCTACTATCCCAAGAGCTTGTGATAATTACAATTTACAGTTAGTAGTACTATTTATACACAAATCCCATATACAACTCTGTTCACTTCTTTCTAATGGCTTCTCAAGAACACCCAGTATCTTCTCTCTCAGCTTTGTCTCTCTCTTCATCACCATGCTCCACTTACTCTGATCCCCATCTTTCTGAGACTATAAGTTTTGACACCAAAGAAATGAGAAACCTTTTGGATATGCACAACATAGAAGACCGTGATGGGCTCTATAATCTTATAATTGAGAGCAGTGTGTTTAATCCCAGAAAGGTGGGCAGCAGGGTTTTTGTTTCCCCTGACTATAATCAGCCTATGGAACAGCAGAGAGAGGTGACAATGGAGCGGCTGCAGTACTTGGTGGATCATGGGGTTCTTGGAGGGTGGATAACAGAGAGAGGAGCAGCGATTGAACTTAGGAGAATGGCTTTGAATGAGGTTGTTCAGATTTATGATCACTCCCTTGCTGTCATGCTGGGGGCTCATTACTTTTTGTGGTATGGGATTTATCGTTTTATTAAATGACTTCATGTTCTATCTAGAAATTTGAGGTTGTGGGGGATCATTCATTTTGATGGCTCTAAAAGTGAGAAATTGCCATTAATTTCAAGTCCTTCGTTTCCATAATCTTGTGAGTTGTGCTATGTTTGGTGGGGAGTGATCATTTCTACATCGTTCACCTTTTCTTTTGGTCAAGTTCGATTTCTTGCAGAGTGCAATTGATGTAATTTGTTAGAGTTTTATCTAAGAAGAGATAATTTTGAGTTCATGTGCGATGTTGGTTCACTATAGAGTTTCGAAGAGCATATTAAGTGAAATTATAAGTAATTTCCTCAAAACTTTATAATTGGCATGCTGACTTCCTACCCTTCCTCAGTGAACTGACTAAAGTACATGGTGGTTTCCAGAGGGTGATTGGTGGACAAGAGCCACAGCTAATCTGAGGGTTTCTTTTGATGAGGTTATTTCAGTCTATAATCACTCACTCTCATGATGAGGGATCATCGCTTTTATGATAAGCTTTTCAGTTTAATGTTTTTTGGGGGATCATGATGTGGCTGCTCATTCATATTGATTTCTAATATTAGGTTGCTTCTTTCCATTTCTTTGCAAAAATAATTCTATATGAAATGATTAGCTTCCCATTTCTGTACCTCTCGGATGTGACTGGTTTTCGGGAGTAGATATTGGAACATAACTCCTATTTTCCTTTTTGCAACACCATTTATTAGACATTTATGAAGTTGCTGGGTTGTTTTGTTATCACTACTTGGTTTAAGCATTTCTTGCTTCGGCTTTTGTGCATTCCATAGTTTGTCATCTCATTTGTTTTCCTTCTGTTATGTCTCTCAGACTACAGCATCCATCATTGCTTTCTATTTTCCCGGTAGGATGTGTTATGGCTTTAGGAGTGTTAATGAGTTGAATTGAACCAAACTTATGACTTTTATACTAGATCACTAATTTTGTTTGCTCAAAGTTGGACAAGCTTGAGTCAATTGAGAGCTTAGCTGTTTTTGTGTCTGGTGGTTCAAGTTTGTTTTCACGAACCAAAGTAATTCTTATAGCATAACTAGTAAATGACTTGTCCATGAACATTATTGAACAAGCATCCATATTTTTTTATGCTCAAGCTTTTCTACAACGTAAGCCTTACAAGTTTCGAGCTTGGTTCATTTAGTACCCTGACAAAAATAAACACAATCTAGTCGACCTGGAGCGCTAGCTCTTCTATATGCATAGCAGTTCGTGCAATTTGATAGCTTGGTGAATCATCTTGTTCTCTTCTTTCTTTTTGTTTTCTTTGCCTTTCTCTCATTTTTTTTCATCCTGTTCTCCCCCCCCCCCCCCCCCGGGATTCCCATTTCTCCTTTCTATATGAGGAATAAAATTTATCAAAGAAATAAGCTAAATAGTTACAGAACTCAGAGTGAGCTAGAGCAGTATTCTCATCGCGCTTCTCATATATCTACCTTATTATTCGTTTTTGGGCTCTGCTTCTACTTGTGGAAGCATAATTTACTTATCATCAGGCGCTAATGACTTACAGGGGTGGTGCGATCCAGTTTTTTGGCACAAAGCGTCATCATGACAAATGGCTGAAAATAACAGAGGAATATGGTATAAAGGGTTGCTTTGCTATGACTGAACTGGGGCATGGAAGTAACGTAAGCAAGATGTTCGTGGATTAGTTTGAGACTATTGTCCTTTTTGCTTTTAGTGTTGAATGTTCTCAAATCACTTACTGATGTCTCTAGGTAAGAGGAATTGAAACAATCACTACCTATGATTCAAATACTGAAGAATTTATCATCAACACTCCATGTGAATCAGCTCAGAAGTACTGGATAGGAGGAGCAGCTAAAGTATGGAAGTTTCAGATTGCTTTTTTTTTTTCCTCTATCTTGCGTTATGCTATTTCCTGTTGCCTTCCATATGTTCACTCTCTTTTCATTGCTTTTGTAGCATGCAACTCACACTGTTGTGTTCTCACAACTCAAAATCAACGGTAAAGACGAAGGAGTCCATGCATTTATAGTGCAGATTAGGGATGAAGATGACAAAATCTGTCCAAATATTCGTATTGCTGATTGTGGTCATAAAATTGGGCTGAATGGTGTTGACAATGGTCGTATCTGGTAATTGGTGATGATACTACCTCCTTTAATGTTTTAATGATATATGCAAATCCTTGCAAGAAGCTAAGAGTGGAAACATTAAGCAATATCTAAGTCTGAATATCATTGATCGAAGCGTGATTTTATCATAATTCCTAAACTAGTACTCCGTTTTTCTAATTGTTACGCTTTTCTTCTTTGTCCGTTTTTATTTAATTGTTACACTTTCACTTTTTCTTATATGGTAACCTATCACATCAACTTTTACACTTTTCTACCTCATATACCCACCACAAGTTTATTAATTCACCTAAAACCTTCCCACCTACCCTATTTTTCTCTCTCCTACATTTTAATGCTTCTTTTACAATTCCCAAAAGAAAACTTCTTTTTTTGTACTTCTTCCTTGTTTTTTGCGCAATTTCCTTGGTTTTCCCCCAAAGTGAACTGTAGCAATTAAATAAAACGGAGGGAGTACCATTTTAAGCAATACTGTCTCCTTTGTTTTGATGGTTACAGTTACTGTAGATACACATAATGAGGCAAGGAGGAGAAAGGTAGTGTTGTATGGGGTAAAGTAATGCAAAGAAAAGGAGGAGAGAGGTAGTGTTGTATGGGGTAAAGTAATGAAAAGTAAAAAGTGAGATAAAATGGGGTAGGTTCGGGTAAATAATAATGTAGCATTGCCATGAAAAGAAAAAGTAAAAGTTTAACCACTAAAAAGGGACAAACATAAAGGGGAAGTGTAATCATCCAAAATGAATAGAGGGAGTATGTTTCAATCAATATGTAATGGTTTACCATTTTAATACTTAAAGCATTAAATTCCAGACTACTTTCTAATTTTTCTAGGTTTGACAATGTGCGAATCCCGCGGGAGAATTTATTGAATTCAGTTGCTGATGTTTCTCCTGATGGCCAATATCTTAGTGCAATAAAAGATCCTGTTCAGGTTTTTGCTCTATTGGTCTTATAATGCTACATAAATTTGATTATTTTCACTTATTTCTGGTTTGTGTTCAATTGATGTAATCGAAATAGATGGACAATTAATTTAACCTGCTGTTATGTCTAATCTTTTGTGCTCGGATTTCAGAGGTTTGCTGCATTTCTTGCTCCATTGACATCAGGTCGTGTCAATATTGCAGTCAGCTCCATTTACGTAGCAAAGGTGACGGATGCTAGATATTACGTAATGTAAATTTGTGAACTTTCGGTTGCTATGTGCTTTTGCTGAGTTATAATGGCATTTTGTTAGGTCGGTTTAGCTACTGCTATAAGATACAGTTTGTCAAGACGAGCCTTTTCCCTGGCACCAAATGAACCTGAGGTATTATTGCTCGACTATCCAAGCCACCAGCGCCGGCTCTTGCCTCTTCTTGCAAAGACGTAAGTCATCCACTTCATGGCTTTCCCAATTACATATCAACATCGAGTTGCCTCTTCTTGTCTGGTTTAGCATTGTGCTTTGTTCAAGGTTCTCTGGAGTTATATCATGATAATGTAACCCTGTACATCGTTATTATCTCCGAAACTGCATAATCTTTTTAGGTTAGCCGTTAGCCAAGGATAAGCCCATGCATATATATGTCTCTTAAAGATGTAGTGATGGAAGTAATCTTGGTCTTTAAGAAAATATCTGCTGTCACAAGGGGGAAAGTAGAGGTGATTTTATGGTATGTTATATATTAGAATTGATGTTTTCCTGGGAAACATTTAGGTATTCGTCTTTTTTTGGTTTTTTTTTTTTGGGGGGGGGGGGGGTGGTTGTGGGTCACTTGCGTGTGTTTTGAGGTAGTGTTTCTTTCACTTCTTGAAATAGACCATCGTTTTCTCGGTTGCGTAGAATAAAAAGATATTAAATGAAAATCACTTTGATTGAATCTTGGAACTCAAGACTGCCATATAATGAAGAATTTAATTATATAACGACATGCTGATTATATATTTTTTCCGTTCAATTAATTGTTCCTGTACCCTTTTTCTCACTCCAGAAAATAGACAGTTTTTTCTTTTTTTTTTTAAAATTATGGGCCATGTTCAAGATCACAGTGGGATATGTATTGATACTATATTTAGAAGGATTCATCTTTTATAAGACTACGCTGCATCGCTCTTGTGAAATTGCATTGATATGGCATCATGTCATGTAACGTGTATGAGTTGGCATAAGCTTTGTTTGTCATATTATTTTGCCTTTCAAAGATGATGAGTACGAGGTTTTGACAATCCTTGAACCCGAGACTTTTGATTTATACTTCCTCCGTTTCACAATAAGTGAAACATAGAGAAAGTAGGGAGTTACCAAGGAATTTAGAGAGAGAAAGTTGGGACCACAATAAAGTAGAGTGAAGAAGTATTGAAGTTGTGGTCCCCTCTTACTTTTTGGTGGTATATTTATAATAAGAGTGAACTTTTTTTTACCATTTGGAGCTTGGTTTCACTCATTGTGATTATTCCAAATAAGGAAAGTGTTTCACTTATTGTGAAACGGAGGAAGTATATGTTATGCTTCAACTATCAAGACTAGAATTTTTTGCACGCGATGCGTGCTTGAATTTTTTTTTTCGAAACAGAAACTCGATTTTTTCGGGCATGAGAGTCAAAATTTGAACATTATACATACGGAGTATAATTGTTTTAGTTGCAAAATTTAATTGGTTTAGTTTCTGTCACTTAAGTCTCTCACCATTCTTTTTGTTTTTTTTTTTCTTTCAAAGTTAAATTCTATGAACAAATAGAAATTTTATTGAATTTATTTATGATTTCTAATATTATAATATTTTTAGTTGATTTTTGAATCAAGTACAGTACTTCATAAATTGTAAAGAAAGTGGAGACTTTGATTTCAAGTCAATTTTTTCATAGGTTATAGTTTGTGAGTGATTGTTATAATTATATTTTTGGTATTTTTGTTTGAAGCACCCTTTGATTTGTAAATGAATTTATAATTTAGAATGGGAAGGGGGTAGCATAGTCTCTTCATTCGGGGACAACATATCTCCCCCCTTCCCTTATATAATAGAGATATGTTGTACTTTAATTCTTGAATGATATTTTACATAAACCTTTTTACCTTGATAATTAATCGCTATCATATAATAGAAAAAGATATGTCCATATATATGTAAAAGTTTTATTATATATAGGAAACACTATAAAAAAGTAAATAATTTTTTCCTTGTCTAACTTCTAAATTCTGATTTCACTACAAATACACCTCTATTTTTTTATCATGCCCCACCATTAATTGTGAATGGTTCTTGATAATAGTGATTTGTAAGTAAATTTTTGTAAATGTTTTTGTATGTATTGACGTTCTAGGTTATTAGTTTTAGTTTGTATGTTAATTTTAAGTTTTAAAAGAGTTTCCTGATTATTTGAGTGATTTGCGTGATTTTTATAACGTGATTTTCTCAATTGTATGAGTGATTTGTAAAGTTTCTTCTTTTAAGTGATTTGTGAGTGAGTGTTGTAAATTAATTTTTGGTAGTTTTCTTTGAGTGTCAATTTTGATTTTGACATTCCTTTTGTAATTTAGAAAGGGAAGGAGGGCAAAATAGGCATTTCAAAAGAGGACACCATTGCTCCCCCCTTCCCTTATATAATAGAGATAATGAGTGAAATGTGCTGGAATAAATATGTATTTGCTAGTGTAATGTAAGTATGTAACTATAAGGGGAAGAAGAATAAGGGCAGAATATATTGTTACCCCTGCAACAATCTAATACCACATTTCTCTCATATCTTCCCCGTAATATAACTATGATGCTATCTAATCTCCATGATTGCATATTCGACTTGTCGCCACCTAATACTAGCGGGCACCATTAGCCTCCACAATCTATTGCACCATATTAAAATAACATAATAAGTTCCAAGTTATATTGAAAACATCCCACTGCACTACATGAGCTTCTATATAATATTTTTACCAAATACATGCTTATTTTCATTGCAGATATGCTATGAGTTTTGCTGGAAACTATTTAAAATCAATATATGTGAAACGGACACCTGAAACAAATAAGATTATCCATGTTGTTTCAAGTGCCCTAAAAGCTACACTAACTTGGCATAACATGCGCACTCTTCAGGTAAACCTTCTCAATGCTGAGTCCAAGTTTTCAGTTTCCTGCATTGTCATTCTGATTGATGTGATTTTTTATTTGTACTTGTCCAGGAGTGCCGTGAAGCCTGTGGGGGTCAAGGTTTGAAGACTGAAAATCGTGTGGGTCACTTGAAAGGCGAGTATGATGTACAATTAACCTTTGAAGGGGACAATAATGTTCTCATGCAGCAGGTAGCATCTAAATTATTCCAGTTATCTTGGTCATTCATTATAGTATCATCACATGTTCAAGCTTCAGTCATTATGGTGAATCTCATGATGAATACTAATCATATCTAGTAACTAAGTAGAAGTATAGTACTCAGTTTGTGACCCAACACACACTCCTAGAAGTTAGAACTTAGAATTTGGCAGTTGTTTGGATTGGTGACAGCTGGCCAGATGAGCTTCCTGTGTGATTGTCGATTTTAAGGTTTATCTTTGCAATTGGAGCGTTGGAGGCCAAACACTCACGTACGGCTTAGAATTGGACAGTCTGTGTTTAAACTGGCGAGAGCTAGCCACATATGTGATTCCCCCCCCCCCCCAATTTGGTGATTACCTGTCCCACTACTCTTGTAAGACTAGAGAAGAGGAGGGGGAGGAGGAGGGAGTATGGGATTCGAGCCCACAGGGAAAACCCACAGCATATGTATGAAATTAAGCACAAAACCATGACTTCGTGGTATATGTTTAGTTGTACATAGATACATTAAGTACATGTGTAGTTTGCTTCTGGTTGTTTTGTTGGAATGGGGTATTGTTTACTTTGTTTCTTTACCTTCTGAAATTTCTTTCTCGATGTCGATTTGAAAATTTTGGGTGGCCCATATGATATCTACTTTAAGCAAGTAATGCATATTGGAGACCATTTATAAAGGTTAATTTGTTCATGCCTCTCTAGATCTTGTAGATCTGCAGTTTTCAAGCTAATTGATTCTATGGTGAAATTTGTCTGTAAATAAATTGATGATGTGCACTTTAAACAGCATTAAGTGGTTGCTGAGCCGGCATTTTGTTGTCAAGTTAAATTTCTGGTAATTGGTTTTATGCTTCTCTTTAAGACTGGGACCTATCCATTGAAACGTTTGTATTATGCATGTTTAGGTGAGCAAAGCATTGTTTGGGGAATATATGGCTACTCAGAAGCAAAATAGACCATTTAAAGGATTGTGGTTGGAGCACATGAACAGCTCTAGCCCTATCATTCCTGATCAACTGACAGGTTCTATTCTCAGGAGCAGCCAGATTCAGGTACTTGTTTTAGTGGAATTGAATTGTATTTCATAACTTTTCCTTAAAAATACAATAATATATCCTGGTTTCCTGATACAGACTGATATTTTCTACCTGAGAGAGAGAGACCTACTACATCGTTTTGTAGCTGAAGTTTCAGCATATCAAAAGCAAGGAAGAAATAGAGAACATGCTTTTGTCCTGGTGAGTATTCTCATCTTGTATACTTCATCTTCTTCTTTCCCGTGTGTTTCTGATGGTGTTGTATTGGTCCTGACACTAAAATTCTTTTCCCCGTTGAATATGTATGCAAGTATTCTCAATTTCTCATCTTAGAGACCATACACAATTATACATAATAATTGGACTTAGATGAGCACCAAGAATGAAATCCTTGCAGGTAGGAAAGAAGTTGTTACTGACATGCAACTAGAAATGTTTCATTAAGTGCCCAGGAGAATTACTAATTGTGACACCCAACATGGTTTTACTTTCTTACACTGACAGAAGTCCTTATTTTTCCATCAGGCTTATCAGCTTGCAGAAGATTTGGGCAGAGCTTTCGCAGATAAGGCGGTTTTGCTTACTTTTATAGAGGCTGAAGCAAAGGTTCCTGTTGGACCATTGAAGGTAAAAGATTATTTATATATCAGATTTCTAATACTTGGTAAACATTAGTTCCATAGAACACATAAATACATGATGTAGCAGTCATAAGTCATAACTGCTGATGATGGGTCCAGATAACAAATTATGACATGTATGTGGCCTGCCTGAGCTGGTAGCCTCCAGAATTTGGATGTTCTACCAAAAGCCTCTAATTTGAGAAATTCCACCCACAATGGTACCCGAACTTCTGCAGAGTTGCCATCACTTATTGTCTTTTATGAAGCTCTTGATTGAGGAGATAATCAATAAACTACTATTACCTCCATCTCTTTTTTTACTTGCTACATCTGCTTTTTGAGGGTCAAACGTCAAAGATTAATGGTCATTTCTAAGAAAAAGAAGATTTTAATGGTTAAAGCTTGGTTTTAGAGACCGTTAAGAAGCAAATGTAGCAATTTAGAGGGGGGAAGGAGTAATCCACAATAAATGAGAAGCACACATTGATGAAAGAATTGATTTTACAATGAACTAACCTTTTATTGACAATTAATAAGGCTACTTGATAATTACAGCTCGATAATACTCGTCAATATATCCTTTGAAGTTGTAATGAACTAGCCTAATTGGAGGGGGGTTGTAGTGTAGAAAAGTGCAATGTTTTTCAATTAGTGGTAGCTTGTGGAGGAAGACAATATAGTTAGAGAAGGGCTTTTGTCTACAAACATAGCAATCAGTGAAGTAGAAGCATGAAGATAATTGTTGAGAGGGTGTGTCAAGTCATTCAAATACTTGGCAATTTATCTTTCCTTTTCAGTTTTATTTCCAAAATATTAATCAAAGAATCATCATCTTTCTCCCTTAAACTCTACATTTGATCTCCTAATTCTGTCCAAGCTATGTCGATTTACCTTTGAGTGTCAACTTTTTATGATTTTGCCAAACTATATGCCATTTAATTTGTTTAGGTGGTTTGACAAAATAAAAATAGTAAAGGGACAGTAGAACATACAGACAGTGAGGATCCATAAAAAAGGAAAAGAAAGTATATCGTTTATTTACCACTCATGTGATTGATGGCGGAGTATCCAAATTAATACTTCTTCCTCCACATAACCTTCTAAATAACTTCCTACTTTATATTTTTCAGTGTCCTAATAAATTTTTTTGTTTCTAAACTGAATATTTACTTTCACTCTTCATCACATCAACCCTTTTGTCTCTACGAACCAACATTCTCCTTGCTACTTAATCTATCTCAATCCACTTTCAATTTTTATTTACTTTTTGAAATTTGCATTAGATAACTTTTCTTAATCCTGTGTTATATACAAATGGGAAGATGAAAATGGAGCGGTGGGAGTAGTATTTCATAGTTACAATTGCCTTACTTTTTATTATTCAAATGATCAGATGTTGGTAGCATTTTTAGCACAATCCTCCCCTTTACTCTCTTACGTGCGTTGGACTTGGGAAACGTCGCTAAGGGTGATGATTTTTGAATTGTGCAGGATGTGTTAGCGTTGTTGCGAACATTGTATGCTTTGATAGTCTTGGAAGAAGATGTTTCATTCCTTCGTTATGGCTACTTGACTGTTGAGAATGCTGCTGTCGTGAGACAAGAAGTGATTAGGCTCTGCAGTGAACTGCGTCCCCATGCACTGGCTTTGGTCAGTTCTTTCGGCATTCCAGATGCATTCCTGAGCCCTATTGCGTTTGATTGGATTGACGCAAATTCATGGTCCTCGGTCCAACACTGATTAAATTACTTAAAACTGCAATTTCATGGTTTTTGGTTCAGTGGATCCAATATTTGCTTAGAGAATGTATCTTGTCAACTTTTAGTTCTTTCAACTCGATCTTTGCCTCCCTGGAATTATACAAGTAGGTGAACTATAAACGTTCAGGAGATTGTTCCCATGTAATAGTTTCGTTTTTCCTTCTGTCTTCCACCTCGTGTCTTAGTTCTCTAACCTTAAACAGTTGGTCCCTTTGAACTCATCAATAAGCATTGGGGAGATGTTCCCAATGAGCCCAACTGCCCACGGAGTTGTTTTTGTTTTTCCTTCTGTTTTCCTCTCCTTTTCTTTCATTCTATAACTTTAAACAGTTGGTTCCTTTGACAAATACTACAATAAAGGAATATATTCACAGAGGTATCATGGAGTTCGCCAAATTCCGAAGCTCGATCACACTTTTGTAGTGAGTTGATACCTTATTATTACAATTGTCAATTAGTAGTAGTAGTAGTTATTTTTTTTTTGTAATTTTTTTTCCTCTCATGGAGACGGTTTGCAATTTTTCAAGGGAATTGTTAAAGATTATCCCAAAATTACTTAAAATCGTTCCGGATTCACTTTTAATAGACAATTTTACTCTTCTTTTTTTTTGCACCAACTACCACCTTAGCCACCACCTGCCACCACCCGCCACCACCTGCCACCACCCGCCATCTCCTACCTCCCTCGTCACCACCCACCACCACCTCTACCACCCACCTTGTACTGAATTTTTTTTTGGAACCATGGGCGAAAATCTGGGCTGGATGTTCCACCCATGGCCCGAACGTCCAGGCCAGATGTCCGAGCCATGGGTGGAACGTCCAGCCCGGGCGTTTGCCCATGATCCCAAAAAAAATTTGGTTTTTAGGCCCGATTGCCACCATGACAGAGCACCGGTGCAGGTTGAGCTCCAACGATATCAAGCTTGCAAGGTCCATTTCTGGGCGTTAGCATCAAGCGAGATAAGAGAGAAATAGGTGGTTGGGGTTTGCAAGGGGGTTGTTTGTGTGGCTTGTAGGGGGTGTTGGTTGGGGTGGAGGAGGGTGGGAGATGCTGGTGGGATTTAGGGGGGGCTGGGGGTTGGCTGTGTTAGATGCATGGTGGTGGCAGGAGGTAGATGGATGAATCATGAATAGTTGATGAAAATCCCCCCCCCCCCTCGAACACCCCTATTAAGATTTTTTCAAATATACTCTTTTCGGAAATTGACGGCTGGGGATCAATTTCCAAAAAAAGGTAGTTGGTTTTTCAAATATACTTTTTTCGGAAATTGAACGGGCGACGGCTGGGGATCAAATCCCCCCCCCCCTCGAACACCCCTATTAAGCGGAACGTTACCCCCTAACCCCTCGGCCTTCCCCCTGGCTCCCGCTTGTGCTTCTAAGACCTGTAGGATTTGAACCTACGACATACGACATTGGGTTTTGGAGAGCCAGGTCGAGTTTTTTCGATGGGAGGAGCGCAGCGGGGGTCACAGGGGGGATTTGATCCCCTTTGCTTGCCCGTATATATATATATTGTACGATTTTCATAGTTAGTGAATTAATTAAAGTTTTCGAGTTTTATTAAACTTGAGTGTGCAAACACAAACAACTCCTAGTGGCTTAGCCTTTACGCATCAAAACCCTTAGTGTGTTCCTTATGGTGGCTTAGCCTTTATCATTGAGCACCTAAGATCTATCCTTGGTTACTTGGCTTTGTTCGAACATTCATACAATGTTTTTCCACAACCTTGTTTAATCTCCATAGATTAAATACATTTTGGTTGAACCTTGCTTAGCCACGAAGTGTTCACCATTCGAGATAGTTTATGGCGCAAATCCAAGGGTGCCTATTGATCTTATTCCTTTCCCTACGGATGAGATTTATCATGTTGATGCTAAGGAAAAGGCGCAAGCAATGCTTAAACTTCATGCATAAGTGAAGGCTAGAATTGAGAAGGTGAATGCGATGTACCAACAAGTGGTTAACAAGAATCGAAAGCAGCATGTGTTCCAAGTTGGTAATTTGGTTTGGTTGCATGTAACGAAGGAAAGATTTTCGAACCTTCGCAAAAATAAACTCATGCCACGCTCAGATGGTCCATTCAAGATTGTGGAGAAAGTTAATGACAATGCGTTCACGCTTGAATTACAGGAGAGTATGAAGTTAGTTTTACGTTTAATGTGGGTGATTTGGCACCTTATGTCCTTGATGATGATATGGCTCAATCAAGGTCAAATTTTTCCAAAGAAGAGGAGGATGACACAGGAGTAATTGATGAAAGTTTACTAGCTTTTGTTCATAAGAATGTGACTTTGGACCTTGGCTCAATTGACTTGCATGGAGGACGCTTCATGGGGCCTACTACAAAGGTGGTAGCATGCTTGCTAACCAACCAAGGTGGCGTGAGTTAGGCGTGTGATTAATATGCTTAGTTGAGTTCTAGTTCTCTTAGAACTCTTCATATCTTTATTGCTTTATATTCTCTATTTCGAGTTGTATTAAGAATCATGGTTTTTCCTATGTTCTTAAGACGATGGATTTTACATGATTTAAGTGTGGTATAAGTCTAGGACTTAGGGACTTGTCTAAGCCTATTAGGTAGTTGGTTTTTCATAGAGTGATTATATCCGAGTACATATTGAGCATTCATCCAAATCTAACTGTGGGTGGCTTAACTTATACACGTTCAAACCCTTAGTGTGTTTTTTATGGTGGTGTTGCCTTTATAGTGATTCACCTAAGCACTATCTAGTTTTGTTTTGTTTAGTTGGTGGCTTTGCCTTTATGCTAATCTAACAATTCGAACCTTTTATGTTGTTCTTGGTGATTAAATTCTCTATAGAATCTACATAAAAGCCTATCCGACCTTTAGTTTGAGATTTGTCGTGATTAAATTCTTTATCGGAAATCAACTAAGTACTATCCTTTATTTCTATTAATTTTCGTACCCTATTTAGTCTTTTTAGAAGATTAAATATATCAATGGTGGTGGAGTGAGGAGAGAGAAATAAAGGGTTGGGGATATAAATTTAATTTCAACTTCTTTTGGGGTGATTTTAAATAATTTTGGGGCGACGAATCGAAGTTCTGACTACTGAAAGAGGACGTGGTCCCGTGACTCCCGTCCTTAAAGAATTCCAAACTACTATAAAAATTTCAGTTTGTTTTCATACTAAACAAAAAGAAACATTTGAAATCCAAAATTTGAGGAAATGAAGTGTTTGGCAAATTAAAGAATTTGGAATTCGATTTCATCCAAATCCATAACACTCCAAATTATTATGTAAATTCAAGAATTTCAAATTACATATGGTGGGATGTTATTCTAAATTTTAATCTTTAACATTCTCACTTCCTCTCTCTAGCCCTTGTCACTCCTCAACTCTCTTAATTAATATATTCTCTCTCTGTGGGTTTCATCTGATTTCTACTTCTTCGCCATTGTTACTTATGCCACTTGCCAAGGTAGTCGTTGTTCCCGACTTCTCCCACTTTAAACCTTGCACCACATAACTATAGAGATAAAGAGGAGTGAAGAAGAAGAATTTATATATTCTCATTATGTGGAACGCATATAAATAGATACAAGTTACAAGAGGTTACAACAAAAAACTACTCCCTCCGTCCCAAAATATAGTTCCCATTTCCCTTTTTTCACGGTAATTTATGCAAGTAGAATCTAAGAGGGATAGTAAAGATTTTTTGTTTATTTAACTAAATGTTGTATGGGAAAAGATGATTTTAAGATAAAGAGTGGAGAATAATTGGTGAAAGAGCATTAACATTTTGGTTAAATAAACAAAGGAAAAAACAAATTCAAGAAGAAAATAAATGATGGGACATGGTTTTTCTAGACAAATTACGGAAAAATGTGGAACTAAATATGAAAATGGGAACTATATTTTGTGACACCCAAAATGGAAATGGGAACTATATTTTGGGACGGAGGGAGTAGTAATTAGGAATTAGCTATAGTTACTACGTAAAGTAAATAACAAAGTGACAGAAATTGTATAACATGCGTATATCAAGAAGGATTGGATAAGTGTTGACTTATTCCATCTTTATCATGCCCCCGCGAATTGGACGGCCACAAGGAGAGACCAATTTGGTTGACTAGATTTTGATAGGTGGCATGATGCCATAGCTTGGTTAGTGCATCAGCTAACTGATCATGTGTAGAGATGTAGGAGACCCGTAACAATCTGGACTTTATATTTTCTCGAACAAAGTGGTAGTCAAGACCCAAGTGCTTCATTTTGGAGTGGAAAACAGGATTGACACTAACATAGGTGGCGTCGGCATTGTCGCAATAGATGACCGAAACCTGAGTAACTTAGCAGCCGAGTTCAACAAGTAAATTACGAATCCATAACAATTCAGCAATGGTGTTGGCTACGGCTCGGTACTCAGCTTCGGTGGAGGACCAAGCACGGGTACGTTGTTTCTTCTATGTCCATGAGACTGCATTTTTACCCAAGTTGGCAATGTAGGCAATGTTAGAAATATAATCATCTTTGTCGTGAGCCCAGTCAGAGTCAGAGTAGGCATGTAATGCGGTTGGGGAATCTTTGTAGAGCAAGAGGCCCATGTGTGAGGTTCCATGGCGGTATCCAAGTAGGCGAGGAAGAGCCTGTATATGAGCTTCGGTGGGATGCTACATATAGTGGGTTAGTTTGTTTACGGCAAAAGAAAAGTCGGGTATAGTAAGTCCTAAGTATTGGAGGCCACCAATGATTGTCCGATAAGTGGTTGGGTCATAAAGAGGTGGTCTATGTATGGTGAGAGGAGGGTCGGTGGCCAGAGGCATAGCAACCGGTTTTGCGTCGTCCATATTTGCCTTGCACAAGAGGTCTTGTATGTACTTATTTTGGCTGAGGAATGGAGCTTGGGATGTGGCAGTACTTCAACACCTAAAAAATAGAAAAGTAAACCCAAATATTTTAGTGAGAACCAAGACGCAAGCTGCACAACAAATTGATCAAGTGTTGAGGAAATATTTCCTGTTACAATAATATCTTCTACGTGTAGACTAATAAATAAATAGAAGTGTCATTAGACTGATATGTAAAGAGAGATGAATCAAATATAGTGTTCTTAAACGCGACATCAAGTAAGTGTTGCCTAAATTCTTTGTATCAAGCCTGCGGGGCTTTTTTCAAACCATATAGCACTTTGTTCAGTTTACAAACCTTATTTGGAAACTTAGGATCAACATAACTAGGAGGTTGAATAGTTTATACTTCATCGGTGAGGGTAAACTGCAAAAAAATTGTTGTTAATATCAAGTTGACGCAAGGACCATCCTTGACTTACCACTAGTGAGAGAACCAGAAGCATGATATATGGTTTGACTACAAGACTGAAAGTATCATTTAGTCAATTCTGACACGTTGATTAAACCCATGAGCAATGTAGCGAGCTTTATATTTGGAGATGCAACCATGTTGGTCTTTCTTTATGCAAAAGATCCATTTGCACGTGACAACATTTTAAGAGGGGGGTGGGACCAAATCATAAGTTTTGTTTTAAATGAGGGTTGAGACTTCTTCACCCATAGATTGGCGCCAAACAGGGCTTTTTAGGTCTTGGGTGATAATTTTGGGTTGGATTTCATGAGTGATTGCGTTGAGATTGAGTTTGGCAATCAGTTTGTGACGTGTCTAAGACGAGTGTGATGTGTAGGAGGGGAAGATAGGTGAGGCGGTTGCAGGGGGAGCAGTAGGGGAGGGCTCAAGAGAGGGGGAGGATGTGGAGAGGGGAGGGGTAGTAGCAGCGGAAGTAACAGAGGAGGGGAATGAGGTGTAGCAGCGCTAAAAGTGGAGTGAGGTGTGGAAGGCGGGTGGGATGGGGAATCGGGTGTGCGGGGTGTGTGTTGGGTAGATAGAGATGGGGTGATTGTTGTGATAAGAAGCGGGGACCATTCATCGAGAGTGTGAGAGAGAGAGGCGGGGGTTGAGAAGAGTTGGAGAAAGGAAAGATATGCTCAAGAAAATGTACATGACGGTGATGCTATAGTTTTATATCTACTTTTCTCCCCCCGCTTCTTGTTGAAATGCGTGCTAATAGTGCTCTTAGGAGCCATTTTATACTAACTTCTTCCATCTAGTTGTGGTTTTGTGTTTTATGATAGTTTCTAAGTTTTAGGGAATTATTTCTCTATTTTCTGCTATTCTTAGTGCCACAATGGTTTGGAGAGAGTTAAGAGGCACGTGTATGAGTTTTTGTAGCCCGAAGCTGCTTCCCAAACCCTTCGGGTGTGAAGAGATTTGAATTAAGACTTGGCATCAAATGCCAAGGGAGCTCCATTTGAAGGGCAACCCGATCTGGTTGGGTGACAACCGCCCTATCGCGCGATCACTTTTCTCCAAATGCCATTATTGTCGGGCACGATCGGGGTAACTCGCCCGCTCGCAATTCGTTGATGTTACCCGACCGGTCTGATTGAGTGCCCTGCTATCTTAAAGTCGATGAAGAAAACCATCAGTGGAAGCTCGCCCGATGGGATCGTGCGGCCGACGTCCAATCGAGCGATTGACCCGGAAGCTAAAATCCTGACCTTTTATTTCTTTTTTTTGTTCTTTTTTCGCTCACCACGGATTTTCGCTCATAATTTCTTCGACTTATTTTCCCTTAATTATTATTTTCTGTTAAATTTAGAATATTTTACTTCTTAAACATATTATATCTTATGTTATTTGTTTTCCAACTTTTTAAATGTTGTATTTGTAAAATTTATTGGATTAGAAATTATATATATATTCTACTATTTAAAATGCGTGTTTGATCTAGTATTTTTATTTATTCGGTTTTAGCGCGTTTCGGACCGTTGCACGACCTTTTAACGTGAAGCTTTATGTTTCTAAAAGCTGTCCAAAATAATGTCTTGTATGGGAGATATTTTCCGATTCATTTCAACCTTTGAAATCCCTTTGTAACACCCATTTTATTACCCCATTAATTTCACTTGTAACCTCTTTTTATTTACCCTTTTGCTGCTGGAAATTGATCAGCAAATTCAGTCCATTTTCCCCATTTTATTCGACCATTTGATGAGACAAAGTTGAGAGGAAAAGTTCATCTCGTTTTTCCCTGCTACACCTTCACGAAAATGGCTATCACCGAAGATCTAACCGTTGGATTTCCCTGAAATTTGGACAGTACGTTAAGGATATCTGGTCCTTCGTTTTGACCAGAGAGATTTTGAATTGAAGATTTCAATTGCCGGCAATCATGATTGGAGCAGAACAGTACATAATGAAAATGCAGTAATTGGAGGTCTTCAAAAGTAACTAACGGCGATCCTAGTACAATTAGAATCGGTTTAGGACTTATCTAGTTTTAATACTTAAGTTTGGGTTACTATTATTTTAGGAATTTGGATGGGAATATGTTATGTTATATGTTTTTTTCTTCTTCCATGAGATTTAATGAATTATATGATTATGCGATTATTTTGGGGTTTTGGAGTTTGATAAATATGTTCATCTATATGTATAAACGTGAGTTATAAGTTATAGTTGTTATTTTGTATATGGTCTATTCATGTTCTTTGATTCATGTATTATGTGCATTGTGATGGTTGGTTCTGTAATATAAAACCTAGGTTATTATTACTATAGTATGATGTTTTCTTTTCCTCTCTTGATGGATATTACATGATGCATGTGTAGTGTCAACTTAGATGAATTTGTAAATTATAGGTGGTTTGTTGGTCTATAAAATTATCACCTCTGCTACTGTTCATGTATGTTGATGGTTCTTTACTTCTTCATTAGTTCACTAGTTTGAAGATGCGCAACGTCGTCGGTTTGTTTTTTTTTTTTTTTTTCCTCTTTTGCCTTATGCATGCGTAATACATGCTAAGTCGTATGTAGCTATATACTAGTCATGCATACTTTTGGAGGAGTTGTATGCTTAAGCTATATAATATGTTCCAGAACTAGTTATGGTGTGTATGTAATGGTTTAATATATAATTTATGGGTTATTTGAGATTCTCTTAGATAACTTGCAGAGAAGTTATTTTAGTGTATCATGGCTTTCCCCTCCTTGTTATAAGTTATATATTGTATTTATGATTCAGTTATGATTTAGTTGCATAATGTTGTTTTGTAAATTGGGCAGATTTGATAAGTTATATCTATGACCATGTTTTCATGTGTTGTTAGTTATATATGAGTGATTTTAATTATTTTATGATGGTTTGGTTGTTTGTATGATATTAGGAGTATAATAATACTGTAGTTTTATAAATCAATATCTAAGTTGTCGACGTTACAATACTCGAGGGAGAATAATACTGTCTTTAGTACCGTTTCGCCAAGAGTTATGTACCGGGGGTATTATAGCTAACGTTGTAATTAACCTTGTACCCAAATTCAGACAACGAGAGTGTAATAGTTGGAGTATCTGATTATACTGTGTATTTGGTGTATATTTATGTTTTAAGAAAGGTTTATTCTTTTTAGTTGGGTGAAATGATTTTTATTAGTATTATATTACTATTACTTTGAGAAGAATAAATATTGTTGAATTTTGAGACTCTTGGATTGCGATCCTAGTTTCTGCTGATTTTAGGTGTAAGGCCTGAAGGGCATCCTTATTATTTATATTTGATGAATAAATTATTGTATTTAATTGTGGAAATATTTTATTGAGATTAAGATATCCGGTGGGATAGATGTAGTCCCCAGTGAAGAACATGCCAACCACCTAGGTTGCGATTTAGGGGTATAACCTGGGTTAATTGTTGTCGTCCGAGAGGTTGGGAAGTACTGAGCTGGGTACTATCCTGCATCGGGAGTTTGGCCATTCTTAGACACGGACAGTAGGGAACGTAAGCCCATAGGCTGTCTGGAGATTTCGATCTAACAAACCTTAGGAAGTGGGCTGCGATCCACTGGCGTTCTGCTCTTTCTCAAAAGCTATTTATATTATTTTGGAGGCTTATGTTTTATATCTTGTATGTCTATATTAAGTTTATTAATCGTGATTTACTTTATTTAACCATGTTAAACTGTTAGTTGTTGTTTTGCTGTTATTTGGTTCAGTTTGATCTTTTATGTTGATTGGGACTTATTTATTAACGCTTGATAACTTCTACATGGATCCTAATTGAGCCGGGAGAGCTGTTAGTTACTCCCTACTAATTGTGGATGTTTGTTGTTTATTTTTTTTTTGCAGGATATGTTGATGAGAATCTTTTTTTGGTTTTGGGCTCGGGTTGAGATGTGAGCATTAAAATGTTAGATGTTTTAGGCCTAGACTCTTTGTTAATTTAAGAGTCAGTTTTCTCTTTAGGTTGTTAATTTAATTTATTTATACTATTCTTTTTTCTGTGTTGGTTTTATCGCTTAGTTATATAAACAAATTCTTGTAGTAGTGACATTCCCAGAAGACAATGTTTCCACCATCGTCCTCTACTACTATTATTATTATTTCTTTCTTTTCCGCTTTGAAATTCTGGGGTGTTACACTTCGGGTGTGAAGAGATTTGAAGACTTGGCGTCAAATGCCAAGGGAGCTCCATTTGAAGGGCAGCCCGATCTGGTTGGGTGACAACCGCCCTATCGGGCGGTCACTTTTCTCCAAATGCCATTATTGTCGGGCACGATCGGGGTAACTCGCCCGCTCGAATTCGTTGATGTTACCCGACCGGTCTGATCGAGTGCCCTGCTGTTACCGCCTTATTTGAAGGCCTCGGAAGGCAACGAACTCCCGGCTAGCAAGCCCAAAGGGGTGCTGATGGGTCTGATGAGGTGGCGTGGCAGTTAGTGGTGCTTGGGCTGCCCAGTTTAGCGACGAAATGATTCCTCCTACGAAGCGGTTACATGATTGCCACGTAGTGGAATCATGGGCAGCGGTTACCATGCTTGGTAACGGCCTGGAAGTTACTAGAAACATGGGGATGGCAGTTATGGGAAGTTACTTGGAGTAGTGGGTGGTTATTTAGTAACCACCATTGCTGCCCCATGATCTCCTAAATTTAAGGGGAAGTTACAAAGATAGTGGGTAGTTACCTAGTAATGGGTAGTTATTCGCTTATGTGGCTGGGCTGTAGCCATTTATCTTGTATTATAAATAGAGAAGTGTCTTAGCCATTTTGGGCATTCGAGTTTGGGCATGATAGCCTTGTATGCGAGAAATCTCTAAAGTAATAAAAGTCTCGTTATGTGCTTTGTGTGTGTTTAATCTTACTTGCGTTATTCGAAATAAATATTATAAGTGTGTATGTGGGCTGGTCTAGACGGAGTCTAGACGCCATCACAGGAACCTCTAGTCGCGTAAAAGGGGTAGTTCGAAAAAAATTCCGTGACAATTTGGTCCGACCTGCCGGAAAAACAAAAGCCAACTAGAATGGCTAAGAGTAAAGCAAGTAATGCGGTCGAGGCCGCTGCTGCAATTGCGAAGAACACGACTCAGAGTAGGGATGCTGCCGAAGCAAGCTATGTTGGCACTGACCGCTCTCCGCCAAGGACACCCCCAAGGTCTCCGGGTGGTGAAGGAGAAAATTCTCCAAGGACGCCAAACTGGAAACACGTGAAGCGTCGCATGGGAGAAATGAACGCTGAATTCCCTATGATGAAAGATCGTATGGAATTAATCGAGAAGTCGTTGGAGGCTACTCGTCAAATGCAAACTGTTATGCTAGGCAAGATTGATGCCATTGCTGAAGATCGGAGGGATGGACCTCCTCCGCCTCCTCCTCCTCCTCCCCTCCTCCCCCTGCAATGAGGTGGAAGATCTTCGAAGGGAAATTGAGAGACTCCGGAAGAGGAGAGGTGAAACTTTCAAACTCAAGATCCCAGACCGAAGGCTTTCTCGGAGATCGAAGTGCCAAGGATCTCGAAAAACTTCTTGTGGGACATTGAGCAATACTTTAAGGTTGCTCACGTCAGTGATTGTGACAAGGTCTCAGTTGTGGCTATGTATCTATCGGGAGACGCCAAGTTGTGGCGGCGGTCTCGTGTGGAACTTGATATCGTGGCTGGAAGGGATCCTATCGCGGATTGGGATGAAATGAAGAGGGAAATCAAAGTCCAATTCCTTCCTGACAATGCCTCGTGGCACGCTCGCGAATCATTGAAGGCACTTCAACAATCTGGTTCCGTTCGTGAATACGTGAAGGAATTTAGTTCATTGATGCTAGACATCAAGAACATGTCGGAGGAAGATAAGCTGTTCAATTTCATTTCTTGTTTAAAGACTTGGGCGCAAACTGAATTGCGTAGACAAAACATTAAGACTTTATCCGCTGCCTTTACCGCTGCTGACGCTCTTGTTGATTTTAAGCCAGGTACTACCAACGTCGCTGCCTCTTCGGGATCGAATAGCAAGCGTAAGCATTGGGAAAACTCCGGAAAAGGCAAAGACAAGGGTAAGAACCAAGGTAAGAACAAAAAGTTCAAGGGTAAAGATAAAGTTGTTTCGTCTAACAATGATGCAGGTGCTAAACCAGGAGATGGTGGTGGGTGTTATGAGTGTGGCGGACCACACTACGCCCGAAACTGTCCCAAGAAGGGAAAGTTGGGAGCCTTGATGGCTGAGGAACCTGTGGAGGATTCGAAGGATGAGACTCCAATCCGCGTCAATCCATTGCGCTTGTTAAATGCCGCTAGAGCGACATCCTCGGACCCATATGGGGGCCTCCTATATGTGGATGTGCGCGTCAATGGGCACTCTATCAAGGCAATGATTGACACAGGAGCCACCCACAACTTTGTGAGCGCTGAAACGGCTCAAAAGTTAACCTTCCATTGACTAGCTGTGCTAATCGGATGAAAGCCGTGAACTCCGAGGCTCTCGTGGCAAAGGGGAGTGTGCGCGGTGCCGATATGCAAGTAGGCAATTGGGAAGGAAAGTGTGACTTGCTGGCCGTCACACTTGATGATTTCGAACTCATCCTGGGGAATGAGTTCATTCGCAAGGCAAAGGTTTCGGCGATGCCCCACTTAGGTGGGATATTGATTGGGGATGAAGGAAACCCTTGCTTCGTCAAGGGCGTTGCTGTTCCTTTCTCCAAGAATCATGTTGCTCACGACCTTGGAAAGAACTTGGAGTTCTGTTCCGCCTTGCAGGTGAGGAACAAGGTCGCCAAAGGCGAGCCTACGTTCCTTGCCGCGCTGGTGGAAATCACCCCGGACAATTATGTCGAGGTGCCTGACGAAGTTGCTGGAGTCCTTGCAAAGTTCAAGGACGTGATGCCACCTGAATTTCTGAAATGTCTCCCACCAAGGCGCACTATTGATCACAAGATTGATCTAGAGCCAGGCGCAAAGGCCCCGGCTAGTGCTCCTTACCGGATGAGTCCGGGAGAGCTTGCAGAATTGAGGACTCAGTTGAACGACCTTCTTAAAGCAGGTTTCATTCAACCCTCTAAAGCTCCCTTTGGTGCCCCCGTTTTATTTCAGAGGAAATCTGATGGATCTTTACGAATGTGTATTTATTACAGGGCGCTGGATAAGGTGACGATCAAGAACAAGTACCCGATTCCAAGGGCGGATGACTTGTTTGATCGGTTGGCACAAGCTACTTGGTTCATCAAGTTGGATTTGCGTTCAGGATACTGGCAAGTGAGGATTGCAAAGGGGGATGAAGCCAAGACGACGTGTGTTACTCGTTATGGTTCATTTGAGTTTCTAATTATGCTGTTTGGGCTTACTAATGCTCCGACCACCTTTTGTAACCTCATGAATGATGTTCTTTATGAATTCCTAGATCAGTTTGTTGTTGTGTATCTTGATGACATTGTGATTTATAGCAAAACTCTTAATGAGCATCTTAACCATTTGCAATTGGTGTTCCGTCGACTTAGAGAGTATAAACTCTTTGTTAAAAGAGAAAAGTATGAATTTGCCCAAAAGGAAATCATGTTCTTAGGACATAAGATCGCTAAAGGACAAGTCAGGATGGATGAACGTAAAGTGAAAGCCATCCATGACTGGTTGCCCCTTAAAAACGTGCCCGACTTAAGATCATTCTTAAGCCTAGCGAACTACTACACCGTAAGTTCATTGTTGGCTATGCTAAGAAGGTCGCTCCGCTGACCGACTTGCTCAAGAAAGAGCAAGGGTGGGTTTGGACGGATGAGTGCGATGCAGCGTTTAGGAACATCAAACAGGCAATCGCTAGCGAACCTGTCTTGAAATTGCCCGTCTTTGATAAACCTTTTGAGGTGCACACTGATGCCTCGGACCGTGCAATTGGTGGGGTTTTGATCCAAGAAGGACACCCCGTTGCGTTTGAGAGCCGTAAGCTCAAGGGTGCCGAACAAAGATACACCACCCATGAAAAAGAAATGCTCGCGGTAGTGCATTGTCTTAGGGTGTGGAGAGTGTATCTTCTCGGCCAAAGTTTTGTTGTTAGGACGGATAATGTCGCTAACACCTACTTCAAGACGCAACCGAAGCTCTCCCCAAAACAAGCCAGATGCAGGAGTTTTTGGGAGAATACGACTTTGAGTGGGAGCATAATCCCGGTCGGCATAATGCGGTCCCCGATGCTCTTAGTCGTAGGTGCCATGAGTTGGTCACCGCTTTGACAACGGTAGAAGCAGACTTCACGGAGAAAGTGAGGGCTTCCGTTGTAGGCGATAAGCCTTATGAGAAACTCAAGGAAAAGATCGAAGCCGGAATCACAAGGCGATTCTGGGTGGAGAATGGTTTAGTCTATGCTAAGGGCAGTAGGCTATACATTCCCGCTGGTATACTTCGATATGAGTTAATGCACGAAGTGCATGACGCCAAATGGGCGGGACATCCGGGAAGGGAAAAAACGCTGGCGTTGCTTTCCCGTGACTATTTTTGGCCAAAAATGAGTCAGGATGTTGAGGCATATGTGAAATCATGTCTCGTTTGCCAACAGGATAAGTTGGAACGAAAGAAAGAAACCGGTTTGCTTTAAACCCTACCAGTCCCGGAGAGACCGTGGCAGTCGGTCTCTATGGACTTTATATTGGGGTTGCCCAAGGTTGATGGGCTACGATCGATCCTAGTGGTATTGGATCGGTTGACAAAATACGCGGTATTTTGTGCTGCTCCGGATGCATGCACGGCCGAGAGGGCCGCGTAGCTGTTCTTTAGGAACGTGGTCAAGTACTTTGGCCTTCCCCAAGACATAATCAGTGATCGCGACACTCGATTTACGGGGCATTTTTGGTTACAGTTGTTTAACCAGATGGGTTCGCAGTTGAAGTTTTCAACAGCAAACCACCCTCAAACGGATGGGCAGACGGAGCGTATTAACGCGCTGCTTGAGGAATACCTAAGGCACTACGTGAGTACATCGCAACGAAATTGGACGACGCTGCTTGAGACAGCCCAATTTTGTTACAACGTACATCAGAGTAGTGCGACAGGGTTCAGTCCGTTCGAGTTGGCCATGGGATGGCAACCATTAACTCCTGCGGAGTTGGTGAAGCAAAAGACGGGTGGGAAGTGTCCTGCCGCGTATCATTTTGCTCGCAACCGACAGGAAATGATGGATGAGGCTAAGGATAGCCTCGCAAAGGCTCAGCGCCGTATGAAGAAACAAGCGGACAAAAGACGTCGACCACTTGAGTTCAAAGTGGGAGACAGGGTGATGCTTAAGTTAACTCCACATTTATGGAAGAAAATATGTGGAAAGAACCGCCATCGAGGATTGATTCCTCCGTATGATGGGACGTTCAAGGTAATGACCAAGGTGGGCAAGGGTGCCTATCTCTTGGAACTACCGGAACGGATTAAGGTTCACCCCACCTTCCATGTGAGTTACTTGAAGCCCTTTAACCCCGACTTGTTGAACGTACACCCCTTGGTCCAGAGGGCTCCTCCTACGGTGAACAAGGAGATTGGTCGTACTATCGAGAAGATATTGGACCATAGAGCCATAGGACAAGGAAAGAAGAACTTTCGTCGTGAGTACCTCGTCCTTTGGAAAGGAAAATCATAATCGGATGCCACTTGGGAGCGAGCCGAAACACTTTGGGAGAACCAAAATGTTATCGACTCGTATTTCAATGGTCTGCCGAGGACGTCAGACACTTTTGGTGGGGGAGGTTTGTTATCGCCTTATTCGAAGGCCTCGGAAGGCAACGAACTCCCGGCTAGCAAGGCCGAAAGGGGTGCTGATGGGTCCGATGAGGTGGCGCAGCAGTTGGTGGTGCTTGGGCTGCCCAGTAAAGCGAAGAAATGATTCCCCCTACGAAGCAGTTACATGATTGCCACGTAGTGGAATCATGGGCAGCGGTTACCATGCTTGGTAACCGCCTGGAAGTTACTAAAAACATAGGGATGGCGGTTATGGGAAGTTACTTGGAGTAGTGGGTGGTTATTTAGTAACCACCATTGCTGCCCCATGATCTCCTAGATTTAAGGGGAAGTTACAAAGATAGTGGGTAGTTACCTAGTAGTGGGTAGTTATTCGCTTATGTGGCTGGGCTGTATCCATTTATCTTGTATTATAAATAGAGAAGTGCCTTAGCCATTTTGGGCATTCGAGTTTGGGAATGATAGCCTTGTATGCGAGAAATCTCTAAAGTAATAAAAGTCTCGTTGTATGCTTTGTGTATGTTTAATCTTACTTGCGTTATTCGAAATAAATATTATAACTATGTGTGTGGGCTGGTCTAGACGGAGTCTAGACGCCATCACGGGAACCTCTAGTCGCGTTTAAAGTCGATAAAGAAAACCATCAATGGAAGCTCGCCCGATGGGATCGGGCGGCCGACGCCCAATCGAGCGGTTGACCCGGAAGCTAAAATCCTGACCTTTTATTTCTTTTTTTTGTTCTTTTTTAGGAGTTAGTATAAATAGCTTTGTGAAATATTTGGCAAGGACCTTTTTTCTGATTTTCATTTACATTCATTAGTTTTCCTAAACACTAGTTTTCTCTCTCTAGCCCTAATTATTGCACATTGGAGATTATTCAAATTCAATTCTAGCTCTTCATTTTTCCTTTCAATTGGTAATTGTCTCTTTTATAGTTATTTACTTTCAAGTATTTGTCTTTGATTGTTTTTAATTGCTTCAAAGTATGAATATTTTAATAGTTATTTTTTGTGCTTCATTTGCCATGAGTGAGTAGATTCTTCTCTAGGGCTTAGTGAGGGAAGACATGTTTATGCCATGATATATTGTTCTTGATTTTTTTAAAATCTAGGTTGTGGTTAGAGTAATTCTCGTGTGATTCATTTTAATATGCTATTTATGTTAGTGTACAGTTTCATGAATCATTTCTGGCTAATGATTGTTTGTACTGACCAAGATCTTAATTCTAGAGGCCTAGAACACACTAGTAAGTCTGATTATGTGATGTGACAATACTGCAAATGTCGCTTTGAGAATGTTAAGACCCGACCATAGGATTAATGCCTACTCTAATTGCTCGACCCTATACCTAAGTATTACTAATAATCTGAACCCTCCTGATTGGTATAAGCATGTTGGATCGATCGAACGCCCTAGACCTTTAATTATTTGATAAATTTCCATCTCTTGTGATCGAGTTTACTTTAGTTTAGTTATTAGTCATTCAACAACTTTTCTCTCTGAATAGTTAAGTAATTGAGCATAAATCTGTAGAATTCCTGTCCTTGTGGATCGACCCGTATTTGCTAAGTATCTGCTAACAATAGACACCGTGCACTTGATGCATTACTTTAAAACCCATCATGTTTTTGGTATCGTTGTTGGGGAGACAGCTAGTTCTATAGCTTTTTGATTAATTATTTAAACTATTCATCTTGTCTCATTGGAACTTCAAGTTCCAATTGAGGCGATCTCACTGCACATTTTTTCTTTGTTTCTTTTATGACGATGTCTAAAGAACAGGTACTCCAGTTCCAACTGATCCTGATCTTGAAGAAACCCTCTGGAAACTCAAGAAGAGACAAAAGAAGAAGAAGCAATCTGCTAATTAGGAAAAATCCATGGAAGAACCATCAGAATCAGTCATGCCTCCTAAGTCATTGAAGATTTATGGGGTACCTTCCCCTGGTAATGTTCCCACAGGCCCTACTATGCCTAACATACAAGTGGCGAACTTTGAGATCAATCCTACCCTCATTCATATGATCCAACAGAACCAGTTTGTAGGGCATCCATCTTAAGACCCGTAAATCATTTACAACGGTTTCAACAACTTTATCATGTTGTTAAGCATCAAGGGGTCAATCCTGATCAGTTGAAGATCATGGTATTTGAATTATATTTGAAAGACAAAGCACAAAAATGGTTGAATGATGTCAAAACAACTGAATGGAGTGTTATTTCTGAAGCATTCTGAAAGAGTACTATCCTCCTACCAAAACTGCTGAAATCAGGCATAAACTTGCTACCTTTCAACAAAACATGATGAGATACTAAAGGAAGCATGGAATAGGTCGAAGGACCTGCAGAGAGAATGCCCACACCACAATCTTAACAATTGGTTCATCACCCAAGCATTCTACAATGATCTACAACCCCATATCAAGAGTACAATTGATTCGTCTGCCGTGGTGTTTTCCTAGATAAGGAGGTGGATGAAGGGTACAGCTTTTTGGCTAACTTAGCAGCAAATGATCATAGTTCTTCTAGGACTATTACAAAGAAAAAGTTGGATGCTGATGCGTATGCATTATTGTCTTCACAAGTAGCCCAATTGAGCATGAAAATGGATGCGCTGAAATCTTCAAAGTCTAGTACACCCCCTATGAGTATTAATGTGATGTCTTCCATGGCTCCTTTTACCTCTTCTTACTGTGAGGTGTGTGGTGTTCAAGGATGTGCTGAATATGATGGTTCCTATGAAGTGGATTCATGATGAGAGCATCAAGGAGTTGAAAAACACTACTAAACATTGGCAGACTCAACTTGCTCAAGTGGGCGAAAACAATGTGCAAAGGCAACTAGATCATCTACCGGGAAACCAATTCCTAGAGAAACTACTAATGGTGTCACTCTTCGAAGCGGTACACAGTATGATGCCCCACCTACGCCTACTAATAATTCCCCACCTCTAGTACAGAATGATGTAGTGGATGAAAATGAATGTGAGGATATCTCAACAACTGACATTGAGCAAGGGAATGTAGATGAAGCAAGAAAGCAAAATGAGAAGGTTACTTTTCTCCTACACCACCATTACCTTTTCCCCACAAGATGCAAAAATCAAAGGTCAATCAACAACTTGGTAAGTTATTGGCCATGGTCAAGAACTTGAGGTAACAATTCCTTTTACTAATTTAATTTCTCAAGTACCTGTGTATGCTAAGTTTTTGAAATATATGATCACTAAGAAGAGGGAATTTGGTGGTATTAATAGAGTTGCTTTAACTGAAGACTGCATGTTATATTGCAGAACAAATCCCATCAAAACTCAAGGATCCTGGTAGTTTTTTCATCTCTTGTCATAATGTAGGTGCTTTATTCATTGATAAGGCTTTATATGATATAGGAGCTAGTGTATTTATTATACCTTTATCTATCTGTAATAAACTAAACTTGGGAGTCTTAAAGTGCACGCAGATGGCAGACCGTTCTGTGAAATATCCTTTGGGTATTTTAGAGGATATATATTCATGTTGATTGTGTAGTACTAGATATGGAAGAGGATAGTCCAATTCCCATCATCTTGGGTAGACCTTTCTTATGTACTGATGGTGTTGTTATTGATGTCAAGTATGGTTCTCTTACTTTGAGTATTGGCGATGATACTATGACTTTTAAGCATTATAATGCCCTAAAGTCTCCTATGTTTGAGAACACTTGTTGCAGGATTGATGTCATAGAGGAGGTTGTTGGATATGATGCTCCTCGAGCCTTGTTAGATGATCTGTTAGAGACTATTCTTGCTTATGGAGCCTCAAAAGGAGAAGATGATTATGAGGTAACTTCTTTGCTTTATGATTTGGATTGTATGGACGCTGATGAGGCCGAAGGTTTTGAGGTAATGCAAACCACTTGTTCCACTTCTGAGCCACAGGTAAAGAAGGTAGAATTAAAACCATTACCCTCTCAGCTTAGATATGCATTTTGAAGCTCCTCATTGTGCTTAGCATGCATAAGAAAACTATTGGGTATAACGACATTGACGATCTCAAGGGCATTAACCCTGACGTTTATATGCATAGAATAAATCTAGAAGAAAATAACCGTCCTTGTATACAACCACGGCATCGTTTGAATCCTAATATGCAGAAGGTGGTGAAAAAAGAGGTAATGAAACTACTTGACACAGGCATCATCTACCCCATTTCTGATTTTATGTGTGTGAGCCCGATACAAGGCGTTCCTAAGAATGGGGGGAAAACAATTTTTAAGAACGATAAGGATGAGCTTATTCTTACTCGTGTTGTCACAGGGTGGCATATGTGTATTAATTATCGCAGGTTGAATATGGTCACTCTGAAGGTTCACTTCCCCCTCCCTTTTATTGATAAAATGCTTGAGAGATTAGCAAATCATAACTTTTTCTATTATTTGGATGGATATTCTAGTTTTTCAGATTCCTATTCATCCTGAAGACCAGGAGAAGACGACGTTCACATGTCTGTGTGGCACTTTTGCTTTTTGGTTTGTGTAACGCCCCTGCCACTTTTCAAAGATGTGTGATGGCCATATTTTCTGATTTCATTGAGAACTCATGAAGGTATTTATGGATGACTTTAGTGTTTATGATTCTAACTTTGACATGTGTTTGCATAATATTTCTAAGGTACTTAAGCGTTGTTTTGATGTTAATTTGGTTTTGAATTGGGAAAAGTGTCACTTCATGGTCAATGAAGGAGAGGTACTTGGTCATCTTGTTTCTAAATGTGGCATCCAAGTTGACAGAGAAAAAATTGAGTTAATTGAGAAACTTCCCCTTCCTGTGAATGTCA
The DNA here is from genome assembly GCF_026745355.1 of Beta vulgaris subsp. vulgaris. NCBI lineage: Eukaryota > Viridiplantae > Streptophyta > Magnoliopsida > Caryophyllales > Amaranthaceae > Beta > Beta vulgaris. Next base: position 27,327,651 of record NC_079210.1, on the reverse strand, counting down.
AGGGAATGAGGAGTTTTCTTGGTCATATGGGTTTCTATCGTCGTTTTATAAAAGATTTTTCTAAAAGTGCGAAACCCCTAACTCAATTATTACTTAAGGATATCACTTTTGATTTCACTGATGGTTGTTTGGAGTCCTTTGATAGGATTACGAAAGCATTGATAACTGCTCCAATCCTACAACCACCAAATTATGATTTGCTGTTCGAGATCATGTGTGATGTTAGTGACTATGTTGTGGGAGCAGTGCTTAGCCAAAAGAAAAGTAAGGTGTTGCATGCCATCTACTATGCAAGCAAAACCTTAGATGGAGCTCAAATGAATTATGCTACTACTGAGAAGGAGCTCCTTATGATTGTTTATGCCCTTGATAAGTTTCGAACCTATCTCATTGGTTTGAAAGTCATTATTTACACTGATCATGCCGCCTTCTAATATTTGTTGGCCAAGAAAGAGGCGAAGCCGAGACACATTCGATGGATTCTTCTTCTTCAAGAGTTTGATATGGATATACGAGATAAGAAGGGTGTTGAGAACGTTGTTGTTGATCATCTCTCCTGTTTTGAGGTTTGAGTCGAGATCAGATGGCCCTATAGATGATTCCTTATGATGATCATCTCCTTGATGTGTCCACCCAATCCCCTTGGTATGCTGATTTTGCTATTTACCGTGTTGGCGAATCTCATCCCCTTGATCTTATATATCAAGAGCACAAAAAGTTCTATCATGATGCTAAAAGGTATTTCTGGGAGCATCCCTTTTTATATAAGAAATGTGCTGACGAGATGTTTCGTAGATGTGTTGTAGATTGGGAGATTAAGGGAGTGCTACAACATCGTCATAGCATGCCCTCTAGTGGTAATCTAGGCTCTCAAGCCACAGCTCATAGAGTCATTCAAAGTGGATTTTACTGGCCTACAATTTTCAAGGATGCTCGTGCCTTTTGTGTGTCTTGTGATGCTTGCCAAAGGACCGGTAATATTTCCAAGAGGCGAAAAATCCCACATACAGGTATTTTGGAGGTTGAACGTTTTGATGTCTAGGGAATTGATTTCATGGGACCATTCCCTACTTCTTGTGGAAACATGTACATTCTGGTAAGTGTTGATTATGTGACAAAATGGGTTGAAGCCATAGCATCACCAACCAATGACTCTCCAGTAGTGATGAAGATGTTCAAGAAAAAAAATTCCCTATTTCAGTGTGCCTAGTTGTCATCAGTGATGTAGGCTCCCACTTCCATAAGAGCACCTTTAAGGCCTTGTTGAAAAAAACATGGGGTCACTCACAAGGTTGGCTTGGCCTATCACCCACATACCAGTGGCCAAGTAGAGGTGTCCAACAGACAAATTAAAAAGATTTTGGAGAAAGTAGTCACTAAAGCAAGAAAAGATTGATCCTTGAAGCTTGATGATACTCTTTGGGCTCTGTGCACTGCATTTAACAACCCTTTTTCCATATCGGATGGTGTACGATAAAGCTTGCCACCTACCAGTTGAAATGGATATCTATTTGCATATGCAACTAGGGAAATTAACTTGGACGTACAAGCTGCAGGTGAGGCACGACTTCTTCAATTGAATGAACTAGATGAACTCAAACTGGAAGCTTATGAGAATCACAAGCTCTATAAGGAGCAAAAAAAGAAGTTTCATGATAAGATGATAGAAAATAGGGAATTTCATGTGGGTGGCAAGGTATTACTATTTAATTCGAGGTTGAGACTCTTTCCTGGTAAACTTAAGTCTCAATGGTCGGGACCATTCGTGGTGACTGATGTCAGTTAAGCCATATGGAGCAATTGAAATTTCTAAGAATGGAGGTGAGAAGTTCAAGGTGAATGGACAACGCTTGAAGTTGTACCATGAGGGTGCTTTCATAGGCATTTTAGAGGAGATTCGCTTTGAATCTACTCTTTCTAAGACATCGGTGATGAGGTAACTTGGTCGTGTGGGACATCCATAAACTAGCGCTTTGCGGGAGGCAATTGTATCTTTTCTTCCTTTTACTTTGATTTCTTTCTTTTCTCTTCTGTTTTCTTCTTAGTTTTTCTCTTTTTAGTGAGTGAGTGAGAGGGTAATAATTTCCATTAGAAGCCTATTTTGTGCAGGGTGATTAGTTTTCATTAGCCATGAGTTCCTTGAGCAAAAACGAGACCAAGGTAAGCGTTGAAACGCAACTTCACAAACCACCCGATTTGGTCGGGAAACCACCGCCAGATAAAACGTGATTTGAAGCACAATAAGCTTAAAAGTGCACTTCACCCGATATGACCGGGGACCTCGCCCGATCAGGCGTCCTGTCCAGCAAATTCTTTTCGAAAAATTACGAAGGAAGTGCCTTCGCCCGACCAGGTTGGGTGAACCCCCTCCCGATCCGGACTGCAACAAATTCCAGAAAACCACGAAAAAAGTTTCACACGCCTGATTGGGCGCTTGGGTGAATTCACGCGTAAAAAAAAAATCGAGCCCCTTCACTTTTTCTTCCTCATTCCACTTTCAATCCCCCACTTCTTACTCTCCTCTCAAAACCCCAACCTCCCACTTCACCTTCTTCCTCCATCCTTTCATCCTTCACCTCCTACCTCCATTAAAATACTTCCCACCTTCAAGAAAATTCACCCTTTGCTTTTTCTCTCACCACTTTCCCCACCCTTCTTCTCTACCCATCTCATCCTTCATCTTTCCACTTTCCTTCTTTTGTGGGTTTCACCAAAAGTTTTAAAGGGCATGCATGGCAGAAACACGAAGATCTCAACGTGGTAAAACTTCAAGGGCTAGGGGGCAACCACCACCACAAATTACACCGGATGAATATTTTAATTTCCTGAGGTGGTTTCAAGTCTGAACATCAAAAGGAGAATTTCCAATGACTGAAAGCTCGTGAGGTACTCCTTACTCGCTTCTAGATCTTGATTTTTTGAACAATTTAGTAATTCCTAATGATTTAAAAAGTTTTATGAAGATAATTAGAATGGAAGCCCTCTATAATGTTCATGTGAATACCTACAGGAGCCTAGTGTTTGATTTTTATAGTAGCTTCGAAGTTACTAAACCTAGGTCTGGTCCTATTTCTTATATTTCCTACAGATTGCTTAACCAAGACTTTAGTCTTTCCCTACCCCAATTTGCTAATATTTTAAGAATCGTCAATAGGGGGACATTGGTCATCCGGACGGGTATAATCATGGTTCATGTTATCATCGCATTACGGGTAGTGAGGTCCCAGTCAACCTGCAACATTATAAGGGCACTTACATTCACCATCCTATCTTCAAAATTTGGCAACGATTCATGGCCTGGACTTTGTTTGGGAGGGTTGAGGGAAACAACTTGCGGGGAGACGAACTTTATCTAATAGGTAGCTACATGTCTAGGGGAACAGAAAAAGCATTTCAATATAATATCCCTCACATGTTGTCTTCAGTTTGAGCACATAGCTCACACCTACCCCAAACGTCGTGCTAATGGCACTTTCTCCTCCCGCCCCATAGTCAATGGTGGGATGATCATGCTCTTCGCCCGACAGATAGCGGGGTTCGACGAATCCCGCTATGAACCAGTCCTGTTGTAGCCTAAAAAATCAACGGCTATTGCGCTGACACGTGGCCTCATCAGGGCCCTACATGTGGCATACATGCAGGGGAGTAAAGTATAAAGGGTCTGAAAGTGGCAGGCCTAAAAGTACGTTTCTCTGAAGAAAGTGTACTAAAGGCCCCTCTCCTGGCCCCAAAAGTTGTACTTAGGCCCAGTAAAAATGATCTACACCTTTATATGAAAGTGAGGTGTGTGACCAATTAATTACTGCCACGTGTCCCACTACTTTGATTAGCCAATCAGATGCTCCCAAATTAGGGTACATCAAGGCACAACAGTCATTTCAAACAGTATAAATAGTCCTTGATTTCAGGGTGAAAGGTACGTTTTTCAGAGCATAGTACTGTTACTCTGTCATAAATTCTTCTCTCTCTCTACTTTCTCTCTCTAAAAGTTCCTTTACATCCCTGACATCTGACTTAGGCATCGGAGGGGGAAATACCACCCAAACCTCCAGATCAATTGGCCCACTCCTTTCTCGGTCAGGATCATGGAGTCTCCTCCTTTCCCAAAGGTTAAGCTCCCAATCATTGAACCTTTTGACGGAACTATTGATCCGGACGATCACCTATCAGCTTACAAGCATCAGATGTATGTCCAAGGGGTGGACGATGCTACTTGGTGTAAGAATTTCCAGCTACTTTGAAGGGAGTAGCGCAAAAATGGTTTAACAACTTGCCACCTAATCAGTGAACAATTTTACTGAACTTAGCATTCTATTCACCAGTCACTTTGTGGCTAATCGTCAGGAACAAAAAACAAGCATGCACCTGGGAAAGGTCATCCAAGGTCCTAAGGAGGCCTTGAGAGGTTATGTGAAGAGATTTAATCTAGAGGCATTGCAGATCCAAGATCTGAATGCAGGTGTGGCGTTTGACGCCTTCATCAGAGGCCTAAGGCCAGGAAGTTTTAAGTTTGACTTGGTGAAGAAGAAAATCACTACTTTAACGGAAGCATTGAGGGAGGCTGAAGCATTCATTCATGCCACAGAGGTTTGTGCTGAAGCTAAACAGCCAGAAGTAAAGAAAGTTGAGAAGCTGTTCAGCCAAAAAAGAATCCGCCCAAAAAGGCTGAGACTTGGGCAATGACTTCTATGACCACCTCGTCCAAGAGAAGTAGGCGGTCAGAGCCGGCGGCCTCAGCTGAACCAATAGAGTTCAACAAAGATCAATATTCCATTTTGATGGAAATAAAAGATCAGCATGAGCTAAAGGCGCCGGCCAAATGAAGACGCCTTACCGTAACAGAGACAAGAGCAAGTATTGTCACTTTCAAAATATTGGGCATGAAACCAATGAATGCAAGCATTTGAAGCGAGCGCTAGAAGAGTTGGCTCGAAAAGGAAAAATGAACAATTACCTACCCTCGTCAGGAAGGAAGTTTCAGAAAAGGGATAACCGTCAGGGAAGAAAGATGGACGGAGATAGCACGGATGATGATGTAGTAATGGTTATCTCAGGAGGATTTGCGGCTGGAGGTCCAACAAATCGTGGCCACAAAAACTATTTGAGGGAACTCAGCCAGGTTATGCTCACAAACCAGGCCGAATCTGATCCTTTCCCAAAAATAGTGGTCAGCGAGCTGGACCGAGGGAAGATAAGGACGCCGCATGATGATCCACTAGTGGTGGAAATGAAGATTGCCAACCTTAGGGTTAGGCGAATTCTGATTGATACAGGAAGCTCCACTGATATAATCAGTGCTGATTGTTTGTCTCGCTTAAAGTTTGACAAAAATGATTTGATGCCAGTCAATCATCCTATAATCGGTTTTGGCGGAGGAGTCATACACCCTATGGGAACCGTCACATTGCCCGTCAGGGTTGGAGAAAAAGATGCGGCCAGGACGCTTTTTGTGAAATTTTTGGTAGTACGAGACTTGACAGCTTATAATGTCATTCTCGGACGACCTACCTTAAATCACATCAAGGCTGTCATTGTGACCCATCTGATGTTAATGAAGTTTGAGTGTGATGGAGGAAAGATTGGCTCTCTTTATGGAGATCAGCAAGCTGCTAGAGAATGCTATCTCACCACACTTAAACAATCATCATGGAAAGAGAAGGCAGAGCTCCGAAGGATAAGAGATGACCGGCCGAGAAGGTGAAAGGCCAAATTGTTGAGCTTAAGAAGGAAGTGGAGAAGGTTCAAGAGTCACCCCTTCCTGAAAGCAATCCGTCCATGCTTTTGCCTAGCAAGAAGAGGAAGTGTTTAGCAATTAAAGAAGAAAACATTCTCTGAGATAATGGCTATAATGGGTCTGGGACTAGAACGTCCGAACCTGTGGAAAGTCCAGTAGAGTTTGCTTAATCCAAAGCGTCCGGAAAGGACATTGAAAATTGGCTCAGTTTGAGATCAGAAATTCAGGACGCCTTAGTTGCGTTGCTGCGAGAATTCGAAGATGTGTTTGCCTATGCTGTAGAGGAGATGCCTGGGATAGACCCTGAAGTGGCCGTCCATAAGCTTAACATTGAGTCGGGGCAAAAGCCTATTCGGCAGAAAAAGAGACATCTGGGGCCGGCCAGAAATAAGGCCGTTGATGAAGAAGTCCAAAAGCTGCTTAAGTCTAAATTCATCCGGGAAACATATTACCCAGATTGGGTAGCAAATGTTGTGATGGTTCCAAAGCCGAATGGCACGTGGAGAATGTGTTGATTATACGGATCTAAACAAGGCTTGTCCTAAGGACAGCTTTCCGTTGCCTAAAATTGATCGTCTGGTGGATTCTACGGCCGGGCATGCCCTGCTGAGTTTTATGGACGCCTATTCTGGCTTCCACCAGATTCCTATGTGGCCGGATGATCAAGATAAGACTTCCTTCTACTAGAGAAAGGATTGTATGGATGGCTCAGGATGCCCTTCGGCCTAAGAAATGCGCCAGCCACATTTCAGAGGCTCATTAATACGGTATTTCAACCACAGCTTGGGCGAAATATGGAAGCCTATATCGACGACATGATCGTCAAGAGTAAAGAAGAGAAAGATCATCTGGACGATTTAAGGGAAACTTTCCTCACTTTGAGAAAATTTAAGTTGAAGCTCAATCCACAGAAATGTGTGTTCGGTGTAGTTGCTGGAAATTTCTGGGATTCTTAGTGATCAGAGAGGGATTAGCAAATCCCGATAAAATTCAAGCATTATGAATATGTCTTCGCCGTCCAAGGTCAAAGAAGTTCAGAGGTTGACGGGCTGTTTGGCTGCTCTTGGACGGTTTCTCTCAAAATCAGGAGACAAATGTCACCATTTCTTTGCTACTATCAAGAAGAATGCCAAGTTTGAGTGGTCGGAAGAAGCTGAGGTGGCGCTTCAGCAAGTCAAAGACCATCTTCGGCAGCTGCCTAGGTTGATCAGTCCGGCCGAAGGTGAAAAGTTGTATGTATACCTGGCTGTATCACCCTTCGGTAAGTGCAGTCCTCTTGGCTGAAAGAGACGCGGTGCAGATACCCGTCTACTTTGTGACATGTGCTAAAGATGCTGAAACAGATATTCGTCCATCGAGAAATTCGGCTTGGCTTTGTTGATGGCTAGCCGGAAGTTAAGGCCTTACTTCTTAGCCCACAGCATTCTTGTATATACAGATCAGCCGCTTAGGCAAGTGTTGCATAAGATGGATGCGTCTGGCCGAATGTTAAAATGGGCTGTTGAGCTTAATATGTTTGATTTAACATTTGAGCCTAGAAAGGCAATCAAGGGCCAAGCTTTGGCTGATTTCATTGTAGAGCTTACTGGCCTACGATAGAAAGCGTCCAAGATCCCGGCAGGAAGGCGTCATTGGACCCTTATGGTGGAGGATCCTCAACTGCTAACGGATGTGGGGCAGGAATCATTTTTCAATCTCCAGAAGGGGATAAGTTTGAATATGCTATGAAGTTCAAATTCCAGGCGTCCAATAATGAAGCAGAGTATGAAGCTCTCTTAGCCGGCATAAAAATGTGCAAAGCGGCTGGGGCCTTGGAAATTGAAGCTAAAACTGACTCTCTGCTGGTGTCAGTCAAGTCAATGGTGAGTTTGAATGCAAGGAAGCGTCCATGAGCAAGTATATGAATTTGGTCAAGAAGAGATCAAGTCTTTAAAGAGGTTCGTCCTAGATCAGGTGATGCCCTCTCTAAACTGGCCAGCTCGGCTGAAGGAGATGTTCCTAGAACAGTCTTCTGGGAAGTAAAGGCGGCCAAGAGCATTGAGGCCGGAAAGTGTCTGTTTCTCACGTGAGGATGAGTGGATGAGTCCAATCATTGAATTCAAGAAAACTGGCCGTCTCCTTATACCCAACTGAAGCCAAGTATGTGAAAGCAAGGGACAAGTGGTTTGAATTGTGGAGAGACTCTATACAAGAAATCCTATAATCGGCCTCTTCTCAAGTGCATCAGCCGAAAGGAAGGTCTGGACGTTTTGAAGGAGTTGCATGAGGGAGCTTGTGCTTCTCATATCGGAAAATTTGGCAGAAAGAAAGGCTCTCAGGACGGGTTACTTTTGGCCGTCCTTAAAAGAAGATGCACTCTATGCAAGAATAGTTGCATGGAAATCCATCAAAAGCCGTCCAATTACTTGACTCCCATTCTCTTTCCCCTTCCCTTTGCTAAATGGGGGATGGACATTCTTGGGCCTTTTCCTATTGCTGCCGGCCAGAAGAAATTTGTAATAGTAGCTGTAGACTACTTTACAAAATGGGTTGAAGCTGAAGCATTAAGGGGCATCACCACCAATGACGTCAAAGGGTTCATCTGGAAGAACTTGATTACAAGGTTTGGCATGCCCCAGTCGATCGTCTTTGATAACGGGCCGCAATTTGAAAAACCCAAGCTTCGTCAATGGTTGGCTGACCAAGGGATCAAAGCTCACTTTGCAGCAGTAGCTCATCCACAGGCTAATGGGCAAGTGGAGGCTTTTAACAAGATTCTTTCGGCCGGGATAAAAAAGAAGTTGGACAATGCTAAGGGGCTTTGGGTAGAAGAATTGCAGCTGGTCTTATGGTCAATAAGGAAACGGCCAAGAATTCCACCGGAGAGACTCCTTTTATGATGGTTTATGGCTCTGAAGCCGTCTCCCTATTGAGGTTGAAGAACCCACTTTAAGGGTAATGATGTATTCAGAAAACGCTAACTGGGCAGCCCTTAGGATGGCTCTGGATTTAGTTCCTGAAGTCAGGGGCAACGCTTTGCTGAGGATGCAACTATACAAGTTGAGAATGGCAAGAGACTTCAAAAAAGAGTTGCAAGACGTCCGTTAAAGCTGGGAGACCTCGTCCTAAGAAAAATGGAAGCGGTCGGCCGAGCCAAAGAGTTAGGCAAGCTTACTCCTAACTGGGAAGGACCCTATAAGATAATCGAAGTAGTTCAGAATGGCACCTTTCGTCTAGAAGGATTGGACGGACGTTCTATTCCTAGGACGTGGAATTCTGACACACTGAAGAAATACTTTGTTTAGGGCACCCAGCTAAATTGTAATTTTGTTAATGCATTACAAAGAAAAAGTAGAATGTATACATGTATTTGACTATTCGTCAAGCAAACTTCATATAATACAGCTCTACTCCTCTATGACTTTGTTTGATTTATTTGCTTAAAGTTATGTACAATCGTCCAAAGTCATTAAATTTAACAAAGCAAAAAGATAATGCACCTTTCATTAGGAGGTCGGCCGAACATGTTATCGTCCTTAAATGGATAAATATGCAAGATTTGGCCGGAGGTTTACTTAAAGAGTTGAACACCTCCTGAACAAGGTCGGCTAGGATTAGGACGCCTTAGTAAAGGTGTCCTACTTCCCGTCAAACAGCCACCAAACTTCGAAATAACAACCTTAGTAAAGGAACAAGTTATTTCATAATTTAACAAAGATGGACGAGTTACAATCACTCTTAGAAAAACGTCCAAGTTATTTAAAAATTATCTTCTTAACTCCTTCTTGAACAGGGAAAAGTTATAAAACTCTTCGTCCAAGAAGGGGGGCATATAGGGGCATAATTTATAAATTGACTAAGTCTTTGTCCAATGACGAACAATACCCAGGTTCTGGCCGAGCACACATTTATACTTGGCAGTTTTTTGAGACCCAAAAATTAAAAACAAGTCTTTGCTTGAGCATCTGGTGATGAACGTCCAGAAAAGGGCTACTGGGTCAGATAAAAAAATTATTGACGAATTACTTTTATACTTGGGCTTTAATGAAGGTTGTGAATGTAATCAGCCAAAAGAGTTGATTAGATCGGCCAAATATCATGACGAGTTGCGTTTGTACTTGTATAATTATGGAATTGCCAGGTAATACGTCAAAAATGTGTGTCCGTCAAAAATAGTAAAGCATAGAACAAGAGAGATTGAAAAAGATAGCTTTTCATAAATGTAAAAAAGATGATTACAACCTAATTCATCTAAGTACAAAAAAAAAATTAAAGTACATATGGCCCACGGCCAAGATACAACAAAAGACTAGGCGGCAGGAGGATCATTGTCCTCTTCGTCCTGGGCCTCCATATCGTCTTCTCCCTCTTCGTCCTCAGAGGATTCTTCAAAGACGGGAGGGTCGGCTCCAGATATGGTCACCTTGTGCAAGGCTTCTTGGAACTCCAGCCGACGAGCATATCTGGGGATATCCTCCTCTTCGGCCATCATGCCAAAAGCCTGCACCACCCATTCTTTTGAGGTGTCTATGACGGTGTTCATAGCCTCTTAGCAGCAGCAACTGTGTCTGCAACCTCAGCGCGAAGGGCTTGGTTCTTGACCTTCAGGACGAGTTCTCCTTATAGAAATCAGCAGCCATTGTCATGACTGAATTCCTCTCGTCCGTCAGGGCACGTTCCAATGATGCCCGTTCGTCCAGCATCTCCGTCAACCGAAGGAGGTAAACTTTGATCTGAGATTCCAGCTCGGCTGACCGCTTTTCCAGGGCAATTTTGGTCTGCTGATGCAACACCTCTTGCTGGGCCATAGCAAACTGAGCATGGTCAGCGGCCGCCGTTACATCGTGGACGAGCTTTTTGTTTTCTTTTCTGAGCTCCTTCGCCCAGTCTTCTTTTATCATGCTGCGAGCAAAAAGCTGAAAATATGATAGGAGAAGGCATGTCAGGACGGCTGAAAAAGAAAATAAATGCCAAGTAAAAAACATAAGCGTCTAAAGAGAGAAGGATGTACCTCGGCAGCAAGCTGAGACATGTATCCTACATGTCCAGACGATGCTCCCCTTAACCCCTTAATATAGGGTTCAGGAAAGCACTTGAAAAGCTCCGTCTTGAGCTTCTCACGGTCAGACGACGACATCTTTCCGAAAGCTGGAGAAGATTCGTCGTCAGAAAGGCTAGGGGAGCCGTCAACAGCTGGACCCTTCCCTTTATCTGAAAGATTAGACTCGTCAGTACATCTGATGGGAATAACAACGGCTTGTTTGTTGGACGGACTCATCGGACGCCCGCCAACCCGTAGTGTTCTAACTACGTTTGAGTAATAAGACTCACCAGAAGAACGGAAAGCCGTCCTATAAGCAGTAGGCATCTGCTCTACCAGCTTGGCCACTGGCCCAGAAAAGGCAGACCCGTCAGCAGCCGCGTCCGGCTGAGAAGACTGGCCCGCGTCATCCAAAATAACAACCTCGTCGGGTTGTGGCGCTGCAAGCTGCTCAGCAGGCCCAGCATATGTTACCAGAGCCATGGGGCCGACCTCGGCCAGTTCTTCCTTGGCCTCCTCTTTGGCCGGGAGGTCTATCACGACCTTAGGAACCGGCCGTGTTGATTTCTTCTTTTTGGCTGTAAACACCCCTTTGGCTTCTTGGAGGGGGGTGCTTCGTTGGTCCCAGCCGGCCGCTTCTTTGCTGCCGCTTTCTCGACCAATGCCTTTGATGTTGGGACATTTTTCTATAAATTATTATTATTAGAAGCATGAAAAGAAAATTAGTGGCTCTTCAAAGAGGCAGGTCGTCCAAGAAAAATCGGACGAGTTTATCCACGAAGAGGGAGTCCGTCCAGCCATAATCCGGACGAGATGCTCTCCACATAGACAGCCCGTCAAGACATAATCTGGACGAGTTGCTCTCCCAAGAAGCAGCCCGTCCATCTATAGTCTGGACGAGTTGCTCTCCAAAGAAGCAGCTCGTTCTGTCCTTGTCCAGACGAGTTGCTCTCCCAAGAAGCAGCCCGTCCATCAATAGTCTGGACGAGTTGCTCTCCAAAGAAGCAGCTCGTCCTGTCCTTGTCCCGACGTGTTGCTTTTCGAAGACGCAGTCCGTCCAGACATAACTTGGACGAGTTGCTCTTCAAAGAGGCAGCTCGTCCAGTCGATGTCTGGACGTGTTGCTCCTTGATAGGGCAGCACGTCCGAAAGTCAGCTTGGACGAGTTGCCTCTCGAATAAGCAGCTCATCCAGTTGTTGCTTGAAAAACAAAAAAAAAAAAAAAAAATGAAATGAATGAAATCTTACCAGAGTGTCAGCCCTCTTCTCAGCACCTGACTTGCTGTATTCTTTCCAGAGAGTATCAGCAAATCTGGACGAACTCATATCTCAAATCCAAGATTTTCTGAGTTTACTTCTGGCTGAATCTGCAAAAAAAAAAAAACAGCAGGTTTAGACGGATGACACACAGGCCGGGAATGTTACTTAGAGAATCATTAGTAATTATACCTCTGTCCTCGTCCTGCCGCAAGCCGGCAGCGACAAGGAAGTTATCATGATAAAACATCTCTTTAAAAGGGATCCAATTGGACGGACCCTTGAAAGAGACGTCTTCCATGGAATACTCTGAAACCCGGAAATACTCCACCATCTCCTCGGCAGAGCTATCCTCTAGTTCCAGATACGAAGCCATTCGTCCAGTATTGGTGGTAGATCGGCTAAAATACCGAAGCCGACTAGCTACCACTTTGCTGGGCGCCTGGACGAAGAGGAACTCACCTTTCCAAGAGCACATCTTGGATGTTTTATCCCAAGACGTCAAGAAGCCTTGACGGTTGCATACACTCAGCCAGCTCCCTTCGACAGTTCTAGGAACCTTGGCAACGTAAGGATGTGGGTGAAGGCAGCCAGAGAAGGGTTTCTTCCCTTTCAAATTGCACACGGCCAGAAAGGTCAAGATGTTTTGCCAAGAGTTTGGGCAAGCTGATTATGTCCTATACCGTAATAATGGAGCAGTTGGCTGATGAAAGGGTGGAGAGGAAAGCGAAGGCCGGCATCTAATGCCAGCCGATAAACAGAAAAATGGCCGGAAGGGGCACTAAAGATGGTATCTTCTCGGCCAGGGAGAACGAATTTGTAGCCCGGCATGGGCATGGCCGTTGAAAAGGAGCTAAGGTCTGAACCTAATCGTCCCAGCCAAGTGTTATCGGCCAGGATGAACCTAGGGTCAGAGAGGGGGCCTAGCCGTCGTCTTATTTCAGACGAAGTCGTCGACGGCTCTTCTGAATCACTGGCAGGGTTGGAAGAGCTGGCCGTCCTTGGCTCATCCGAGACCGTCTCGCGTGTGGACGGGTTGGGGTCTGGAGAGCCTCTGGTTACATGTTCATCCTGAATATATTCAGGAGAAGGATTTGGAACTGCTGGACGAGCGCTTTGAACTTCTCGCTCCCCGTCAGCAGGATTTCGCCCCGTAGATGCCTCCATTTCCGAGCTGGAGGCCGGCAGGTTAACTCTCGTCTGATACGAGCTGTTTGCTTAACACGAGCCAGATTACCCTGCACAGGTAAGACTGGGTCGTCTGACTTAGCCGGCATAGAAAATAAAAGAATGCATGTCCGGCAATGGGTCCAACTCTAGAAGATGCCGAAGAAGATAGGCCCTCTGTTCTAGGGCTAGTACCAACCCTTGAGCGGTCGGGTTTGTTCGATGAAGAAGACGAGCTCATTTTCTTAAAATATGTGTGAAAGCAAGAAAGAGTTGAGAATATACCTGTAGAGGAAAGTTCGGACGAGCGTCAAAGATGACTTGAGGCCTCGGACGAGCGAAGTAAGAGCTTGGACGGGAGTAGTTCTTCTCTCTAAAAGTTCAGTAAAAATTTGCAGAGTCTCTCTCTCTAGAAAATTTCTCAGCGATGTTAAAATGATTCCAGGAGCGACTAAGGCACATATTTATAGAGGGGTGAAAATGACCTCCTCATCCGGTGAAAAGTGACCGTTATGCATAGGGTTGACCTATGGAGACCGGCAAAATCGCGCTCTTTTTTGAATAAAGGGGAAGGGCAGTTCCAGGTCGGTTAAAAGAGGAAGATTAACCGTCTTGGCGCCTAGAAGATAATAACTCCCTCTTTTAAGGGGCAAATGTTGTAGCCTAAAAAATCAACGGCTATTGCGCTGACACGTGGCCTCATCAGGGCCCTACACGTGGCCTCATCAGGGCCCTACATGTGGCATACATGCAGGGGAGTAAAGTACAAAGGGTCTGAAAGTGGCAGGCCTAAAAGTACGTTTCTCTGAAGAAAGTGTACTAAAGGCCCCTCTCCTGGCCCCAAAAGTTGTACTTAGGCCCAGTAAAAATGATCTACACCTTTATATGAAAGTGAGGTGTGCTGACCAATTAATTACTGCCACGTGTCCCACTACTTTGATTAGCCAATCAGATGCTCCAAATTAGGTGACATCAAAGGCACAACAGTCATTTCAAACAGTATAAATAGTCCTTGATTTCAGGTGAAAGGTACGTTTTTCAGAGCATAGTACTGTTACTCTGTCATAAATTCTTCTCTCTCTCTCTACTTCTCTCTCTAAAAGTTCTCTTCACCCTGACATCTGACTTAGGCATCGGAGGGGGAAATACCACCCAAACCTCCAGGGTGGGTCCCTTTTTTGCAGGTTGCTGGTCAGGAGTTAGCAACGAGATTCGAACCAATCATTGTTGCACAAGTCTCCAGTTTTAAGAACCCATCTTTGGGAGTGTAATATAAGTTTGCTAGTTTTACACTACATAACAAGTCCCCAGCCCCACCCTTATCGATTCTAATTATCTTGACTCTCTTCATTGGATAGAGCGGGCTGGTACGGGTCGTTATCATGGGTTTGTCGGCACCTAGCGTTCCATCATTCTTCCTGATCCCTTGCCTTGTCTACAGCCTGTGCAGACGCATTATCACCTCCCCAACCAAGGTCAGGATGTCCCCATCCCCACTCATGAGATACCCCAGCACACATACAGTAGGCACCCGCCTCTTGATGCTGACGCTGATCCTTCCTCTTCTGCTCCCCTCCACCTTGTGCTGGTGATTTTGATTTTTTGGGCATGATGAGCACCCTTAAGGGTTTGGAGCTTGGCATGACTGCACTCAGCCAGCAGGTTACTACATTGCAGACTGACCAGCACTTGGCCATGTACCCCATGTACGATGCATATTGTAGGACTCATCGAATTTCGGAGGAAGGCCCCCACCCCTCCTGGTACACATAGAACCCCAGTTACAGCCTTCTAGGGACCAGTGGTGCACGGGTAATGAAGGATGATGATAGTGATGCTTCCTTGGGCAATTGACGCCCCTATTCCTTCTCCTTTTCCTTGCTGCAATGAGGCCATGCCTAGTTCAGCTTGGGGGAGGATCTTTGTAAGTACTCTCCTCACTTTAATTGCTTTTTAGTGTAGTTAGTCTAGTTTCATTGCTTTCAAAAAAAATATTGCTAAAAAAATACCAAAAATACGATTTGACTGGATTGGATTGATTGCTTCCATATGCCCCATATTGTGCTTTGAAGCTATAATTTAGCTCTTTATTTGGATAGCTAGGCACTTTAGATTGTAATGCTGGAATTTGACCTCTAACTGCCTTGACCTTAAGTGAGTTTTGATGATAACGCGCTTACTGCAATGTTATTAGGATCGGGATTCTACTTTGGATCGTAGGAGTTGCACTACAAGAAAACACGATATCAACGACTGCTTAAAGCCGTCGTTAATATAGTAAAAACGGTCGCTGATGACTCACCGACGGCCAAACCGTCGTTAACCAACCGTCGCTGTACAGATGGTCGCGGATATTGGAATCAACGACCGCTTGGCCATCGGTGAAAATATTAACGACGGTTTCTGGAAAATCAACGACCGTTTCAAGAACCGACGTTAACTTCATGCCAACGACGATTTTAAGCTGTCGTTAATACAATGACGGTTTAAAGCAGTCGTTAAATCAGCGACGGTTTAAAACCGTCGTTGATTTAACAACTGCTTAAAGCAGTCGTTGATTCTTTTAACGTCTGCTTAAAGCGGTCGTTGATTCAAGTCATATGATTCTTATAATGCAGGCTGCAGCCTTACAATTTGCATAAAGGAAGAAACTTGGAAATAGAAAAGATTGAGGAATAACAATTGAATAATCAGTCAATTAGAGAATTCAACTCACTAAAATTATTTCAACCAAGAAGAAATTAATATCAAAAGCAAAATTGTAGAAATAATTTTTTTTTGTCATTCCATAGTAATGGTCAGAGTACTTTGTAAACTAAATAACTAATTTACACAAAAACTCCCTAAAAGTCTAAAGACGCAAGATTGAAGATGACTAGAAAGATCATAAGTATGATGTGACAACAAAAGCTTCAAAGTCACATTTCTTCCGATATTCTAACTCTCGTAAATTACAAAAATGTTTTGCAGCAGGGACTAACTTCCCTTCCTTGATGGCTTGCTGCATCATCAAACAAATAATGGGCTTGTGTATGTACAACCTGCCAAAGTTAAAATCATCCGATGAGTTTATCGCATAAGTCAAACCATCAATAAATCGGTAACAAATCACATTCAAGCAGATAACCGAATTCGGGAATTATGACAACACAAGTTAAAATGAGCATAAAAAGTTAATGAGAAAAAACGTAAAATGAGCAATATACTTTGGTAGGAGCCTTAACCTTATCAGAAATAATTGATGCTTGGTTTAGTTTGGTTATGAACTACTAATGCAGCACAAATATATATATCTTATAGACTATCGCAAAATTGACTTGAATGAAAAAAGAGTGGTAATATGAGCAAAGGTTCCTTACAAGCTATTCAGATGATTGATGATCCAAAAATACTTCTAAGTACATAACTTTCATCAAGAAACATAAAAATAAAAACCAAGCAACAAAATAAGATTGTTAAGCAAAGATAAATAAATATGATCCTTACATGAGAAGCATAGTTTAACAAATATTATGAGTACACGAAAAATATCCTCTCATAAATCAAATAGTTCTAGACTGAGATGAAACCTTCATGAATGAGTAATGCGAAGATGAGGACAAGGAAGCCAATAACAATGCAATTGCTTGAGGAGACCGCTGTTTGAGAGTATGCAGAGAAAGTGATTGTTACTCCTACTAATCCTATTGTTAAAGCTTTTATGTTTCTGCTCATCATTTTTCCTTGTTGATTTTGATTATCGGTAACAAATCACATTCAAGCACATAAAAGCACATGTCCCCTACCATGGTTCTTACTAGGTCTATGTGTCCATCATCATATGGACAGCTAGGTCTATGCGTCCATCAAAATATGGACGAAACTGGAGGTCGAAAACTCTACATCCTTCTACAAATGAAATTAGCTGTAGAATTCTAACATACATTACTTCCATGGTTAAAGATGCATCTCAGTCTCTTTACAAACTATTTTGGCAAGAGTCCAGATCAAGTCAAGTACCAAGAAAAGCATCTATGGTACACCAATTTCATGAGAGATTCGATTGTTTTTAGGATCACCATTGGACATGATGGAATCAGAAGAAAGGTTGCTTCTTAAATTTAGACCAGCAATTTAACTTTACCAAAGTAGCTGAAACATAAAGGGTGACATGGTAGTCAAAATGGAATATCTCAAACATTTTTCAAAAAAACTTTTGTTGAAGAACATGAATGTTAGCTAATTGTCAAAAATGTTCTCCTTGCTTCTACACTTCCTAGAAATAAAGCACAACGTAACTCATGCGTCTTATAAACTAATAAAGCCGAAACAGCCGAAGAGCGAACAAGCTAACATCCTAGGGAAACTCCCTTGATCTAAAACCATAATAATATGGTGCAAATAGAACTATCAAACCGAAAGGTTCAACAATTTTTGCAGTTTTAGCCCTAAAAGCAAAACACCAATTTCCATAATCAAAAGCTCAAAGCAGCTAACACTCAAACTTAAATAAAGAGTTACGATATTACATGTCGCCAGAATATGAGAAAACACTCGAGAATCATTCGTACCTGAAGCGAGAAAACAGAGAAATTTCGAATTCATTCCTAAACATATTGTGATGTATGAAGAAGAAAAACATAAACAAAATTCAAGCAATATATGGTACAATTTCATGAACAAAATTAACAGTTTCTAATTCAATTATAACAAACGATTATAATAGTAGACTAACATCAACAATCACAAAATTAACATTAACATCGCAAGAAGACAGGTATTATGAAAGAAAATCTTTTATAACATGAGATAGATGACTCACCTGATAATTGGAGGAAATTGACAAAAAAGATTGAGGCGAATTGAGAAGGAAAGAAAAACCCTAAGCTGCGATGCGAAGGATGATCAGAAATTTTGGGGAAATGAAGAAGGAAGAAGAAGATACTTGAAACGTCGAGACAGAAATCTAAAACTAAACGTAATGAAACATGATAAAATAGCAACAAGAAAATCAAATTAGTGAAAAAAACAAACTACAATTTCAACTCAAGAACAAGAGTATATCTCTTCGATTTTCCGCCGACAATGTGACAGATTTTCAGATTGGTATCCCAAAAAAATCGAAAAAACCCTAGAATTCGATGAACAGAAAAAAGACGAAGAAAAAAAAAGATAAAAACTTGAAATCAAAATCGCTTACCTTCTTAGAGATGGAGAGTTGAAGAAACCCTTTTTTTGGATTCTTTTTTTTCTTGTTTCACTTTCTCTCTCCTCAGTCTCTATCTCTTCAATAAGCGTCCGTTGCTCCGGTGGATTGAGAGGGAGGAGGAAGGAGGAAGAAGGAAGGAGCAGATCTGAAGAGGAGAGAGATGAGGGATTAGGGTTTACCGGTTAAGGAGAGTGAGGAATGAGGAGAGAGAACAGGCAACTTCACTTTGTCTTCGTTTTCTTTGTCATCAGCAACCGTTTAATACAGTCGTTTAAATTAAAAAAATCCAAAAATCTAAAATAAGAAAACAACGACTGTTTTAAACGGTCGCTGAAAAATAACGACTGTTTACCGCGTGTTGACCACTCTAAAAGCAGTCGGTGGGAACGACGGTTTTAAACAGTCGGTGATTTCAAGAATAACGACCGTTTTTGTAACAGTCGCAGAGAAGCCGTCGTTGTTTTGGCTTTTTCTTGTAGTGTTGATAGGATCGAATCCGTGGGATCGGATCGTAAGATCCTACAATTCTATAAAGTAGAGATAATTATGCTAGAATATGGTGAGAACCTCATGTTATTTGAAAATGGTAATAGTTTTTCAATACTATAAGATCAAAGTAACATGCAACCAAAATCTAATACGAGAAATATAATATGTGAAATTATTTTATGATTATTTTACAATAGAATCGGATTATGAAGTCGTAGGATAGTGGAATCGTATTAAGATCCTACCATGTGATTTTTGGAGGTTGGGTAGGATCGAAAGATCCTACAAAATTAAGATCCTAATTAGTATCAGGATCGGTTAGGTCCTTCCGAATCGTAGAATTGTAGGATCGTAAGATTTGGATCGGGATTTTAACAGCAATGGCTTACTGTAACTGCATGCTTGAATTGGTTAGACTGTGAGGATTCATTCTTTGCCAATGGATTTATTTCTCTAGCGCTTCGATCTTGATTTTGGTAAGGTACTTGTTGACATTTGACATCATTTTTCATATGATGTGATAGATGCGTTCCTTTGAAATGATTCTTAAGCCTTTAATTTGATTTTCATGACTCTTTTTCTACTCTTGTCTCGCTGAGCCTAATGACTTTTCTAATTACTAAACCACATTACAAGCCTTGAGCCCTATGTTTGATTACTATCCCAAGCCTAGCTTGGGGGAGCATTAGCTTAGGATGGCATTGTGATGATAAGTTGATGTTGGTGGTTCGTTGGAAAAATATTAATTGCAAGTTCAAAGGTTTGAAGAAAAAGAAAAAGAAAGAACATAATTGTGTTTGTTAGTTCAAAGGAAAGCATAAAAGTGTGAAAAGTTGAAAAAGTGCATTTGTTATTCTCTCATTCACATTATTCTGGAAAGAGAAGAAAAAAATATAAATCATGAGAAAATGAGTTGAAAACAAAGGTTTGTTGTGTGTTTGATTGCATATTTTTTGTTATTTTCACTGTGTTTTATTTTACTCTTAGAAATAGGAATGGAACTTATCTTTTCTATATACTTTGCACATTGGAACAGTGTCTCTTTTTATTCACTCTTATGATCCTAACTGTAACTTGATGGCTAATATTCTGAGATTACAACTTGAGAATTTTACTCTGATTCTAACCATGTTCCGATTCTAACATGTTTAACTGGTGTACTGTTGTGATAGTTAAGTATTTCTAACTAGAAGTTACGTATGTTTGATGATGCTAAAAGCAGGAAGAATTAACGCAAACGTCTCTTTCTCATATTTGCACAAAATATCCCCATACAATTTTGTAAGGTTATGTGAAAAAGAGAATGAAACAATTCTGCATGTGTTGTATGGCCGCAAGGCTGCAAAAGAAGTATGGAAACAAGTGGGTGGTCCTGCAAATTCAAGCAATTTCAAAACAAGGAATTCACAACAGTGGCTCATAAGGAATACCAAATTTCAAGCAGGGAATGATCTCTCGCCGAAAACATGGCCTATCTTCTTTGCTATTGTATTATGGTGGATATGGAGGTGGAGAAATTGTGTAGCTTTCAACAATGTTCGAGAAATGCCCATAGATGTGAACTCCTTTCTTGTGGTACGATGAGGAAGCTCGGAGAACATTGGGAAGCGGTGTGATGGACCAAGAGACTCGGTCTACAGCTCGTATTGAAAGTTTCATCAGGTGGTTGTCTCTCCAATTGATGGGATGGATTTAAATTTTGATGGGCCTACGAAATGACCTGGGGGTCCAACTAGGGGGGGGGGGTTATCTGTGATCACATTACACACTCGATGAATCTCGGCACTTGTCATGCTTTCTTGACCGAAGTAAAAGCTATTGAATTTGGCCTAAACTTAGCCAAGCGTATGAGAATTTCTAAACTCCAAGTCCACATGGAAAATGAAGTGATGTTATGGAACTAAAAGATGATGAAGCTTATGGAGGTATGTGCACACATATTATTAATGTAGACAACTTATAGTTGACCCAAGCTAGCAAGTAGAGATCAAGCATTGCTATCGGGAAGGAAACACAGCAACGAATTGGTTAGCCAATCAAGGAGTATCCCAGAACAATAATATTGAGTTGATTCTAGCCGCATCCCTCCCTAGATTTTTCTTGCTTTTAGTTTGTGTTTGTTTTTAGTTTGTAGTTTGCTTTAGTTTCTTTCTTGCTTTCGTTTTTCTTGAGGTTTGCCTCTCTTATGCATCAAAAAAATATATCCATCGTGATTGGAGTCGTGATGCTGGAATATGTTGACGAGTGTATAGGAATATGTAAAGAATATAAATCATATGACATGCAATCATACATCGTACATTTATTTTTATTTTTTTTAAGGTAAGAGTAATTGAGTAAATCCCTTGTACAAGACGCAAGAATCGAATCCTTGTCACAAAAGTGGAAGAAGGACCTCCAACCAACTAGGCCAAACTTAATTCTTTTTAATCATACATCTTACATGAGATAGAGCTCATATGACAAAAATTTGGGACGTACTTGTATAATTAACACTATAGATAGCTCAGAGCAGGCTCCTACATATACATGGTTTTGCGAAGTTCATATGTTGCCAGTCGCAGAACAGACTAAACGTGTCTTCTTTCATTCTTTGCGACAACTTTCTGAACTGAGCCTAAATGACGCTTAACTGTAAAATCACAATGGAAAAAAGGAAAACTGGGTGAAAGCAACTGTTACCTAAACTGGGTGAGAGACAATAAGGCTTCAACAACAATGCTGCAGCTTTTCGCGTTCTAAAAGAAGATATCTTACACACCATAAAGATAACTGATGTCCCAACTCCCAGATACAGGGATGAAAGCAATGTACAGAATTGCTATACCTGGGTGAAAGGAATAATGAAAAGGCCCCTGATGCTACTTACATCTATGACAAATTACAATATTATGAGTGTATCTGTTAATATTCAGACTACTATATAACCTATCAAGAGTCCTTCTGGTTGTCAGTGAATTGTATTTCTGATAAATTATCAGGTCCACTGGTAACACTTGTAAAAGTTGGAGCAAGATCTTTTCCATGGTCTGATTTCTTCAAATCGATCTTAGACTTGCCCTTCCCAGAGCGCTTGTTCTCAGCCGAAACCTCAGCTGTGAGCCTACCCATCTGCTTTTGTAAATCAATAAGGGAATCATTTGTTACTTTTGTCTTCGGGCTCTTCTTCTTCTCCTCTGCAACCTTCAGTTCTAATCGGTACAGTGCACAAGCATCACAATTATCAATCTCATACTCAAACAAATGCCATTCTAAGTCCTTTTGTGGTTGGGGATCAGCATAGTAAGACCTCTTCTGGCCATTATATTCTTTCATAATCTGTTTCCTTGACTCATGCCAGCCACGGCCCTCATGGTCCGGCAATGACCTCTGCTTTCTGGTTCCAGTCTCAAATGCTCTTCGAGGTTTATCAAAAAAGAGCCATTCCCTAACTTTTTCACCTTCCAAAATGGAAAAATCAAATAGCTCTGCAAGTCGACATAAAACCAAATAAGTAAATACAAAGGAGAGCAAAAAATACAATTCACAGACTCAAATGCACATAACTAATTAAATACTTCCAAGTATCTTAACATCTGTGAAGTTGACAAGGTGGAGACCTAACTAATCATAAAAAACATAATTACCAGGAGCATTCCATGGAGATTTTGCAGTAGCAGCACCAAGACATTCTGGGATGCCAACATTTTTTCCCTCTACTTTTGACCTGAGAGCTGCAAATAGTGGACCATCCTTCAGACCTATACCTCCCGGCCTCAAAATAGGAGAAGTCCCTGGAGGGCATTCCTCCACTGCTAAATCAGCATGAAACTTACTGCAGTAGTTTTTACAGAACTCAGATACTTGAGTAGGTCTTGCACAATCCCATAGGGCACATATTGGTCCTAAGAAAGCAGATGGTGGGGGGTTGACATTTGGCAGCACACCCGAGAAATCAGAAAGATCATCCATTCCCCAATGCTCGATACCACTGGCATTGATAAAGATTTCATTTTCAAGGTTTTGATGTTTATCCAAGTGAATAAACTCCAATTGAGAAGTCATATTAAAGTTATTAGCCACCATATTGTGCGGACCTGAAGCTTCAAAATTATTGATCATTCTACCTTGCACAGGAGCAGCAACACCATTGCAATGCTCAAACCCTTGATAGTCTTGCGACTCTGATGTTCGATTCTCAAATTGTATAAGTTCATGGTGCTGTGGTGTATGATTATCAAAGCCTGGAAAATCATATTGTGATAAATGACTCGCAAAACCCTGGAATTGATGTTGCTGAAGCGTATGGTTCTCAGAGCCTAGAAATTTATGTTGCTGTGGTGTATGATTCTGATAATCTTGAAAACTTTGCTGTTGATTTGTATGATTCAAGTAGCATACCTGTAATAAAATCGAGTATTTGAGTTACATCATGGAAAAAAAAAACTACAGAAACATATATCAGTCTGCAGAAAATGATAGGAACCACATCACAGGCTTTATGTATTACGATTACATAAATCTTATCAGGAAAAAAAGAAGAGCAAAGTAACTTGATTTAGGTTGAAGCTTAAGAATTAAAAAAAAAAGAACATAGTTGAATACATGGATTTAAATCAGTATAAAACAAAAAATAGAATATTATTTCTGCGATTCAAATCAGTTTAAATTCTTTTTTTTTTCCCTGCCCAGGGAGTGTTTGGCATTATACCCAAAAAAAACAAATATCTGAACTTCAAAAGGTAGCTCTCGCCTCCCAGTTGCTTAATATAAAAGAGGAAGCAAAGGTTGCTGGCTGGTTCTCTTGTTTGCAAGAGCATACAGAGATGCGAGCATGTATGCGAAAGCTAAGGGAAAATGTAATGACTGGCAAATATATTGCTGCTTATTCTTTCACATTTACAATAAGAATTCAGCAAAATTATCTGTTCAATCACGCAGAGTCTGCCACAAAAATTCAGCAAAAAATAACTGTTCAATCACCCAGGGAATGAATGCGTAAGGAGTAAAGGGAGACCTCATCATCTCTTCCAGAGTCTGCCAGTGCATGTGTACGAGTGGCATTGTCATGCCTCATGATAGGTGGTGCTGCTGTTAATGGACTTGTTGCATCATCTTCTACCTCGAATTGCTGCAACAGCTGACCAAGCTCTTTCGAAAATGACCCAAGACTATCTTCCTGCATATCATATGAAGTATTGTCATTCATTGTTAAATGAAGCCAAAGTAAAAGCACTTATAAGAAAAAATTGAGTACACACAAGCAATGAAGAAGCTGGAGTTGGTTCATCAAGCTCAGCTTTCCATTCCCGAAGTATTTGGTTAAGTTGCTCTTCTAATGTAGCGACATCAACGGCTCGACTATCCTTCCTGGCTAGGTGAAGTTCGTTGAGCATGGACTGAAGATCCTCAACCCGATTTTTTGCTTGATCTTTTAGGAGCTTGTGAGAAGGTTGCTTGCAGTTCTTTGAATCTTTTCCCATCTTCTCTCTCACTATCCTCAGATGTCAAGTTTTACATGCTACAAATGTTCAACCTAATTGCAACATGAAATTAAGTAGTGTAAACAGGTTTTTTTCACACACAATGGTAACAACAAGCTCTAGTTGAAGACGAGACGTTTATAATTACAGCTAAATATGAAACTTTCCAAGCCGACCACCAAATAATTTTCTCGCACTATCTTGCGAGAGTCAAAGCAGGAAAAATACTATGTTCTAACAATAATTGTGCTACCCTTCTTCTACAAAATCAAAGGTGGGACAATTATTTAGGAAATAAAGAATAATACTAAGGCTAAGTGCAAAAATAGGCCAAAAAGCAAACAGCATGAAGCAGAAGTTCAGGAAGACAGCCTAAAGATTGTTTGTAATCCTTCCAACCATTCCCATAGTTTCTCTACCCTATCACCAACTGTCCACCCACTTATATACAGCGATTGACGAGCCTTACTAACAGTGACTAATCCACGAAAGACTTCATGCTTTGAACCAAAAAAATCATATAATTACATGCATTCAAACTGGTGGCACCACAAAGTTTAGATAGATCACATTGCAATGCATCCCTTTCACACTAGCGGAGATAAAGACAAAGGAAAATTTGAGAATGATAAAGAAAAGCATGAACAATAAAAATTATAATCAGTTGAAACACTTAAGGCAGCATCACATCACCCATAAATATTTGGTAGAAGTTAGAGCCAAAATCCTACGAGTACAAAATTTATAAGAGGTGATAAATAATAACAAGAAAAACTATCTAGACGGAAAAAACTATATCCACCCAGCGTCCCAGCGGGCCGAGTACCCACTAAAAATGGACATTAGTGCATAGTGAAATGCAACTCGACAGCACAAACTTAGTTTTTACCCACTAAGGTAGACATTAATGGATAGTGAAATGCAACTCGAAAACACAAAATTACATTTTACCCACTAAAGATAGACATTAATACATAGTTAATTGCAACTCGACAGCACAAAAATATATTTTGATATCCAATCTCTAGTGGGTAATTTGCCCATCTCGCCCATTCAACCCTATAATGTCCAATTAGAACTATAGCCATTTCTCTAAATTTTCATTCCCCATGTCAATTAAAGGTAAGACAAGCATCTAGGGATATAAACAATAGATAATCAGAAAACAGCAAAAGATAACAAAAATTAAAACAATAAGAAGCACAACTTAGCTATTAAATCAGTGGCGTAATTTTGGAATTTTTTCATCTGAGCTCGCATACTAGTGAATTAAATTGAAAATTTCTTAATTATATATTAAATGCTAAACTACAAACTAAAATTAGTCTTAAATAAACCTTCAATTTTGTCGGAATCGTCAGAAAAATTCTTCAATTTCTTTCCTCCGAAAGTAACTTGAATTGATGCTGGAAATCGGACTTTTTAGATAGAAAACAAAACTAGGATGAAATCTGTAATCTCTATTCTGTAATCCGTTAAAGAGAGATGGAATTTCCCTAGCAAATGCTACGGATTTGAATGTGGAGGGTTAGGGTTACAGACTTCTACTTTACTATGTTTCTTCTTTCTTTTTCTTTCTTTTTGTGTTCTCTACCCTCCCTCAAAAGAAAGTTTTCAATGAAATTTGTTATCTTTAATCTTTTTCTTTTTACGCTTTTTTTTTTGGTGAATTTTTAATGAGTTAACTAGCCACTAAAAGACCTAAACTATGAGAATTTTTTCTAACAATGACCTCAACAATTTTTTTGATCTACTAAGGACCTCAAATTAACCATGGTTACATTTTCCATCCAATACGTTACACTAGCCTTCATATGCACGCGA
Organism: Beta vulgaris subsp. vulgaris; assembly: GCF_026745355.1. Classification (NCBI taxonomy): domain Eukaryota; kingdom Viridiplantae; phylum Streptophyta; class Magnoliopsida; order Caryophyllales; family Amaranthaceae; genus Beta; species Beta vulgaris. The sequence goes on along the minus strand of NC_079210.1, from coordinate 27,301,510 downwards.
TGCGTGCGTTAATTTCAAAATTTGTTATTCTATTAGATACTTCATTCGTACTTTATTTATGATTAAACTTAAATGTGAAAAATTCAACATTTAGATGAATTTAGATATATTAATTCGCTAATGTAAAAAAATAAAAAGGCTGTGAGCGATTGTCAACATTAATTTTTTGTGAATGAATATTGAACTGAAAAAACAAAAATAATGAGTTGGTTTAACTGAATTAAAGAGTATCAAAGGTAGTGAATGTTCAGACTTTTCATGTGCACGTTATGTATGCCATCTTTTTTTATAAGGTATAAATATTTTGCCCATTTAATTTTTTATTGAAGCATATTTGATGCATATACCATTTTAAACTTGTTTTAAATGGCAAGTTGGAATGAGAATTTTTAAATGATTTGCTTTTGTAATTTTTTTCATTCCATTAATTAGATCATTAAGGGTATTTTAGTCACTTCAAAAGAGGACACCACACCTCCTCCCTTGGCTTATATAATAGAGATTTTCCATCCAATTTTATTAACTTTGTTTATTTTTTGTTTAAAAAATTAAAAAGGCCCCACCAACTCAATTATTCTTTATCGCTCTCCATTTTCCTCCTAATTTGACGTTAACTCTTTTTTCATAAAACTATGAGTATTTTTGTCAAATTGGTACTTTAAGATACAGTCTTTGATCATATGATCATTTTTTAAAAAATCACATGTGTTTATTTTTAAAGATTTCCTTTAGTCATATTTCTTAAAATTTCGACTACATATAAGATGTTGTAGAAATTTATTAAAAACACATATACCGTAGTAATTTCTTTAAATACTCGTATGGTAAGTTCTTAACATATGTTGGCGTCCACCTTCCAACGACGTTGTCAAACTCAATTTTGATGGATAAAACACTTCTTCTTCCACGTCGGCTGGCTTTGTTCTGCGTGATTCTAATAACACTGTTTTAAGAGAGAGACAAAAGATAAAATTTTGAAAAATATCGTTATACTAGTATCACTGTTTTTTTTAAAAATGCCCACATTGCAAGAGAATACATATTAAAATTTGCACTATCAATGGAAAAAATTAGGCTAAAGAGGAAAAGAATTTTAACTTTTAGGATAAATTTTGGATTTGTAAAGATGGTGGATGAGAGCTACGACCTACACAAACATGATATATTTTAAGAGAGAGACAAAGGGTTGGACGGTTGTGTAGGGTCTGATTAGTAATTACCAAATGAGTATTTTAAAATATAGCTTCTCGCAATATGGGTATTTTAAAAACATAATGATTCAAAGTATAAGGGTATTTTTCACAAAATCATCTTACCATACGAGTATTTAAAAGAAATCACTAGGGTATGTTTTTTTTAAAAAATAAATTTCTTTTGACAATATGAACCACTATTTTGACTAGATTGCAATACATGTTCTTATTTTTCTTTATATTTCTGTATTTTTTTTTCTTTTACCCCTTATTTTTTGCCCTTTATTCTTTTGTGAATAGTTGTGGCATGAATTCATTAACTACTGACCCGAGACTTTTTATTAGTGTCCGATAGAGAAAAGAGAAAAAAGGTAAAGAATTGAGAGAGATATAATTATCGATTCTTTAGAGTTCTTGAGACAATTACTCTAAGAATATATAAGATGTAAATAGAGGTGAATATATAACATTAGATAAGGGCTTATATGGTCAATGAAGATTTATTAAATACTTATAAGTAGTCCAAATTTTAAGAAATACTCATATGATTAAAGAAAATCTTTGAAAATACACCCATGTGATAATTTTTTAAAATATGTTTATGTGATCAAATAATGTATCTTAAAGTACCAATTTGATAAAAATACTCATAGTTTTATGGAAAAAAAGTTAAAGTCAAATTAAGAGAAATATGGAAAGGGATAAAGAATAATTGAGTTGGTGGGGCCATTTCAATTTTTTAAAACAAATTAAAAAGAAAACAAAGTTAATAATATTGGATGGAAAATGTAACCATAGTAGATATGAGGTCCTTAGTAGATCAAAAAAATTGTCGAGGTCCTTGTTAGAAAAAACTCTCATACTTTAGGTCCTTACTAGGTAGTTAACTCAATCTTTAATCCATCTTAAACTCTTAAATATTGATGGTATGAGGGGAATATCTATAATATAATTTGCTAAAATATTAAATATTGCTCCAAAATTTTAAGGAAAAATTCGTAAAAATTATGAATTACCTACACGTCTCAAGTATACTATCTTGTGATTTTATAGGTCCTGAGTTCCTTATAACTGTTTGAAAGCTAAGATTTTTAAACCTTTACCGTCTTTGAACACTTCCAACAAGTGACAGAGACCCATAAATTGGCACGGGCGTTTAAAAATCTGACCTTCTAAATTAGTTATAAGTAAGTCAGGACCTATAAAAATCACAAAATAGTAAACTTGAGACCTGTAAGGAATAATCCACATCGGGAACTTATAAAAAAATGGGTAATAGTTGGGGCCACTCTTATGAATTTTTCCAATTCATTAAATTGTCTTGTTCCAATAATTAAATATTTACAACTTTGCTCTTTCTTTTTTTTTTCCAAACCACCACGTACCACCACCCCAATTGCCACCACCTCCATCCCCACCGCCACCACTTGCCACTAGAAATGACAATGGGTCTAGGATACGACCCAACCCCGCTAGGACCCGACCCATTTATAAGGGTTTGGGTCTAAAAAATTTAGACTCAATGGGTCCGACCGTCCGAGTCCGGGTCCGAGTCCACATGATAGACCCGGACCCGACCCACAGACTCATTTACATATTAGGAAAAAAAAAACTATAACCTAAACTCTAAGGTTTTATGAGTTGTGATTTTGTGAGCTTGTTAGTGTTGTAACTCCATTTAAGACTTGTAACTTTGTAAGTTGTAACATTTTAAGATTTTATGAGTTAGTTTTTAAAATTCTGTTTAGATAATGCTTTAACCATGGATATATGACCTATATATATGTTAGCGCGAAAATTTTTAATTACATATATTTAAGAATGTGGTGAAAAGTTAAAATTAAGAAGGACCCATTTAGGCCCCTGTTAGGACCTATGAATCCGCTAGACCCAGCAGATTCGTGTCCGGGTCTGAAAACTCTAGACCCAACGGATCTGGGACGGGTCTTAGTCTGTAAAAAATAAACGGGTCTAGATTTCGGTCCAGGTAGACCCGATCCAGACCCACCCCATTATCATCCCTACTTGCCACCACCCACCTGCATTTTTTTTAATTAATGGGTGGAACCTCTGGCCAAGACGTTCCATCCATTGCCCCAAAATTGTCAATTTTTTAAAGGGGCTGAACGTCTGGCCCGGACCGTCCGCCCATCACCCCAAATCAAAATCAATTTTCTTGAGAGGTACCTGGTGGCAAGTGGTGGCGGGGGAGAGGTAGGTGGTGGTGGGTGGTAGCAAGGGTGGCAAGCGGTGGCGTGTGACAAGGGAGGTAGGTGGTGGTGGGGTGACAGGTGATGGAAAAAAGAGAATGGGTAAAATTATAAATTAAAAGTAGGCATGGGGAGATTTTAAAATTTTTGGGGTGATATTTAACAATATTCTATAAAATTTGTGGATCAAACAATCATATATGACAATTTACAGAAGTTACACTACACTATTCGAGTGGTACCAATTGTTAGGGGTGAAAATTCGATGCGTGGTTTGGATTAGGGCCTAATCCAATCTGATCCGAATAAAGATTGCATTTCAATTTTTCAATCCGAATCCAAACAAATTAGGGTTTGAATCCGATCCAATCCAATCCAAATTTTCATACTTTAGATTGGATCCCATCCGAAAATCTGATTTTTTAAAAAAAGTTTAGTTTTTCGATGAAATAAATTAAGCAAAACAGCAGCCTAGTAGATTTAGGAAATGAGGAATTAAGTGCATTTAGTGTTTTAGGGTAAGGGTTGAAGTGCTATGTATATTGAGCTATGGATAAAAAAAATCAGTTAAGCACTTAAGCCCAATCCAGATACATAATACAAGGCATATTACTATTCCGTTTTATTGTATATTTGGATCCAATTACCCTCAATCCAATCCGGTCCAAAAATCCAATTTTTCAATAAATCTCAATCTGAATCCAATTCGATCACAGTTCGAATCTGATCTCAATCACTAATTCGGATTGAATTGGATTGGATTTTATCTGAATAAATTTCACCCTTACCAATTGTCTTGCTGTTAGACCACCATTATTCATATCGGAAATTTGAAATAGAAGACTATCCCTCTCCTTTAACTTTCTCTCTTTAAAAAAATATTATCTCACAATCTTTTTCCAACCATTATCCTTACTAATCAACCAAAAAAAATCCTAACTACTTTTTCTCTTTCCCTACCCAACTACTCTTTCTCTCTCATTAACCAATCAATATTATACAATATATTTATTATATATTTTTAAATAATATGAAACTTTCGTTGTTAATTGATATTATTTATTAGTAATTATTTAACTAAAATAAATGCAAAATGTGATTTTTACATATTATAATTTAGATTTTTTTGAAATGTGAAAATGAAAAATATTTCAATATAAATATGCAAAGCTAGAGTAAATTGTAAGGAGAATAAAAATCCGAAATGTTGCAAAATTTGTCTGAATTTGTAGAGTTCGAAAAATAGAGTCATTAGTAATTTTATATGCTTTGTATTTTTTTAAATATCATGTTTTCTATTTTTTTGGTAAAAAATGTAAGTTATATTACCAAAAGCATGAAAAGCCACAAGCAACACCAATATAGTCTAAGCACAAGCATGACAAACCACTACTTAAGCATCATCACTAACATCTCATTTATTACAAAATATCAAATTTTTCATTTTTGTAATTGCATGTGTTACTTTCTCTCTCCTACCAAAAGTTGACAAGTGGTAGGACTATTTGTTCTGACGCGCACGTTTGAAAAGCTGACAAACTTAATTATTTTGCCTTTCCCTATTTTGGTTGACACTTTAGCCAACACGTGTGGTTTGATTAAGGAAAATTACGGGGCCCACATCACAGTTGATCGTTATTTTGGTCGTGCTGCGCATTAAAATGACGATTGAGCTCACTCAACTTTTTTCTACTCATCATTAAGATCCCAAATTAAAATTTAAAGATTAGGCTCACATTTTATGTTTTCACTCACCATTAAAGATGCTCTTAATTCACCTAAGAAACTTTTGATTTGTTAAGACACAAAGTGAGATGAAAAAGAAATTGTTACGTTAACCGAGTGAAAAAAAATCTTGCTTGAACACTTTAAGCAATCCTTAGAAGGTGCACCATGGAGAACCTTTTACATGGTTCACCAAAGGATCTTGATACTTTTAGTTGAATTATGTATTTAGACAATCGGTTTGTGGTTGCAACTGGGTATCGGGAAAATTGTTACATGCTATACTCTTTTTGGCAATCTTACGTTATTGCCTTTAGAATATCGTTGCGGGAGTCAACCTCCAATGTTGCACATCAACTTGGGACTTATTGGTTGTCACTTTATACTCCTCCTTATGCCTGATCGTGCTCTGTTGCCTACACTGTATCCTGGATGGGATAATTACTAATACCTTGGGATTCTTTTTTAGAGAACAAATTTGCAGGAAAGGTTTGATCAATGGAACATTTTAGATAGAACATAAATATTTATAGGTTTCATTTCTTATGGCATGGTTTAAGTCGTAGGATTTCATCTTCTTTCGTAGTTACTCCACTTATGCGTTTAAAGTTTGTGTTACTCCTCTATTTAGTTTATTTCCCTTGAATATATAATTATGTCTCATGTTTTGACATATACCGTGCTTATAATTGCAAGTCGTGATTTAGATCTAACCTTTAATCTAGGTGGCGACATCAACCAATAATTGATCAAGATGGTAAGGAATGAAATATATATGATTAAACACACATGTTTAAGAATACATTTCCAAACACTAACATTTAAAACTACTAAATTTTATAGCGACAAACTAAGACAATAAAAATACAATCATCAACTACCATGTCTACTATCACCATGACCATATGCATGACTAACTCCTCTCCAACGACGATCGTCTTCGAGTTAAGGCATTAAATCTTCCAAAGCAATAGTCAACTCGTCGAGGCATCGATAATATGTCTCCTTATCAGTCCTATCGTGTATCTCTAGATGGAGTGGATAGGCACGTGCACCCAAGTATTGCAAGCGCTATCATCATATAAAAACGAGCATGTAATTGTCACAAATTCCCTCTATTTAGTTCATGTCATCATAAATAAATATTCAAAAATTTAACATAATTTATTATACCGCTCTATCAGGCATCTCATGGAATGGAATAGGTTGAGGCATCGGAGATGGCCCTGTGATGTGTTGTACTTTAGGATGCGTGTGATCCTTAAACCAACTTATATAATTGTCAGCAACCTCTGTGGTAAAACGAGCACGAAAAGACCCAAGAGTACCAGGTTGCATCAAATGTGGTTGTCATGTTCTCCAATTTGTAATCATTGGATCATGTACACAATTATACTTATCTATATTGGATCCCCTATAAACTGTATTAGGAACAAAAGGACATGGAGGTATCACTTGAACATATCCAAATTGTCTTAGAACTCGAATAGGCATGTATGGCTCAGTAATGGACCGACAGTAAATGATTCCACAACATCGCATAATTGGAACATCTTTACTCGGATCTCTTGTAAAGAGGATCCAAGTAACCTACTTACATAAAATAAAATATTTTGATACGCTAGTAATTTCTAAAAAACAAACAATAAAATGAAAGATTAATTAAGTATTTGATTAACCTCTTCCACCGTCATGCAATCTAACGCAACTCTGTAAATTAGTAAATCATCATTAGTCTTTTTCATCTTTCCAGGTATACATCTTGCAACATATGGGGGTTGCTTTGCCCAATTCCCATTTTACTATTGGCCTAAATCTTGAAAAATATTCATATATCCATGCCTATTAACTCAAATAACAAATACACATCATTAAACATTAAAAAGTTTAGGGTAATATATAATTCAAATGTATTAAATTCAATCAATAACCACATATTTCTTACCTGAAGTAATGTTAAACAACCACATATTTGCTTAGTTTGAAATCGTAATCATGTCGTTCCGAGCTGACGATACATATAAGCTAAAGTTGCAGCACCCCAGGCATAACCACTTACCCCTTCTAAATTCATTAGAAAAGGTAAAAAATGTCCATTCATTGCATTATGAGTCTTGTCTACAAACAATGTAGCACCAACCAACCATAACAAAAATCCTATTGTAGTATGTTTTGGATTTACATTTTGATTAAACACTTGAGATTTTACTACATTGAATTTTATGGTACCTTTCTTCCAATTTGTTTATTCCATCCATAGACATATGTAGGAGGGATGCTATGTAGATTTTCATCAATGATACCGCAGGTCCAGTAGTCTCGGTAATTAGAGGGTCACCCACTACAGGTACATTGAGTATATAAGATACATCATGAAGAGTGATGGTCATTTCTCTAAATGGCATGTGAAATGAATTTGTTTCAGGATGCCATCTCTCAATGAAAGCTGAAATCAAAGGCGGGTTTACGTGCTCAAACATACAAGTTGATAAATGTTTTAATTGTGTTTTTGCAAGCAAGAGTTTAACATCATCTTGTTCTATAGTCCACGAAGACAACTGATCACTTCGATTGTGGCATGTCAACAAACCTCGATCCCATTGAACGAAAAAACTATTATTAATATACACGAAATAGTGAATACATGGATTAATTAGAAAAATAAAAGCATTTAAGATGTTCATCTAACCCGACCAATCCATATGTAGTGTGCAACATGAGCACGAAAACCGATAAGTAAATGGGGATTTGAAGGCCCTCCATCTATCCCTCTAATCAAGTGCCAATCATCAATTTTCAACACGTTTTGTTCTTCCTCATCCTCCTCCCCTATGTCATCACCCTCTACATCATAAGTATCATCAACATATCATCAGCTAAAACCTCATCATCATCCCCACGTTCTCTCTGAAATACAGTATCACGGAACAACATATCTTCTTCTTCGAAAATATTATCATCTGAATCATTATCAACATAGTTGGAGACAGTAAAAATCCTCCATATGAGTTTTTCCTCGATCATTTCTACTAGTAGGGGCCAGAACTTCTTCTCTAGTTTTCACAGCCCTAGCTCTTGCAGACATTGTAACACCTTTTCGATTTCTATCATTTATTTTTCCAAGTCGACCACTATAAATTTTCTTCGATGGTGCATCAGTATCAAGTAATTGCCTCTTGCCTTTTCCTTTATTTCCATCTTTCTGGCTAATACAACCTCTTCCTTTAGTACTTGACATCTGAATTATAATCATAATTATAGTAGAAAAGAAGTAAATGTTTCTCAAGTCCTATTCACATAATAATATGATCACAACCATGTAGTACACTGTTCCTTCCATACGAATTATAGTACTTCCTTGATGACAACCAATCAATTCATGCCTAAAGAAAAGAATTATCTTCTTAATAAAATCAAAATCTTAGTTCTCATAACTTAATGCCTTCATTAATATAATTAAAGACTTGAACTGAATTCTAACTCATGTCAGCACTTGGACATCATATATATCACCTTAACAATGTATTATGAAGCACATTTGGATTATCTATGACACCCAAGAATCTCTATCAAGAAAAAGTAACACAACAATCTGGCAGTTTTGTCAAACAAGTAGCACAAGCACATGAGCATCAAATACCTATAAGAGGATAAAAGGGGAGGAAGAGGAAAACTTCAGAGAGCCAGATAGTATATCAACGGAAAATCAGAAACATAACACCCATGATGCTCCAAACACAAGCACCTAAAGTCCACCTCAATAGCGTTGTTTCCTCATAGCAGATGTTAATTGAACATAACAGTACAGTTGAGCAGCTAGAATTAGCAGCTAAAGACATGAAACACAGATAAAGAACACCTTAAGTACCCAGTTACTAATCTATTTCTAAACTTCTAAGCAATTGGACACGACAATAGCAAGCACCTTCTTTACTTTTCTTTCTTTCAATCCTAAGTTCTTAATAGTTGCCAAAATAATGATAACAAAAATATCAATCAATTCTCATACAACATCAAATCAATTCAATATGATCATTGTAAATCCACAAACTCACAACACATCTCAATCAAAGAACAACCAATTAAAAATCAACTCAAATATTCACAAACTCACCACACATATCAATCAATTAACAACCAACTGCATCCCTTAACCAAGAATTAAAAAAATGTGGAGATGATATTTCAACCAATTACACCGAAGGGCACTCGGTTCTAAGGTAGGACGAAGCTACGCCTCCCTTAAAATCCTTCAATAAAGGCTAATCGTCTTTTGTCTTAAAACGAAGTCAGTGTTGCTGCCGCTTTCTTTCTTGACCCCTCTTGTTAGCTTCTTAAGAGGCAAAGACTTCGACTCCTAGGCTTGAACGATATTGGCCCATTCTATAGAAGAATCTCACGAGAACCCCGCCCGCGCGCGAGCCAAGTGACGTAAGTGCACAAGAGTACTTCGCGCTACAACCATCTCTTTTTTATAGGTTCTACAAGAATCAAATCAAATCTCAATAATATAATTCATACAATAAGGTAATTTCACTTCTTCAAAAAAAGAATGGGAGGTTAGTTCAAAAAAACTGACTTAGGTGGTTAATTCTCCCAGCGAGGAGCAATTGCCAACGAGATTGCAGCTTTATCGACGATAATGCTCTCTCTCTCCTGTTGCAGCAACAACCTTCATTCTTCTGCTATATTCTGACAACACTCTCCCTACTATCAAAGAAGTAAGATGAGGATGCTTTCACCAACAATAATGCGTACGTGTATTGTGGGGAGATGTTCGTGTGTTGAGGGTGAGGGTGAGGGTAGTTTAGGTGGGGTTAAATTTAAAAAAGAATAGGTTAGTCTTTTAATATATTTTTGTTGTATTTAGTCTTTTTTTTTGGGTATATATCTCACACCTCATTTTTTTTGAGTTAAGTACATAACTGGGTACTAAATTTTGCCTTTTGTTCCAGTTTGGATACTCAACTTTCAAAAGTTCCAGTTTAGATACTCAAAACTAACATCTGTTAGTTTGGTACTGAACTTTGATAACTTACCGTTATCGGCACACAAAAAAAGGAAAAAAGTGATGTGGCAGTAAATTACAAAAGTGATAGTGACTTTCATTATTTTCATGGGGATATTTTAAGTATGAATGAAACTAGGAACAATTTTCGAGCAAACTCCATAAATTCCGAGTAAATTCTCTCACTAACTTAATCTTCACAACCAAAACCAAAAATCCAATTTCTCTCACAAACAAATCAACAAACACTTTGTGTGCCTCACAAATTTCACCATGTCTGAAACTCAACCTCCATCAATGGTTCAACCCACCCAACCCCGTCTCCTTACATAGTTCATTATAAGGATAAAGAGTCCCAGGGATAGCACCAAATGCGGTTCGAGTAAACTCAGTACCTGATACTGTATTATGTATGAATGCTGACGCATCTTTCATTTTTTTGGTCATATTGGAGGAGGACAAGGAAGCACACTTTTTAGAGGATGTCTTAGAGAATCATCGATTAGGCCCTTGGTCTAATTGAACAACTCTTAGAAACCGTTTAGTTACAGCTTCCCATGATAGCTCGGACCTTTGAGTACCAGTCAAGGGGGTCGGTTGTTCATCCAATGCTTTATGTAGATATTGTTGTAACGAACCCTTCACCATCTTCATACA